>NC_135666.1:18924844-19526878 GCF_964188315.1 Podarcis muralis | reverse complement strand
CATAAACTTCATTTCATGCAATTCCACCGGCTTCCATGCCATATATCACTGTGACTAAATTGCCATTTGCATGTCAGTACAATACAACACGTAGCATCAGAGTGTGACCTGCAGTCCCAATTTTAAATCTCACTTCAGCAAGGCAGCCTCAGCTCTTCTTACACATGGCTACTGTAAGGATTACATATGAAGTTCTTCAAACACTCTAGAGCACTATATAAATAGCAATTAGCACACACTTTTAAACTATCATAATTCCAAACAATCACTAACAGATGAGTACTTAATAGAGCGGCGTAATGCCCAAATACATACAATATTACTTATACCATGAAATGTTTTGGTATTTTTATAGTTACCAGTAACATTCTTAATCTGAGTTTTGTCAACAATGTTAGGAGCTGTGTAAATCCATCTTTAAAACTGGGTAATGCCACATCCCAATACAGTCGTACCTTGGTTCTCGAACGGAATCCATCCTGGAAGTCCGTTTGACTTCCAAAAGCATTCGAAAACCAAGGCGTGGCTTCCAGTTGCCTGCAGGAGCTTCTTGCACTCAGTCAGAAGCTGTGTCGGACGTTTGGCTTCCAAAATATGTTCGCAAACCGGTAGACTCACTTCCGGGTTTGCGGCATTTGGGAGCCAAAACATTGGAGTTTCAAGGCATTTGAGAACCAAGGTATGACTGTAGAGTCCTTGAAAAATCCCTATTATTATTATTAAACCTGAAATGTCTTCCATTTATACATGTTTGGAAGCCTTCTTGGCCGGTGTTGGAAGAGATGTACCATACTATACGTACCCACTGCCATTTTTCAACTTGGGCAGTGAAAAACTCTTGAAAGCGTAGGTGACAATGACAAATAAAGCTCAAACTGTAATACATCTATAGTGCACAGAACAGGGTTAAACACAACATAGTTAATAAGATTAAACAGTGTGTGAGTTTTTCAATAGTTAACTAAAAATAAATAAATCACATGTTAAACTCAAGGGGATAAGAGTCAATGTGCCTTTTCCCTTAGAACAATCCACACATGTTCTGAATACACAATAACTGTCCTTGCTCATTTCACCTCACTGCCAGCATCACATCTAAAATAATAAGATGATCTCATAGGGTTTTGACTTTTATATTCTATGCATGGAATTGGTTCTTGTATATAAAACCAAATATCATAACAAATAAATATTTAAGGCACACACCAAAAGATACACTCGCACCTCCAGGCTTAGTTCCCCCCCCCCAGCAGACTGCCTCTTGCCTGCCCCTCCTCTCCGCCGCTACCTGTGCCATGGCCACGACTGAGCTCAGGCTCCTCCCCGACCCTTGTCCGGGGGCTTCGAGAAGTCAGTGGCGGGGCTGAGCCTGCTTCCTCCGCCTCGCCTTTTCTTATGGCTTAAGACAGGTATTTCTATATATTGTGTAACAACTGATTAATCTTTAATACTTTAGTTAGTCTAGTTTACTTTAGTTAGACAGGCATTTCTACATATTGTGTAACAACTGATTAATCTTTAATACTTTAGTTAGTCTATAAGACTTTAGCAGCAACAGCAAAAACAGTTACAATAATAAATTAGGCGGTGAGTCCATGCACAATGCTTTTAGAAAATATACCCTTGTCCAGCTTTCCTCTCTACTTTAAAATAATAGTTTGCCTTTCCTTGTAACTGCAATAGCAAACATATTCCTCCCTTATATATCTTTTCCAGCATTGCCTTCACAGTTATTTGTATAAATTTAGATTATGGTTTCTTAGGACCATTCAGATTCCGCCTGATTTTATAGTCACACAATACAATGTTAGCAAGGGAAATGGTGTGGCTTTCGGAGAACACAAAGGGAAGTTCAAAAGGAGCTGTCAGATGTGTAGATGGGGCTCTATAGAAAGCAGAACTGCATAATTGCCAGCTCCCAATTCAAAACCACAAGTTCAGCAACCTGTGAAATTGATTTAAAAGCTGTCAGGAATAATATATAAAATATTGTCAGTTTCTGAGCCCCTTGAATACACTGTAGTCACTGTAAAAGTTTAGTTGTTGTGATCAACTATGTTTTAACAATTAATAGCTAAATTCAGTAATACCGCACTTTAACATAAATTCAACCTGAATGAAACTCTCCCTTAGTTTTAAAATAACGTGCCAGATGGGCGGAGTATAAATAATAAAATTGTTGTTGCTGCTGCTGCTCATGTTTAAAGCTAGATCTACCATTAGTTCATGACCCAATGAACATCCATCAGCCTATCTACACTTGCACTATTCCTTTTTTTTTTTTTTTTTTTTTTGAGAGCCAGTGTGGTGTAGTGGTTAAGAGCGGTAGTCTCGTAATCTGGGGAACCGGGTTCGCATCTCCGCTCCTCCACATGCAGCTGCTGGGTGACCTTGGGCCAGTCACACTTCTTTGAAGTCTCTCAGCCCCACTCACCTCACAGAGTGTTTGTTGTGGGGGAGGAAGGGAAAGGAGAATGTTAGCCGCTTTGAGACTCCTTAAAGGGAGTGAAAGGCGGGATATCAAATCCAAACTCTTCTTCTTCTTCTTCTTTTGTTACAAAAAGCCCCGTGAGGGCATGTGAAAAGCTCAGTGGAGCAGCAATGAAACTATTATCAAAAGGCCCTACCATCAGCCTGCAAAAGTCATACACCAGAGATCATTGTGTTCCCCATTATCAGTTTCCTAGCTGTAGCTGGGCCTGGGGACATCCTATTCCATAATAATAATTTTACTATTTATACCCCACCCATCTGACTGGGTCGCCCAAGCCACTCTCGGCGGCTTTCAACATACCATATAAAAACATAATAAAACATTAAATATTTAAAAGCTTCCCTATACAGGGCTGCCTTCAGATGTCTTCCAAAGGTTGTATAGTTATTTACTGTATTATGTGAATCTAAATGGGCCTTAGAAAGCACTGCTAATAACAAGGCCAGTGGAAGTGATTATATTCCAGCTGAACTATTTAAAATTTTAAAAGATGTTGCTGTTAAGGTGCTACACCCAATATGCCAGCAAATTTGGAAAACTCAGCAGTGGCCAGAGGATTGGAGAAGATCAGTCTACATCCCAATCCCAAAGAAGGGCAATGCCAAAGAATGCTCCAACTACCGCACAATTGCACTCATTTTATACGCTAGCAAGGTTATGCTTAAAATTCTACAAGGCAGGCTTAAGCAGTATGTGGACCGAGAACTCACAGTGCAAGCTGGATTTCGAAGGGGCAGAGGAACCAGAGACCAAATTGCAAACATGCGTTGGATTATGGAGAAAGCTAGAGAGTTCCGGAAAGACATCTACTTCTGCTTCATTGACTATGCAAAAGCCTTTGACTGTGTCGACCACAGCAAACTATGGCAAGTTCTTAAAGAAATGGCAGTGCCTGATCACCTCATCTGTCTCCTGAGAAATCTCTATGTGGGACAAAAAGCTACAGTTAGAAGTGGATATGGAACAACTGATTGGTTCAAAATTGAGAAAGGAGTACGACAAGGCTGTATATTGTCTCCCTGCTTATTCAACTTATATGCAGAATTCATCATGCGAAAGTGTGGGCTGGATGAATCCCAAGCCGGAATTAAAATTGCCGGAAGAAATATCAACAACCTCAGATATGCAGATGACACAACCTTGATGGCAGAAAGTGAGGAGGAATTAAAGAACCTTTTAATGAGTGTGAAAGAGGAGAGTGCAAAATATGGTCTGAAGCTCAACATAAAAACCCCCCCAAAGATCATGGCCACTGGGCCCATCACCTCCTGACAAATAGAAGGGGAAGAAATGGAGGCAGTGAGAGATTTTACTTTCTTGGGCTCCATGATCACTACAGATGGTGACAGCAGTCACGAAATTAAAAGACGCCTGCTTCTTGGGAGGAAAGAAATGACAAACCTAGGCAGCATCTTAAAAAGCAGAGACATCACCTTGCCAAGAAAGGTCCGTATAGTTAAAGCTATGGTTTTCCCAGTACTGATGTATGGGAGTGAGAGCTGGACCATAAAGAAGGCTGATCGCTGAAGAATTGATGCTTTTGAATTATGGTGCTGGAGGAGACTCTTGAGAGTCCCGTGGACTCTTTATTTGAATAGAGGAAAGTTCAGAATGGGGCTTTCAGACCTCACTGCCCCACACCAATATGTGATCCTAGCAGTTGGGGGGCCTTTGGGCATGATATGGGATATGATACAGGGGATTGCAGATGGCGGAATTAGAGGAGATTTTACTTTCTTGGACTCCATGATCACTGCAGATGGTGACAGCAGCCACAAAATTAAAAGACGCCTGCTTCTTGGGAGAAAAGCAATGACAAACCTAGACAGCATCTTAAAAAGTAGAGACATCACCTTGCCAACAAAGCGTATAGTTCAAGCTATGGTTTTCCCAGTAGTGATGTATGGAAGTGAGAGCTGGACCATAAAGAAGGCTGATCGTCGAAGAATTGATGCTTTTGAATTATGGTGTTGGAGGAGACTCTTAAGGAGTTTCCATTCTTAAGGAAATCAGCCCTGAATGCTCACTGGAAGGACAGATTATGAAGCTGAGGCTTCAATAGTTTGGCCACCTCATGCGAAGAGAAGACTCCCTGGAAAAGACCCTGATGTTGGGAAAGATGGAGGGCACAAGGAGAAGGGGATGACAGAGGACAAGATGGTTGGACAGTGTTCTCGAAGCTACCAGCATGAGTTTGACCAAACTGCGGGAGGCAGTGGAAGACAGGAGTGCCTGGCGTTCTGTGGTCCATGGGGTCACGAAGAGTCAGACACGACTAAACGACTAAACAACAACAACAACAACAACAATGTGCCATCGAATCTAATGCACACCTCAAATTTTAAAACCTTGGAACCAAAAAAGGTTTTTGCTGGCGAATATAAATGCACTATCAAATCTAATGTGCACCCTAATTTTCGCAACGTAATTTGGCCAAAAAAGGTGTGCATTACATTTGAGTAAATACGGTATCTCCTTGGCTTGGGCGTCGCATATACTGTAGTAACTTTGTTATTAACTGCCACATGCAACTATTTCTGTGATTTTTAAGATCTGTTGATGATGCCAAGAAATCCTCCCAAGCACTTAATATACTGCAGTAGTTTGTGGCCTGATCTTTTCATTCCTTTCTTGAAAACACACCAGAAAGTTTGGCACTGATACATAGTGAAATGCCAAACATATTTGCCTAGGATGCTAAGCAAAAATAGACGATTTTACCTGGCAAAACACAATGGAATTTTATGTCATGCTGCCATAAGAGTTTGGTCAAGAGCTTGCCATCATCAGGATCTATCAAGGTCCATATCTGTTCATCTTTTGAAAATGATGGGTAATCTGTCATGCATTTTCTAAGAAGAAAGCTGTTCTGAATTACCATTTCCACTAGAATATTTCAAAAATTTGACAACTTGGAAGAATAATTATAAATCAGATTCACGTCAGACATTCACCAAGCTCCTTGGCAATAGTGTTATGAAAAACAATATTTTAGTTAAAAGGAAAGGTTCATCAGAAAAAGTGCATGAAGAATTTTCTAAAAAATGAGCACTTCTAATGACAATAATAGAAATCTGCTGAGTCCAAGCTGTAGTGGTGTAATGTTCAGTGGTTGTAATGAGGCCAGTGATTGGCTATATTCTACCAGTGTTTGAAAAAAGGTGTTTTGGAGAACAAATGTACCTTTAGGTGAGGGATGGGGAACCTCTTTGGCCCATATCTTTATCTCTCTCCACCTCACTGGCCAACTATGACAAGTGGGCAGAGCCACCTATCAAAGAAGTGGAATCTGAGCATAAGTTGTCTTTTAACAGAAGCCCAGTCACCAATAAAATATCCTCTTTTTAGAGTAAGCAGTTCATTTTTAACTCTATACATCCATTTAACTCTATACATCCACATACATTGGAACACTGAGAAACCCATGTTTTGTCCTCTATTTCAGTTCCACAGACACCCATCTGACTGAAGCAGGGTGGAGGACATTGACTTAGTCATTGGTACCACCCATTAGCGTTCAGTTAAAACAGAGGGTGGATTACTGCCTAACTCATCTTGCAGAATGCCTCTAAGGAGAAAATGTATAGAGGTAAAAAAAAGATCCAGTTTAACCCATTATTAGCCTTAGGGTATTGCCGGTGGGGGGGGGGGGGAATCCACACATGGTGTAGTGTAGTGGTAAAAAATGATGGATTCTGCCACTCTCAGCACATTTAAGCTTTCTTCATGAAAAAAATCCCAAGACCTGTTAGACATAGGATCCCTTTAAAACAATTTCTTAGCCAAATTCACCCTGAATGTTCCTATAATTTTCAATGTGGGTTAGGATTTCCACTTCATCCATTACACACACTCATAATGAGAAAAAGTAGGGAGGGAGGGAAGATGAATTATTTTACCATGCCCAAATAACCAAAGCTTATTAAAGGCTCAATTATTCAAAGGGGATTTATTTTGTGATTGTCCCATTATAGGTAAAAAGCACGTACTCAAGTCAAGCCGTGGAATTAGCTAAATCTGTCTGTTCTGAAGGCGAGAAACAAGTATTACAGCTTGCAGATATGGTAAAGACTTTGCCTTTTGATATATTTAGTTTGTGGTTACACAAACTCTTTTCCATTCCAGATCACGCAATACACGTGGGGTTATTTTAAACAAAACACTATTTTAAAAAATCTATTTCTTTTGTCTTGTTTATGATCATATCAGATGTTCCCAGGACAGTTGCTGATGCTGAATGGAAAGATGACTGTGTTAGATTTCCAGTGATTCATAAAGCCACCTCCTTCTCTGTTCTCCTTTCAGAAGCCTTGCAAATTTCCCTCTGTCAGTTAAATTAGGGATGGAGACCCTGAGGTCCTCCAGATACTGCTGAACTACAAGTCCCATGGCCTCTAATAATGGGCCGAGCTGTGTGGAACTGATGAGGTTCAGAATCCAACAATATCTGGAAGACCACAGCTTCTGTACCTAAATCCTAAATTGTTGCTCATGAGGAACATGTATTCTGGGCATAATGACAGTTTTGTGGTCATCATTGTGAACTTGCTATATTTATTACAAAGGAAATTGGGCACATGGTTAATGTTTTCACAAATACGCACACCACAGAGCAGTATAAAAGTTGACAAAAATGAGCCTGGTTTTAATCATGCCCATAAAAGTTAATGCAAAGAAGTCCTTAAGACATACTTCCTCCTGATACAACCTCTTCTCCTTGTGGGATATATTCAGGGTGGTACAATACACAGAGTTGGGCTTTATTGGGGAAAAAACCTCCCCTTTCAGCCATTTATTGCAACAAGGGTTTTGCAATGAAAGTATTTTGTTATGATTAGGTCCTCCTCGCCTTTTTAAACAGTTGACATATATCTGCGTCAGTGTTACTTTCAGTTTATATCTCCATTATCCCAGTTTAACAGCATCACACAAAAGGAAAGTAGCTATTTATCTACCATTTCTTGTTGATTATAAACTATATTGCATAAAATGTAGTAGTAAATAATCTGGGAGAATTGTTTATTACATTTTTTCATTGCTTTTTACATAAATGTCTCAAAGTGACTTTTTTGAATTTTAACTCAGTAAAGATGTCCTCTTGCCTCATGTGTATAATTTACTTAAATATAAACCAGGTCGTTCTGTCTGAGGAAGGAGTTCACTCCTGCTTCTTGGTTTCAGCTATGGCCTTCAGCAATTCTTGAGTGCAGATTCGCAAGGAATACAAGCAACTCTTCTGTCACTGTGATGAGGTTAGGATCTAGCTCATTATCTGCTTAACAAACAGTTCATTGACACAAGGCGCTGAAGGCAGAAAAATCTCAATCTCTTAGGGGGGGAAATGGTACCCATTGGTCAATGTGCCAGAAGATAGCTTTTTAAACAAGGATATTAATATACTTTTAATGGCAAAAGCCTAGGCAAAAGTCAAAGGTTACAATGCAAATGTATAAAAGATACTATTAAAGAAACTTGACTTGACTCAATTATCTTCATCTTATTTTTGTAAGTTTCATTATGGCCAATTGTTGCCTACAAGTTAAAATTAGAAATTGTTTTGAAGTAAACTTAAACCTAGGAAAATAACTGACTGAGCTGGACTCCGTAATTATGTCACTTGAAAAGTCAGCTATGAGGTTTAATTTAGCCATTTTTAAAATTAATTATGCTGAATCCTGATTTCCCCCCATCACATTTGTTGCACTATATAAAGATATAGAGTACTTTACTGTTTTACACAGTGATGACTTATGGCTTCTGTTATATTTACCCCCATCCCATCCCCACCCCGTTTTGTTTTATCGTGTGATGACCTATAGTATTAGGCAGTGCTATTTTTATAGAAAAAGAGGTGCCAGAACTCACCATGAACACCTCCCTCATTTTCTTAGAATGGCAATGGCGCTCACTTGAGAGGGACCAGAACTGATTTCCAGTGAGTTCTGGCTGCAAAACATCCCTGGTTTTAGGCAATAAATTTGAGCTGGTTGATTGCATATGCTTCAACCAGCATGACTCAAATGCTTACATTAGCAGTGGACAACCTCCAGCCCATGTGCCTAATTTGGCTTGGCACCCCCAATTTGGCCCATAAGGCCAATTGCCACAAGCTATACGAGCTTGCCCTAAAGCTGACGTATTGCTCCAGAACAGCAAAATGAATCTCTGTGCCTCCAAGTGTAAGAAGAAAGGGACAACAAAGTTAACAATAGGATACAAGCACGCAGAAAGTGGGTACGACATAAGGGCTGCAGTTTTACAATTCACTAAATATGAAATAGTTTTAAAAATTTAAAAATTAAAGATGCATGATTAGGATATTTCCAGTATAGTTCATGTAACAATTCACAGAGAACAAAAAACACAAACCCTGTGCAACTTGCAACCTCAAACCACAATTTCTTCTCCTGCCAACCCCATCCCTTCCTGCTTACTCAAGTTTAGCCTTAGCATTTTATTAACTGTGTTAATTTGCAACTTTCTTCTAAAAGGTCTCAAAGCGGCATAATAATAAAAGGCTAAAAATACAATTAAAAACCAGATACAAAGAAAGCAAATTGCAATAAACAGAATATTTAAAGTGCATATCCCAGAAACCCTATCCCATCCTGCTAAAAGATGAACACCACCAGAGAAGCCAGAATCAAAGCAGATGGTCCAAATTCACCAGAAGCCTGGACACACAGGAATGTCTCTTAGCCTGGCACCTAAAAGCTGACAATGATGGTTGCTGTCCTGCCACTCATTTTTTACTTAGTCATAATTTAGTATGATCCAACTAAATTGCATTTTGGTGCATTTTTATTAATGCTATAAATCAACAACAAGGAACTTTCAGAAGGGAGTACTTAAAATAAAAAAAGAACCACACTCTCTCCAAGGTGTGATGATGCAAGAATTTTATTGGCTTTCACTAGGATCATATCATATATCTAAAGGCTCTGATACATTGCCAAGGATAGTAAGTGATTCATATACTGCATTAGAGCAAATGCACTGTAGCTCTTCACTCAATGCTGGGTTTGTATCTCCTTGAACAACTTAATGTTGTCTTGAAAGAGCTCTTTCATATACTCATTAGCTATTGTGCATGGAAGGGGTATTTATACCAGTGGGAGCATTTTTACACAATGCTCAGATTGTACCAGACACGTTAGCATCATATTGAATTCAAAATCACTGCAGTATTGAGCCACTCAATGCTACTGTTCAGAGCAGCCGCTATTAAAAATATCAGACTCTTTGTCATTTTAATTGTTATGAACTTTCAGCACTTTCACTGAGCACATTGTTTGAGCTAAATAAAAGGTTAAATATGAATATTAACAGTATAGTTTTAATAGAGCAGTGTTGTGAAATTGAGAGAAATTGACTGCATTTTTATTTTATTTGAATGGTTTAGCTGATGCATATTTTCTCATTTCTGTGTGAATTCTGTCTAAAAGGTGTGCATTAGTGCAGTGTTTCCCAACCGGTGTTCCGCGGCACACTAGTGTGCCACGAGACGTTGCCTGGTGTGCCGCGGGAAAAATCAAAAAATTCGAAAGATATCCGGAGAGGCGGCCTTCAGGCGAGTTTTAATTTTAATTTTCCTTCTCCCACTTAATGCCCCACGCTTGCCCGAGCAGCTTGCAGTCCTCGGTAACCACGGCGACCCGAGGGAGGGGAGGGAACAGGGAAGTCGAGGGCGGCGGCGAGCCGCGATGACGTCAGTGGGCCGCGCCGCCTCGCCCTGGCACGGTGTGAGAGCCCCGGCTAGTGGCGCGAGCTTCGGAATAAGTGGGATCCGCGTGCGCGAGACCGAGATCGCGGGTAAGGAGCTCAGCCCTGGGCAGGAGGAAGCGGGGCCGCGCGTGCGGGCCACATCCCCACAGAGAGCGAGCCTCCCCCGGCCCACCACTCCGGGCAGGTCCACTCGCATGAGGGGGCGGCGATGGCGACGGCCGGCAGCTTGCCTGCAATGCCATCCCTCGAGCAGGCGAGGAGCCCGGAGGCTACCAGATGCGAGTCCTCTTTCCCACCCTGCTCGGGAGTCCAGAGCACTTGGTCGCATTCAGGATCTAGAGTGGGGAAGCGGGGCTTGTGTCTGGGCTGGACACATTGGGCTGCCTGCGCCGCTCGACCTGCGGGGAGAAATCAGGGTGGGAGTCACGACCGTGAGGCAGGGCTGCCAAGTGTGGCAGAAGAGGACACGGCCGTCGCACCTGTCCTTAGGTAGGAGCTTCTTCCGTGTTGACCTGCTGCCCTAAAGTCTTGGCTTTTTTCTTGGCTTTTTGGCGGTTGGCACAGAAGGAAGGCAAGGGGGAGGGGAAAAAATTGAAACTTACACTTTCGTGCGTCCCTCCCGGCGTGACGCTGCGCGCTGACGTCACGGGGCTGTAATGGTGGTGTGCCTCGAGATTTTTTTCATGAAACAAGTGTGCCTTTGCCCAAAAAAGGTTGGGAAACACTGCATTAGTGGTGCACAGCTCTAATTTTTGCCAAAGGTAAACTTAGTATCTGGTCTGTTGACCACAGGACAGGAAGAGCAGAATGCAATCATTTGTGTTTCAAACAGATGAATGTACAGGCAGATCAACTTGTTCACAACCGCAAATATGCGCAGCACTGGGAAATAATTAAATAATTGAATTCATACCTGGAAATGTTGGGAGAGAGGTGTATTTCTAAAGCTGTATTTCTAAAGATGCCTGTTTTTCTAAAGGTACGAAAACATTAATGGCTGGGCATACCTGATGCAAATGAAAAACCAACAATCTCTAACTACACATTACATGCAAACATGTCACAAAAGCCAAGACAGTGCAGAGCATAGTGACTAGGTTGCTTGGGAAGGCAAAATACCACCAGCATATAACACTTTGCTTCTGGGATTTCCACTAGCTACCAATCTGCTATTGGGCCAACTTCAAGGTTTTGGTATTAACATATAAGGCTCTATACAGCTCAGGACCAGGTTACTTGAGAGTCTATCTTATTCCTTATCCATCCAGTAGGTATATATACCTCCACTGTAAGCTGCAAGATAGATTCTTCTGCAAGTAACAAAGATACTGCTTCACATTAACTCAGAGCAGGGCTTTCACTGTAGCTGCCCCTGTTCTGTTGGACAGCAATCCTGTCAAAATGCCACAGGCATCCACTATTTGCATTTCCCCGAAACAATTTAATATAGCATAAACTCTCCTAAATGTATAATAATAATAATAATAATAATAATAATAATAATAATAATTTTTATTTATACCCCGCCCTCCCCAGCCAAGGCCGAGCTCAGAGCGGCTTACAAGCAATAATAAAAACAAGTTGAATGATTACAACTTAAAAACAAAATTAAAATACAACAATGAAATATTGAAACATTAAAATATTAAAATGTAGCCTCATTGCAGGAGGAGAAGGAAAGGAAAAAAAGAAAGAGAGGGAGGGAATCAAATTGGCTCCAAGCCACAATACTGCAAAGCTCTCTGCTGTTTTGTTGCAACACATTAAACGTACTCAATTTACTCAAAAGTGAATCCCACAGAATTCAACGACACCTTTCACTCTCATTCTCTGAGATCACCCATTTTTCTAGCAAATTACTTTGGCTAGTGAAGGCTGGTCAAAGGTTGAGTTGTAAGCGAACATGCTCAAAAACAAGAATTTCTAAAATCAATATAGCTTAAAACTTTCCCATTGACATCCTCACTAGGATTGGATATTTGTGACTTTCTGAGTCAAAGAGCTACCATAGCTATTGTGTGCCATCTAGTGTTAAGCATGGAAAAGAGAGGGTGCCAAAATAATGTCTGGTATAAAATACTGCAAACATTTATTAAGACCAACTACAGTGGTACTTTGGGTTATGAACTTAATTCGTTCCGGAGGTCCGTTCTTAACCAGAAACCGTTCTTAACCTGAGGCGCACTTTCACTAATGGGACCGCCCGCTGCCACCACACTTTTTCTGTTCTCATCCTGGGGCAAAGTTTGTAACCCAAGGTACGATTTCTGGGTTAGCAGAGTTTGTAACCCGAAGCGTTTGTAACCCGAGGTACCACTGTGAAGTTGTTTCCTCATGGACTAACACAAAGGCTTGCAAATTTGGTGTAAAGCCAACCAGTTACTTACTGTGAAATCCTATATATAGAAGTAAGTCCACTTGACGATTATTCCCAGTTACGGTAAGTTGGTATGTGTCTGCAGTCACAAAACACATTTTTAAAACTAGCATGTCAGGAATTAAAATAAGCTAAATAAAAATAAATAAATAAAAATAAACGTGGCCAGGATTCAAATAATTCTTTGATCGCCAATGTATGTTTTAACCAACCATGTGAAATTCAGTAGGCTACTTCATTGTCCCTTCAGAGAGTATGGCTATTTCCACAAGAAAGAAAAAAAAGCTCTTTGTAGAAGCAGCCAACCTGCAGGCATGATGAAGGGGATCATCTCACAGAACTGTGTAATGTAATGGAACACATACTGAAAGAAGAAAAGTTTGCTTCCCCCATTTTTACCTGGACTAATTTCCTGTTTGGATTTTCCTATATTCTGGATCAGCCACAGTTGGTAGGGCAGGGCTGCTTACCTGATCTCCCATCTCCTATTTCACATTTGTGCTGTGCTGTCTTACTGCTGCCTCCCCATCCCTGTCTGATATGGTGCAGTGAATAAATAAATAAAAAAAAGTGGAGGCACAAGAAGCTTCTCCAATTGGAAGTGTATAGATGTGAGAATGAGCTCCCTAAATTTTACTGGAACCATAGCTGTCAACCTTCCCCTTTTTTGCAGGAAATTCCCTTATTCCAGTGCCGTTTCCCGCTACTTCCTGCTGCTATCCCGGATTGTTAGATATCCCGTAGACTGTCCCCGGGACAGGTGAGGCTGCTGATCCCTTATTTTCGAGGCTGCTGATCCCTTATTTTCAAATCTGAAAGTTGACAGCTATGACTGGAACCAGTTAGGAATTTAAAGATAAAAAGTCGAACCTTGCAAAGCAAAACACTGCTTATTAACTGAGATTGAGGGATATTAGTGCTGTCAGTTCCTGACGGAAGCCAAGATGCCATACTTGTAACCAGTTTTCAAGGGCAACCCTACAGATAGTCAGATTGGGAGGTTACCAGGAAAATCTACAAAGCATATCCTATTTTGCAGGGTTGACTTTTTCCCATGTTTGACCACTGTGTGGCCCCCTCCACCTACAAATGTGGATATATGTTGTTTATTCTCTGCTTTATTTATCTAGAATATATCTGAGTGCTGGTTTTTTTAATTTAAAAAGTAAGGAAGAAAAAAGGAGAGCTGAATATGTAAAAGACAATTTATAGAAATATATAGAGTATCATTCCCTTAAGGCATAGTACACGTGTGTGTGTGTGTGTGTGTGTGTGTGTGTGTGTGTAGGTGTATCTGTAAAAACACACTAAACAGCTTTGAAGTTCTTTTAAAGGCATCCCGTGTAGGTGGCCATCATTGCTTCCACTGTGGGAGCAAGTTCCATAACTTAATTATTAAGTTCCAATAACTTAATCACTGCGTGAAGATGTACTTTCCTTTAATTGTCCTGAATCAGTGATCTACACATTGCAGCCCTAAATTAACCCAATTTTTCTGCATAATTGGGAAGAAAGACCCAGGAAGAATCCAATGGTGGCTAATCCATGGGCCTCCAGTTATTGCTGGAATTCAAGTCCCATCTACTTACTTACTTACTTAGTTACACACACACACACACACACACACACACACACACACACACACACGTTTAGCCACCCCTTTATCAGATACAATATCAGAGGTACAATAAAAGAAAAAATGTTAAAAACATTCCTATCAACATAGGAAAAAGGAGAAAATAAAATCATAACCCATTTGCTATGCTGGCTGGGTCTGATGGGAGTTGTAGTCCAATATCTTTTATATGGCCACAGGTAGGTAGGTAGGTTAGTTAGTTATGCTTTTAATTATGTTTATGTATTTTTATTCCTGTAATCATTTTTTGTTTTGTTTTTAATAGCTTTGGAACTTTTGGTAGTGAGAAGTGATGCATAGATAAACTAATAGTTGTTGGGTTTACAGTATTCCTTTTTAAGACTATCTTAAGATGTGCTTGCTAACACTGATGCACAATATGTGGAATGCCCATACATATAGGGAAAAGACTGAACTCCCAGAAGTAAATTCTACAGGTTTCAGTGCAGTTTACTTCGCCCACTACTCACATGGTGAAAAGCTTGTTGAGACCTGAATGGTGGTGATGGAACAGCCACATTTCTCATTTCCATATCTGTCCCATTCACGTTAAGGTAGACACCGAGGTCTACTTTTAATATCAAAAGAACCATGAGTGAATGAGCCGAATCACACCTTACCTCCCTTCTTCATCTTCTTATCTCCATTCATCTTCCTCCCAGTTTCATCTTTTTCCAACAAGGCAAGCTGGGGAGAAAAGTACCTGGAGGAGGAAGAGGGAGAATGTGAATACTAGGTTAAGTGACAGTTGTTCACCTCCACTCATTTGTTAAGGCACTCTCACTCACCCTTCAAAAGTAAAAAAAAATACTTCGAATATGAAATAGCTTACACAAGATGTTCCCCTATATAGATATCTCTTGCCTTAAGATATTCTAAAAGAGACCAGATTTCTTGTAGTGGTTAATAGTAAAAATGTAGAGACATTTCCTTGCAAGAAGCATTGGGATAGGATTATAGAGATGATCCCTGGAGAGCAGAATGAGGAAGCTGGTCCACTTTTCTTTGACTTATTTTCACTTTTGTCTTCTGACTTCATAGTATTGGGAAGATTATAAATGTCCCACAAAGATTGAAGGAGCAGCAAAATTCACTTAGTGCTACTGCAAATACATACAGTATACAAGACTTAGGGCCTAGTTACACTTACCTTTTGCTCCACTCTTTCCAGCTAAAGACCTGTGCTTTAATGCTCTGTATCAGAGTGGCCCTTTTTTTCTTTCCCCACAAAAACCAACTCTTTAAAGCTGAATCAGAGCAAACGTCAATTTGGGTTTTCTGCAGATTGACATTTGGTCTGATTGAGATTTAAAGAGTGGGTTTTCACAGGGAAAGCTCTGGAGCAATAAAACCCCCAAAACCTGGCGCTTGGACAGGGAGCTTTAAATCACAAACCATGCCTGGAAAGAGCAAAGAAAAGTGTGAATAAGCCCCCAAACTAGTCAGATACCCCTTCTTTTTCTTTCCCGGCCCACAACTGATTCCCCCCAATGCAACCATTTCTAAAAACCTTTAGTTCCTACTCACATTACACGAGGAGCCTGACTGACTGAAGTTGCTTCAGCAGAAAATGTTGTCATAACTGCTAATTCATTCAAAGGCTATGTTAATGCATGTCCTGATATATTGAACTCGGACTTATTTTATGTTTTCAGAAATGGGAGTAGCAGTAGCAAAGTGTTTCTTCTGTTTTTGTCTCTAGAGGCCTACAGGAAATCTAGGTAGCAGAACCAATACAAATATCATAAAATACAGTATGTAAGATATGCTTATGTGGTTGCCACCTAGTGACCAAAGGGCAAAAGTGTTTCTTTGAGGGGAAAAGTTGGAACTGCACACCCTCAAGGCTTGTTTCTTTTCTGGGGAATGGTTCCAAGATGGATGCCAGACTGATAGCAGTACCTCAGAAGCCAAGAAATAAAACCAGTTATTGTTCGTTTTTAGTGTATTTTTTCATCTTCATGTATTTAAATACATTAAAGTGCAAATAGTCAAAAGAACCAAAAAGCACTAATACAAAACGTCAAATGCAATGACATTTAAAGGAGCAGTAGTCAGGAGGTGGGGTGGGAGAGAAATCAATTTAAAGGCCACTGAAAGAATTGTCTTCAGTTTCTGGCGAGAGGCACTGAAGATGGCGACTGATGGATCTTGATCAGGAGGAAATGGAGGCATTAAACCTTTCCCTTGACAAATACGAACACCCTGTACTTACAGGAATGCACACCCCATTCTTTAAATTCTGATAAAATTAAATCACATTCCTCACACTTTACACAGAGATACAGGTACAAACAGGCACCAGGCCTAATACATTTTTATTCACTACGGCCTTTGGTAACTTAGCTGGCCTCTGTAAAATGGTGCCCACCATTATCTGGGGTAGGGACTTGGATTACTGAACATTTTTGGGATTTTGTATTATTATTATTATTATTATTATTATTATTATTATTATTATTAGGTAGTGGGTGGACATAGCAGACGACACAGATATTTCTCCAAGTACAGTGGTACCTCAGGTTACATACGCTTCAGGTTACAGACTCCGCTAACCCAGAAATAGTACCTCAGGTTAAGAACTTTGCTTCAGGATGAGATCAGAAATCGTGTGGTGGAGGTGCGGCGGCAGCAGGAGGCCCCATTAGCTAAAGTGGTACCTCAGGTTAAGAACAGTTTCAGGTTAAGGATGGACCTCCAGAACAAATTAAGTTCTTAACCCGAGGTACCACTGTATTTCTTTATAAGTAAGCTGGAACTGAACTGAACAGCAAACAGCTCAGCCGGCCTGCTTTTATAGGCAGCCGGCTATCAACATTGTAACAACAACAGCCCAGGGTTTCCCGCCTAAATTAATGTACGTGGACCTGAGTGAAAACTATATACACAATACCCCCTGGTGGCCAGGGTGAGAACTTCAATACATAACATTATTTTTAACTTCTCAGCTGTTGTATTTTCTTGTCATTTTGAGGCTTTTTCATTTTGTAAAAAGTGATGATGATGATGATGAAAACAAAACAAAACAGAGCTGCCCCAGTCACATCTAGTTTGTGATTGACAGAGTTGTGTCCTAGAACAGGTATCTTCAATGTTTTTGGACCCAGGACACACTTTTAACCCAAACATACGTTTGGGAACTGTTTCTTAATCTTTTGTCATATATTTGTGTGGTGGTAGTACTCCTGTTGCAACCTGCCTTGGATCAGGCCACAACCCAATAGTAGGTCCTGACTTACTAGTCAGTGACCTAAAAGTATATTTTCTGGCCTTTAACATGTGAGATGTATGGTTTCAGGGCCCACCATATTCCCAACGACTGCACTCTGTTTTCAACTCTGTATTTTAAATTGTTGTAACCCACCCTGGGGCCTGCTGGTGAAGGGCAGGTCATATTTTTAAAACAGCAACAATAATATTCAATACTTCCTTGGGTTGTTGTCATTACTGATGCTTTCTTTGACGTACTCCCAATAAGTTTTTGAGAAACACCGGGGTTCTCCAGAATACAGTCAAATGTTACTCTACTAAGAGATTTCAGTGAGATGTCCAATTATAATCTCCCTGTGTTTCTCCATACCAGAAGACTAAGTAAGTGATGGGAACCTCAGACTTGTAGAATGTGGCCTCCGAATGAAGGACTTCATAAATCTGCCAACTGAAAGTGCTTAAAAGTTTTTAATAACGATTGAACCATAATCCTAAGGAATAACATGCGATCTGGTATAGATTTTACTATAATTGCATGTATAATTCAGAACAGATGACATTCAAGATCTGGTTGCTTCTTGCATATGTGACATATAAAAAAATATTTCATGGGGATTTGAGCGGTTACAGAAGTCAGTTTTCCACTGTCCAGTTCTCACTCATTCCAAACGTGTGATATCAATTATGTATTTATTTGATTAAGATTATTCCTCTGTTTAAACAACAACAAAATCTTCATAATTCCATTAAATATGAGTATATGGCATGAAAAGGCATGCAGGTGTTTAGTTTTGCTGCAATGCACAAGTGGAAGATGTCAGCATGTGAACTTGGATTTGCCTTAATGCTCCCTGCCATAGTTCTCAGCCCTACTTTTAATGAAAAAGAAAGAAAGAAAAGGAAATAGTTTTGGTGTAGGGAGCTGCTGTGTGAGAAACTGAAGAGGCCAGATGTCAAAGTGGGTTTTCTGAGTGTTCACACTTGGCTCCTCTGTATTATTGCCCATTTCCCCCCATATATTACTAGTTCCATTTTGGGAATCATTTGTGAGGATGATCCACAGCCCCTGACTGGATATATAGGAATGTAGGAAGCTGTCTTTGCAAAACAAAGGCTCTATCACTGAGCTATGGTCCTTCCTCAAAATGTAATGTGATTCTTGCCACTCGGTATCTCTGTCTATTTTGGCCTTCCTAGCCCTTCATCTGCCTTCTTCCATCAGCTTCTATATGGCATACCTGGCATCTTGCTTGCTGTAACAGGTGAGGGAAGAGGAGGGACAGATGACAGGGGCCAGGGCAGCAGGCGTGGCAGCCACATCTCATGTTTCTTTGGGAACTTTAAATAAATTGCTCAGTGACAGAGCACATGTTTAGCAGGCACAAGCTCCAGGGTGTATTAATTTAAAAGATTTTTATACCGCTGTTCATAAAATGTCACAGCAGTTTGAAGAATAAAAACAACATCCAATAAAAGAGCACAAATCAATTTGTTTTGCCAATCAAGACAATTTCAATAAAACAGCAATGATAGTAAAACAGCAGTAAAGACAGCTCAGTCAATGGAACAAGAGCAAGAAGCAATCAGAACAAAAAAGAATGCTCCTCCACTCTGAAATAAAACCATAAGAGGGAGGCGGAATGAACCTCTCTTGAAAGGAAGTGCCAGAGTATTAAAGGCCACCACAGAGAAGGCCTTGCTCCTTATAGAGACTGCCCTGGTCTCTACTTAAAATGAAACCTTGGGCAGGGCCACCTCATGGGATTTAGGGCCGGGATCTTATATGAGATGAAATGTAGAATGAAAAAACCAAAACCCAAGATATTGAGCGGGTTTAAAGATCGAAACCTCAATTTTGGACCAGTTGCTGGGAAGCATAAAGAGAGAGAGAGTGCTTTGTACTCATTTCCTGCTTGTGGACTTCTTGTAGGCACCTGGTTGGTTGCTATCGAAAGACCAGGTGGGCATTCAGTCCTGTCCAGTAGGGCTCTTCTTATGGCCCAGAAGTGCAGCTGCTTCAAGAGAAGAGTTTGCTGGATCAGGCCAATGGCTCTTCTAGTCCAGCATCCCCTTCTCACAGTGACCAACCAGATGCCTGTGGGAAATTGACAAACAGGACCAATCATGGCTGGTATACATTGATATGAATATGTCTGTTCATCCAACCTGGTTGCCATCACTGCCTCCTTCTTTGAGAGCCAATTCCATAGTGGAAAATCCATTTGGACTAATCAACACGTGGGTTACTGCCTTCGGCACTAGATAAAGCTTCTCAACCGTTTTCAATGGTTGCCCAACACAGAGAGCTTGTGCACTGGTCTGGATGTCACCAAAGCATGAATAAGCCATCCCTGGATATCTAGTTAAATGATCTGAGTAGAATTGGGGTGTGGGGAGTCCTCTGGCTGAGACACTGAAAGCTATAGACCAATGCAGATAGTCCTAGGCTAGTTGACCCGGTTAAGACAACGTTATACGTTAAGGCAGAACATGAAAATTGAGGTGGTGACTCTGTCCTACCTCTCTTGCATCAAATTATTCCATTTAAGAGGCTGCCTCCCGCTTAAATTCTGGGTGACAGAGGTGGTAGCTTGTTCAGTGTGGTGGATTGCTCATAGGAAAATGTTTTATACCGAGTCAGATCATTGGTCTATCTAGCCCAATATTGCCAACACTGACTGGCAGCAAATTTCCAGTGTTTCAGAGCCATTTCAGACAGCAGATATTCTCAGCCCTATTGGGAGACCCTGGGGATTGAACCTGGGACCTTCTGCATGCAAGACAGATTCACTACCACTGAGCTACAGTCTTCCTTATGGATTCCTCTAGCCCTGGCACCCCACATTCTTGTCTCTTTCCTGCCTTCCCATGGATATTTAATTGTGTGTGAATATTTTAGCAAGGAAGGTAGCATATGCTAAACTAGGTCAAAAGGAAGATTTATGATGCTGTCTTGTGTAGCTTACTGGGTGGGGGAGAGAAACCTTATGCTTCGGGCATCAGTTCAAATTTTTCCTGCCACTGTTCTTGAAGTGTGTTTTCTGCTTTTGTTTTATTCAGCACATTTATGGAATACGTTTATTTATTAATGAAAAAACAAAAACAAATTAAAAGCAAACATCGCTGATATATTCATCTTCCCCCCCTTTCTTTTTAATAAACCCTTACAGAAAGTATGTCTCTTAAGCCTTTTGGGTGTTTGGGTTTATAAACTGGTATTTGAAGAGATTGGCTAGTTAGCAGAACACAGTCACACCTTCTGGGTTCTTATAAATAAATTAATTGAGGCTGAGATATTCCAAACCATTTCAGCTCCGAATGGAATCAGGTTTGCATACCTAACTCCCTTATTAAGCAGCATTTGAAAGTCTCACCCTAAAGCGATGTTCTGCAGAGGTGACAAAAAAGGGATGAGGACCGTGGAAGTGTTCATTCTTTTCATATTCATCTGGGCTTGCTTTCCCCTCTGTTCTGAGAAAAGCAGTGTGTCCTTGCACGGGCTTGCTTAGGGTGATATCAGCAGCACTTTACAATTCCGGGAAGACAGAGGCAAGGGAGCTCTAATGAATATGTTAGCATGAAATTTATACTTGCAGCCACCTGCTATCCAGTCAGCTGTGTTAATGCCTGGCACAACCTCAATCCCAGAGAGACTTCCTGTCTCTCCCCCCCTGCAGAAGTCAAGTCACTTTCTCTAATGCATTTTGAGCCACCTGTAGACCTGTCCAGCTGTGTAAATTGCATTGCAATAAACCTTCTAAGCCAGCCTGAAAAGAAGTCGCTTCCAAATATATTTTCCCACCTTCACAGAGATTAAAAAGACAGGGTCTTTTTTTTATTTTGTCCCAAATTGTAAACAAGGGTGATTCAGTCATCCAGTTTGTTGTTTAGTACCTTACAAAGGTTATACTAGACTAAATTAAAATAAACCACAGCCGGATCCTAAATTTGTTCAGTAGTACATAGTTAAGGTCAGTGCGGAGCAATTCTGACCTTGTTCACGCAAAACTCCCCAGTGAGTTATCCCATAGGTGGATTTAGGGCAGTGTGACTGGTTCCACTGCACTGGGTGCTGACCCTAGGGGGCGCCACAGGGCATTGCAACTAGGACATACAGTGGTACCTCGCAAGACGAATGCCTCACAAGACGAAAAAAGTGCAAGACGAAATAGTTTTCCGTTTTTTGAGTCGTTCCGCAAGACGAATTTCCCTATGGGCTTGCTTCGCAAGACGTTTCGTCTTGCGAGTTCTTGTGAGTTTGTTTCCTTTTTTTTAAAGCCGCTAAGCCGCTAATAGCCGTGCTTCGCAAGACGAAAAAACCGCAAGACGGAGAGACTCGCGGAACGGATTAATTTCGTCTTGCGAGGCACCACTGTAGTGAATTGAGCAGAATAGAAGGCAGTGTGTGTGTTTGTGTGCGCGCGAAATTCCAGCCTTGCACAGGGTGCTGCTGAAATCTGAAAAACCAAAGTCCACCTCTTGCAATCCTAACTCAGAAGTAGGTCCTAGTAAATTCAGTGGTGCGTATTCCCAGGTAGTTTAATGAATACCAGCCATGGTGGAGCCCAATTGGATCAGGACTGCAGAGTTCTTCAGAGAGGGGGTCTGACTCTTTCCTCTGCACATTTTCCCACTTAACATTACTCCACGCTCCCATTTGCCTTTGAAACAGCAGTGTGTGCCATGGTCCCAGTCCCAGGTTTCCCCTTCCACAACTTCTTTTACACATACACACACATGTTAGGGGATAAGCAGGTTGTGACTGAACAGACTACTAATATTTATTAACTGAATTCAGTTTGATAGATGCACAGTTAAACTATGAAATGAATGAAGGTATAGTTAAACAGATTTGAAGATGAGTATGATATTTCATTATGCTACATTAATCTTCAGTGGTACCTCGGGTTACGTATGCTTCAGGTTACAGACTCTGCTAACCCAGAAATAGTGCTTCAGGTTAAGAACTTTGCTTCAGGATGAGAACAGAAATCGTGCTCCGGCGGTGTGGCAGCAGCAGGAGGCCCCATTAGCTAAAATGGTGCTTCAGGTTAAGAACAGTTTCAGGTTAAGTACGGACCTCCGGAACGTATTAAGTACTTAACCCAAGGTACCACTGTATATATAAAGCACTTGCAAGTCTTAAAATCAGAATTCACTCCAAAAGATGTAGAACATTTAGCTGAGAATTAAAAAATAAATAATCAGATAAAATAAATAAAAGACCATATTTAATTACAGACTGGCTATTAGCATGAGATTAGTAAACCAAATGAGATAAAATTTATAATTTAATCTATTATTGAAATATAGCAAAGCAGTCTGAATGACTCGAGCAACTCTTTTCTCTAAAGTTCACTGCCTTTTTTCCTTTCCCCTTTCAGCGCAAATTCAGTAAGTTGCAGAATGATGAATGGAAGCATCCCACGGAGAAATATTTAAATTGTCACATTAGAAAAGTCATAAAGTAAGTAGTAAAATGCAGATGAAAAACAGCCAAGTAAAAGGGAGTAAATTGAAAATGGCTTGCTTGATGGTGCAATTGAAAGACATTGCCAAATCACTGTTTATTTGTAACATGTTTTGTTCAGCAATTGGAACCACCTTTGGTTACAAACAAGAACGTTTTCGGTGATTTAATATTCTAGTCCTATTTAGTATGAATATTTCTCCACTTTGAACAAGAGTTATGAGTACTTTTGCATCTGGTTAAGTCTTTAGTCGTGTGGCTTTCTATTGTATACAGTATATTTTGTTTTGCTCATCTATGGTTATCCAGTCCACAACTTCAGGATAGAACAGGCTGCACATTAAGATAAGTTTTAAGAAACAGGGGGGACGGGGATGGACCCTCTTATTTCTATCCCCCAAGCTTGTGTTTCAGTGTATTTAACTACTTATTAACTATCCTTAGGCAATAACCATGCCCCCTGAAGAGCTTCTCATATGCAAGTTCCTTAGAAATGAAGGGGTGATGTTTAAAAGCACAGCTGTTCTCTCTGGTTTATTACAACAGAGCCCAGGCAGAAATTCCAGCTCCATTGCATCTGGTACCTGTCAAGCAGGTATTGTGGCATGTGGAAACAGGAGCTGAAAAGAGGCTGGCACTGGCAGGGGGGCAAGTATGCGTTGTGCAACCCACACATTGCTTTGGAATTTGCTTTGTTCTAGCAGACCCTCCAAGTGTCCCTATTTTCCAGGGACACCCCTGATTTAGAGAAGTCATCCTGGTTTCTGATTTGATCCCAGAATGTCCCACTTTTCCTTAGGATGTCCCTATTTTAATTGGGGAAATGTTGGAGGGTATGGAGTTATCCAACCCCTGAGCCATTTGAAGGCAATCCTGTGTAGGGAAGTTTTTTTTAAAATGTTTATAGTTTTATTATGTTTTTATATATGTTGGAAGATGCCCAGAGTGGCTGGGGCAACCCAGTAAGATGTGTGGGGTATAAATGGTAAAATTATCATTATGGAATGTGATGTCCCTATTTTCATCAGAGAAATGTCAGAAGGTATGTTCTAGTCCAGGGGTCAGCAAACTTTTTCAGCAGGGGGCCGGTCCACTGTCCCTCAGGCCTTTTGGGGGGCCGGACCATATTTTGAAAAACAAAACAAAACGAATTCCTATGCCCCACAAATAACCCAGAGATGCATTTTAAATAAAAGGACACATTCTACTCAGGTAAAAACACAGATTTCCAGACTGTCCGCGGGCTGTATCTAGAAGGCAATTGGGCCGCATCCGGCCCCCGGGCCTTAGTTTGCCTACCCATGTTCTAGTCCTTTCCCCATGATAAGCAGGGCCAGCCCAATACATTTTGGCACCTGAGGTGGATCTCCAAATGGCAACTTTCCTCACCTTGCCTCATGGGTGGGCCGGCCCTGCAGATAAGGCTCATATGATGGACTGTCAGTTAAAGGGACATAGGAGGTCACAATTCATTCTGAGAGGGAAGTGGATAGGGGAGAAGGATAAGTCAAGTAAGGAACTGCCTTGGCCCTTAGAATGTGCTGTTTTTCAATAGCTGCCATAGAACTTAGGGGACATGTTTGTGTACATGAAGGTGAGCCACCTATATCTTTCATTGCTTGTGACCTGCACACAATGGAAAATCATGGACAAGGATGTGTCATTGGGGCAAGCTGGAATACATGCTGCTTGCTTCATGTTTTGTACCAGCGGCATTGAATTGTGTTGTGTACTGAAGTTCTCACCCTGGGCCAGCAGGGGGATACTGTAGATAGTTCAGGTCCACATAAGCAAGTAAGGGATTGAAAGTGACGTTCAGTGATTGGATAGTTACAGAAAGTTGTTACAGTTACGTTGTACTGGAGCTCTATATAAGCAGGCTGACTGAACCCTTCAGTTCAGTTCTGTTCTGACCTGTGAATAAACAAGAGCTGTTTGGAAAATCGCTGTGTCGTCTGATATGTTCATCCACAACTTAACAAATTGGACAAAGAGTTTTGGAGATAGTGTCATTTGAAGCACATACAATGCATCATATAGATAGAACCCATTGCAGCGGTGCAGTTTTCTCACCTGTTATATTGGTTGAAGAGAGGCATACACTTATAGGGAACTTGTGGCCCTCCAGGCTGGCTTTCAAGGTTCAACAGCTAATACAATAATTCCCTAACTATCTTAGCTGCTGCCCTTCCTGTGACCTTTGTGTGACCCACTTGCGCTCTGCCGCAAAGCCTTTGGTTTCTTTAGCCAATTGGTAGCCAGAAGCAGGAAACGGGTCACTGTATGAGTTAGGCCTTCCTGTAGAGATGCCTTTGATGCTCCTATGTGGGTTTGCTGATTGTTCCCTGATGACAAAACATGAAAAGGTGATGGCGTGCAAGTCGTAGTCAAAATACAACTGACAGTAAAGGATGGCCTCCTAGGCAGGAGAGTCGGGAAGGAAGGAAGGCAAACAAATCTAAAATTAGTATCAAAGAGAGTGTGGTGTTTCTGCACCTTCCTGTGCTTATGCTCAAAGTAGCTTAGATTTATATAGCCAACTGAGGCTCTCTCTCTAACTATGAAGCCCTGCAGATGTAAGCTTTGGGAGAGCATAAACATGTCACACAAACATCCGTTTGTGAAATGATACATGTGAAACCTTAATAATTTAAATGTTCTGGCGAGCAAGGAAGATATGAGTTAAGGGAATATATTCCGGGCCAAAACAAAAATTAGGATGATTGTATTTTGCTGGAGGGAAAACTGCATTATTATTTTTTTAAAAAAAGAAGCTGGATGGAAAAGAAGGATGTGCTCTTGCACTTTTAACAGTTGGGTAAAAGAGGGAGTTTAAGCAGGTGTCATGGAAGCTGCACCTGCTGAAATTTTTCTCTCCTGTGCAACAATAAAAGACACAATAGGTTCTTGATATTTTCCATCTGGCGACCTCACCTCACTTGCATAGCATACTGTTTTAACATGAAATATTGCTACCTTACTTTCCATATGGATTTATAGGAAGGACTGGGGGTGGTATGAGGATTTTCTGACAAGAGCAGCTGGATTGATAAGTGTTGGGCAAATGCCAGAGAGGAGGGGCCTTAGAAACATGGCCAAAAATGGAGGAAAATATGGCGGTATTACCAGCAAGACCCCCTGACATGCAAGCAACTGTAATCCTGTTAGTGGCCCATATATTTCAAAGCTGTGTTGAATCTGGCACGTTAAGGTTAACTTGAAAGTAGCAGGGAGCTGTTGAGTAAAATAAGCTAATCTTGATTCTTGAAATTCAGTTCTCATATCTGAGTCTTTCATTTGACCTTCCTTTAAAGAAATAAAAATAAAAATGCGTCAGCCCAGGAGAGAAGTTGCTTTTTAAGAAGCCTAAGAAATAATGGCCACAACTGGTGATTGGATGAACACAATGAGAATGAAGATAAAGAACTGGAAGTCTGATCTTTTCTTTTGCCCTCATAAAGAAGCTCGGAACACCACAGTGGTGCCTGAACTCATAAATAAAGCACAAAAGAGACTTGAACCTTGGTCTTCAACAGCGCGAGGTAAAATGTCATTGCATGAGATATTTTTACATGATTGGTTATTGCAAATGTCTAACCAGCTCCCCCCCCCCCCCCCTTTAAAGGTTTCACTCTTGGACACTGTAGGGAATTTCCTTATGCAGAGTTTCTCTAGCTGCACCTTGAGTGACTCGTTTATATCACTTTTTTTTAAAAAAAGGAGATTATAATCCCGATAAATAGTTTTTGTCACATTCAAGTGCAAGAGGCTTCTTTTGTAAAAGATTCTTTCAAATATGTTTGCTCAAATCTGAGATCTAAGAAGCACAATAAAATATATTTAACTGTAGTAATTCTAATGCCTGACAAGCATTAGAATGTGTTTGTATAACTGTATAAATAAGTGTTGTATAAAGACTAAACAGTATTTTCCAATCAGGCATAAATTACTTTTAATTACAAAGTTGTTTACATGCCTTGTTCACTCTTACAACACTGGTGTGTGTGTGTGTGTGTGTGTGTGTGAGAGAGAGAGAGAGAGAGAGAGAGAGAGAGAGAGAGAGAGAGAGAGAGGGAGGGAGAGATGAGATGAGATCAATTTTTGCATTTTGTAGGTCAGAAACAGCCCATGAGTCCTGACTGAAGTGGGGTGTGAACTCTGCTTTGTGCGCTGCAGTTATAGTTGTTTCAAAGTGCTGCCGTGTGCTTTTGGGGGGGGGGGGGAGAGCATAATCACTGAATCGGAGAAATTGCAATTTAAAGATTTAATCAGGCAAAGAATTACACCTGAATAGAACAAATTTAACAGTAAACATTTAGTAGGTATGGCTTTTAATTTAACAGATCTATTTGGAGGCTGCAGGTGGGCGGGCGATTCATCTCTTTGAATTCTACCGCCATGTAAAAACTCAAGCAACCACTCTGCATGTAGTAAGTAATACACCAGGGAGAAGGTTTTAGCATAGTTTCCCTTGCTCCAATGTTTACCCCATGCAGTTTACTCTATGAAGGGAGCTTTAGTTTTAAGATGAAGAGCATTCAAAAGGACAACTTTGTGTTCCTGCAATCTGACAAGGCATATTTCACAATGGGATCACTTCAGTCTACTGCTTCACTGGTGGTCTTCTTCACATCCATCAGTCACCCACCATGCAAGAAACCAAGTGATGCTGTGCCTTAGGAGAAGTCAACCCTAGGAGAGTTTGTCAAGGTTCCTCAAAGGCCTGCAAGCATCAGGGATGTTCAATCAATGAGCCCAAAGCTTGGGGGTGGGGAATAAAAATAAATTCTTAGAACAGTGATGTGGAGTCATTGACCTTCCAGGTAGCCCAATGGGGCTGCTGCAAGTGGAGTCCAACATCTGGAGATCTACAGGTTTCCCATCCCTGGAGATGCAAATGGTTGATTCTTTGCAGATCTCAGAAGAAACAAACAGAGGTTTGGAAATACGTGTTGCACACAGATTTCTTACATCCATATTTTGGTTTAATGTGGCTTGTGAGCCCCTTGTGCTTCCTTTAATTTCTGCTTGTTCTTGCAGCGTTGTCTGTCAACTTCTACTGTCCCACAAGTCCGCTTACCTTTCCCGGTGGGCAGTGTTGAGGCTGGGCATCCGGGACCTCTTAGTGATCCAGCTGGGAGGTGGAGGAATGCCACCCTCATTGCACTGACTCCTGGCCCTGCCACGTGCCCAGCTGTCCAATTGTCACAGCCGGGGGTATGGTCATGGGCTCTTTAAACCATGGCATGGCCAGGGGGGCTTCCTCCTTTCGTCTCCTCACCAGATTTCCCAGCCCCCCAGCCCCCTTTTTATGCGTTGCTATAACAGTGAATTATGGACAAATGCCGGCCGCCATATTGGTGGGGCTGGGTAGGAATTTTTCCACTTGGCAGATTGGCACCAGCCATTTGGTTTTTGCCTACCTTGTAGCAATCATCACAACTTTGTAAGGTTAGGCATTAGGTAAGCCTTTGTTTATGGTTGTAGTCTCTGCCTGCCCCTCCTCGATAAGGGTATCCTGTTAAAGGGATCCAGGTGTGTTGATCCTGTCCAAAGCCTGGACTTAGGCTAGGGCCATGCCACAACCCCAACGGGGACCCCAGAGGGTGTCCCGATTTGACATATGTCATAGGGCTCCCCCTACTGGTGGCTTACCCTTAGTGAGACTCCCTGAAGACAGGCAGGAGTCGGGATATAGCCTGGTTTCACCCAATGCCTAAGCCAAACCGCTCACATTTCTAACCAATCAAGTTGTGGCCTAATTTATCCCATAAACATAAATATTCCTACAAAAGAGCCCTACAAAAAAGGCTCCTCATGAGGCCAGAGGAACATCACCCGTCTATTGTTTTATTGATTTAATATGCTGTCAACCACTTTGAGATTTTTATTAAAAATATAAAGCGGTATAGAAATTAAATTTTTTTGTGTGTGTGTGTCTGTTTATTATCTAATGCTGGGGTGCCCAAATATTTTTCAAAGAGGGCAAGATTTGATGAAGTGAACATGTTGTTGACCTTTTTTTAGGATTGAAGTTGTTGAGCTTCATTTTCTTATTCAAACTGTGAAAACATAGGGAACCTCTGGGGAATTAAAGGAGGCGCAAATGATCCACAATCCACATTAAGATGGGGTATTGACAGGCTCTTAGGGTTATGGCTAATGCTAGTTCTACTCAGAGTAAAAAGGTAAAGGTACCCCTGACCGTAAGGTCCAGTCACGGACCACTCTGGGGTTTGTGCACTCATCTCGCTTTACTGGCCGAGGGAGCCAGCGCACAGCTTTCAAGTCATGTGGCCAGCATGACTAAGCTTCTGATGAACCAGAGCAGCACACGGAAACACCGTTTACCTTCCTGCTAGAGCGGTACCTATTTATCTACTTGCACTTTGACGTGCTTTCAAACTGCTAGGTGGGCAGGAGCTGGGACCGAACAACGGGCGCTCACCCCGTCACAAGGATTTGAACTGCCGACCTCCTGATCGGCAAGCCCTAGGCTCTGTGGTTTAGACCACAGTGCCACCCGCATCCAATTCTACTCCAAGTAGACCCATTTAAATTAATGGGCATGACTAACTCAGGGTCATTGATTTCCAGAGGTTTAGGACTTAGTTGTATACAACCTTAAAATCTGAAGACTAAGTTAAAAATTTGATATAAACTGTTCTTTAACAGTGCTCTGACCCAGTTGCTTGCATTTATGTGCATATTTTTCAGATCTGTGGCATGGCATGGGGTTAATTTTTTAAAATTTTTTTTGCAGGTGAATCAATGGCTTAAAGAGTCTTAAAAGCCCTTTCAGCATCTAACATCAGGAAAAGAGCTGTATACTTTCAAATGACAACAGTGCTTGATTGCCTTTTTTCCCCTGGGAAATAAGGGGGCAATTGTGTTCTTCTTGTTAACACAACTGCTTACAGCTTTCTTTTGGGCTGTCTGGCTGACGACAAAAAGAGACGGATTGTGCTGCCAGGTCTGATGCTTTTGTGCTGTTAAATAGATTTGTGAAGCTTTTTTCTAGTATCAGGGGAGGTCAGGAAATTAAAATTAGCAGGGTTAAACTAGAAAATAGCTTCTTGGAGAAATGTAGAAGAGGAGAGGATGGCATAAGATCAGGAAATTCCAGATAAGAGCTCATTTTGATCTGTGGTAGCAAAAGAGAAGTACTGCAACTTCTTAGAGACTCACAGGCTGGATTTGGGAGTTCACACAATTATAATTGCTTGAAGAATCCCTGATTGTGTTGCGTCTTCATCATCTGGCCTCAACACCTTTCATGCGTTGGAAGAGGAGGAGGAGGAGGATGTGAAGCTGGGAACCTGCTGTATATGTGCAGCCTTCCTGCATGATTTAGACCTCTGTGTGATGTTGGAACCCTGTGTGGTCAGGGTTCAAAATCAAACAGTGTGCCTTCATGAATGGAGTAGGTGTCCTTCTTTAGAAGAACTTCTGCCCCAGTGAGTGGATGAGTTGATGAGGTTGCTGACTCCACACTCCCATGATTCTAGTTGTATATGAATGCCTGAACAGAGCAGCTTGATGAATGCATGTTTGTCGCTCATTGATTGTGACAACCAATAGTTACTCTTCAAATGTGAATTAACCCTCACAGAGTAATCACCATAGACTGAACACAATGACAAAGACCTTTCTGTTTCACCCAGCATCTTAAGGAAGCTGTACTATGCGTATTTATGGAACTTAGATTTTTTGTTTTGAACACCATATCAATTTATGGTTTTATTGGTCTGGCCTATGGGTAAAATTTGATCTGTTTCAATTTGGACTGCAAAGCCATTTTCTCCATGTGACACGCTCCTGTGCCACACCTGTTGTCATATGGAAAACTCAATCATGCAGCTGATCTCTGCAGAAAGTCTGGGAAGGAAGGAAGGAAGGAAGGAAGGAAGGAAGGAAGGAAGGAGCGAGCAAGCATTGATTAATCCCACCTCAGGCTCAGATTATTATTACATTTTAAAATCTTGCTTCTCTTCTAAGGTGTGCAAGGCGGTGTGCATAGCTTCACAATAGCTCTGTGAGGTAAATTGGGCTAGCAGATGGCAAATTGGTTTCAAGGGCATCTTGAATTGGTTTCATGGCAGGAGCTTTCCCAGGCAAAAATATTCTTTGTCACGTACGTGAGGTGACGGGTTTATGCACACACACACACATTTGGATCATGACACACAGGAAGAGAGGCAAACTTAACACGCTGAAACATAAAGATAACAGCAAAGTCTACAATCTGAGGCGGGTGTGCTAAGCAGGTTTGCAGTGCACAACAAAAAAAAGTCGGATGGTGCTTTCTATCTCATTCCTAAAATCACCAGCAACCCTCAAGTTCCATCTGTAAGTATTACCTGAAGGCAGTTAGATAACCACGACAGAAGAACACTGCCCGTTTGACAACAGATAATGCGAACACTGACGATTATGCATTACTGTTATTGATCAGCCGCTGAAAGGCAGGGGCTGCGCCTTGGGTTTGGATAATCAGCTCCGCAGCGGCTTTTATCTCTGAAGACACCATAAGGTCTGTCGATCCTCGGAGCTTGGGTTCCTAACAGCTGTCTGGTGGCTTGAAGCAACAGGAATTGACAAGGCAGGAGGCGATGGGCTCATTCTTGCAACCAAGGTTCCCAGTTATTTCAGAGTTGTTATTCCCAGGGTTCTTATCTGGAGATAACCCGTAGGCAAACACTGAAAGTATTCCAGGATGTTTCCATCACCCTGGCTATCATGGCTCCTATAGTGGGCACTTGGAATGGATGCAGATGGGCTATTTCATCACACATTGAATTTTTCATTTATTTCTGGAATGTGAGCTGCCTTCCTAATGCAAGTTGCTCAAATCTGTTTTCATCAATACCCTCCATGAATAGCAACGTTCTTCTTACTACTTAGCACCCAGGTTAGGGAGCCTGTGTCCCTCCAGATGATGCTGGACTCCACCTCTGATTATTCATGACCATTGGCCATGGTTGCTGAGGCTCATGGGAGTTGGAATCCAACAACTTCTGCACTTGATATGTGTTGAAATTCTTGACTGTGCTGGACAGCATTAACTTTGTAAGTGGTTCTCTGACTCCATCTTCTTTCTTTTTCTTTTTTTTTACAGAACAGATCCACTAACGATCAGAGATTGGAGAGAAATTCAATTCAGTTTGCATTTAACAATGAGTTTAGCTAATTTACATTTTACAAAACACAGCTATCCTTTGACATTCGCACTTTTCTGAATTTTGCAATGCAGTTCTCCAGCCAAGTATTCTATGCAGAAATGCCTATAACAAAGTGTGCCTGTAGATGCATATATTAGGGAGAAGAACATACAAAAATACAGTGTGTTAGGAGAAATTGCTTTAAGAAATGTGTGCATTAGGAGAATGTGTATATATCAGGATAAATTTGCACTGAACTGCTGATGACGTTTCACAAGGACTTTTTTTTTAATGGAAATGTGGCGAACCGAAGAGTGGAAAAGTGAGAAACCGAAAGAAACAAAAATGGACATTTTCAACTATCTCTAAATATGAGAGAGAATATTTATGGTAATATTTACACAAGTTCATATCCCAGGATGAAAAAGAGACAAACTGGAAGACTTTGGTGTTGCTGTGGTTTGCTAATATTCTTTTTAATGTACTTTTGAACTTCTGATTCACTTCTCACTCTGTAAGTAAATAAGGGGTCAGGATGAGTCTAAGGAGTTATCCCAACAGAGCCAATGGTATTAAGCTACACTTAAGACTTCCAGTTGGTGGTAGTGTTTCTTCTGACTCATAGTATAGTGAAGCTGCTTTTTAGCTGCGTTCCACTTCCTATTGAATGACTTTCCTATTTCCATAATGGCAGTTATCAGGGCATAGTAGCAAATAGGAACAAGACAATATTGATGCTTGGATTGTACTTTTCAAGGAACAGAAATTTGTAGCAAATGCTCACATTCCTTGAAGATGCTTGTCAAGTGTGAACACATCTTGTCAAGCAGATGTTTAATAGGTGTGAAAAGCACAAGATTTAACAACAAAAGAACATATGCCCAACTCTTCCTCCCGCCCACCTCACTCTTCCAGAGCTTAAAAATAAACTCATCTGCACAATGTTTCTCTTCTTAGCTGTGAAAGAATGAAATAGGCTGCCACTTACAGGTGTTTTTGTTTGTATCTCTCAAATCAGTGGACTGAAAGCCTAGGTTATTCGTTTGGAGTGTTCTTATGAGAGGGAAACATTTGCCTAATGCTGGGGTCGCCAAAGGGGTGGCTGGGCTGGGTTGGGTTGTGGTGTGTGCTTGCTTGTGGTTGTGATACTCACAGCAGTTTCTCCAGTTTGCAAAAGTGTCACTTTTTTATTACCAAAGTAGCTGATGACCATTAGCAATGCAATACAAAAATAAGATAATATCAATAAGATAAAATCCAGAATAAATCAAGCAAGTCAACACAAAATACAAAGAAATTTAAAGCACCAGTGAGCAACGTAAGATTTTTGAAAGAAGACAAAACCAGAGACAAATAAATGAATAAATAAATGAATATGTTCCTTCCACCAATCTAAAAGCAGGCAGGAAAGGTGTGCTTCTCTTGGGAGGCTATTCCAAATCTTGGGTACTACAGCCAAAAACAGCCTCTCCTGGGTATCATGGTGTAGTGGCGTGAAGAAGAGTTTGGGTTTGATATCCCGCTTTATCACTACCCGAAGGAGTCTCAAAGCGGCTAATATTCTCCTTTCCCTTCCTCCCTCACAACAAACACTCTGTGAGGTGAGTGGGGCTGAGAGACTTCAAAGAAGTGTGACTGGCCCAAGGTCACCCAGCAGCTGCATGTGGAGGAACGGAGACGTGAACCCGGTTCCCCAGATTACGAGTCTACCGCTCTTAACCACTACACCACACAGGCTCTCACCACACTTCTCATAGTGAAGGATATGTTCTCCCTTCACTGTTTGACGAAGTCTGCCTCTGAATAGTAGCCCTCAGGCGAAAAAATGTTTCTCACTATTTCTACCTACTGGGGAACTTGTGACCCTCCAGAGCTTGTACTCCATCTCCCATCATCCTTGACCTTTGTCCATGCTGGCTGAAGCTGACTGGAGTTGGAGTCTAGCAACTTCTGGAGGCGCTCCATCCCTAAGGCATCGGGCAGAGCCTCTGAGACTAAACCTGGAAGCCCTGCTTTTTGCCCGTAACCCTCATTTGTGCTCTGCAGACTGCTTCTTGAAATGTCAAATGACAATAAGCTGTTCATACAGTGACCTTATCAATGTAATCCATTCAACACTTCTGACCTGCAGCTGATGTCTATCGGAGCGAGAGCGATGCAGTCATTACTGTGCAGTGTCTTCCTCGAAGTGTGTCAGGGCTAATTCAAAACGAATGCTCAGATGAGATTCCTAATTCTCATGCATGGAAGGCAAGTGAGACAAAATAGAGGTGAAGGCCATTCGTGGGTAACACCTGCCTTTGGATTCATCACAGTGGAAGGTTTAGGATCCTAACTCTGACCATTCCATCTTAGTTTTTGTGATGGTACAGAGGCAAGTTGCAAAATAGTTTTCACAAGGAATGCATTTCCTGTGCCTATAAAATCTCCTTGCGAAACCTACTTTGGCAAACAGCTCTGTCCCATGCATATCTAAGAAGTAAGTCCTACGCAGTTCAGTGGGACTTATTCCCAGAGAAGTGATAGGACTGAAGCCTAAGTGTACAGTCAATGTGAAAATGATTCTTTTTTCACTCACTATTTCTCATGAGGAACTGATGCAGCCCTTAGCATCAGATGGCATTCTTAGCATCTCTTGTGGGAGGGGGGGGGAAGCCTAATATGACTCAGGTCCCAAACTGCAGACTACGTTATTGATCCATCGTAACCCTAGCAATTACACCTGAAAGCAGCACCCCAACACCTGCTCCACAGAACAGGGTTTTTTTCTGTAACTAAGCAATTACAAACTTTGCAGTCTTAAAGATTCCAGACTCCTTCAATGGGCCTGTCTGGCATGGGTGGTAGGCAGAACTATTAACACCTAAATATATGCTAATATATACCTTCTTTATTTCGGTCCAAAGACCCACAAAAGCATTCTCAAAAGCAAAATAAAACATTAATGCAGGGAAAGGATTCCAAGGCAGTCACTATGTTTTATCCAGAGCATGTAGGTTTCTATTTCTTATTACTTCCGAGAAGAACTTAGCCACGGCCAGGATAGTATCATTTGACATATCTCCAAGGAGGTACTTAAGGTAGAAGGTTTCGGATTTTCCAGTTAAGTTTACCAATAGGGGTTTAATTAATTGATCCCTGGCTTGTTTGAACTGCTCACAGTGTAGTAGGATATTCCTCATAGAGTTGACACCCTGAGAACATAAGCAGAGCCTATTCTGGCAGGGTATGCCAGACAACCTGCTGTTTAGTACTTCTGATGGAAATACATTTTGTCTGGCTTTGGTGAATAATCGGCCATAGTTAGGTACAGACAGATTCATGAAATATGATGGTAACTGAAAATCATGGCCATAGTGGATTCCAGGTCCACATGTTACATAAGATCTAGAGCAAAGACCGCTGCTTGAAATATCCCATAGCCTCTGCCTCAGGGGATTTGAGGGTAATATTGTAGCCCACATGATGTAAAAAGACTGCCAATTTGCAGTGCAGGGACAGCAATCCTTTGCAGACATGATTTCCAGACAGGGCTGTCACCATTCTCGGAGAGGGCAGACACCCTGTCCTTTTAAGCTGCTGCATAGCAGACAGCACTCTGACACGTGTTTTTACAACCTTGGAGCAAAAGCTTCACCTGTTGATTGCCCACCTGCCCTGTATCTGTCATCAGCAGAACAGCCCAGCCAGAGCAAAGGTGGCAACCCTAATTAATACAAGGGTTTAGGGTTGGTTTTTTTTGCCATCTCCCCCCCTCCTTTCAGTACATTGTCTTAGTTTGGATCCATTTAGCATCCCTCTGTTTCCTCTAATGCCCAGTGACATGTTTTATTATGTAATGCCCTGCAGTTGGCACTTGTGCTCAGTAGTCGAATGAGATTTGAGCCCTCACAAAGCAGGGCAGTAATGTATGCATGGACTGTGCCAGCGCGGAGACTATCTGTTGTAAAAATGGCTTTGATACCTTCTAAGCGGAGTTAGCTGCCAAAAATCCTGTAACAATGAAATATCATTTCAAAGCTGCCAGGCCCTTCCACCTCCCCCCCTTCCGCACCCAGCTCTCCATTCCCCAAAGCTCTGTAAGTACAAGGAGCCCTTAATGAGGAGCTGAAGATCATTATGTATGCAGGTGCAAAATGACAATGACAAGGATTTTAAATCAATCTCTCCCCATTATGCAGTCACCTGCCAGCAGTGAATGTTTCACCCCTTTTATTTCAAGCTGCCAAATGTCATGGGGGGTCAGACCTGTTAGCACAGCATTTTGGGGGCATTTCCTAATCAACCTTTCACATAAATTATGACCTCTTTTGTTTCCCCCGCTGACTGAGGCACTTTAGCTGTCACACACTCTTTTGTAAAAGCTCTGTTCTTCCATTACACTTGTGTGTGTGTGTGTGTGTGTGTGTGTATTTCTCTTATTAACATTAAAGGGAGCTGCTCGCGAGGATGGGTGCTTTAAAAGAAGTCAGGCAAGCATCCGGAGATCCTGTCCTTAGGATAGCGATTTTCAAAATGCATCCGGGAGAACTCTGGGATTCCGTGGAAGAAGATCAGGAATGACAGGCCGGCACCAGGGCATTGCTACAGACATATCATGGCATCTCTTTCTCCTCTTCTCTGGCTGCCAGTGCATTTGCAGGTCCAGGTGTCTGGCCTAAAGGGTACATTCTGCTCCCTTTCCCAATTATTAAATGGGAATTCTGGGAGCTGGAAACTTGATTCTCCACTGTGCAGTAGGAAGAGCCTGCTTACCATCTGCCTTTGTGTGTAAGAGTGAGTGGATTCTGGAACACTTGGGATGAAAAGTAGCTCTGAGAATTCCTCCTCCTAATAATCTTCGGCAAAGCCTTTCCCCATGAAGTTTTGCAGGGATGCATAAACTCTCGCCGAAGGATATTGTTACGCTCACCCTGCTTCTTTCAGCTGCTGGATTCTGGCAAGTCCCAGAAGCATAAAAATTGATTACATTTTAAAATGGCCACAGGTGACATTCTTTTTTATTTGGGCTCATGCTTCATTTCACGTTGAGAATAACCGTCCTCAGAGTAATTGTGCATCTCCTGCCAGCCAGTGGGAAATGAGTTTCATAATGCTCTGGCATTATGCAGGCTGAGGCTTGAAAAACATATGGCGCAGTTCTGAAAAGATGAATCATTCCGGTGTGCCTTGGACCTTAAACTGAGGACTCTGTCCGTGTCCATCCTCACCTAGTCAAACTGCTCTGGCAATAGCTGTAAACCTGTTGGAGGCCTAAATTGATGGGGGAGCTCTGGAATAGCTGGAAATCTTGCCCTCCTCCCTTCCCAGAGCCCTCAAGGATGATGGATGCAAACCACATTCTCAAAGATATTAAATGATACCTTGAAATCAGCTATTCTCCAGAGTAGGGGAGAGAGTAGCGGCAGCAGAGAGAAAAAGGAGCTTAGAGCCGCACGTTACTACATATGGACTTTTCCATTGCATACATACACACCACACATTTAAAACACATTATTCCACCCCAACAAAAAAATAATGGAATCTGTAGAGTGTTGGGAATTGTGTGGAGTGAAGTGTGTTTCACAGAATTCTGTTTTTGGGGGGATGCATTTTTTAAAATTATTCCACCTTTCTCCCAGTGTAGGACCCAAGGCAGCTCACAACACAAATTAAAAAGAGATGCAGCTAAAACAGCAGCAGCAGCAGCAGCAACAACAACAACCAGTTATTAGTATAAAAAACCCCCAAATATTAAAAACAGCACTGAATCAAAACCAAACCATTTAAAAGCACAACAAAGTGGCAAGGAAATATTCAACAGCCACCATTAAAAGACTTGCTGCAACAGCCACTTAGTGGCCAAAGGCCTCTCTAAGCAAAGAAAAGAAGTACCGTATTTGCCTGCCAATGAAAGCAAAGGCAGATTGGGGACCAGCCTAGTCTTCTGTGGAAGGGAGTTCCACAGTCGGGAGCCCTGATCCTGAGACATGGTGCTCTTTAAGCGTGCTGAGGGCATGCAGCCTCAAGACTACATCTAAGTCAACTTTGCTAGGGCACAAGTCTGGGGCCCTGCCACTGGGGGTGGAGCATAGTGGTAGTCACTGTGATGTCTTTTGTTTCCGTACAAAAACTTGTTACAGAAGTTGGACTTGCTGTATAGCAAAACTTCAGTTGCGTCTTCCGCCTTCACTTCCCCAGAGGGTGGTGGGTGGCTCCTTTCTAGCACAGGTGCTGCACCCCCAAAATGAAGGGCAACATTTGCACAGAAAGGCACCATGCCATTGGTCCTGCCAATGTGATACTTCCTACACATGTTGTTGGATCAGTGATGGAAGCAGAGTTCCTGGACTCAGATGCCTCTCATGATTCTGAGAGATTCTCTCTCCCTCTCTCTCATGCCTTTTCATTTAGTGTGTGGCTCTCCTTCTTAAGTCACCCAGTGCTGTTATTCCTTTTTGCAATGCACTGCTGTACTGTACTGTATGCTTGCTTTGACTTACAGGAGGTGCATTTAGTGAATGAATGGCCCTAGCTCACTGAACAGGGTTAGACCAGACATCCTTTTGTTCCCTTCTAAATGTAGAGTTTCACAATTTGTGATCTCCAGACCCATCTGCCCTCCGCATCCCCGCTTTTTCCAATCTCCTCTGTGTTCAACAACCTCTGATGCTGCCAGCCCTTTTATGTAGTCTCCATCTGTCTCACACAGGCATTACTACCATGAGGAGTTAATTCTGCTCCAACTTCTAGGCATGTAACTTTGCTGTATCTTGACTGTGGATCTGCTCTGGCTGTTTCTGTTATCTCTTTGCTGGGGAGCCCAGACAGCCCTCCTTTTATTTTCTCCCCAGAGCCTGTCATACCTGTATCATTGCTAGAGTCATTCCATTGTTCTCAGGCTCAGAAACTAATAAATCCTTTAGATTTCTGTGGTCAAGTCGTGGGGAGTCAGGAATGCTTGATCTACCCAGCTAGTCAAGATTTCCAATATTTCCCCAACAGCTATTATTAACTTCATGATTTTAAGAGTCTGGAGGTTAAAAAGAGAAAACAGATGAGGAAGAAAAGAGCCAGAAGATACAGACATGAGTTGGCAGAAAAGGGGAAATTAATAAAATTGAGGGCCGAGGCCCCTGGTAAAGCACTTTCTTTAAACCGCGCAGACTTCTTTGCAGTATAAACTGAATGCGCATATGGCAAACCATTTGTGGGAATCTTCCTCCACAAGTTCAGTGCACACATGGATATGCTCCAAGGATGTTCCCTTAAAGTTCATGACATGCCTCACACTAGGGATTGGGGCTCATGGTGGCCACCAGTTTTAGTGTGAGTAAAAGGATGGTCCTATGGTTCTATGTACTCCAAAGCGCTTGTGCAACTCACAACTGAGGAAAAGCCTCATCTGGTAGGTTCAGACACATTGCCATGGCTTTTGTCGAATTGCAGGCCTTCCAGCAGAGCAGCCTGAGTTATTTTGCTGCCTAATGCAGCAAGCAGCAAGCATCAAATAGCACATGCGCGTGCGCACGCACACACACGCCTGAGTCAAGTTGCATTGAGCTCAATACTGACCATGTTGTTTTGCTACCTGAGATGAAGAATGCCATGAGTGCCTGGGAGTAAGAACAAAATAAAACATTTTCATGACACCTCAAATCAGGTGCCTGAGGCAACCGCCTCGTTTTGTCTAATGATAGGGCTGGCTCTGCCTTCCAGGAACTGGACTGGAGCTCTCATCCATGCACCAGTGCATCTCTTGGGGAAAATCATGGGTCTCCTTAGTCCCTAGTTGTTTGATTGGCTGCATGCCTTTCTTCACTCCGTCTCAACTGTTATTGGCCACTCTCCTCTGCTGCCCCTCTCTAAATGTGTCTTCAACTTGTGTCTGGGCTGTCCCTGATAAGACTGCATCACTGGGGCTCATATGACTGAACACACACACACGGAAAACTACTATGCCAGGGGAAAGGCTAGGCTAGAGTCCTCCTTAACATCTAACTTTTCAGTGCCAGGATTTTGTGTGTGTGTTGCTAAGTTGTGGGTGAACATATCAGACGACACAGCGATTCTTCAGACAGCTCTTGTTTATCCACAGGCCAGAACAGAACTGGGCTGAAGGGTTCAGCCAACCTGCTTAGATACAAAGCAACAGTAACAACTTTCTGTAACTATCCAATCACTGAATGTCACTTTTAATTCCTTATTTGCATATGTGGACCTGAGTGAAAACTATCTACAGTATCCCCCTGCTGGCCCAGGGTGAGAACTTCAGTACATAACGTGTGTGTGTGTGTGTGTGTGTGTGTGTGTGTGTGTGTGAGAGAGAGAGAGAGAGAGAGAGAGAGAGAGAGAGAGAGAGAAAGCATTCAATTACACAAGCCCCCACTGCAGTCTGAAAAGCACAGCCCAAACATAGCTTTGCCACTTTATTGGCTCTTTGTAAGAACCAAGTCTTTTTACAATACAACGACTCAGCACTTTCACTCCTCATTCTGAACTTGCCTGTTCCTATAAGCCTTTCCCCTGGTTCTTTAGCTTGCTTTGCTCTCCACCTACCTGGCCTGCCTTTGGGGAGCTGATCTCATCTCACCTTTCCTACCTCTGACCTTCCTTCGCCTGTTCCTTAGGCTAACTCCACAGGCAGGCCAACTGACTGTAAAAGGCTCAAGCTTACAACCCAGATCCTTCCTCCCGCTTGCTGAGAGGCCCTGACTCGTCAGTTGTGTGACAATCTCATTGTGACAAGCCAGCTCCTACCAACTCCAGATTAAAAGATTACCGCCACCTTTCATTTTTTGATGGCACGGGTCAGGGTATTTGAGCAAACTCTGCAGAAACATCAACAACAAAATGGATGCGTCTCTGACATCAAATCAAAAGTAATGAATTGCAAAGTTTAATTTGGATTTCTAGCAACTGCATAGTGTTTAATTAGTGTGTGACTGAAGGGGAATTTAAAGAGACAAGGGCTGTCAAAAGCTATTCCTGTCAAGCCAAGTCTACAGCGTAACACAGCGTAATTTTGTTGTCTGTGCCATATTGACTTCACGCCAAGTCATACAGATGTGCTTCAAATTCTTGCCTTGTTTATGTTTCTGTATGTGGTGTGGAAGTTCTCTGGTTAGGACCTTTGGATGAAGTCCATGTGCACATTAACAAATTGCTGCTGGCCTCAGATCTTCTAGGAAAATTATAAGCTGATGACCTTTTCTGAAGCTCTGTCAAGTTTTTCCAAGAATTATTTTCCAAAGTATTGTTGACCCAGAAGTCATTGCTGATTCTTCAGAGGCGTGCTCTGGACTGTCGTATCTTCCACTGAAACCAAGAGAATTAACTTTCAAGGAAATTGCTCAGGATGCTTGATGAGCCAGTAAAAATAATTTGCATAAATGCTGGATGGTGCCAGCTGTCATCTCCAATTGGACCTCCAATTGCAATCCAGCTCATTCTTCTTTTAGATATTTTGTGAGTATCAATAACTCACAGAAAGGACAGTGGTTCTCTAGAGATCCTGGTACATTGTTGACACAAAATGTTAAACACTAGTAGCACTAGCAAAAGCAGCAGCAATACCTGGGGCTTTACACAATCCTAAATTGAGTGCCACAATCCTACATTAGAGACCAGAAGTTCGGTTGCCATGACACATGGCCTCCAAAAGAGGAAATGCATCAGCACAAAAGAGGATATAGATTTGTATTAAATTTGCACACACTGATTTATATGTGTAGATTCAGATTCAGAAATGATCTGCTTCTTCCATACAGACCGCCTCCCCTGGGTGTTAAGATCAGCGGAAGGGGCTCTCTTGATCATTCTACCTTCCTCTGAAGTTATGGGTGTATTTGTGGCCTGGGAGAGTACCTTCTCTGTGGCAGCCCCTAAGTTGCGGGTCTCCCTTCTCATAGAGGCTTCTTCTGTATAGTGGCTTCTTAACTATGCAGCTTTTGGTAACTTCTGAAGAACAGCTCAGGGTGGCAATACCTCAAGGACCCCCTCTTTCCATATAAACCTACCCAGACCCTGAGATCATCTTCTGAGGCTCTTCTTCATGTGCCACCTCGTCAAGCGGCAACATGAGAATGGGCCTTATCTGCAGGGGCTCCCCGTCTATGGAATGCTCTCCCCAGGGAAGTTTTCCTGGTGCCTTCATTGCACACCTTTAGGCGCCAGGCAAAAACGTTCCTTTTTAACGAGGCCTTTGTTTGATGTGTTTGACATCCTATACGCTTATAAAATGTGGCTCTTTTCTGGGGTGGGTGGGTGTTATTGGGTTGTTGTTTTTATTCTGATTATATATGTTGTGATCTTTTCTGTGAACCACGCTGAGACCTCTGGGTATAGGGTGGTATATAAACTCTAACAACAACAACAACAACAATAATGTACTACTTTACTCTGGCCTTTGACACTTTGCATGTGTTTCAGGGCCCACCCTATTGGTGTGAATGCAATCTGCTTTTTACTGTCTTGAACTCTGAATTGTTGTAACCTGGGACTTTCTGGTGAAGAGCAGGTAATACATTTGGCAATGATGATGATGGTCATTGCTATGGGATCCATGGAAAAGCCATAAACCCATAGGAGAGAAGCACTGTTTTCATCACAGCAGTTCACATATATTGTTAGACAAAAAACACTAAAAAATGATCTAACAAATCATAGCTTTAACAACGGGAGCTGAAGCCAGCAAAGCTTCAGTTGTGCCTCTGGTTCTTTCCCATCCACATCTCTGCTTTGGTTTCTCCTACTCCATACCTCAAAAATGACACCAAGGTTTATCTCATACCTAGTTTAATATAGCTTCAGTTCTGTCATAGTCTGGGAAAGAAGGTATGTATCTCTGTCACTACATGTGCTATTTTAAATCTGATCCTTGCCTGCCTTTTATTATTCATAATTGCTCCACTTGGCTTTTTTCTTTTTTCTTCAAAAAAACCCAACCCAAACCGTTCTGCAGTTTTAGTTTCCCTGGAGTCACAATTTCTAAACTTGGTTTTGACTGTCAGATAAGTGTTAAATTTAGTAACATGAATGGTACTTGATCCCAGCAGTCCAGCTAATTCATATTACAGCTCATAATTACTGTATCCTGCTCTTTGTGCCTACTAGCGTGTCGACTCGCAGAGCAATGATTTGTTAAAGCATTAATTTCTTCCTCTCCATTGTATCTCATGCCTCTGGTTACCCTCAACCACATTTTTTTTTAAAGAAACTTTAGCATTAGTTAAATTATAATGGAATATATCTTTTCAGTTATCTGCCTCTAGAGGATAGAACAGATAGTTGTCTTGCTGTAGCTGATCATTTCACAGTGGCCCTTTCTCACACACATAGGAACTCCTCAATGAGCAGCAGACATTTGCATCCCCTTCAGTGGCAAAAACTCTTGGTGGATATGAAATGGAAGGCACACTGCCCTGTGAGGAGAGAGATTGTGGTTGCCATCTTTCTCTTATTGCTAATCTAGCCCAGGATCTTGTTCTCAAGGTGGCCAGCCTGGAGCCAATGGGAAGCCTGCAAGCAGGCCGAATGCCTCTCCACCTAGCCCTTAGAACTATCTCCAGACCACTTCCTCATCGCCCCTGCTTTGCACCCTCCTCGAGTGCCTTTGCCTGTCTGGAATATGTCTGATAAGATCTCTTGGAAAGAGAATAGAAAGGGTGTGTGTGAGTGCAATTAAAAAAGTAAAATTAACAGCTTGGGGTTTGCACCAGAATACGCCCTCCATCTCCTTGGTAGTGTTTGCATCTGTAGGCTCCACACTGCCAAGCCAAATGAACTAAATGTGTGTGTGACGACCATGATAGTCCCAAACTTCTTATTTCAATTTCCTGTGCTAGGGCAAGGCATGTGAGAGGCATGGAGCAGGTTTCTTGCTGCGGTGGTAAAGTGCAGGTGGTCTTGAGCTGGGGATTGAAGCTCTGCTTTTTTATGGAACAAAATTTAAGCAAACCGTATAGCAGCTTGTCATGTGAAGGAGTTGCCATCCTGGGTTTCTGCTACACTTCAGCACCACCATTCTGAAGGGCCGGAGAGCACTGTTGGGACTTAGCACCTTAGCAGTGACTCACAGGCCCAGAAAGGTCCCACCTGATCAAGTGGTGGATGGTGACCATTGGAAATGATGAGGTGGAAGGCAAGGACCCCGACAGCAGCTGGAACCAGAGCCAATGTCAGGCGTGGAGTAAACTCAATCTACTTGTTTGCCCATCCTTCTCCTTGCCAAGTTCTACAAGGGCAACACAGAGACTACGGAGCAGGGAGATGACAGGCAGTGCCACCTCCCTGGGCTGGTTGTAAGTGAGAAATCAGGCAGTTGGGCACTGCCTGAGGTTGATGGGGCAGTGTCCCAATTTCCCTAATGGACCAGCATCCACTGTCTGATCCTATCTCTTATAAAAGAAGAGTCCGTTTTCTGTTTGGGCAAGTTATCATAGCTGCTTGCTTGCTTGCCTGCCTGCCCAGCATCCTCATGGGACTGACAGCTAGGACCAACTTTCCTTGGAGGTTTTTAAGCAGAGGTTGGTGGTCATCTGTCATCATGGATACTTTAGCTAAGATTCCTGCATTGGAGTAGATGAATCTTGGGGTCCCTTCCATGATTCTATGAAATGGGAAGTTCTGGTAGTGCTCTGCTTTTCTCCCATTCAGTTGGCTTTTGCTAAAGGCTCATCCATTCACAGAAAAAAAATGTTTCAGTGCAAAGATTGTGTTGTCCGGGGTATCTGTGGCAAGCTCACTCAGTGAGGAACTTGCCACAGTGAGCTGAATAGTTGATAGCTAATGCCGGTCTTCATAATGTGATGTGGGACATTCTAGAAGTGGATTTTGAACATGGAATTGCCTTCAGTGCTGCTTTGTTTTAGTCTGTTTTCAGGCAAGTTTTCAGACTAGCAGATGAGAATCTTAACATCTGTGCTTGTTAAAAGATGCTTTTAAAAGGTAAGCTGTTTTTTTAAAACCAGTACAGCTGTAAGCATAATAAAAGTCATGAAGGTATGGGGTATTTTATGAAAATGTTTAATTCAACTGTTTCTTTGGAATGTAGTAGTCATTGTTTGGAAATTTTAAATTACAATTCAATCCTATGTGTTTCCCCCCACCCTTTTTTAAATGCTACTCAGTGTCCGAGAATACAAACGTCATTTAAAGTTAAGGCTTCGCTGTTCATTTTGAAATAACAATTTAAAAGTGTCATATTGTCATAGAAAATAAAAAATTTCTGTAAAAAAATTTGCACAAAATTTTATGATGGTACAAAACATGAAGCAATAATATACCAGTAAAATGAATTCATTTTACTACAGAAGATTTTTATAAGTTTTTTTTTGATAAAGAAAAAAATATGTTATTTTACACTTTCAAAATTATGAAACAATCTAAAACAATATAAACTGAACATTTCGTAACACTGCCTTTACAAATTAATAACTTTATAAACATATATTTTTTAAATATATTTATCAGTGCAAGATACTTTCTTTTCCATCTAAAGTTGCAGTATCGTTTTTCCTTTGCTTGAAAGGGCAGTTTTCATTCAATTCCTGTTTGAAGAAATCATATCCCTTGTTCTTCCGTTCTAGCATTAAACAGCCACAGCACTGGGGTTTCCTTATTCTGTTCATACAGATTTGCACTCTGGCTCATCAGCTCCAAAGGTCTATGTTGACATATCTGCTGGAATAATATTCACGGAACTCCCCCTTCCCTATTCCGGGACGTGACAGTGGCGCAGCAGCCAATGCTCCCCATCACAGGCATTGAGTTGCTGGCACGGGAAATTTTAGATGAAGCCATAGGAAAAAGGGTGCAATGCGCCAAGCACTACTCTTGTAGAGCTTGATCTGTTTCCGTGGAGTTGGCACACACTGAAACAAATGGAGGATGCACACTGGCAGTGCCTGGTGGATTGCAGCCAAAAGCTTTACTGTTCCAACTAGAACAAAACAAATAGCTAACCCCACATCCATTTAAACAAATTGAAATGTTTTTTGAATGAGTTCACTTGGGCTTCCCCCTCCCCTCTGTGATAAGTCATGAGTCTATATTCATGCTCACATCTTCCACGTTGCTCCCAGAGAGAGGCTTGTGATACTGCTCTCTTCACATGAGCAACTTAAGATCCATGCAACGTCACTTAAAAGGTTTTAAGCGGTCCCCTGGAGCAGAGAACGTGCCACTTCTGGGTTTGGTTCTGGGGTTGGTTCACACATGCATGTTTATGACGTGTTTCGTAGTGATATCAAGTGATTACCCACTCGTGTGAATGATGCATCAAAGTTTTTTTTTTTAACACATTATCTAGCATCAGCTCAAAACACAATATTCTTCTATGGAGACAGTTCACAGAATTAACTGAGAATCACCCCAAGCTGAATAATGAAGTGATGAGATAAAGTGATAAGGAAATGCCATTGTTCAGTGGTAGAGCGCATGCCCAGGTCAATCTCCAGCACACTTAGATTTAAAAGCTTATCATACAGCAGACTTAGGAAAGACCCTTCTTCACTTGAAACTTCGGGGAGGTTGGTATAGTCAATATCAGGCTAGATGGACCAATGGTGTGACTCAGTGGAAGGCAGTTTCTTCATTCATATGTTCATGCATGTGTGAACCAGTTTTTCTCAATGACGAAACGTGAGCTTGGCTCATTGTTTCCAAGTTCTGCCAAGTGCATGTCTTTGCAATTAAACCCACCAACTTTAAACGATGTTTGCACTCATTTAGGTCATGGATCTTAAGATGCTCATGTGACGAAAGAAGAGTCAATAATTACATAACACAACTAAATATTACATGAAACAAGTGCAGTCAAAAATTATTTCAGCTTGCTCTTCCCTTTGGGATAATTAACTGGCAAGGTGAGCCAATTTCAGTATAGGATGGATATCTAAAAGCTGATTCATATGCTATGTTTCGTTAAGGTGATTTTTCTCACGGTAAATGTTGAGCCTAAAATACAGCCTTGTGTGGGCGATATTCCTGGAGTTTTCAAAGATTTTCTCTGCTACAGTAAATACCAGCTCCCACCATGTCAAGGTGCATTTGAGTAAAATATTTGCCATACGCACAGCACTGAGGTGGCAAAATCACCTTGTGGTGACTCTTGTGGTCATTTAAGATCTTATTTCAGAAAATCATTTAATTCCTAAATGCATTGCATCAGTTATCAATTACTTTTTATAGACATTATTTTCAACATTAAGTCAGCTGTTTCTGAAGGGGGGAAAAGTGGACCTACAAATAATTTGTATACACAGTGCTCTTACACAGTACACAGTAATTTGCAACAAAATCCCCATGTGGTTTGGTACATTCTCTGTTTGAAGGTTTTGTCCTCATTTAGGATTAATATGTTATGTACTGAATTTTGTTTAGCAAGCAACTTGTTGATCAAGCCAACATAAGCACCATCTATTTGTAGCAGCATCAGTGTAACCCTAATTAGCACAAATCAATCCTACACCGAGACGACCACTTTTAAATTGGACAGCAAGGCTATGAGATGGCAAGAATGGCCTTTACTTTGCAGGAAAAATTATTCATTGCCGTCTATGAATACGAATGCATGGCTTACTTAAAGGGAAAAAACAGATACTGTCACTTTATGCTGTTAACAAGAAAACCCAAAGTTCAACTTTGGAGGGTAGAGTTAAGAAATTTCCCTTACTTTAGAAAAACAAAACAAAACAAACACAACACAACACAAAAGTCTAATAAAATTATTTTTGCCATTACCAGCAAATTAAAGCTGCATTTCCCTTTCCTTGGCAATGGCAAATGCTTATGCAACAATCTACGTAGAGACAAAGAGGAGGAGAGAGCAAGAGAGAGATCGCTTATATTTGAAAATACATTCTATATGAAAGAACCGTAAAAGGAGGAGGAAGGCAGGAGATATTGCAGCTTTGTACAAAAATGGTCCAGAGACATGAAACTGAAATACAAGGAAATGGAAGAATCAAGCCACCAGGTTGTCCCGTTTCCTTAAGCCCTTGCCTTCCCAAGGTTTACTTACGCTAAAATATACTTTCTCGTTAGTCAGTGAGCCCTTAGGGTAAGTAATAAGGACAAGGACTTTTAACTGGAGAAAGAGAGAGGGAGACAAAGCTGGAGTTGATGATAACACAATGAGAAGCAGTACAAACAAAAAGGCACTTGAGAGGACACACACTAGCCAGTGCCAAGGACTTTTGCTTTGTTTTTGTTACAGTGTTAGGCAGTACACTTGGTTCGCCGGTTGTTTCTGGGTGATGGCACATGTTTCTTGTATGGAATTCACAAGCACAAAGTTTAGCACAACACTGAGAAACATCAATAAAATTCTGACTGTATTGCTTGGTAAACAGAGCTGACACACTAGACCAGTACTGATGCTACCAGTACTTTTGTTTTGTTTCAAAAGCACCCCTAACCCTCCGTTGCCTATGCACAACACAAGCAATTATACACAAATACAGGTTCAGGAATCCACCAAGTTGCTGTTGCTCCCAAATATTTTAGTCTTCTTCTGGGCACTGAGCTACAGAGAGCGTGTCCATCTAAAGGACCCCCACCGGAATACACTTTGTGACAGCATCTTGGATTTTTGCACAGTAAAAAGGAAAACTTGCTCATCAAAAGTTGCAGAGGGGGCTGGAAGGAGGAAGGAAACAAACCAAGAAAGAGGTGGGGAAGGAAGGCAAAATGAAAGCCAAACAAAACATCCCTTCTTAAGTCAATCATACTTGGTCTCAACACCAGCATTTGATTATTTCAAATTAAAACAGAAACAGAAGTAGACTGTACATGATTCAGATTGTTTAACACAGATTGTTGTCCAAGTTTTAGGATATCTGTTACACTCACTGAAGCTCCTGAGAAAAGCTTGGCTCAGCGTCCTCAACGCAGTTTCCAGGCTGTACAGTAATAGAAGATCCACAGTTCCCCAGCCTTAAGCTGGTTACATGTTCTTCTGCCTCAATTCTCTAAAACTTCTTCAGCTGCTCCTACATCTTCATGCCTCTGAGTAAGTATTCTGTGCGTTCAGTTTGTCTTTTTTCAATTTCACACCATCCACCAGTTCGAAATTGTAGTTCTCCAGGGCAGACAAGTTCCTGTCTGACATCCCATTGTGCCAGCAAGCGCAGTACAGAATGACACCGCAGATCGCCCCCAAAAGCACGCCCAGTGCACTCATGGCTATGATGGTGATTAGAATGGGGTCAAGAGTCTTCAGCACGTTTCCTGGCTTTCTGGAGATGTTGTCGTTGAAAGTCTCCCCGTTCTCATGGTAATCAGGAGTAAAACCTGCAGGGGAACAAAGAGCAACAGTGAGGATGTGACTTGGGCATCTAAAGCTGAGGGAGTGAATGAATGAAAGTCTGGCATGAGGATGTGAATAGTGTGTGTTCAGTGATAGAAGATGGAGCTTGATACATTTGAGATGGGGGTTGTTTTGTTCCGTTTTTATGGATGGGTGTGTTCAATGTGTTTTAACTTAATTCTGTGCATATCTTTTGGTCAAAGAAACATATGACAAAAGTGCAAATTTCAAATACAGCTGCGATCCAGTCTGTATATTGATTTGAAAATGCAAATTAGGTAGATTCTCATTAAGATATAGATTGAAAAATCCCATCGCTGCATTCCCAGGCAAGGCCTTCTTGGTGGTGGTGCCCAAACAGCAGAAGTCCCTGCCACGGAAGAGGCAGCTGGCTGCTTCTCTCTGTGATTTTAGGCATCACCTAAAAACAATACTGTTTAGACGCACTTTTCAGCAAAGCAGCTTGGGCATAATTCAGTACAGTGGTGCCTCGCAAGACGAAATTAATTCGTTCCGCAAGTCTCTTCGTCTTGCGGTTTTTTCGTCTTGCGATGCACGGTTTCCCATAGGAATGCATTGAAAATCAATTAATGCGTTCCTAGGGAAACCGCCTTCAGACCAGGTCCGGGGACATTCGGTCCCCGGACCTCTTCTGAAGGCTGGGGGGGGGGGGGAACAAGGGCTTTTCTTCCCACCCCCAGCATTTTAAAAAACCCCGGGACAGCGGAGGACTTCTCCGCTCTCCGAGGCGATTTAAAAGCCCCTGGGAAGGCAGGCAGGGGGGACAAAGACTTTCGCCCCCCGCCCGCCTTCAGAAGGTGTTCCCGCCCCCGCCCCGCTTCGGAACAGCTTTCCGAAGTGGGGCGGCTGGGGCAGGTGTCCCCGCCCCCCCTCCCCACTTCGGAACAGCTTTCCAAAGTGGGGCGGCTGGGGCAGATGTCCCCGCCCCCCCTCCCCACTTCGGAACAGCTTTCCGAAGTGGGGCGGCTGGGGCAGATGTCCCCGCCCCCCCCGCCCCACTTCGGAACAGCTTTCCGAAGTGGGGCGGCTGGGGCAGATGTCCCCGCCCCCCCCGCTTCGGAACAGCTTTCCGAAGTGGGGCGGCTGGGGCAGGTGTCCCCGCCCCCCCTCCCCGCTTCGGAACAGCTTTCCGAAGTGGGGCGGCTGGGGCAGGTGTCCCCGCCCCCCCTCCCCGCTTCGGAACAGCTTTCCGAAGTGGGGCGGCTGGGGCAGGTGTCCCCGCCCCCCCTCCCCGCTTCGGAACAGCTTTCCGAAGTGGGGCGGCTGGGGCAGGTGTCCCCGCCCCCCCTCCCCGCTTCGGAACAGCTTTCCGAAGTGGGGCGGCTGGGGCAGGTGTCCCCGCCCCCCCTCCCCGCTTCGGAACAGCTTTCCGAAGTGGGGCGGCTGGGGCAGGTGTCCCCGCCCCCCCTCCCCGCTTCGGAACAGCTTTCCGAAGTGGGGCGGCTGGGGCAGGTGTCCCCGCCCCCCCTCCCCGCTTCGGAACAGCTTTCCGAAGTGGGGCGGCTGGGGCAGATGTCCCCGCCCCCCCTCCCCGCTTCGGAACAGCTTTCCGAAGTGGGGCGGCTGGGGCAGGTGTCCCCGCCCCCCCTCCCCGCTTCGGAACAGCTTTCCGAAGTGGGGCGGCTGGGGCAGATGTCCCCGCCCCCCCTCCCCGCTTCGGAACAGCTTTCCGAAGTGGGGCGGCTGGGGCAGGTGTCCCCACCCCCCCCTTCGGAACAGCGTTTTAAAATGCTGGGGGTCGGGAGCGAAGCGCTGCCGACCCCCAGCATTTTAAAATCTCCCCGTGTCCCGGGAAGATTTTAAAATGCTGGGGGTTGGGCTGCCGACCCCCAGCATTTTAAAACCTCCCCGGGACACGGGGAGATTTTAAAATGCAGGGGGTCGGCAGCGCTTCGCTCCCGACCCCCAGCATTTTAAAACCTCCCCGGGACACGGGGAGATTTTAAAATGCTGGGGGTCGGCAGCGCTTCGCTCCCGACCCCCAGCATTTTAAAACCTTCCCGGGACACGGGGAGATTTTAAAATGCAGGGGGTCGGCAGCGCTTCGCTCCCGACCCCCAGCATTTTAAAACCTCCCCGGGACACGGGGAGATTTTAAAATGCTGGGGGTCGGCAGCGCTTCGCTCCCGACCCCCAGCATTTTAAAACCTTCCCGGGACACGGGGAGATTTTAAAATGCTGGGGGTCGGCAGCGCTTCGCTCCCGACCCCCAGCATTTTAAAACCTTCCCGGGACACGCGGAGATTTTAAAATGCAGGGGGTCGGCAGCGCTTCGCTCCCGACCCCCAGCATTTTAAAACCTCCCCGGGACACGGGGAGATTTTAAAATGCTGGGGGTCGGCAGCGCTTCGCTCCCGACCCCCAGCATTTTAAAACCTTCCCGGGACACGGGGAGATTTTAAAATGCTGGGGGTCGGCAGCGAACGCTTCGCTCCCGCCCGCCAGCATTTTAAGATCGCCCCCGGCAGGCGGGGGGAAGGCAGGCGGGGGGGGAGCAAAGACTTTTGCCCCCCGCCGGCCTTCAGAAGAGGTCCTCTTCTGAAGGCCGGCTGTGGGCGAAAGTCTTTGCTCCCGACCGCCAGCATTTCCCTATGGGCTTTCGTCTTGCGATGCAAGCCCATAGGGAAATTCGTCTTGCGAAGCGCCTCCAAAACAGAAAACCCTTTCGTCTTGCGGGTTTTCCGTCTTGCGAGGCATTCGTCTTGCGGGGTACCACTGTATCTACCATATTTATTATGCCTTTTATTTATGTTATTTTGCTGATTACTGCCATCATGATGATTGTTAGCTCCTAGACTACTGGCAACGATCCCTCTCTCACACCACCTGCCATGTCCTGAAAAACAACAACAGCTTCCAACTCTACTGTTATATGATTCTATTTTAAACAGAGGTTGCAAGGCCATCTGTCAGGGATTCTTTAGCCGCGATTCCTGCATTGCAGGGGGTTGGACTAGATGACCCCTGGGTATACTTCAAACTCTACATTTCTCTGATTCTATGAACAACTATTGTCTGCTACCGTCTGTCCCAGGCTTAACAGCTTTCAAGGGGATTTTATACATTTTAAAAACCCATGTAAAAATGAAGCAAGGGCTGTGTACACAATCAAACCCTGCACATAATACACAGAAGAGATCTTACTAGAATGGCGATTAAAATCAATTAATATGCTGCCAAGATTCACATGGCAATAAAATCGTTATTTTAAACCCTGTACCTGTTTGATTAATATCTGGCTCTACTTTGGCTTTCTTGCTCCCTGCGTCGTTTGATTCTGGCGAAGGAAAGAGAATTGACATTGATTATTAGGGTGACAAATACTGATTGGCTATCATGCTGGCAATAATGGTATTGAGGATTTTCCTCCTGCCTTAGAGCATGATTATGTCAGCTTGACAGAGCTGTTCATTACACTGGTCTCCCAAAATTAGCTAAGGAGAGGGGGAGGGGAAGGTTAAAAAAAAACACCTCCCACTGCCCCAACTTGGCACAGTTTGAGACTTATCAGCAGGGGTATTCTGTCTCTGGAAAATGAAAATCAGTAGGCAAAATTAGCATGTTTCATTCATTGTATTTATAATCTTGGAGCCCGGTGATGTAAAACACTTAATCATATACAAGCAGCCCTTAGCGTCAAGAAAGAGTTTTGCTGGCTGCAGAGCGCAAGCAAGGGATTTTGGATGTGTTGTATGAACTGTGAAATATAAATCCTAGGACCACAATCCCATCTAGGAATAACCCACCTAAATGACAAGGAGCGTGTGAGGTTAACTAGGAAGTCAGCTTCTAGACTGCTAGGGAGCAACTCTCTTATAAATAACCAGCTTCTTCATGTGAGTGGTTATTGTGATGCATCCTGAAGATCACCCACTAAAGGCTGAACTGGATTGGAGTCTACAGCTGTAATAGCTATAAATAGCTATAAACGGAGGGTGGGGATGATTTCAAGCAGAAAAATAGCAGATGGGAGGGGTGCTAAACCCTTCACTTGCCAACCGCTTCCCTGCTGCATTCCTTTCCCTAAGGCTATTTCCCCCTCTAACAAGCTTATTTCTGGTCTTGGAGCTGGAAAGTGATGGGAGGGAATGGGTTGTGTTGCTGGTGGGAAGCAGCACTTTCCCCCCACCTGCTGCTTTTCTGGGGGAAATATCCTCCCCAAGCACTGCTTTTCATCACAAGCTCCATTTGAAGCCATGAGGCGGCTGATATGCCTCCAAAAACTCATTACAAAAGTATTTGTTACCAGTAGCAGCCTGTGCGTTGGGGAGGAGCCAGCCTCCTGACATGGGTGTTACTGCAGTTTACCTGGACTGGGGTGGAGCAAGGAGACAGCAATGTTGAGGGTGCATGGATGCTCATGCCCATGTGTAGTCCTAGCTCCAACCTCATTACTGCTCCTCTGCCCCACTCTTGCCCTGCCCAGGTAAAGGGACCCCTGACCATTAGGTCCAGTCGTGACCGACTCTGGGGTTGCAGCGCTCATCTTGCTTTATTGGCCAAGGGAACCGGCGTACAGCTTCCAGGTCATGTGGCCAGCATGACTAAGCCACTTCTGGTGAGCCAGAGCAGTGCACAGAAACTCTGTTTACCTTCCCGCCACAGCAGTACCTATTTATCTACTTGCACTTTGACATGCTTTCGAACTGCTAGGTTGGCAGGAGCAGGGACCGAGCAACGGGAGCTCACCCCGTTGCGGGGATTCGAACCGCCGACCTTCTGATTGGCAATTCCTAGGCCACCCGCATCCCATGCCCTGCCCAGGTAAGCTGCAGCAACACTGAGGTCAGAAAAATAATTATAAAGAATTTACTACATAGAGGCAGGATCCTGTATCTATTTACAAAGCTGCCATTATCAGAATTAATAGTGCTCTGAATGAGTTATCTGGTAGCTCCTGTCAGATTATACTTACTTCGGCATTCCTCAGGTGCTATGTGGTTGTCAAAGTTAATGTCATCCACTGCAATTCCTCCATTTCCTATTCCAATTTCTCCTTCTACCATCACCTGGAAAAATTAAATGACTTGTTTGTTTGTTTACAGTTAATAGCTAGAAGCAGAATCCTTAACCAGTCCTTAGGCCAACATGCCACTGAAGAGTACAGAGTCATATGATTTGTGTGTCTACCTATCAAGGCTGAAGATATATCATAGATTTCTCAGCTTTTCTGGAGTTATGAATTAGCAACAATAGAGGTAGTGAAGGAGTTGTGGAATTCGCTCTCTCAGGAGGCTTGGCTGCTACAAACTTTGCTACCTTTTTAGTGCCAGGGAAAGAATCTATTTTAAGAATTCTTCCACACTTTCAAAGTTTAATAGTTGTTCTAGCTGCAGCAGCTTTGTATTGTCTTTCTGTTTGTATTGTTATTATATTTGTGTGCTTTCACCCTGTTTTACAATATGGAAGTGTGGCTGAAAGGTGGTTATGTAGCATTTTAAGATAATGAAACTGAGAAGTTGGAGTGAGAAACAACCCTTGTTCCAGAAGAAACAAGGCGGCACTTTAAAAGTTTAACATCACAATTGCACTCAACTGTCCGCCATGGGATACAGACTGCAAAATGTGAATGCCCATAATAGATCAGGGCACAAATGCAGCAGGTGCTTGGCCCTGGCTTGATGAACACATGAACCTGCAATGGCTCTTCAAGGTCTTCTGCTGAGAGAAGTCTTTCCCATTTTGAGATCATTTTAAATCAGGGGTGGGGAACTCAAATCATGGGCTCTCCTGCCCTTTCTCTGTGGCTCTCAGGACTCATTCCAGGTTACATTGCCTCCCCAGCCACACCCACTATCCTCAAGCTAAAAGTTTGTGCCTGTATTTATTTGCCTACCTGATAATGCTTTGCAGACTTATGGAGCAGGACCCGGCCTTCTTTCCAGCTGTTTCCCTGATTTCCAGCCAGCATCCACAAGACCTGATCATACTCTCTATGCGTCTGGTACCGCAGCTTGATCCTCAGTGTGCCAACTTGTTCGCCCAGCATATGATACCAGAACGTCATGCAGACTGCAGAGTTCTGCGGGTTGATGATGGGGCTGATGAGCCGTGCAACTTTGCCTTTCTGGTTTTCATCAGCTTGTGAGTAAATGAAATTGCCATCTCCTGCTGTGACAAACATACTGCATTAGAAATAATGGCCCGCTTTTGGTTCCCTTAAGCCTGATGAACCTCAAGTATTCCAAAACTAATCTAGCCTTTTTAGAAAAATGGATTTGCAATGGAAGCGTCTTGCAGGTTACCCTGTGCTCTCTCCTCTGGCTGCAGCAATTCCTTTCAAGTAAGTCAAGGTTGTTCCTTCATCTATATTCCTATCCCATAAAAGAGAACATGTGGCACTGTGGATCATTCAGGTGATGGTGTGGACCAGCCTTCCCCAACCTGTTGCCCTTTGGACTACAACTCTCATCAGTTCCTGGTCAATGTGAACAATGGCCAGGGATGATGGGAGTTGTAGTCCAAAATGCCTGGAGGGCAACATGTTTTGAAAAGATTGTGTTGGCAGAAAGGACGAGAGTCTCAATGGGACACTATGCATAAATAGGCAGGATAAGCTGGAGGGACCATAGTGCCACAGAAGGCGGCCGTGAGTTTGCTTAGCAAAACAAGCCCCAGTTGATGTTAGGTTTCTGTTATGCCACTGTGCAGTGCTTGGAGTCACAAGACTCTGTTTTGCATTCCAGACATTCCAGACTGTTGGAAGTCTCACAGAAGACAGAAGACGGATGTGATGTTTACTGGTTTCCTGTTCCTTTGTTTTCCAGTTGCTCTCTGCCTTTCACAGAGAGAGCATGTATATTTCTTTTCTGTCTGCGTAGCGAGAAATAAAACTCTTTGCAATGTAGCTTATATTTCTTGTCCTTCCCTGCTGCTGGATACTCTGCGTAATGAGGGAACGTGCCTGCAGCCTTATCAGAAGCTCAGGTCATTAATCATTGTCGGAGGCAATTCCGAAGGACTCGACCGGAGGATGAGCTTTTCCAGCTCGGTCGTAGTGGAGGCTCTGACAGTTGAGAGGAACTTATTTCTTTATTATTTCTTTTTATACACTGCCTGTCTGTGGTGGATTCCTGCTTGGTGCAGCTAGTGAGGGTCAATAACAGGCAGGACGAGAGAAGGAATTGGTGGGAGGAGGCGGTATAATTTCGAGTTTGTAAAGAGAGACCCTGTGCGGTGTAGAGGTTAGAGTGTCAGACTAGGACCATAGGAGGCTACACTTTTCACATCTCTCCTCAGCCATCAAATACACTGAGAAATCTTGGGCTGGTCACCAACTCTCACCATAACCTACCTCACAGGGTTGTTGTGAAGATGTAATGGGGGTGAGGAAGACTATGTACACTGCCTTGAACTCACTGGAGGAATGGCAGGGTATAAATTAAACAAACAAACAAAAGAAAACAAAATGACAACCTTAGCAACTCGTTCATGCACATTTTGGCCCGATTATACTTAATGGAAGCAAGATGGCAGAAAAACATATGTGACACATGGATTTTCCGAAGGAATTCAAGACATCTTGTACCCTGATCCCAAACACTTGTGCCACTCAGCATTCCTGTTTGCAGTTCTGGAATCATTCTATACAGTGATCTTGCAGTTAATTTATTAGATTAAAAAATTTCCCCCAATGCATTGATAGCCCCACTTCTCTGTGTAAAATATAGAAAGCAGCTGTAGTGTGTGGCATAGAGCCTTTTACAAACTGGCAAGACAAGCCCAAGTGTTTTTGCAGAAAAGAAGAAACCAGAACTTGTGATGTTTCTGTGAAAATGTTTCCAGATTACAGCGTTGGAATGTAAAAGGCACCTGAAACTCGAAAACCTGATGATAACAAAACCACATTTAAGGAGTATCATTTTTTCCCACAACCTTTCAATGAGAGGACAAGTTGTGCTTGCCTCCAGACACTGATGGCAAAGTTCAAATATTTTTCATTTCAAGAATATTATTGCAGCTCAGGGTCAGGAACTCTGCCTACTTTGTCTTAATTAGTGCTCAACTTATGCATGCCTTTTAGATTTTGTCAGTCCATGGCTAACATGGCTTTTAACCTCCCTTCAATGTCAGATCTCACTAAGCCATTTCATTTTACTTTGCATCAATTTTTCCCCATTATTGCAGCCTTCGTTTCAGATAACTGCCTTTTGCTTAATTTGATGCCATTTATTTGTACAGTACCATTTATAGTCAAAGTATTATAAGTTTCCCCCCCTTCTACCCCATAAAACTAAATGTACTTGTCTTAGGATTCAATTGAAAGCGTCTCTAAATTTAAGGAGCCCAATTTTGTCTAATTTCCTTGTCATTCTCATTAAGTAAAAAGAGGGAGGGAGAGGGGCTGCAGAAAGTGGAGATGGGAGGAGGGGGGGGGGTCACAGCCAGCACATTTGGCATTTGCATAGATGAAAAGGAGACCAATAATTGAGGCACACGTGGGTCACAAAATGCCCCATTGCTTATTACATTTGGAAGGTAGCAAGTATCAAGCATGAGATGGCTTGAGGTGCTGCTAAGGGACTTCTAGATATATTTGTAACATATATAGCTTGATCCAGGTATTATTGAAAGGCATACAGGAGACAAAAGGCTCTGGAATAGCTGTAGCATATTCAGTTCAATTTGACCATAATCCTAGGAAGGAACCTAAAAGAGCACAGTTCTTTTTTGTTGTTGTCAGTGTGAAATTCAGTAACGTGAAATACCGTTCCCTGGAAGGCCTTTTGATTTTGAACACAGTGCTCTCTTTCTCCCGCCACTGCTAGTTCAGCTGTGAACCCTACTTTACCTGTGTGGTCCTGAATGGGTCCTGGTTTGCTGGCGACCACTGCCCACCGCAGGTCCAGTTGGCTGTCGTGCTCCCAACGGCAGATTGTCTTCTGAGAACTGTAGCCAAAACCACAGTTGAAACCATATGCTGGGAGTTCTTCAGCAATGGAGGGAGGAATGGGAGGAACAGAGAGAGAGAGAATTACTTATGCTGATAAGTTAATAACAGCCCATATTCTCTTACGCCCCTCCCCACAAATAGAACACCCGTCCCTAATGCTCTGTCAATGTCTGCCCAACATTTTTAGGGAATGGCCATCTGGCTCTTGCACCATTTGCTGAAAATGGTTAGAGGGTGATGGTTTGGTTCACACGTAACACCAAACCATGGTTTGCTATGTGAGCAAGGCTGGAATGCAGCTCAAATCGTGATTGACAACCCTGGTTGTAGGGCAAGCGCAAGCTACAGTTTGCTGCTTTAGATGTAACAGCAAAGTATGGCTTGGAAGAAACCAGAAAAGAAAGGACAATGAAAGGCTGGTGCCAGATGTGAGGGCTGCATGGCAAAGTGCCCTCTAGTATTGGGGTCCCCTCTTACACCAGTGGTCTCCTCCACCGGACAGTGGAGGACAGTGAACAGCAGGAGCATTGTCACAGTCTGCAGTAGCCATCTCTGAGCTGCCCGCCATTTAGAAGTTCCCACAGTGTTCCAAACTAGCAGCAGTCAAGGCCACTGTGGGAACACAAAAGTGGTGGGTTGTTAACTGCCTGTTGCTACTACTTGGTAAGCCAGGGACACAGGTAAGCAATGATATCATGATATCATCAATAGATCTGCCAACGTCCATAATAAATCACAAATGGACAACAAAGAACACCATTTATAAATTAGACTTTAACACACAGTGTCCAAATGGAAAGCACCCCCCCCAATGTTTAACAAATGTCACGTCCTTATCAAATTCATTCTGTTGTTTCAATCTGGCAATGGGAGCTCCATTGTGCACAGAGAGATTTGCATAAGAGCAATCTTGTCCAGTTTCTTCCAATATCAGGGAATGCTCTACATGTGAAAACACTATTAAGAGAATTTCTTGATGGACTTCATATCCTATTTGTACCAGGCAACCACAGAAAGGTATCCACAATGCATCAATTCTTGCTCTACATTTAAATAATCTGTTTCCTCCATCTGCTTCCTGAGCATGTGCTTCAAGAGTTTCTCAGCATTCCAGAAAGACTATTCTCAGTGTTAGAAGAATGATTTATATTTTGATTTCAGAATGCTTTTTTTTGCACCTCAACGCAGATAAGAAGATCCATGCAGTCCAGATTCTAGATTTGTATCCAGATGTGCACCTAAATGCAGATGTGGTCTGTAGCCATCTTCCAGCATTGTAATGAGGTGTCAAGGAAGTATGTGAAGGTGTCAGTAAGGACAAATGTGCTGGCACCACCACTGCTTTGCCATTTCAGATGTCCCTCAACTTGTGGTTGGTGACTGCAATGGGGAGATTCCTGCACTCATAGGGGTTCTCTGTGTGTTTTAGAACCCTGGAAAATTAGGATTCTAAAATGTGTGGGGAACTTTCACAAGTACGGGTGTCTCTTTGTTGTTAGGAGGAGGTTTTCAAAGGTTGTCAAGAGCGTAGTTGCTGCTGATTTTACTACTGGATTGCTTAAGAGGGCATGTAATTGGTGGTGTGTTAGCCGGGGCATTTGGGTGCCCCCTAGTTTGTTTTGTATTTCTTGTGTTGATATGGGTTTTGTTTTTTTTGTTTTTTTGTAGAAGTCTGCTAGGCGGTATAAGTTTTTGGCTTGCCAGGTTTTTACGTGGAGGTTTTGTGCTGCGTGGTAGAATAGTGGGTGGTGTGCCAGGGGAATTAGTGGCTTATTTTCTACTTTTGCAAATCATACAATATATTGTAGGTGGTAACAATGATCATAAGTAAATAAATAAATTTTTTTTTGCATGCACTTTAATTGGCCCACAAGATGGCAGCATTTAAATGACTACAATTGGAAAGGACAAGAGACAAATGTGGCCCACAGCCAACTAAATACAAAATAGGCTTCAAAAGAAGCTCCCTGTAAAACAAGGGAAGTCTGGTATTATGTAGCTTATTTTGGTCTGGATGAGATCATATCTTGTTTCCAGATTTTGTCTCGTTCTACCTAGTAGTCTTACATGAAATAGCTTGTTATCTTTCAATGGAGCCTGAAATTTTAATGAAAAAACAAATTCCACACAACTGAATCCTTTTTTGTGTTTTTTTGGATTTTCAGAAAAAAGTTTCAAAATAGATAATATACTTTCATTGCTGGAAGAAAATGCCCACTTGACCATGGACAACTCCTAAATTAATAACCCTCCTCTCTTTCTCAACCAGGTAATATTAAGAAGTTCAATATCTAAAGACATCATCCAACTTTTAAAAAACCTATCCCTAATTAACAAAAGAATGAAAAGAAACTCCCATAATCTCAAACATGAACTCATGTTTGAAATATTGTCTTGCTGTTGTGACTGATGATGCTTCAAGCTCAACTAGGAAGATTGATAGTGCAACAATTCAATTCTCTTTCACCAGGAATGAGGTAATGCAGGGCAACCCTACACCATCAGCATTCTTGTGATAATGAAAACATACTGCATCAGATTTCAGCAGATGGACTGTGACCCACACCTGGTAGGTTGCATCAATTGCATTTAATTTTTTGAAATGAGAAGGAGGAGGGAAAAACCCCAATGTAAGTGGCAACTTGCAGAATTGGGTTAAATATGAGCCCTTGTGGGCCTGAAAAATATTGCACACTAACATTACAGAAAAGGTGTGAGTAAGGTGTGCAATATGAAGGAATTCATGGAAGCTAAATTTGTTTTCTGCCTGTTGAATTACACAATAATTCAAATATACCATTGGAACTCAGGTAGCTGTCCTCATTGCTCACAAACCTTAATTGAACATACTATTTTAATTAATTGATGCTAATTTACAATTGCCCATTTGTGATTTTCGTGCAGATGTTTTCATAAAACACACACGAGCGAAAGCGGCAGATGTCTAAAATACCCAGTTAGGCAATTTAAAAGATGGCCAAGTGATGAGGCAAACATATTGCAGGCAAATGCCAATTCAAGTGAGTACAAGCTTGCTGGTTTGCAATATTCCAAATGAATCCATTATATGTAGAGCACTTGAAATAAGCCCCTGAATGTCTTGGCTAGATTTTCAGGGCTGGCATCTGAAAATGACTTAGCAGTCGAGCTACTGCCTTGAGTCAACAGAACCAGAAGTGCAGGACTGGTCTTGCTTTGCTCAGAACGCCCCCCCCCCCAATTCCTACATTTTCAGTTTGCCAGAGGTACAGAGAAAAACAGCAAATACGGCGGCACTAGTTGCCTAACAAGCTGTTTGAATTAGAGTTAATGGGTGATGTGTAGCAAAATCTCCATATGACTCTTTAACAAGCATAGAGGTACATGGCATTATGTAATTAAAACAAATCTGGCCTGTGAGAGTAGCCAACAGCTGCGTTTCTTGGCCACATCTTGCTCTCGGCTGGAATCATTAATACTCCACATGAACAAGCAGTTGGACAAATTCTGTGCAATACCATTTGTCTATCTTGGTCTACAAAGGGTCCCCTCTTGTGGGTTTTGGTTTTTTTGCACTCATCTGTTTTAAGCAAGAAGGGATGGGTTGCCACCAATCAAATATCCACTTTGGAGACACAAAGGGTTGTATTGAATGAAGCACTACTCAGAGCAGAGCCACTGAAATCAGTGGGCCTGTTAGCCATGCTCATTAATTTCAGTGTGCCTTCTCTGGGCAAGACCAATGCTAGCTATAACCCAATGCCATTTTCAAGCAGGTGAACATTTGAATAAAGAGACTAATTTCGAAACACTCTATGCAACTTTTAATTTGGGCATGGACTTTTAGCAGTTGGGAGCTCTTGACAAAGGGGTGGCTTGCACATTATGGCTCTCACATGGAGGCCACTAACTGTCACCAATTGTCGCCAACTAGCAGCAGCAGCAGCAGCAGCAGCAGCTCAGTGCCTTGACAGGGCAATTTTATCTGCAAATGTTACTTTTTAAATGTTTACAGTAGTGTGAGGAACATTGATTAGAGCAAGAAGCTGCTGCAGTGTGACAACGGACATCTGGAAAAATATATGCGGTGTCCTTAGAAGGTTTACAGCTGCACTCCTAATGTTTGCTTAATTGGAAGTAAGTCTGATTGACCTCAGTGAGACTCGATTCTCAGGGTACACATGCAAAAGGATCAGAACAACATTTCTGCCCAAGCACTTTGTAAGTATTCCTCTTCCATGTTGCTTTTGCAGGTTCCTAAAGGAATTCAGTTCATTCCTCCAGCCCACACTTCTCAAGCTTCCGCCACTTTGATGTCTCAATGTCATGTACTTTGCTGAATCGCAAGAAAGAAAGATTGAATTTAAGAGCTTGGACTTGGCATGCAGGGAGTTTACTATTCTCGCATGAATGGAAGCTTGAATGGAGTGTACCTCTGGCATCTACCCCACAGTGCTGAACAGGCCCATGACTTCCTGCAAGGGGTGGCATTCAGCTAACGCTTGCAGGATGTTCTTGCCCTCGCATTTTCCCTTCCTTCAAAAACGGGCAAGAATGTGAGTCTTGAGTGAGACTCCCATTGGTGTCCATTCATATCCCCTGAGCAGACATTTTGAGACAACTGGAAATTGAGCTAAATGGGGACCATTCAGTTTGGTTTTCCATTTGTCCGTGAATGCAAGCACTGGGCACTGCATGCGTTCCCTAGTAATGAATTAGTTCTGCAACTTTAGTTCTTGCTTCCTTAAACTGCGCAGGGAAGGTGGTAGTGAGATCATTTGGGAAATAAAATGGGACCTAGGAAATGTGAGAAAGCCCATCTTTTTGTTTAAATTGGAAGCTTATATAAAAGATACTTTACCGAGTAGCTCAGGACTTTTCCTATAAATGTCAGAATGCACACGGACTTGAAAGTAATCAAACCATTTAGTAATGTAACTGCCAATATAATGTCTGTACCATCAATACAATGTCTGCAAAAGCACAGATACAAATGTGTTTGTCTCAAGAAATAAGAGGGCAGGATGTTGCTCATAATAGCCTATGCTGACTGAACAATCTTTGGGAGGAAGAAAACAGTTTTGAGCTGGGGAAAGTGTTCACCTTCATGACATGGAAATCCAAAGGTTAAGAGACACAACCTTGCAATTAACCACCTTCTCTTTTGGCTAATCAGGCCTGAAACACAGTTGTCTTTAAGGAAGCATGAATGCTGTGAATACATTTATGTTTTGCTTGTAGCAAAGCCCCCAGTGTCATGTTGTAGTGGAAATACTTATACACACATACACACCCTGCTAATAAATTACTTTGGAGACCGTGCCTGATTGCAGTTTAATAAAGGAAATGTGAGTAACCGAGGAGTGACCAGTTCCCCTCTTTACAATTATTAACAACAACAAAATTAACATTGGTGCTGATCACTGTTGGAGAACTTTGGGGAAATGCTCTTTCTTTCTCTCCTTTCAAGCCATACAGGATATTAAAAATGGCCAGAACTCCTACTATGAAGCCCCATGTAACTGCAAATTAAGAGCTTTTCAAAAAGCTATTAGCTATTGTATTGATTGAGGGGGAGAAAGGACCAGCTGCCACTAACAGCTTCTCTCCTCTCTGCCCAAGTTTATCGTAGCACTTTGCACAACTCTTTTCAAGGATTCTTGCTAGAAAAGAATATTGTAAAACTGCCAACTCCGTGGTGGGGGGAAAAACGAACACACACTGCTTTTTTGGGTCGGGTTTTGCAGAATGGTGAAGCTAAAAATAGGATGGCCTCCTCCTCGGTTATTTATGGCCTTTGTTCCTTTTTAGTTTGCAAACACATATTCTGTCACAGAAGAGATACAATTTATTTATTCACACACCCCCTCACCTCAGAAAGTGCAGCGTGTGATTTGGCCTGTGAATTTTTGGGTAGTATTGTCACCATTTGGCATGCAACGACACAGACGGGAAGCTAGTTCTGTGCTGCATATACATGTGGATGGAAGGAGTAAAATATTTACTGTACTGAGCTTGGAGACCAGATGCTACTTTATACTTCAGAGAGTTTGAAGGGATGGAAAGCCAGAGAGTCCTGCAATTCATTATATCTGTCTTTGGCACAAGATAACAATTGTGAAATGCACTCTATTTTAGCTGGAAACACTTTTTAAAAAGAAAAGAAAAGCATCATACCTGGCTGTACTGTAGTGTCAGCTGCTGTTGGGTTTTCTGTTATCACGGCTGTGGTACTGCCTGAAAAGGAATTGCATATGATATGTCACGTAGAACAGAAAAAGTAGATATGTAAATAACTTAGAAAAGTTCCTTGCTTATGCATCTAGCTATGTGAGCATTCGTGCATAAATTAACCCCAAAATCGAAACACTCAAGATTTGGTTTTCTTTGTCAAGAGGGATAATACTTGAAGAACTTCTTCAGACTTATGATCTTGGACACAAACATACACATTTAACCAATTGATCCTCTTTACAGAGGAAGCAACTGAGGGTGATTTATATAAGGCCACATCGCAAGACCAATGAACATGAACTCATTTATGTTACTTGGAACTTTAAAGGTAAATGTAAAGGACCCCTGACAGTTAAGTCCAGTCGTGGACCACTCTGGGGTTGTGGCGCTCATCTCATCTCGCTTTACTGGCCGAGGGAGCCGATTTTGTCCACAGACAGTTTTTCCTGTTGGTTGAGAAGGATGCCACACAAAAAACAAGTCCCAAGCAAATTCAGAATCACAGTAACTTCCTGCATGGATGAGCTCAATGAGTCAATGCTTCATGGGTGTGTTTGTGGGGCATGAAAAGTCTTAGGAACATAATATGTCCCACTCTTCCCTTAGCAACAGATCACAACAGAAGGCAAATGACAGGTGCAGTTGTGAGTGATTGTCTTGCAAGGTGGACATTTCACATGCAATAGATATTTACATGATTCCACATGGGTCAATTAGAGAGTGATCCATGGTTGTTGCTGTGTATTCTAACTCAATTCTTCCAAAAATAAGTGTTCAAGGGACAATTAGATAATTTACCAGTCTACTATCACCAGAACTTGTTCGTATAATTAACCATCCTAGTGAAATTCTTGAAGTCCATGATTACTTTATCATGTAATAAATGTATTTTTGTTCTTCTAAGCATATAGATAAAGGCTTTGAAAAAAAGGGGGAGAAAAGTCAGGACCAAATGTATCAAGTAATAAGCCACTGATTACGATCAACCAAGCCTTCCTCCCATCGCTGCAGGGAAACATTTAAAGTGCTATAATGATTGTGATGAGGTTTAATGAAGCTATAATACTTTCACGCCAAGGAAAGAGCGATAAAGAGTGAGTGGTGAAGGTACAAGTCAGACATGCAAGATATATATAGGACAAAATATGCATGCATTACAAATGTTTGCCTTTATTAACTGAAAATTTTTATCGGCCTGGTAAAAGTAGCAATTAGCTTAAAGTGCAGTTGCAATTATACAACTTAAGCAAGTTTATTTTGATGCACTTGGGCAATTAGGCTTTCTGGGTTGTGTGCAATTAATAGAACCCTAAGAGCATAATTCGTAAACTCTCCATATTAAAGAAATAAAAAAGCAAGAGGAGCACTTTTTGTGGGTCCCAAACCCTTTGCAGGCAGAAAAATGTACAAAGATGCCCTAGACTAATACTGTTTTAAAGCTTGCACCTGTATTCTATCACATAAACTCACCCACTTGTATTGCACTACACACAGATTTATTTATTAATGTAATGATTAGGTTACTATCAATCAATCAGTTTGCTAGATTTATTAATGCAATGATTTGTTTACTTTTCCTTGTAGATTTCTAATAATAGTAACAGAAGTAATAATAATAAAAATATCAATTTAATAGTAACATTAAATAATATTGACTTTATTATCCTGGTTTTAAAATGTGATGGACCATTAGTCACAAAGTATTGAGCTATGAGCTATGAGTTTTGATCTCTCTTCCTTCCATATACACCATTAGGTCTGATGGGTACAGAACACAAAAGTGCCTGGCAGTGGAAGCAAGCAGCAGCAGAGCTGTACAACGGCCCGTATGGCAGCAGGGGTCAAAGCACTGACGGCAGTGGGGTCAGCAGGATCACTGATGGGCCCATCTGAGCTCTAGGCCCATGACAGGTGCCTAACCATGCTGCCCCCAGACACTGACCCAGGTTCTGCTGCTTGAAGGCTCTCCCCCCAGCTGTGTCACTGGGTGGGAGGGGGACAGATAAAAGCAGCAGAATGTAGAGAGGTAAGGTGAGTGGCAGGGACACGGGTGGCTCTGTGGGTTAAACCACAGAGCCTAGGACTTGCTGATCAGAAGGTCGGCGTTTGAATCCTCGCGACGGGGTGAGCTCCCGTTGCTCGGTCCCTGCTCCTGCCAACCTAGCAGTTCAAAAGCACGTCAAAGTGCAAGTAGATAAATAGGTACCACTCCGGTGGGAAGGTAAACGGCATTTCCGTGCGCTGCTCTGGTTCGCCAGAAGCGGCTTAGTCATGCTGGCCACATGACCCGGAAGCTGTACGCAGGCTCCCTCGGCCAATAAAGCGAGATGAGCGCCGCAACCCCAGAGTCAGTCATGACTGGACCTAATGGTCAGGGGTCCCTTTACCTTTACCTTTAAGGTGAGGGGCACTACTGTCTGTGGCCCACTCCATTTAGGGATAAAAGTAGACCTCTTCATTCCACTTTATAGTCAAACTAGTGAGTAAACACACACGTCTGCTTTGGCCATGAGAGGCAGAGGGGTCAGGTGGAGAGTAATTGCATTCCTCTGCAAGAGGAAAATACCAGATACGGAATTGGGCTGGTTTTTTTTGGGGGGGGGGGGAGAGAGGGATGTTGAACCAGCCCAGTGTTTTTCCCCCTGTCTCTTAATGTCTTGAAACCAGATGGAAAGCAACTCAATGAAGTGGAATAACAGAAAGGCAAGATCAATGGGAATTTTGGAAACCAGCTTGTTCATACATTTTTCTTCTTGCCCCCATTGGTTTGTCTTAATGGCAAATCTAGATTTGGGTTGAATGGATGAGAGATGTGGCTTTGGGACTTGGCGGTGGTACCCATGGGGTGGGGTATATATGGTCCTTTATCTTAAAGGTCTCCTACAGAATATTATTCAAAGACTGTGCCATAATTTCCATCTAGTAGCACTGAAGCTGTGTGGAGGCTTCTGTAGTCAGAAAGGCCAGGCAGCGGGACGTTTTTCAATGCTGAGGGCTTGCTGAACTTCTAAGCACTTTTGCAGCTTTTTTGAAGGGTATTTTGTTACACTTGACTTACATAAGAAGAAGCAAAGGCAGCCTGAGAAATTGTAATGTGAAAAGCATGCACTACAACTGTGCGGGGTGTGTGTATAATATATAGAAAGACTACACTGTTTTTAGTAATTATTTTTGCGGAGGAATGTGAGATTCGGAATGAGGCAAACACTTAAATAATGAGTGTATTTGCTTTCGTAGGCATTTTTTCCATTAGGTTTAGTAGGGTCCCCCCCTCTCCCCACCATTTAATTGCTGACTAAAGGGGAAACTAAAACCCATCCCAAGTCCCTAAACAACTGTTTGCTACCTGGCTAAGGTTATCTAAAGTCCTCCGAGTATGCACTGCCAGATTTTAACTGTCTTGGAAACGTAGCTATGCAAGCTGCACTGCTATGTAGGAAACAATAAATGTTTAGCCCTCCAGCTCATAAGGGAGCGATCATGCAGTAACTTGTAGGAGGAGGGAAACGAGGCCACTTATTTGTAGGTATCTAGCTCTGGCTAACATAGGCTCTATCCAGCAGATCAGACATATAGCCTTATGGGAGAAGAGAGTTCCAAACAGCTACATAAGCCAAGCTAATTATGGTATATAAAAGAAACAGATACACTCTGGTCTTCATAAAAGTGAGCCCATGGGAGACTTTTGCTCTCTACAGCTTCTTTTTCCTTTCTAGTGCTTAACAGTACTGCACAGACTTAGGTGTGACTTTGAAGAAGTAAGAAGGATAGACCACCACTGAGTTTCAGTTCAGGCAAAATTGTGTATGCTAATGATATAGAAGATGACTTTCCTTGCCCCCAGTCCTAAATGACCTCATTGCTAAATGAAAACTGACAGAAATCTCCCCAGGTTGTAATGAAACTCTGTCTTAGACAAGATGCACCTTAGCTCTAAGATTATACTTACCCATCCAGCCACTCTCTGGAAAAGGACAGTTAAATGATAACTGATTAGTCTACATCTGTGTTAAAATATCACCTGGGGGAAATCATACTTTAAATAAACAGATAAATTTAAAAGACCCTAGATTTTCATTAGGCTTACAAGCTGTAATTGGTTAAACTGGTAGATCAATCAACTAAAGGTTTAGTTGATTAAGCCATGGAAGTCAATTTTAACTAATGAACAGAGTTAAATGCAAGCTTGGGTTTTCTTTGGAAGCTATTTCTGCAATGGTTTAAAGGTAGCTTTTTTGTTCCTTTTTTCATTTTGTTTTTAACTTGTATGCACCTTTATACATTGCTGTACTTAAGGCCACATACAACCCAGAAATGAGTGTTAGATTTTATTTAACAAACCATATGTTTATTAGATACATACTTCATTATCTCAGAAAGGAACAAAGATTTAAATCTTGGAAAACAGATCTGAATTGGATCAATTAATTAATGGTTTCATTGGTTAAAAGACAAGTGCCTGACCCACTCCAGGTTCCTTAAATTGTCATGCACATAAAAATGAATATATGTAAGCTGTGGCAATGCTCGCCCAACAAAAAAAGTCATGCATGTGCTTTCTTATTGTGAGTGATAGAGGCAAAGCAAACATTGCAACTGGGATTGGACTGAACAAAAATGGCGTTGCAATGGAATGTGGATGGTTTCTGCACCTGTCAACTGGAAGTCATCACCTGTTCCGCTGTGGCAGTTTGCTTGGTCATCATCACACTCATCCACAAGGTTGCTGTCAGAAGTGGTTGGGACAGAGGTAGGTACTGAAATAAATAAGCCAACGTAGCTTGATTAAAACATACTCTGAGACTTGTTAGCATTCCAGCCCGCAAGCATGATTCTGTGATGAACAGAGACCATTCATTTCATACAGGAAACATCTCTTTATTTATCATTTTCCCATATCCTGCCCTTAACATGGTCTGTACTGTACTGTCTAAGCTGAAGGCCAAGAATAATATTGTCAAGTCAAATAATATGCTTTCAAGATGCAGATTTGGAAACAATTGACCCCACCTGAAACTGAACTCACTTGGGGGTGGAAGGTGGGATGTGTTGTAGCTACAGAGTTCTCTGTGTGAAAGAGGTTTTCTATTCTTCAGTAGATGGCATTTTATGTACCCCCACTATTTACATGAAACTCTGAATTGGTGGGTGGAGAAGAAACGCCATGTGACCAACGGAAGGCCGCTATCTACACAGGGAGCTTCAGAATTAGGCCTCTCATAGACAATGTGTACACAAGCTGCTTGCTCTCAGACGGTCTTCTTGTCGATTATTCATACATATTGGTCAGCATACAAAGAGCTAGCGAGGGTCACGCAAAATGATTTTTTAAAAAAGCATTTTCCCCTTTGAAAAGCAGGTCTTCATGTCACATTAAATTGCTTTTTTAAAGTTCTGCTCCCCTTAGTTTCCCAAGTGAGTTGTCATGACAAACACATTTCTATAACCTATATGTATAATGAGAAAAGATCGATACTGTTTTCAAATAAGACCAAATGCCTTGAACTAGAGGAAGATATGGAGGATCTGCATGTGTTTTGGCCTTTTGTGGACTGTGCATCATGTGCAAATGATCTATTAACTCATTCCCTTGAGGGATTCTGGGGGGGGGGGGTGTCACATGCTGGTGGTAGTCAGGGTAAAAGCAGGTGATGGGTGCAGCCAGAGGCAAATGACTTCTGGGCTAGCTAATCTGGAATAAAGGCTGCCCTGCTTCCATTTGCACAATGGCTGGTTCACATTAGAACTGCCAGTTCCTGAGAAGTTTGCTGAGAAATAAGCCCTAGTGGATTTGGGCAAAAAGGACGAAATCAATATTTGTCCCCCTTGTTTTGCTGTTGCGATCTTCAGCATTACATCTTCTCTAACAAAGATTATAAGGATGCTAAGGTAGGATAGGGAATTAAAAGCCTAACTACCGTTGCAAAGCACAGTACTATTAACAATAACAGCTAATGGAAAAGAAAGAGATCAAACATTTCTCACGCCGCAGTAGCATAAGCAGGACTGTATGTAGGAAAAGAATAATAATTAATGCAACATATTAATCTTAGGCTGTGCAATTACCTTCAATTTCGCAGCCCAATAGTTCCATCCTCAGTCCCAATCCACTGTGGGTGGCTCTTTCAGGGTAGACACGGATGAATCTGGTTGTTATAGGCTCAAAGGTACGGAGTTCAGGGGTGTCATAGTTTGTGTTGCCTTCAAAAACCTACATACAAAATCACACAGGATGAGATTTTTCATGCTTTTAGCATTTGAGAAAGTCAACAGGTAGCCCAAATCCTAAACATTTTATCAAGTGGCTGACTCTGCATTCAAAAATGGGAAGGGGTAGAAGTGAAAGTGTTTCTAGAAATCAATCTGTCAGGATTAGCACAGAAGCAGATTTTTTTTTTTAATGAGACATCTTTTAAATGAGACTCACATCTGAAATTTACATGGATAACTTCGGAGGAAGGGATTCACTGTGGTTTAAGTTCTGGCACTGTTTAGCTATGATAAGACACCTCTTCAAGAGAGAAACTTCAACTGTGCTTTTCTCCACTTGCCCAGAGGCTCACAAATTATAGTTATATTGTAAGTGTACAAATTAAAGTTTAGAAGCGGTGCCCATGAGACAGATTTCTTTAAAACTAATCCTAGGAAAGGCTAATGGCTGAGAAGCTTGCTAACTTAGATGTGGTGGACATTTTGAGGATGTATGAGAAACTGGATAACAAGTTTATTTGGACACCAGTCAGTTCTGTTATATCTATAACACAGATCTCGACAGAACAGAAGTTGTCTAAAGCCACACTTAATTTGCGCAATAACTCTTCAAAAAGTGGCTATTTAAAATCAACAAAATTGTGAATACACGAGCTCTTGTTATTGTGAAGACAGCAAAAATTCCAAAGGTGAATGTTACAGATTGCTAATCATTGTTTTTGTTATAGAGAAGAAGAGCTCGTGGGCTTTCCTTGATCAGATGTGAGGTCTCCCACAACAGAACACTGTAGTGAATAATATAACGAGACAATATTAACATTTGACTTTGTACAATGTTGCTTTTGGGTGCGATGTAATTTGGAGAGAGGTGGAAAATGAAATGAGTCTTTTATATGAGCCGGTGAAAATGTCATAATTAGGAAGTCAACCATATTTTCCTGTTTCAATCGTCTAGCCTGTTTTTAACCTTGTTGTATTTCTACCTTGTTCACTTCTGTCTACTGCATACATTTTGGCAGCCACATGGAAGCCACCTTACCAGAAACGCTTCTGTCTGGAGGTGTTTTCCATGGGAAGGCTTATCTATGGATTGGCCTGATGCTTTGTGGACTACACAGTCCAGTGCTACATGTTTCTGGAAGTGGTTGGAGTGCAGTGTCTTCACTCAATAAATCTGGTCCATGTGCTGATTTACTTATGTACGTTATAATCCTGAGACACAACGGTATCCATGTGGCTCGCTTATGGCACCATTTAACATGCTACTTTTTCCAACATGAAGATGAATCTCCAAATAGGAACCCGGCATGAATGGACAGTGCAAGCTAATCTTCCAACGTAAGTACACAAACTCGGTGACTGCTTGTTCTGTGTACCCTCAGCAGAAATGACCACGCCGCTTTCCATACATTACAAAATACATACAAGTTGGAAAATGTAACTTATATCTGACCCATAAACCTGATGTTGGGATCTTCTTAAAATTATTGTCCTGAAAGCATTATGCCAAATTCTAAATTCTGGTCCTGTAAAAACCACTTATACCCAGGTTCCTTAGAAGGAAAAAATGCACAGAGACACAAAGAAAAGAGCACAATTACAATTACACTCTCCTTTGGAATCCAGTGTGAAGATTATAGAGGCATTTTAGGGAATTCCCAGCCTTTAGTCTTCCTTCTTCCCCCACCATATTTTGATAACAAGTTGTCAAGATACTAAATTCTTTTAGGGAGAAAACAGCACTCAAAATAGAGCAGGACATTCCTCCTAGATGACCCAGAAGCTGATAACACAGAGGAACCCAGAAAGCAGTGTGTGTGTGTGTGAGGTTGGGGGGGTGGGGATAGAGATCTCCCAAACCCTGTTCTTTCTTCACATCCTGGATAATAGGAATATACAGGAAAAGGAATCAACAAGTGGGACCTGCAACAAAATATGTGTAGTCCTTTTGTTCTGGATTCCAGCCAATCAGTTATGCCTTCTTCCAGGAAAATTCCTTTTATTCCCCCTCATCTTCAGTTTTCTGTGTTTTGCCCTCCCAAAAGATGGCACTCTGTGACCACCACTGACTATACTCACACAGTATTGGGATAGCTTGGGGTTCTTTATCCCATTGTTATTTTTCCATACCCCATTTTTTCCTGTGCTTCTGCAAACCTTGCAATTCCCCTGAGAACTCTGGTAAATCTCTTTTTGTGTGTGTGGATGGTGCCATTAAGGAGTAGCATTCAAAGAGCTGACTTTGCTATTATATATATCTGATAAGTACATAGAGTTCACTGTTATTATATATGATTAGTGTACTCAGAGCAGTCAGTAAATACATCTCATTAAAGAGGATTGGGAGGGTGTGGCAATTTATATCTAATTAATTCATAGTTATTAGGATTTATTTTACGGTCACATTTTGTTTCAAGCATCATAAAAGCACCCTGCTAAATGAGAGAGGGTCTATGTTATTTACAGTGCAGGCACATGCAGTTTTAGCTATGGGATCCAGACTTAATTGTCGTTTAAATAGCAATATATAATAATGGAAACTTTCTATAAAAGGTTTCAGAACAATGTACTGACACACAGGCATAGAATTCAATAGACATTTAATGGTCCCTTGAATCCTAATTATACTGAATCATTGTCTTGTGTCATATGTGTAGTCTAGACCTATCTGTGATTTAATTATGACTGTTCATTCACATGCACAAGTCTTTTCAGAATGGGGTGAAGAGATGAAAGATACTATTATTTCATCTACTACCAGGTTTATTGATTTGCTTCAGGGAAACAGAAATGCATTTTCAACAGGAAAAAGGAAAGTGCACAGTGCTATTCAGAACCATTAGTCCAATGTAGCCCAGGATTGTCTACTCCGGCCTTCCTCAACCTAGTGCTCTCCAGATATTCTGGACAACCACTTCCACCCCCCCAATCAGCATGGCCAATGGTCAGGGATGAAAGGAAATGTAGTCCAATATATCTGGAGGGCACTAGGTTGGTCTATTTGGAGTGGTAGTGGCCATGGGACATTCTGAGTGCAAGAGGTGTTCTACCACTGAGCTACAGCTCTTCCCCAATAAAATGTGGGTTCCTGAGATGCCCTCCAAAAGACGGTTTTTAAGGTAGTTCCAGATTATCAGAAATGGGATGGTTGAGACATTTGTACCAATAGTGGCAAGGAATTGGAAGAAGAAAGGGTAAGCTAATGACAAGCAAGTGGAAGGGACTGTGAGACACACAGAAACAAAATATGGTCTGCTCTGCATGGTGCCTTGACGTTTACTAGAACTAATGGTTTGATTCTTAGCCCTCATTGTGTGCTATGCACTAGAATCATGGAAAACTGAGGTCTGGACATGCTCTTGCTTCCATGCAGATAGATTATATATATATATATATAGATCTTTATAGATGCTACAAAATGTCAGAGAGTTTTCTGTGATGCTACATGAGATCCCAGGGCTCATCTCCTCCTCCTCCCTCCCTCCCTTCCCATGCTAATACTCCCTGCTGAAGTATTATAATCAACATCAGCAGGCTCTGTTCTGAGTCAGCCACTGTTAGGTGTTTGGCCTGCCTCTCCTATGAGAGATGCTTCCCCCTTCCTCTAGATTGGAGATTGGTGCCCTCCCAGGGGTCTGGCTTAATCCTTGCTGGTCTTCTGGAGGTCTGTTTAAGAGCCACTTTTTGCAACAGGAGCTTTGTTGCTGATTGAATGCTGTATATAGAATTTGGTCTGTTTATATTTTTATGCAGGCATAAAAATTCTTGATTATTTTATGTTATAATATGCTTGCTTCTTTTGCTGTTTTATACTGCATTGTTGTTATCTTGCTTCATCTGAATGTCTTCTATAGGAAAGTGGGATAAAAAATTATTGAATAATCCGTGCAGCTTAGTTTCTTGGTGCTGCAGAATGTGTTGGTCCCCCACTCTAGCTTCCTTCTTCCAACAGGGCAGTGATTAAACTGTGTTTCATTTCAAGAAACAGAGCTGCTTTTAATTTATTGCTTTTAATCAGTGGTTACTATTGCATACAGTCAAGCTTGATTAACGTTTTCAAAACACCTTGGTCCTGTTTTAAAATCCACCAGCCTCCTAAATCCTAGGAATTTATCAAATTCCTTTATAATACATTTTTTCCATCATGAAAGAAACATTATTAAATGTGTTGAATATTTTAGTAGGATTATGCATGTTGTACAATATGGGATTTTTTTTTAAGGAAGTGCTAATCTCTGAAGCTTATTTACTGTTAGAAATGAAAACTCTAAGTGGACTTAATGTGTTTGCCAGCATTCATTTTTGTCAAAGGCTGCCGGTTTTGACAGTTATGGCAACTGCCTTGAATGTCGAACCAGAAGGTTGTGCAGCATAAGGTATGTCACATCAAAAGCATATGGTGTTCTATTTTCTTTCCCAAGGGTTTGTAAGAATATGTCAAAACAACATGTGTTTTTTAAAAACAAAAATAAGTGGTTAGATCTCATTGTTGGGATTCATTTACTCTTCACACTTGCAGTATCAAGGCCATTTGAAAACAGGCTCACTTTTGCACTCACTCGCAAGAGAAATGGGGAAGAAAATAGCTGCACCTGTTTATAACAGCCATTGTGGTGTAGTGGTTAGGGTATTGGACTGCGGCCTGGGAGATCAGGGTTCAAATCCACCCTTAGCCATGTAGCTCATTCGGTGACCACAGGTCAGTCATCTAGGTAGAGTGGTTGGCTGTAAAAGTGGACAGCTTAACAGAATCTCTGACTTTACAAATATGGGATGAATCTGTACATGCAAGCCCTTGTACAAGTGGCTGATATTCATGTTCATTTAAGCTTGACAAATCTAGCAGCAAGTCCTTTTCACCGGAACCAGCTATTTATTGTCCAATATCCCTATATTTTTGTTTGGAAAACCATTTGTTTTTTGAGTGTGTATATTGTTATTATTTACTATAACATTTTACATACAATTTTGTCTAATATACACATTTTTTTTGAAAGACTCTCCTTTAATTTCAAAATCTGGAAAACTGCAGTTTTTGAGGAACTGCTGTGTTTCAGTTTTTATGAAGTGCGAATTAGGTAGGTCTGCCTTTAAATGTGAACTGAATTTAATTTCATAGAATCCTAGAACTGTAGAGTTGGAAGAAGCCACAATAATAATCTAGTCCAACTCACTGCAATTCAGGAATCTTTTGCAGAATGTGGGGCTCAAACCCATGAACCTGAGAGTCTCATTCTCTACCAGCTGAACTATCCCAATTTACTCTGAATCCCTCCTCAGGAGCTAGTTCTGTTGAATTCAATGGGCTTATTCCAGGAAAGTGGAATTAGGACTGGACCGTTGGGTTTGTACCATTACCTGCTACCTGATAATTTTTAATGGGAGAAGCTAGGGTTTGAACCGGGGACCTTCAGCGTTCAAAGAGTGTGCTCAACCACCGAGCTACACATTACTCTTCCTTGCCACATGTTGATATAACCTCACCTTGGCCTTCCTCTTGCTGGCATCCATAATCCATTTCCAGTCTGATCCATTGTTGCTGTATCCAATCTTGAACTTTCTCATGAAGACCTTGTTTTCTCTGTGTTTGCCGCCCTGGACAATTATGCCTCGCACTATCTTCTCTTCACCGAGGTCTATTTGAAGCCACTCCTTTGAGTATGTGTGAGAGGTGGGTGGTGGTAGTGCCCACCCAACACGGCTCGTTATAAGACGCACATTTTCTGGGATCCAGTTTCGCTCAAATTCATTTGATGCAGTAATCTGAGAGTCAGTGATGAGTCCAGACACCATACCCAGCATGCCAGAGCAAGGATAATCTTAATAATAACAACAACAATAACAACAACATTAATAAAATGTATACATATACATACAGAACTTATAAGTGGTAAATGAACCAGTATTATTTCCCTTGTATTATGGACAAACTGGGATTTTGATGGATCAGACTCTTCACTACATTTTATTAAAATATCACTCCACTCACCACATCTGAAGGATATATGTAAATTTGTGTACTTCACAAGATACCCTATATGTACTCTTTCAGTGCAGCGTCCGTTCAGGATAGTCCTTTGAATATTCTATCCATTTTATAATACCTCAAATGCACGTAATTTAATTCTCTGACCAATCAAAGTTTTACTTCCTTAAAAAAAAATATGCAGAGAAAAATGAAGAAAAAATACCATGAAGAAATTCTTCCCTACAGGAAACCACAAAAAGCCATGAAGAGCCTTTTCTTTTCCAGAGATGTATCTAATTTCTGAATGGAAAAAGTAACTTCTAATTGTGAACTTTTATATTTGACCAAAGAATCATTTTCAGTATTCTTAACTGTATCCATTAATATAGCTGTTGTACAGTTCATTATAACAGGAATGATAAAGAATATCATTATGATTGTTTTAAATCGATTTTTGCGACCTCTAGCCATATCTCTCTCTCCTTCTGTTTTTCCCTCATAAATGATGTTTCATTTGGTATCATCAAAATCAAGTCAGAAAAATGTGCTTGTCTTGAAACAGGATGGTGTTGAAACATGGGAATCTATATATATTTAATTAAAAAGAGATTGCTTATTATTATGTATTTATTTTTGCCCCGCCTTTTCCCCTGACAGGGACTCAAGGAAGCTTACAGATAAAATCAGGACAGCTAAAAACATGTGTGTGTGTGGGGGGGGGGAGACAATCCTTAAAAACCAATTAAACATTAATACAATTAAAACTATATATAAATATAAGAGATCTATTAAAATCATAAGGATAATTAAAATAAAAATAGCATGGTACCAGTAACAGATGGCATTTTCTCTTAGCTAAAATACATAGGCTTGGCTCATATTTGACACTAAGCCAAAGTGTGAATGAGAGTGCAGGTCCTCACTGCAAAAGTTGCAGCTACTTTTGCTCCTCTCCCTCGTCCTGCTGCTGCTAATCTACTCACAGCTAACCATGGTTTGGCTTAGTGATATGCCTGAATGATCTGTCTTGCTCCAGAGAAACCACAACCTATAACCAAGGTTTGTTCTTGGCTTACCAACAAGTCCAAGGGAAGCAGGTGAGATTTTACCTGTGAGTATCTGCACACTTGTGTGTTCATGCTTAGCCATGGTTTAGATAACATCACTGAACCATTATCAGCTACCTAGTAAACATTTATGACTACTTTTACTTTTTAAAATTATATGTTGTTTATTGGCTACTGGAGCACCTAATAAACAATGCTAATTTTTAGAGTCATTTTTCTTCAGCATGTTTGCAAATATTTGTATTGGAGTTAAGGAATTTTGCATGTTTCATCAGAAGTAAACCCCACTGTCTTTGATGGGAATTACTTCTGTGATTGCAACCTGGTTATACTTATATCATCGTCTGCAAATATTCATAAAACATAAATAGGTAAAGGTAAAGGTAAAGGGACCCCTGACCATTAGATCCAGTAGTGACTGACTCTGGGGTTGCAGCGCTCATCTTGCTTTACTGGCCGAGGGAGCCGGCGTACAGCTTCCGGGTCATGTGGCCAGCATGACTAAGCCGGTTCTGGCAAACCAGAGTAGCGCACGGAAATGCCGTGTACCTTCCCGCCAGAGCGGTACTTATTTATCTACTTGCACTTTGATGTGCTTTCGAACTGCTAGGTTGGCAGGAAAAAACAGAAATAGTTAATGCTAAATTCTGCTTTTTTAAAAAAGAAGAAGATAAAAAACAAAAACTTAACCCTTACCTGTAATTTTACACCCATACACTTCAAATCTTAGTGATATCCCGGTTTCCCAGCTTGCAGGTTTGATGCGAACAAAACGAGTCAGGATTGGCTTGGGAAATGGTCTGTAAGCAACATCAGTGGGGTTGGTGTTCCCTATGAACACCTACAGAAGGAGAGAAGGAAATGCAATTTCTCTTAAACATGTTCAAAACTTTGTCTTCTTTGCCTGTAAATAATGTGATTGATAACAATAAGTGCAGCATTCACAGAGTCTGAAAGGGATAGAGGAGTAAAGGAGGACTTTCTCTGACTCACTGTTTACCTAGATAAAAATCAAATCCATAATTGAATATGGGCTGTTTAAACCCAATGAGTTTAAGTATGCTTATTAAAGGGGAGCCACTGAGTTCAGCATCACATACTTCCTTCCAATAGTGTAGCTTTCAAGTTATAAAAGTTATAAAGGAACCATTTTCTCTTCTGGATAATTCCATTTTGCATAATTGTTTAAGTAGTCTGAAAGATTTCTTTTTAAAAAAAACTTTCATGAAATGCTCTAGATTTGTTTGCCACCACTACATGTTCATTCTATTCTCCCTTGACACTCGCATCCAGCTAGACAAACAATACCACCATATAAATATATAATGCATCTGTTGCAGCCATTTGGGAAAGCCATACCATAGGAAAGACAAATTCTCCACAGACTTAGCTCAAGGAAGGTGACTAATTTCCTCATTTCATTAAACAATGCAAAACTCCACTCTACAGATCTTAGGCAGTTCTCCTTTTATGGACAGTAATTTCTTACACCTTCCCCCAACTTTCCTGTTTTTTCCTTTGCTCAGAGCAGACTATAACAAAGGAAGTTGACTATCTCATCAAAAAACTCCAGGTCATCAACCTGCGTACTTTTCTTGCTCTCCATCTTTATCATGGAACAAATCCCATTGAAACCTTTCTGTTTTTGGACAATTAAGACCATAACGCACTGAATATTGCCCATGTAGCATCTTTTATGTCTCATCTGTTTCTTTCATTATAGTCTTGCTAAGAAATGCTCTTCCTTTTTTTAATGGGGAGGAAATGGCCATGGAAGAAGATCAGCAGGAATGTCTTGCAAACATTGACTATATTTACTACCAACCATCTGTTTAACTTATTAATATTAATTGCACAGGAAAGCTAGGCCAAGGCCTGTGGTAGAGTTTGGCTCCCTTTCAGTATGAGACGACAAATAGGAAAAAACAATTAGGCTCTTATCTGTTATGCCTGATAAGGAAGAATAGAAGAGGCACAAGACCTTCAGGAATGTTATAAGCAAAATAGCAACAGGGGGGATATTTTGGGCTTTGACCCATGAGCCTTGCTGAATAAGTCATGGTACCTACATCATATCTAGTAAAGAATATTCATTTGGCACAATGGTGCAATGCTGGAGTTTTTTTCCCCTTCAAGTTATATACTGTGTTTTTATAAAATAAGGTGTTACAACTTTCATAATATTTAAAAGTTTTGAGATTTGATTGGGAATAGATTCCCTTAAACTCAAGCACCTTGATTCCCCCCCCCCCAAAAAAAAGGAAGTTATGGCTTGAACTGGTGACATATAGGCAAGCTGCCAGGATGACAGGAAACCCATAGCTTAGCAGTTTTTAGCATTTCCATCTCAAAGGTGCACCATTAGTCCTGAATACACCCATTTTGGGCATTATTTTGTTAGGGCAACCAAATGCAAAGGAAGCTGAGGGACCTATATTTGTAATAGTTGTATGCAAACAGGAAGGTTTTTGCAGGTACACCTTGTCATACATAGGTGAGAAGCCAGACCTAACCCAATATATTTTTCTGTTCTACACAGCTATTAAAATGAAATGAGCTCTATCTCGTGTTGTATCTGTTCACTCTTTTCTCTCTCTTTCTAAAAAGAAATCTAAACTTCAAAAGAAAAGAAAATAGTGTTGGAGTCACGGGTACAACCCTACCTTTGGTCAAGGCCATTGGTGCAGTTAGGTAATTTTAGACCCTGGGCTTAATGATATTATGAGGGTTCCCCTTTAGATGGGCATGTGTACTACTTCAGTTGTGAAATACACAATTAACATTTCTCTTCTCCCCTCTCCCCTAACACCATTCCATGCCTTACAACTGCTTCCACATTTCTGACAATATAAAACCAGCAGTAAAATTGGTTAGTAAGACTTCGTTGAGATCAGCAACCCCCTTGAAAAGCATATAGAGCTGAAGGAGGAAATAGGAAGAGTGAATCTCTTTTCCAACTTCCTCTTCCAGCTTCCATGTGCTTCTCAAGACTCTGATTAATTCTACTGTATCCCATTTTCCAATGACAAACCTAGATAGCATCTTAAAAAGTAGAGACATCACCTTGCCAACAAAGGTCCGTATAGTAAAAGCTATGGTTTTCCTAGTAGTGATGTATGGAAGTGAAAGCTGGACCATAAAGAGGGCTGATCGCCGAAGAATTGATGCTTTTGAATTATGGTGCTGGAGGAGACTCTTGAGAGTCCCATGGACTGCAAGAAGATCAAGCCTATCCATTCTGAAGGAAATCAGCCCTGAGTGCTCACTGGAAGGACAGATCGTGAAGCTGAGGCTCCAATACTTTGGCCACCTCATGAGAAGAGAAGACTTCCTGGAAAAGACCCTGATGTTGGGAAAGATGGAGGGCACAAGGAGAAGGGGACGACAGGGGACAAGATGGTTGGACAGTGTTCTGAAAGCTACCAGCATGAGTTTGACCAAACTGCGGGAGGCAGTGGAAGACAGAAGTGCCTGGCGTGCTCTGGTCCATGGAGTCACGAAGAGTCGGTCACGACTAAATGACTAAACAACAACAACAACAAATCCCATTTTCACTCAGGTTTCTTTGAACAGCGAAATGTTCTGTCTCTTGGTGGGGAGGGAACTGATTCAAGGGAAGGAGGCAGAGAAGCAACTAGAGGGGGAGGGGTGCCCACAGCAGTTGCTCTCAAAAATCCAAAAGTGCCGTATAAAGGTTGGCCAGCCATTTCTTAAATGTTAAACAGCATTACTTGAAGTGATGGGTGATAGAAGCTAGACAGTGGGCCCAAGCAGTTATTGGGAAGGACAAGTAATATTGCTGTGGCATGGGTTTTAGTGGCTAGAGTCTAACACAACTGACATTTCTGAACAACAATAAAACTGGGAAAGTCTAAAAACATTGGGTACAGCAATCGAGACAAAACACAGCAACTTCTATCAACTTCAGTGAGATAGGCATGCATGTAGTCAATTGGGTCTTAAAGTGCTTTACTTTGGCCAAATCATATCCAATGGGTTTTCCTGGGGTTTTTTATGTTACAGCAACAGAACTTTTTTACTAACTGGATCAAGATGTGCCTATTGTCTATCCATGTTTGATATATCAGTGTGATGGGATGATGAGCTGCTTGTGCGTAAAATGCAAGTCCCTCAGAGTTTGATCAGGTTTTCAAACCTCTGCCTGTGACGGAGCCCCTCCGGCATGGCTGCGTCAGTCGCTAGCAGAATCCGAAAGTGGTTGCTTTCGGAATCGTTTCCAACATAAAAGCTCCTTAACGGAAACACGTCTTCTGGACTCTCGGCGTGACAGTTTCCGGCGAGGAGTGGGTGTCCCTATAGGAGGTCCTGAGACCTCCCCACTGTTTTCGCTGGAAGCGTCTCTGAGCCATCCCTCCGACTCACTTTCCCTTGGAGTTCCTCCTCTCCCCCTACTGGTTCCCTCTTCAGCTGCTACGTCTCTCTCAACCTCAGTGAGCCTTTGCACCTCCTGTCCTTCCGATGGCAGTTCCCTGACAATCAGGGATAAAAAAGGACAAACTATTGTAAGGAAGGGGAATTCTGAAATTAGAATGCAAGATGAAACCTTGGATGTTTCACTATGCTGTCATTCCAGCTCTTTCGTAGCTTGAGAGTTTCTCTCTGTTTTGATTACTTACTAAAAAGAGCAATATGGGTAGCACTGTCTGACTCCAAGCACTGAATATGTTGTTTAGGCAGCAACAACAACATAAATACAGTAGTACCTCTGGTTACGAACTTAATTTGTTCTGGAGGTCCGTTCTTAAGCTGAAACCATTCTTATCCTGAGGTGCACTTTCGCTAATGGGGCCTCCCGCTGCGTGTGCGCCTCTGGTGTGCGATTTCTGTTCGCATCCTGAGGCAAAGTTCGCAACCAGGAGCAGCTACTTCCCGGTTAGCGGAACTCATAACCTGAAGCGTTCGTAACCAGAGGTACCATTGTAACTGCAACTCATAAAGGACTCCAGAAATTCACAAGCGGTTCAGGGTGTTGTGAAGATGAAAACCTTACCAAAGGTTTATTATTTCCATCTTTGACTGAAATCCAGTCTTCTCCATTGGAGCTGGTATCTACTCGGTATGTTTTCAAAAAGTATTCTTTCCTCGTTTCTTTTGAGATGGCTCCCTGGGTCCCGATGGCAGAAACAAAGCGGAGAAGGCCCAAGTCCACCTGCAGAAAGGAGAATAACAGAGGGACAAAGAAACTGATCAATGGAAAATCAACACGAGGCAGTTCAAATGGTAAAATCCAGTTAGGACCAGAGAAGGAAGGCAACTCAGTAATCAATTTATTGGAAAAAAGGAGCTTTAAAAAATTATTGGTGGAATGAAGTTCAGGATAATGTTGACTCACGCATTTTATTAGAAAACGTATAGACATAAGTGAGTATCAGAGCAAGACAATGAATAAATATTATTTAGCCTGGTTTAGCCCAGAAGATTGATTTATTCATGTGGGGTTTTGTTGCTCATAAGTGTTTTTGATATAAGGATTTTATATGAAAATGATGTATAGGTGGTATTTAACACCGGTTAAAGTGGCAAAAATGTATAAAACAGGGGAAAATAAGTGTTGGAAATGTAAAGAAGTAGAAGGTATGTTTTATCATATGTGGTGGCAATGTAAGGTTATTAAATTATTTGGGGAAATGATACATAAGAAATTGAAAAAAAGGTTAAAAATAACCTTTGTTTAAAAACCAGAAACTTTCTTATTAGGTATTACAGGAATGGATCTACCTAAAGAATACAAGAATTTGTTCATGTATGCAACAACGGCTGCTTGGACATTGCTAGCCCAACACTGGAAAGAAGAAGTCCCCACCAAGGAAGCTTGGCAAACTAAGTTAATGGAGTATGCGGAAATGGCTAAATTAACTGGGAAACTTAGAAATCAAGATGACAACAAATATTAAAAAAAAAAAGGGAAATGTTTATTACATATTTACAACAGCAATGTATGCAAGCTAATACATTAGCAGGATTTTAAAAAAATACTTGTAATGTTATGGGTAATGTTCAGATTTGGAGGCAATTGTAGATAAAGATTTTATTCTGGGGATTACAGTGGTTATAAAAAAAATATGTTTTTTTTAATATAATGATTTTGTTTTTTGTGTGGAAATCAATAAAAAATATTATACCACTATGATATAAGGACTCTATTTACCATATTATCTACGTGTGTGTGCATACATACCCACACACTGTACACTGCAGAAACCTAATAATAATAATAATAATAATAATAATAATAATAATAATAGATTGTTATGTTTTACACCTGATCCAACAATTTCTTTCCATGCGTAGTATGGCAGAACATTAGGGTGCAGGTAGAAGAAGCTGCTCTCTGCATGTGGGGGAAATGGTCAAATTTGCTTATGTTCCTTTTTTGGGGTCCTTCTGCATGTTGAAAACAGTAAGAGCACCCCCCTGCTTTGCTTTCATATAAGCAAGACTTTTGTATGTGTAAGTGAATGCAACACTATGACTTATTTCAGCACTGTGCAGCAAGCAACACTCCATCTTTGCTCTGAGTGCCTGATGGCTTCACATGCATGCAAACAGGACCTTCAAGGAAGAATTAGAAAGCACGGTTGCCGCTTTCTTTCTGTGCTTTACAGCCCCTCTTCTTTCCCCCAACTGCCATGAACATCAAAGGACCTTCCGAAATCAGAAAGTCCTGCACCATGTTTGCATGAAAACATTTTGTACACATGTAAGGGTCTCTTCACATCCCAGCTTCTGCATACATTGTCTTCATCACACAGAACTAATATTTGTGCACCAGCCTCACTAGAACAGGGATCCAGTAAGTTGCTACGTTATGCTTTGGTTTATTTGCACGCTGTTTTTTGGCCCAAAGGCAGTCGCTTGAGAGAGAAAAAAGCCACACTACTACTGCGTCACCAAGTATGGTTCTTATCTCTATATACCAAAGTACATGATAACATTTGCTTGACCTGTCACAAGGGGTATACACTTAAGTAATGGAATTTCTAAAGAACCATTTCCACACAAAATCAAGTATTTTCCTTCCCCTTAAAATGGCATTTGAGGACTTGCTACTTGTTCCCGATGAAGCTCTTTTTAACAGGTTTCTGTCCAAATGCTGGCCAGACATTCATCGAGGTGCTTTGACTCTGCTTCTGCTAAACGCCTCCTGCACATCAGAGACTTTTCAATTATTTTTGAAACATGCAGGATACAGATTGTATGTCTCTAGTGTCCCACAAGCATCCTTTTTCCTGGAAGTATGTCATACATCCAAAAGCAAGGGTGGGGTGGAATGGGTGGGTTAAATCAACATACCCTGCATTTGCTTAGGGAAAATGTGAAGGAAGTCCTGTTGAAGACAGAAGGGCTGATATTTAGATAGGCACACTTAGATATAATCCACTTAGAAGGTGGAAGTCCGGAGACACAGAAAACAGTATATTTGGAGGGTGGGGGAAACTGTGATATGCAGGTTGATTTGTGTGAAGTTACGGAGTGAAAGCTCTTACTCTTAAAATAGGGTGGTGGAAGAGATATCCAACCATTCCTCCACTTGTTTGGGTTTTTTAAAGTGAAAAGCTTTCCTTCACCAATTATTTTTTCATCCATAGGGAAAAGACACAAACTCCCACAACCTTATGCAAATATGTATGCAAATATGCCATACATCCCAACGCAAAGGTAGGACAACTGGGCAGGGGAGAAATTAAAGGTAAGAAACAGTTCATCACCCCTCCCCTGGCCTATTCCACTCCCTGTTAAAGCCTCAAAGAATATTAAGGGGAGGGGGAGGGAGAATCATGTCACTGAGCGTCACGTGTTGTTTTGTCCAAAGAACAATCTGAGGGTTAATGGGGAGAATGTCGGCATTATGGTGCAGAGCAATCGCAACTTAAGTTGAAATGCTCTCCAAATTGTACGCTGCTGATTGTGAAGAGCGCTGCATTTTTGAGTCACGTCCAGTTATGACATTCAATTCCAAGATGAAGGACTCTCAAAAATCTAGGAGACCAAGGGAATGCAGCGCTGAGTTACTTAAATGAAATCCTTTTCTCAGAAAATTCAAACAGCTCTTCAGTTTTCAAATGATTAGGGTCCCAAGCTCATACTGTTCAAAGTTGATTTGAAATGCCTCTAAATGGGATTTTCATGTGGCTGCTTTTTCTTCCTCTCCTTTTTTTTATATCTTTCTCTCCCCCTTCTCTCTCTCTTTAAATAATCAGTAAGTCCTTCATTTTGAGTGAAGTCAAGCGATGGTCCATTATGAGAGTTCTACAGATTAAAACCTATGCTAAAATTTAGGCTTTGAAAAACGGGAGGGGAAATGGCTGATTGTACAGGATCCAATTGTCTGACATACTATCACAATGTAACAATAATTAAGAATCTGCATTACTGAAGCAGATGATTTAGAACACCACCATAAAAAAATGACAAAATAAAACACCTTGGAAGAGGTGGTTCTCCATCGACTGGCATTTATTTCCCCTAAATCTAATGAATAAATAAATAAATAAAATAAAATACTGTTTGCACTTGCAAAAGTTCTGGGGTGGTCACAGCGCTACACTTCCCATCAGTGAATATCCTGCAACTTTTTATACCACGAATGTTCTTTTTTGTCCTACTTTTGTTATCATCCTGACAGCCGTGATGTGGTAGCACTAGGGAAGCATCGCAGAGCAAACTAAAGTGTAATAAATCTAACCACAAATGTGCTATTGGTGTGTCAAGAACATGCGGCAGAACATGCCTCCAATAACACACCAGTTTGGCGCGGCCTAAGCAAGCCTTCCTCAACCCTAGATGGTGGACTAAAATTCCACCATCCCTGATCACTGGCCATACTAGCCGTGGAGTTATCTATGCTGGAAAAGGCCGAATTAAACCAAAATACATGGGATTGATATAACCACCTATTGTCCCTCTGCCTACACCTCCCCCTGTTTCCCACCTTCCTCTGTTGTGTCTCTATGTCTACTTTAGATATTAATCCCTTTGGACATTCCTTGTAAAGCACTATGTACATAGATGGCACTCTGTAAATAAATGAATGATAACATTTGCTGCAGAAAGTCCCAATGAACTCAGCAGGTCTTACTACTGAGTAAACATTTTAGGTACTCAAGCAATGCATTTTCTTTCTTTCTACCGTTACAAATCTTTGATGTGGCTATAGACAAAGAAGAGTGTTATTACTGTTTGGGGATAGCTGTTGTTTGTTTGGAGTGTGTAGGTTTTGTGTGAGTACCCAACCAAACTGGTGGGTGGATATATCAAGAGTATAACTCTGGTCATCAGACACAGTTTCTTACTCAAATAATTTCTGGAACTATCACCTTTAAGGGCTATGCCATCATTCTAGTAGATGCTGACCTATTTCTTTAGGGTAACGATTCTGCCTGGACTTCACCTGTGATCATCAGCATGTGCTCACCTTTCGTCAGAAAGGAAATGTGGCGGATCAGGTTTCTCCCTGCCATTGTCAGGCACTGGGAGCCCATCTACAGTTGTGACAGTAATATGATTACTTGACAGCTATTCCCTCCTTTTCTGCCCTTAGAGCCCTTTTAACTTCCCCCCCGACGCTCTTCTACAGACCATGCTACACTTTGGTTGGGAGAACTTCTGTTTTGCATTAAGATGAACAATGGAAGAATGTGGTGATGAAAGACTGTACATCTGAAGCTGAACATCAAATACCCTAGCCCCTACCCCACGAAAAGCATTATTTAAGCATTTTCATCCTTGCTGTGTCTCTGATTTATATTTTATAGTAATATTTTAATACATATTTTTTCCATACTGTTTTAGAAAATATTTAGCATTCCTCTGTGGCTATTACCTGGGCTAGTAACTATAAGTGCCAGCAAACTTCAAATGTCTTAACTCTTCATTTCCAAGTTTAAGAGGTCTATTTTCTTGAATGTTTTCTCTCTTTTCCATAGGACCGGATTTTAAATTTAAGCGAGCACCAACCCACAGATACTTAGCACGACATTTCAAGAAACCTTGAGTATGTTACCTTTAAAATGACCTTCGCTAATAAGTACTGCTAGGGCTTACAATAAATAAATGGACCAATAACAGTGAGAACTACAAGCACAAGTTAGTGCTAGAAGTACGAAAACTACCAACAGTGAACAGGACTGGAAATAAAACAAACATCTGCAGCACATATTCCCTGCTCCTGGGTAAAAGATGGAAATGAAAGACAAAGGAATTGCTCCTGCTTTTTCCATCAGTCTTCCTACTGGGGCCTAGTGAAAACAAACTGGATGGTGATAGCTCTTTATTCAAAAGAACTATTGTCCCTCCATTCTCCACAGTGATGCCTGGCATCTGGTAAAAATATATCTTTGTAGCTAAGCTTTTGTCTTCAATACTGCAAGTAGAATGACATTGGAAAGGTCTGCATAAACTAGGCCTGCACTCTCACCAGGCCAAAGAAAGTCCACCAGCCATGTAAGGGGCTCAGTAAGCTCCCTCTCTTTCCCCCCTTCTACCTGGCAGGGACTGGGAAGTTGGGGCAAGGAATCACTGGTCACCTGGCAGGCTACACTGCATGTCCAGTGGGGCGTGCTCTGCTTGGTGGGTCACTAAGTTGTGCAGGTCTGGTGTTCACATTTTATTTGTAATAATTTCAGCAGGAGAACAAAGTAGCATGTTTAGCTACTGTGTAGTAAATCAAGTAGCAAACAGAACGAAAACAGCTGGTTAAAGAGTTGTGTGCGGCGCACAGGCCATGAAATGAATCTTGCTGCTTCCTATAATCACACAAACATAACTAAGCCCATAACTGCAAAGGACTCATTTCAGAAATGAAAATCTGTCATGCACAATAAAACATAGTCCACTGAGACTGCTGTGGCAAGGGAGCGGTTGTTGTTACCAGCCTTTTTTAACACCCTCCTCGTAGGTCTGCCTGTTCTGTTGCCTGAGAAAACAGAAGATGAAGGGCTGGAGTTTGATTAACAGGAAGCTTTTTGTTTGTGAGCATGTCTTGTGACTTGGAAAGCTGCTGAATCTGTCATTTGACCCCCTATTTGCTGAAAAGTCAATGTTTTTAGAGAATTGTGTCATTTCCTTCGATAGCAAGCGCCGGTCTGTGTCTAATCAACCACCATGTTACATTATTATCCTGATGGCCATTACAATTCTTCTCCGGCTTGTGGTCAGCTAGCATTTTTCCTCATCAAGGTATCACCTTTTCCATGTAGCGATGAGTTCTATTCAAGGGTGCTCACATGCCACCATGCACCTGTTTTGCACCCTGGAGTGCCACTATCCAAAGATATAAAGACCCCCTCAAGACCCTGAAGAGGGAAGTTAATGCTGAAGAACAACAACGTCTACCAGTGCTTTTTTTTCTGGCCCTGCCCTGCCCACCGTGAACTCCCCCAGCGAGGCAATCAGGGCACACATGGACAGCAGCAGAGTGCAGTGCATGGCAGGGGAAAAACCACCCACTCTCACAGACCTCGGGGAGTGGGACTTGTGCTCTCTGGCCAGCTCTGGGGGGTGGCGGTGGCTGGACCCTGGCCGGCCTTTGCTCATGCCACATCTCCCCCTGTGACTGAGTGTCTCCCGGGGGTGTGTGCGTGTGTGCCGGTATGGTGTACTGGTGAGTACCACCACAAAAAAGCACTGGCTCTCACCAACAAAATGTTAACAAGACTTCCCTCAAAACAGAAAGTGGCAATAAAGAGACAGTGGTTTTGTAGTGACAGGTACCTGACAACAGGAGTTATCCCTGGGAGACAGGAAATGGCAGAGAACAAAGTGGAAAATGTCATTTACCCGAGGCAAAGGAAATAAAATACAGTGGTACCTCAGGTTACAGACGCTTCAGGTTACAGATGCTTCAAGTTACAGGCTCCACTAACCCAGAAATAGTAGCTCGGGTTAAGAACTTTGCTTCAGGATGAGAACAGAAATCGTGTGGTGGAGGCGCGGTGGCAGCGGGAGGCCCCATTAGCTAAAGTGGTGCTTCAGGTTAAGAACAGTTTCAGGTTAAGAACGGACCTCCAGAACGAATTAAGTTCTTAACCCGGGGTACTACTGTATCCAGGGATAAAAGAGCACCTCAGGCAATAAGTAGAAAGCAATATCTGAAAGCAAGCAAGAGCCCCCAGGGATATTGATTTCTTACATTTATATTCCGCCTTTCTTTTGTCATGGTACCCAAGACAGCATTCATGTGCTTCCTGGCAGTCAGTGGCAAGAGCCAGATATGCTTATCCTCAGCAAGCTGGTAGCCACATATTTCTTCAGACCACACCCTGGGGCAGTTTGTAGGAGAAACTGCGGACATAGCACTGAAAGAGCCAATGTGAGGGAAGGCGGTGGGGGTGGGCTTCCACATTTTGCTTCTCAGCTTCCCTTTCAGAGCAGGTGGAAATGAGGGGGTATTTTTTAAAAAATGTAAGCTAAGAGTCTGGGGCCCTTGATGGCTCTGGGCCCAGTATACCAGTACCATTTGCAGCAGCCTACTGGCGGTCCTGATTGTCAATGTGTGTACATATTTATGTGGCTGGAATGCAGCCTACTATACAAATGTCATCCATTGCTCTGCTTGCTTTTGCCTCTAGCCCAACCCGCTTGTGCCTGTGACCCCTGCAAAATTGACTTCCCACAAGGGAAAGCTGAAAGAGTAAGAAAATACTCCATACCCTGCCTTACAGGAAGATTAAGATCAAGATAGAAAAGATGCATGCGTGCTGTGTAAGGTATGAAATGTGGCATGCATGGTTTTCTTGCTGTTAGCCGTGTGCCAATCTGCCAGCTGCTGTGTATATCATTTTTCCTTGGAAATTGCTTGCTTATCAGAGCTTCCACAACATAATTTTGTCATGGGGGGTGAAACCTCTGTAGAAGGAAAGTGTGTCGGAAGCAGTGTTTCTTTGGTAGAGCTGTTCCTTCTCAGCCTTGGGACCCTCTTCTGAAAAAATGGAAATCATAGTGGCCTACCTCATAGAGCTGTTGGCAAGCCCAAAGAAGTAGAAATTATGAAGCAACCTCTGCACCAGAACATGCTGCAGAAATGACTGATAACAGCAAAAAAGGAGTAAGATGCGCTATTTTCAAATGAAATGTTTTGTTTTATCTTTTTTAAAAATTTAAAATTGTTGGCACTGCTGAGGGAAGGCAGAAAGGGCCTCTGACACTTGTCACGGCTATGCTTGCAAGCTTTGTCACCCCCCCCCCAAAAAAAATAAGGTGGAAAAAAAAGAAAGATCTATCTTTTTGACAGAGAAAAGATAATGCGTGTGTGGGCTGCGTCACATCTGGATTCATGGCACATTCTCCTACTCTTATGTTAATTTTCCCCCGCATAAATCAGAAGCAACTAATTAAAAGAGAAATATTTAATTCTGACATGTTCTTTGAACTGGCATTCCATCTGGTTCTGTTTTTGAATAGTAAAAAAAATCTGCTGTAGCTGTAAAAATTGGCAAGCGGTACTCTGGTAAGGGGAGACAAAAGCGACTCAGTACAGCAGGTTCATACACTAGCATTTCAAGCTTGAGACATTTCCAGAATTCAGCATACCAAACAGCTCCGGCATGGAAACTATGAAAATTAAATGTGAAAACAGCGTGCAGGGTAAGGTGCAGGGAGGAATGCTATTCCCATCCAGGGAGAGGACAGTGACACTAGTATACCTTAGTTCTGTGTGGTATTCTTTAAGTGTTAGGCAGCCTTTGAAAAAGCGATTGGTTGAGAAGTTGTGCAGAATACAATACGTCCCATTGAAACCAGCTAAGTGTGCTTTACAGCGTGTTTTTACTGGCCATGCAAACAAAGGAGAAATGTGCTTTCAGACGCACGCCAGTAAGCTATGCTCCATCTGCACAACTTTTCAAAATAGATTTCAAGGTATATTATTTTCAGAGGAGTCAGAGAACATATCCCTTTTCCCAATTCACCTCCTGCTTGGCAACACCAAAAAATCTGGACATGAAGGCACAATGCATTCCTACGAGAGAGAGAGAGAAAAAAGACTGTGTGCTTCAAACCAAAGCAATCAACTTCTTATGTAATTGGAAACTTCTCTGTGGCAGGGACAGAGGCTGATTAACTCCTGGCACCTTCGAAAAAGATTGCTTTCTGTCTACAAGGAGCACGGCTTATTGTAAAATATTACTTCTCTGAAGCCAAAAGCTTTGCTTTAGCATCACATTAGCCTGCAAATGCACACCTAATGGGTCAACAAAAGAAATAGATGTGAATGGGCTCTCCCATACCCCTCATCCCTTAGAAACCCTTGCTAAGCTATAAATTATTCAGAAACTTAATACTTTTAATTAACATTTTGGAATACTTTTTGTGATTTAGATTTAATTTTAAACCGTAGCTTAATCCCGCAGTTTGGAACACAGACAAGTATTAAGTGGAACAGCATTCAAACCAGCGAAGTTTCTTATTGAATTGCACTTTAAAAACAAGACACACTTATAGAGCTTCAAAAATTCTCAGAAGCAAGCTACAAGTGTCCTGCGGTCTCTGCGTTGAGTCCTTCCCCTGGAAACAGTTTTTGCATCTCTTCCAGCGGTCACTCTCATTCCAGGCAAGTCTAGCTTGTAGGTACAAAAAATGAGTATTGAAAACAGGCAGGAATTACCGCCTTCTCAAATGGTGTCACAATAATTTCAGCTCCATGCTATTCACCTTATAAGCTTGGATGCAGCTACACAGAGCCACAGGTACCCTTCAGTCTTGGATTATATAAACCCTTTTCAGAGGACAAAATTCATGCAAGGGAATACACATGAAGAGGGAATAGGATCATTGTGGCAAGGCCCGTCCCTTACATACATTTGTCTGAAGACCTACTCTAATATTCTAATATTTTTGGCACCACCAAGATAAGGTAAAGCATTTTAGTGACTTCTCTCTGATTGGCCAGATATTGCTTGTGATCCTGGCAGAACAGATATGATCTCAGTGACAGCTTCTCATAGTTCGGCAGCTTAACTCCAGCTCATACTTTACAATGTACAATGCAACTGAGTGTATCCTAGGAACACAGGGTTGTAGCCAACTAACTTTTACTCACAGTATACCCATTGGAATTAATGGATCTAAGTCAATCATGTCCAGTCATTGCAATGGGTGTCTTCTGAGTATTACCAATGCTGGGTATAATCCACTGGAAGTTGACTTATTCCAAATAAGACCCTTGGACTATCTAGTTTTGTAGGGTCTACACTGACCAGCGCAGGCTCTTCTGCATGCAAGGCTGATGCTCTACCACTGAACAAAGCAACCCTTCCACATCTTGAGAGTAGCTCTTTGACACAAAGAATAAATGTCATCTGGTGGATTCAGCACAGGAGGCCACACAGGAGAGAAACAACAGGCTGCATAGATACCAGCTGCTTCTCAGTTGTTAAGTTTAAACATCCAGTCTGAAACGTAGCCTGGTCATAGACAAAAAAGAGGGGCTTCAGTTTGTTTAATCTATGTGGACTCTAAAAAAAGAAAAGAAAAAAGGAAGAAGCTGTTGCTGAATGAAACATTTGTTCATTGACAGACGCAAAGGCTAGAGCAAGGCCTTTTAGGACTGCATTTTAAAACAAGGGAATACACAATAGTTTCAGGTTCGCACAAGCTCTGCTGTGATGGCAGGAAGTGATGGTGACAACAAAAACAAAATCAGGGTTGCGTGAGCCCAGGCGATGGAATGCACGGATTCTGGAAAGACAGATAGTTAACTCAGTGAAGCAAAGATCCTTTGACCTGCAATCCCCCCACCACTATGAGAGAGTGTTGTAACGAGGGCAAAGTTCAGTGGAAGCATAAAGGAAGGCTGGAAAACACATGGATGCAGGCAGTGAATGACCAGGCAGCAAGAAGAGACTTGAAGGGACAATGAGTTGAATAAGACGGTCATGGCCTCTTAATTGCTCCAGCTTATATCCTAGCACAGATGTGGAAACTAGTCCAGGCAAAGATACGTAACTGAGCCTAAAAGTGATGGCAAGATGCTGTGTAATTAAATCTGCAGAGTAGCAGATGCTGTGCTATCAGCTCTTTCTTGGATCCCTGCAGTGTCTTCACACCCTCTTCTGCTCCTACAAATGACCCACTATCACTTTTCTGTTCCTCCTCAAGTTTGAACAGCTTCTCAGACTGCAAATGTTTCTTCTCCCTTTTATCTTTTGGGCCCCAGCAGTGCTTGAAAAACTAATTGCTCACCACTTGTCAAGGCTGCCAACACCCGGATCTTCTGACACGTAGAAACTAGGGTTGCAGTCTCTACCTTTAAGAGCTGCAGAACAGTTATCATTTTATCTCCAAGTTGGAAAAAAGTTACACCTGTTGAATTTCTGCTATTGTTCAATACTGCGGGACCATCTTGCCTGTGAGTCCTGGAAGGCCTGCTCTTTGCCTAACAGGCCTTTCCCCACCTAGCCTGGGAGGGCAGGGCCCTGACAGACTCCAACTACAAAAGCTGAGGCTGCTGAACAGAATCTTGGGTTGAGCGTTGTTCAGGGATTTTTGTCGGTGAGCAGCTGTTGATATTAGCCTTTTGCATGTTTATTTTGGATATTATGATTTATGTGGAAACTCTTCAATTTGGTTGTGTGCTTTTTGATATTTTGTTTATTGTTAGGACTACTTTTGTTACATTTGTAGTTATGCAATTTTTTAATATGTTGCAAGCCGCCTTGAGCATGGTTTTAATTTTGAAAAGGAGGCATACAAATAAAACGATTGACTGAAAAACCCAATATGAATGAGGCTTTATGATAACACCTTTTGTGGTGACCCAGGAGTTATCTCCAAATCTGCTTGTAATGCTTGTTTATTAAAAATAATTTCTAAAAACACAAAAGATTCAGTGATACTCACTTCTGAGTAAATGTATTTTGGAGGACTGGGTTGCACGTTCTATACCAGGGCTAGGGACCCATTGGGCCAAGGGCAAATGTGGCCCTCTGGCCCTCTGTATTTGCCCCTCCGCCCACCAGCGTGTGGACCCTGGAAGGTTGTCCATGAATGAATGTGTCCTCCCTACCCCCCTTCTAGACTCTCAGTCCTGCACATTGGAGAGAGAACATGGTTTGCATGCAGAAGTTATCAGGTTAGATCCCTAGCATCTTCAGTTAAAAAAGAACTGGATAACAAGGAAAAGAGCCCTGACTGATAACCCAAAGAGTAGCACTGCCAGTCAGAGCTGACAATACTGAACTAGATGGACAATAAATTCTGAGCTGGAATAAGGCCCCTTCCTGGAAATAAATACCCTAATCTGTTGTTTTGCTCCTGAACAAGTAAATATGGAAAACCAGCTTCGTGATGTTATCCTCTCAACTGAACAGCCAGTGCCGCTTGTTATAATTTTCTGGAGTGGCATTATGAAATGTGAAATGACATGAGCTGAATAGATAACTTGTGTTCGTGAAAAGGGGAGAGAGGGGAGGAGGAAATGAATTGACAGTAACCTGGCTTTCATGTCAGTGCACTCCCTAACGATGAGTAAGCCTGACAATGACGACTGTGAACTTCTGCTCTCAGGCAGCCTTTCAAAGCCAAGGAAGAGTCGAAAGCAGAGCTGTTTCTAGGATTCATCTTATCACAAGCAGTTGTTGTACGATACATTTGGGTACTGTGCGTGCTCAAAAGAAGTGGGGGAAGGAAAGCAAGAAAAAAAGCCAGACGCTGCAGGTTTCCTATGCACCCCCCGACTCTCACGCAAAGCATTTAGACACCCCCCCAGTAAAGCCAATCTGAGCAACTGCCTGAAAGAGGAATAAACTTTCTCAAATGCACACACACACACAGTGTACCAGCCACACACACATATGAAAATATGTGTATATGCCTGGCATGAAGACAGAATATTGTACGGATGTTAATGTGGGATGCCATAAGATGAACTGCAATAATGTTTCAGCCTGCTGCTGGAATACTTCCCTTTTGCATCCTTGTTATAACAGTTCCTCTCCACACGGCAGTCACAAAGTTATAAATATTAAAGGAATATGGATTGCTTAATCATCTGAAAGGGAAAAGGAAGGAGACTCCATTTGGAGGCATCTTTCGTTCAGAGGAAGTATTCTATACTAATAAATGCTTTAAACGCAATCAATATTTTTTTTCTTGAACAAGGGGGAGAAATGCACAGCATTTTTGATGTTTTAATCAATGCAGACTGTTGGAGGAATTAATATTATCTAACCTATTTGTCTTGGTATATCTTTCAAGTCTTGAAAGTGGGGGGGGGGGGAGAGAAAGGGAAATTAGGTTCTGTCTCCAAATCAGCTATTTGACCTTTGGTGGAAGTATAGCTAAGAAGGCTACTGTCTGTGTAAGTTTTAATATTCACAGTTCATAAAGCAGCAGTCCACCTTCTGACTGATGGCAGGTGTGAGTCACCAGAACACAGATGCCTCCTCTAACGCCCCTAAGAGTAGCTGGGGGCTTAACGATACATGATGTGTGTGACCTCAGTTGTTTGTTTTTAAAGCTCAAATTATGTATTTATTAGCTTTAAGCCTTGCCCTTACTCTCAAAGGAACCCAATACCATTACAAAGCAGTTGCATACACCTCTTTAGGGAAGTGGCACTGGGGTGAGGATCATAGAATTGTAGAGTTGGAAGAGACCACAAGAATCATTGAGTAACCCCCTGCAATGTAAGAGATCTTTTTGCCCAACATGGGGCTCAAACCCACGACTCTGAGATTAAGAGTCTCATGTTCTACTGAATGAGCTACGTATCTGTTCAGGGAAGTGGATGTTCAACCCCTTCTCACCATTCTGCTTCCCTGGCCTAACACACCTTCCGCAATTTGCTATTTGCTTCTTTGGAGTGGGGTGGGGGGCAGGGAACATACAGACACCTTACAAACGCCTGTGTGCTTCCCTCAGATATTATGGATCTCCTAAGCTGCATTTAGTTTGTCCAAGACAGTCCTTTTCTTGAATCATGCACTCAGTGTAGATAGTAAAGGCACATGAAATAGTCTTCTGGCTAAGCTTCTTGGAGTTGGGGAATGGTCTTTCTCTGCAGACTTGCCAGTGCTAAACCTTGGACATCCCTTAGAAGTATTGGAAGACCTATTTATTTGGATTGGATTAGTTTTTGGCATCTGAGGATAAGTCAGTCCGAACCTACGTAGATGTTGAAATTAACAACACTTTAAAAATAATAATATCCTCATGCTGATGTTGCCCCCAGCTGTGGCTCTGAACAGATGTCACAATTTTTTCATGTGAAATTTGGCAAAGTATAACATGAAAATGATCTGTATCTTGATACCCAGCATGTTTGCTATCTCTGTGTAAGATGCCTTGGGGGGGGGGGGGAATATATCTGAAGGATGGGATATAAGCAAACAAAACTCTCTACTTGTAATTACAAGGCAATTCCCAGGGTATGAATCTGAAAGATGTGGTGATTTGTGTACACTGTACACAGAAGAGAGATTGCAATGGACATTTCTATTTGGAGCAACAAAAAAGCAATGCTGATTTCATACACCCATAAGAATTTGACAACAGAACTAAGTCTTCTGTACTCTTGAGTGGGTTCCGTTCAGCACTGCCTGCATCTAACTCAGACTACATACACAAACTACAGTGGTACCCCGCAAGACGAACGCCTCGCGAGACGAAAAACTCGCAAAACGAAAGGTTTTTTCGTTTTCGAGTTGCCTCGCAAGACGAATTTCCCTATGGGCTTGCTTCGCAAAACGAAGCTTGCCCAGGGGACAGCGGGTCTTCTCTTTTGAAGCAAGGGGCGGCGGGGAGAAGCGATCTTCTCCCCGCAGCCCCAGGTCCGGGGACAGCGGGAAGCGCTTCCTGCTGCCCCCGGACCTCTTTTGAAGCAAGGGGCTGCGGGGAGATCGCTTCTCCCGGTGCTCCGAAGCGGGAACACCTGCCCCAGCCACCCCGCTTCGGAACGCTGCTCCGAAGCGGGGCGGGGGGGGGGGCGGGAACACCTGCCCCAGCCGCCCCGCTTCGGAACGCTGCTCCGAAGCGGGGCGGGGGGGTGGGAACCTCTCACCCCGCCGCCGGGCATCGGAACGAGGTCCTGGACCTCTTCTGAAGGCAGGCGGGGGCAAAAGTCTTTGCTCCCCCCGCCTGCCTTCCCGGGACAGCGGAGACTTCTCCGCTGCCCCGGGCGATCTTAAAATGCTGGCGGGCGGGAGCGAAGCGTTCGCTGCCGACCCCCAGCATTTTAAAATCTCCTCGGGGCAGCGGAGACTTCGCTCCCGCCCGCCAGCATTTTAAAATCGCCCCGGGACAGCAGGGGCTTTTAAAATGCTGGCGGTCGGCAGCAAAGCCCTCCTGTCCCCGGAGCTTGCGGGGCGGGAGGTGGGAAGAAGGGCTTTTCTTCCCACCGCCAGCCTTCAGAACAGCCTTCTGAAGGCTGGCAGTGGGAAGAAAAGCCCTTGTCCCCCCCCCCCCCAGCCTTCAGAAGAGGTCGGGGGACAGACTGTCCCCGGACCTGGTCTGAAGGCGGTTTCCCTAGGAACGCATTAATTGATTTTCAATGCATTCCTATGGGAAACCGTGCATCGCAAGACGAAAAAACCGCAAGACGAAGAGACTTGCGGAACGAATTAATTTCGTCTTGCGAGGCACCACTGTATATATTTAAAGCACATCCCTCCAAAGAATCCTGGGAACTGTAGTTTGCCCCTCACAGAGCTACAGTTCGAAGCACCTTTAATAAACAACAGTTCCCATGATACTTTTTTGGGTGGGGCGGATGTGCTTTAAATGTATGGTGTCTATGCAGCCTAAGTCATGGAGTAGGCCCACTGAAATCAATGTACTTATGTTAGTCAAGTCTATCAGTTTCAATGGGTCTACTCTGAGTATGGCTTAGTTGGACATACCACCCAAGGTCTCACAATTTGTTAAATCTCCCTGCTTATATAAACTCACTGTAAATGTCCTGGCGATATTTTTTCAGACTCTCTTCCTTCTTGTTTGCAGTAACAACTGTGGGTTAGAGAAGGCGCCTGGCTGGGATTTACTAAAGGCGGCAACACAGGACAACCCAAAACTCAAGAGATGTAAGGTGCTAATTGTGTTTACAAACACAGGTTTCACTCAAGGGCTTTTAACCATACTACAAAAGTTGTTTAAGCGCAATGACTTCATGTGTGCTGCTTAAATGTAACTGTTGGTCCTAACTGTGGATGTTGAATGCACTCTGTAAAAATGCAATTACTGCTGCCAGGGCAGAAATCTGCCATCCGTTTAAAAGGAATGTACTGAAAGTGCAATCATAAAACCCTTGCATGTTATGGATTTGATTAAGATTTTACTCCCTTAGGATTCCCAATTGCACAATAACAGGAGTTCCTCAGATTTTAAATACCACAGACAGGAACAGATTTCACTAAAAACAGATGTGGAACCCTTGGGTTGGCGTTCTTACTAGTTTTGAGAGCTAAAACTTTGCTGGTAATTGATAGCTATTAACATGTTTGTTGTTTAGGTTACCGAAATGGAAATACTACACTACCCCCCCCCCCCTGAAAGGATATGTTAATGAGGGGAGCTCGGAAATATACTTCAACTTCTGTTCCTTTTTCTGGATTAAATTAAAGCATTGTTGTGGAGCAGGGAAGTGGAATATCAATAATGCTATTTCACTATAAAAAAGAATTGAAATAGAAGCAGAAGATAACAAAAAAATCAAACAGGTTTTGGTCAAGGGAGTAGAATAGAACAGCATTTATTGCATTAAGGAAGTAAATAACGCTGCTTTTGCATTTTGCCCCTAAAGGAAATGCCTTTTGAGGTCCTCCCTCCAAATGGGCCAACATGGTTACTTATGGCTTTTGGATGTAACAGAAACAAGATTTATTTTTGGTAGGCCCTTCACACATGCTATTCTGCATATCTTTAGTTCCCCTTCTTGGCACTGTTAAGATGGGAAACATATGCTGGATTCAGTCTGCTATGCTGCCAGTACACCACCCACACACAGGAAGATCCCAAGAGATCAGGGCCTTCTTTTTCATTCCCCCCATGGCATGCCAATATGGGCACTCAGGTCAATGTACACTTACTACCAAGTAAACATGCTCTCCATGCGCTACATCCTGCCCCTTCCCTCAGTGCCCTGCTTTAAGGATCAATGCAACCTGCTGGTAATAAGCATATGTGGTTTTTGGGGTTTTTTTGCTAAGGAGATTAGAACACAACCAGCTGCCTCTGTTTTTCTGCTCTTTCCACTTTTTGCTTCCCTAGTTGCTTGCAGAAGTCTACGTTTCATTTCTGCACCCACGAGAAGCAATTCTGCAGCTGCCGTTACCACCAGTATCACAGGCAGTCTGGGCTGCCTTTGACTGTACCGGAAACCATCCAACCAACTATGCTATCATTGGAGGAATGCTGCCTGGACAACCATGGACATAGTTATAAGATATGAATGGGATTCCTAGATACGCATCTCTAGTGCTCATTTCTGACATCTAAGGCAGTCAGTGCATGCACAGGTGAATAATATCCTTAGCACATGCCAGTGTGAGATAATTCTGTACTGGCAGAAGATAGATCATTGTTGTTGTTGTTGTTGTTGTTGTTGTTGTTGTTGTTGTTGTTGTTGTTGTTGCTGCTGCTGCTGCTGCTGCTGCTGCTGCTGCAGCTGAAGACTCCCAAGACAGTTAAGGAAATACAAGCACACCTTAAGAACAGCATATAATATTAACAGGACTTTGATGCTCTTGTGTATATTTGCATCACTCACAATTGCACTCTAGGTACTATATTTTGCATTACCCAAGATACAGCATTACTGGTTTTGGCAGTACAAAGAAGAGACCTCAGGAACTTACTGTAGATTTTTGTAAGCCCCACTCAGTATTACACTCCCTAATCTGCTGCCGGAGGTACTGGACTTGCTCAGCCTCGTAATGAGGCCACACTTGAAATACATTTCCATTCATTTTGTAATGAAATTTTGCATATTTGCTACCTCCAGTCTTCTCTTCCTTTCAAAATTATTTTCACTTTCCTGCTGCCATTGGTTTTTTTTTTTGGTTTTTTTTTGCTGCCATGTGAACCTCTTGACTTCATCTAAATGCTTGCTTAGAGCAAGCTACAGGGGGAAATTACAACTTGCAAGTTAGATTTCTGGCTCTTTTTTACTAAATTGTGGAGCGGGGAATATGGAAGCGGGTTTTCTTTTAAAAAGAAGTGGGAATAAAAATATGGAATGCAATTTTTATGTTTGCTACACTTCTGTGAAGTGACAGCAATTAACGCCAACGTCGTTTGATTTATAGTCAAGGTTTGCTTAATTTCCCTGCTACTTATTCCTTGGGAGTTAGAATCAACTGATTTCTGTTTGCTACGGTGAAGTGTGATTAAGTTTATCATTTACAATTAACTGGTTTTCAGCAGCTCAGGATGTGCTGAGGCCTCATAAGCTGGACACCTGAGAGTCCCATTGTGTACCAAAGGATCAGGAATGAAAGATTTCCCCTGACTTTCTTCCCCTGGCTGATTACCACTCAACATGTTTTTAAGCTTTCTTGCAGACAGCAAACCTCAGAGGAAACACTGATGCGAACACTCTTATTGATGGTTAATGATGCATTATTCTTATATGTCAGCTCGATATTTCCTATGGAAAACAATAAAAGCCCGAAGAATGCCCCAGTTATTTAAACTACTGGAAGCTTTCAATACTGCATTATTAATCTAACAAATGTGAACATTTCTCTCCTGGCTCCTGCTGTCATCAACTGCATTTAGACCACAATTAAAGAGGAAAGTGGAGATTCTAATTAAATAGTAGAGGAGGGGGGAAATGTTCTGATATTTATGATAACTGGGTCTTTGAATTCTTAACAAACTCCCTTTTGTAAAACAAAAAATAACAATTGAACAACCCAGCAGCATTCACTGGGTTGAATTCTCTAACAAATAATTTTAATGTGGCCATAAATGATAGCGAAATGGTAGGTCTGGTTGCACAACAGTACTAGAAAATTACTCAGGTAGAGAAGTGCTTACTGCTCACTTGAACAAAATGGATCAAGCATGAAACAAATTATTTCAAAGGTGTAGGAGTGAGGTAAGGTGGTGAAGAGGAAGAGGAGGCACCAGATCTTGTAAATATCTCCTCTATCCCCCTCTGCAGAAATAAGAACACCAATTCCCATTCTGTGTGTGTGTGGGGGGGGGGGAACAAAAATATATGAATGAATATTTCTGCATTCATTTTTTAACAACAGCTGTATGGCACCGCATCAGAAACCAACTCTCAAAAAATTCACACCCTGACACATGGTCCTGAACTGGGGCCAAAATGTGGCTTTCATCTCAGCATCTTAATCAGAATTCTCTGCATATGAGTAGAAATATGTTTTAATTTTTCTAAAAAGGTACATATGACATATGGTTCAGTGGGTGAATACTGACAATTGCTTACCACAATGTACATGTCACCATTAGATAGATTGGTTTTCTGTACCATGCTGCCAAATGGAATGGGGAATATCACTGTACAACAGGCACACTTAAATAGCCTTAACTTTATTTATTGCACCTTGGCCCTTATATTTTCTATTCTGTGTTCAGGATTTCATACTCCTTCATTTCAGAACTTTTTTACACTTAACAAAGTGTAAAAAGTATAAGGCAGTTTTTGCCTTACACTCTCTGGGTGGTATTCAACTTAGTTTTACTCAGGGTAGAGCCACTGAAATTAATAGTCCTAACTTAGTCATGTTCATTAGTTTCAATGGGTCTACTCTGCAGTAAAAGTTGAATACCACTCCCTGGTTCCACACTGTCTTAGTGGTCTACCTATGGGTCTAATGTTCTGGTGTACAGAAAACAATAGGCTTATCTCATTTTTACTTTAAATTTTGTGAAAGACACAGACCTTCCAAGGTGAAATTCTCACTCATCTCCTCATGGCACCAAGTAGCTATTGAGTACTGTTCTTGTGAAAGCTACCACAGGCTGCTCGGCAGACCATTTCACTTTAAGTGCTTGTTAAACTAATATTGACTTTTCCGACAAAACCAAAACCTCTGTTATTTGTGCCCAGAAAAATGAAGAGGGGAAAGACCACGCAGGAAGTGAAAAAATGCATCTTCTTGACCTTTCCTTTCTCTCCCTCCACCTCATACCTTTGAAAGTCAGTCTATTTGTAATAAACATCTAACAGGGGGAGTTGAAATATTCATGCCTAGGACTCTGTGTTATGCAGGAATTTTTTTCACTCTATACACTGGTGCATTTACCTTTAAAATGACCTTGCCTCTCCTGCTTTCTTTGAAACACCCCACCAGAGTTGTAATTTTTACAGATGTGGGTTGGTTGTCTTTCATACCTGTATCCATTCTCTGTTGGAATCTTCTCCAGGTGTCCACCCATTTTCAGGGTAATTTAATCTAGACCTTTCAGAAGACCAGTTGGTGCTATACTGGGAAGAGGCACTGATTTGGTCAGAATGTATTTCACCAGATTCCATACCAAGAGGTTCAGCACACTGGAAATCTGAAAATAACAATGCTGTCAGTAGCACATAAGGTTCACAAAATCCAAAATAGCTATGACAAGAAGCAGTGGCTGCAATCCATATCCCAATGAAGACAATGGCAAAGTAACACCGAAAGTAACATCTCAGTATTCCACCCTTTCCTGCTTTGAAGGGGATGAGCAAGTACTGTGATGTGTGACTTTATCAAATGAGGCCATAGCAGTTCTTCTACTGCTGACAATTGTGGTCAAGTTTTTGAAAGCATCCAAACACAGTGGAAGGCACAAACTGATGCAAGAACTACTCATCTTGACTCTATGTGTCTAGCCTCCTTGGTTGTTTGTTTGTAGAAATATAGGGCTATAAAGATCAGAAATAATACATGAATACAAAGTCATGGGGGGCCTTTGCTGGAAGCTCTTCATGTTCTTTATGTCAGACTTATGTCATAAATCACTCTAATATTACAAAATTTCTGAAATGTTGGCAAGTTTTGAAATAACCAAGGTATATAACCATGGTAGCCTAGCATGTGCAATTTCCATTGCAAGAAAAAAGGGGTGAGTATTCTGAGAGAGAGGATAATGGACTAAATTACCCCACCTTTCCTTCAAAAAACTCAAGGTGGTGAACACATGCTGGTCCCCATTTAATCTTTAACCAAATGAGGCATATTAGTGTTAGATATGGGGATTGGCCCAAGGGCATCCAGTAAGCTTGTGGCTTAAGCATGGATTTGAACCAGACCTCCTTGTCAAAAGTCCAGCTCTCTACCATGCTGCCTCCATATTTTACTTATACAGTAAACTTCATCTTTAAAAGCTGTTGCTCTAGTCTTCACATACTCCCTTTACATGTGATATAAAACAGGCCTGTCTGTATGGTGAGCATTAAATTCAGACCAAAAAAATGCATTAAATGTTAACAAGAGATGTGGAATAAAATGTTTTAAAAATCAGAAAGCGGCCGTGATGTGACAGGGGTATGATTAGCCTTGTATCCCCTACAATTTTAATTCTATTTGAAGGTTTAAAAACACACCCATGACCAAAAATGAGATCTAGTCGATCAGCATTTTCCCTGAGGGAAACAATTCTGTGAAGTCAAACAGAAAAATTACAACCGGCTTTTAAGAGACATTATTAAGAGGCAAGTCAGACTTTGCTATGCTGTAGAATCTCCATTTGAAATGTTGAATTTTGTACAGATGTCAACTATTGTTTTGATCAAAGACAATACAAGATGCTCTGTAAATGAGGTATTAAAAGCTTGGATCTGCTGGGCAAGAGTCAAGAGTTCCTGCATAGTTTACTACTACATTTGTTATTTATAATTGCATTTATATCCCACTTTTCCTCCAAGGAGCTCCATGTGGCATCAGTGCTTCTATCCTCTCTCCAGCTGATCTTTACAATAACTCTGTGAAGTAGCTTAGCCTGAGAGACAGTGGCCAGCCCAAATGAGCTTCATGGCTGAGTCAAGGATTTGAACTCAGGTTTCCCAAGTCCTAGCCCAACTCACTAATCACTACATCACTCTAGCTCTGGGTGGGAATTCACCATTCCTGGATAGTCGACAGATTGTCAGATGCTGGAGCAGCTCCCCCTGTCACATCAATATTTCCTTCAACGGATTTTGACCCTCAGATCTTTGTTCTTGCCTTTGCAGAAATGAGGTGCCAAACACAGACTGCAATCCGCTTAGACGAAACGTTGTGTACAGTGAATTGGTATTTTATATTGTGGCTGTATACATGCGGTAGTTTAAAGTGGATGAACGCCATCCACACAATGTTGTAGTCATCCAAGTAGCATCCTGCATCTCCTAACCATTTAACCAGGATTTTCCTGATACTCAGATATCGTGATAAGGAGCAGAATTCTATAAAAAAAATCTTATGCTATCCAGTTGTGGACATACTTCTAGACTTCTTGGTCTGGATGTTATTGTTTAGATCTACTCCTCTACATTTCTACAGGGAAGGGAGAATGTCTCCACAACGTTGTGACTTTTTAGACAAATAAATTTGAGCGGAAATGTCTTCTCCTGCCCTTGGGTGGTTGCTTTAAAAACAGATGCACAAAGGACCTTATTTATCTAAGGCTTCTTTAAATATTTCATGCAGCACCCAGCAGGTGGGGAGACAGGACAGACAGTATTCAGCACACAGCTCTGTAGGATGGATAAACACTGACCTTCCGACACACTGTTCTGCAGGACAGTGTAGTTTGCAGAGAATCCTTCTTTTGCTATTGCGCTGTCGGTGTAGAAAACCATGGAAAGAATGCCGGTTGAAGAGCGGACACGGCCTGGTGTGTTTTGCCCACAGTATCGGCCTATGTGAGGACCAACTGAAAGGAAACAAGAACACAACGGTGAAGTCTCCACAACAATAGAAGATGGTATTCTATGCACACTCAAAGAGAGGCCTCACAGAAAATAGGAAACGCCCTGAATTTGGCATCTCTTGCCCCCCTCCAGATGTTGTTATTGTGCATTCATGATGATTTCTGCTCGTGATGCTTTTGGAGCAATCATATGCGATCCTACATTCAAAACTGTTTGTGCCTGCAGAAACATACCATTCAACACCGGAATGAGGCAAATTGGGACATGACCTCGATGGAGGCTGCGCCCCCCATCTTACTTTGGCCTTGCCCCTGCCCCCTCTCAGCTCCCTCCCTCCCTCGTACCTTCACCCTCCTCCTCGGCCACTGCAGCCACCACTAGTGTACTTTGAGAAGACAGTACTGGGGCAGCTTCTATAAATCTTGGATTCCCCACTTAAAATGGGACAGTTGCAAGGTATGCAAACATTTTTTTGGGGTGTGTGTGTGTTATACTGATTCATTTCCCATCAGTGCATGCCCTGCAGCTTCCTGCGGAAACCCTGTAACATTTTATACCACGAATGTTTGGAAGCACCTCAAAACAACTAATAAAGCCATATCAGCCCATCACTAATGCACTGTTACTGTGTCAAGAACATGTTGCCGAATATATCCACAATGAGACACCAGCTATTAACCAAAACAAATTATAGTTCCATGCTACCACAAACCCTCGCTCCTACAGTATTTACTTATTTATAAAAAATATTTACAGACTGCAATATATATCAGAATGGTGCACAAGAATACCTATGTAAAACAAAAGCCACATAAAAATTCGTGACCGTCAGCTGTTATGGAAATTCTCTTAATTGACTGCATAGGTTTGGGGATCTGGAAATGATTTCAGCAGGCATTTAAAGGTTAAAACAGAAGGCACCAACCAACAGTATGGGGGAAGGGACATAGCTCAGTGGTGGAGCATCTGCTTTGCATGCAGAAGGTCCCAAGTTTAATCCCCAGCATCTCCAGGTAGGACTGGGAGAGAACCCGGTCAGAAACCCTGGAGAGCTGCTTCCAATCAGCATAGACAATACTGAGCTAGAGGGATCAATGGCCTGACTCAGTATAAGACAGCAACATACATTTATAGGGGAAATATTTTTATGATTGCGATGTTAGTAACGAGGCACACAGTTACAAGCACAAAGGAACCTTTGCCAACAAAACAAAGGGGTCCAGCTGGTCCAGCCTGCACTACTAGTTCCGTGAAATAAAGCTCACCATCCATAGATGAGAAATGAGAACACAGTCAAGACTCAGTGAACAAGGCAATGGGAAGGAAAGGTGAATTGCACTGAAACAAACAGAAACTCAGGCGTACACAAGACATAAACACAGATTGAACAGAAGGGCAACCTCTTAAATTGGATCACAAGAATGCATTGAACATAACCTTGCAGTAAAGCAACATCAGAACATTATGGTTGCATGCATATGGTAAAGTAGCACCACAGCTTCAATATAAACACTAATTAGTGACATGGCAAATGAAAAAGTTGCAAACTGTCATTTCCCATGTCACTAATCAGTGCTTATATATAATGATGTGGTATCTTTATATGGTATGCAACCTCCTTGTTTGCTTTGGTGTGTCTAGGTGACATCTTGATGCCAGTTTATCACACTGATATGTTGCATACATTCTGGTTTCAAGAGGTTGCCCTTCTGTTATTCTGCTTGTGTTTACAACCGTGAATTGCTGGCTCTGCCTCTGCAGGATATGGTATACTTGAGCATCTATGCTCATTCATTAGTATGTTCACAGGGCAAGCTGTCATGGGTTGTTCAGTAAATTCAGAGAAATGCCTAAGTGATTACAATTGCCCAGTAATCAATGGCTCCCTCCTTCCCTTGCACTGTCCATTCCTATTTGCGCTTTCAACAGCTTCCAGCTTGAAGCATTCCCCCTCTGCTCATATTGTGGCCTGTGCCACCAAGAAAATAATTCACTTTGAGTATGAAATATTTCCTTTCCATTATGGTAATATCCCTCAGAGGCATTCACCAAAGATATATGCCAGTGAAATCACCTCTGGAAGTTTAAGAACAACAAATCTTTTGCTAGTAAAAATAAAATAAAATCTATAACCAGATTGGCTGAACTTCCTAAGCCTAAGAGCCTCTTACCACAATTTCCATATGGCTGAGAGCCAAAAAGCACAGATTCTGTTCCTTCCCAGGCATTTGCTTCTCTGCTCGCAAGAACAAAATCAGCACTCATTGCCTCTTCTCGTGCAGTAGCTTTCCCCATAAGTCCCTGAGTCCTACCACAGCTTCTGTACAAGCTGTTCCAGTTGTGCTTTTCATAGTCCCCTCACATCCACCCTTCTCTCCCTGCCTCACCTCCTTCAGCCAAAGTGTTACTGCTTACCCTTTTCTCTCAATTCCATGGGCTCCCTGCAAATTTCAAATACCACTGAAAACAGTGGGTGGCCAGCATTTAAACACACCACATATTCAAAACACATGGCTTGCCCCAGAGAATACTGTGAACTGCAGTCTCCTGCTCAAAGATGTATAGTTCTCAGTACCCTTAACAAACAATTGTTCCCAGGATTCATGTGCTTTAAATGTATGGTGCACAGACACCATTATTCTATGCCACGTTTTCCAGCCTGGTACTCTACTGATGCAACTCCCATCATGTATGATCCTTGGCCGTGCTGGCCAGACCTGATGGGAATTGCAATCCAAAATATCTGGAGGGCACCAGTTTGCATAAAGCTACTATATGTGATCCTCTCTGTTGCTAATGTACTAATGTACTAATGGTAACTCTTTATCTGCAAGACAGAAACTCCTCCAGGGTATGTAGGTATGGTTACGAAACTCTCCATGCAATAGGTGAGATCACAAGTAACTGCTGCCCCATAAGAAATCCCCATAAGAAAACTGCTAGGACATAGAAAAGGCAATAGATTGAGTGGTTGTTAAAAAAAGAAGAAGTAAAGGACTCCTGACAGTTAAGTCCAGTCGCAGACGACTTTTGGGTTGCGGTGTTCATCTCGCTTTACAGGCCGAGGGAGCCAGCGTTTGTCCACAGACAGTTTTTCCGGGTCATGTGGCCAGCATGACTGAGCCACTTCTAGCGCAACAGAACACCAAAACCAGAGCAGCGCACAGAAACTCTGTTTACCTTCCCGCTGGAGTGGTACCTATTTATCTACTTGAACTTTTTGGCATGCTTTCGAACTGCTAGGTTGGCAGGAGCTGGGACTGAGCAACGGGAGCTCACCCTGTCGTGGGGATTCGAACCGCCGACCTTCAGATCGGCATGCCCAAGAGGCTCAGTGGTTTAGACCTCAGCGGCACCCGCATCCCACTTAGTGGCTGTTAGTGTATGTGAAGAAGCGATGAGGAAAAAGATGAATAGCACTGAGCTATGGCACTGAGGCAGACTGCTGCTGCTGTTACACTGATCTGTGATGGCCCAGAAATAAAAGGCATGTCCAGAACTTACACTGATAGCCTCTGCACTGATTTTGCATGTTTTTGTTTACTTTTTAATTAAGTTTACTAGGACCTATGATGTTTTTCGTATGATGCCCATACATAACAGAAAGGTTTGGAGAAGCAAGGAAGGGAGGCTGCTTTGTAATTTAGAGAGGCGTATGGCACTGTGACGCAGCTTAACATGCACCTCCCCAAGGCACTGCAAGTGTCTGGCAACTTTTGACGGAGCCATGGAAGTCTCTTCATTTGTGGCTCCTGCTTCTTTAATCTCCCACGAAAAGGACTCTGGGGTTTTGTGTGTTTTATATTGAATCTGACTAGTCAGCATCTGGCCTTTTCCTCTCATTGTTTCCCCTCCTTCTGTCCAATGGGCAAACATCTGTGACTTTGCTCCTTTTCCATTAGGCCCTTTGATCACTGCAGCCATTGACCTTAATGAGGAGGAGAAACGAAGCCACTATAATTCCATACCCTGGTACTTATTCTGAGCCACCCTCTTCACCCCCACCCCATTTCCTGCAAGGATGCTTCCTTTGAAATAGCAAACAGAAGGGAACTTGTTTCAAAGCAGATTCACACTTTTAAGATTCAGCGTGACTCATGGGTTCATGCTTTCTTTAAGACACATACATGGTAATTTAAAATTTTATTTGTCTGAATACTGCCACTAGATATCATGGCTGCGGGCTCATCATCTAGCTGTGTAAATACAGCAGCCGAAAGCTTTGCAGACTATGATATAAAGGGGTATTGAATTTTCTTACACAACATGTAAGACTTTGCCTACTGAGTTAATGCAATATTGATCTGACCTGAACTGGATAAAATAGAGGTTTTTAGTCTTCCTGTATAAATACAGAGCATTCTTAAACATCTCTCTCTCTCTCTCTTTTCCAATTTCAAGCTTTCAAACTGGCGAATGACAATAAATTACTTAATAATGTGCAAAAGGCAACCACACTAAATGGTTCACTGTGGAGAAAACATCTTGACCAATAATTCATGAGATTATATCACTACCTGCTTAGCTAGAATGTGTCAGTCTTTCTTGAAGGCTCCTATTAATCTTTCCTTGCCTTGTAATTTGTGAGCGAAGGGTCAAATGGATTCCAGCACAACAAATCTACTTGTAGCTGTTTAAATTGGAACTATAGAGTGTCTGGGACCCATTTGAAGCTGCTATTAGAAATTATTTTATTTTGAGATGTTTGGTCCTATTCTGGTAGCATCAGTCCTGGAGCTGTGTGTTTATGAGATTCTGAACTTTCATGTATGGAAATGTAAAGTGAAAATGTCATTTGTTCATTATTATTAATTTGATCTAAGATATTATAATCATGTCAAGAACAATTACACTGCATAAGAACAGACTGCAATTTTTCAACATTTTGATTGAGAGAATGTGTTAGCTAGCCACCTTTAGTGAACGTGAAAAGCAGAGTGCAATGCGATTAAAGCTCCACTGACTTAAACGGGCAATTAGACACATACTTATCAGTGGAGTTTAGACTTTCTTATGGCAGGGGTGGAGATCTCCTGTGCCCTGTAGATGTTGCTGTGTTACAACTTCCATTATCCTGACCAAGGCTATACTGACTGAAGTTGATGAGAGTTGGGAGTCCAACCTGTTCTAAATCCAAGCCATATGGACTAATTGCACCAATGCAAGCATGCAGTTCTGCATTAGCAAAGGCTGTCCATTTCCCTCCAAGAGCAAAAAAGCACCCCATATAGCAGGGAAGCCCTTATGCGAGTAAGGAGTCTTTCTCTCCATAGAATAATATAAAGAACTCCTTTATGAGCAGGGCTTTGGAGAACATCCATGCTGTTCCAAAGCTGAAGCAGCGGGAATATTTTCAGAGCAATCTTATATGTGTCCACTGCTGAGTTTAACTGAGCTTACTCCTAGCTAAGTGTGTATAGGATTGCAGGATCCCAGCACCCTACTTGACATGGATCAGCCAGAGCCAGTGTGGCAGATGGTCAACCAGAAAAAGCTTCAGGATCCCTACACATACAAGATCCCTCTTCTTTCATAAGCAGGGAGCTAGGAACACAGCAGTGAGAGAGTTATGCAGAGCCAGCAATGTAGATACATGTAGCCCAAGTGTCCTGTGTCTGATCAGATGTTAAAATGGGGCTTCTCTTTCAGGGCTTTCTCCCTGGTGGATGGCTACTCCACAAATATCCCCCCTTTCAAACTCAAGCCTCTGCTTCAGGTTCTGAGGGAGTGGCCATGTGATCCATTAAGAAGAGCCACCAAAGATCAAAATCCTATGATTCTATTCCCCTTTCTGTGGTGCATGTGATGGAATGTTTTCTCCTATAATTTTGTTTCTGCCATTGATATTGAAATTAATCCCAAGGCCATCCTTAGACATTTTATTGACTGAGCTCCACTCCCCCCACAAAAATCCCAAGACATTTTTCTGCCTGAGCACCCCCCCCCCCAAAAAAAATACATGCACAGAAGCTAGTTGGATCAGCAGTTGAATCGTCAACACTGGTGATGGGATGGCACCCTACACCACACTGGAGACAGTAGGCTAGATTAGGGGGACCACAAAAGGTTGTGGGGCTACGAAGGGGAATGGGGGAAATTCAAGAGGAATGGGTGAGGGCTGCTGTTGTGCTCCAAAATCTGCCCCCTTAGGCAGTTGCTTCACTCTTCCCAATGGTTGGGTCAGCCCTGAAAGAAGACTTGACTCTGCAGGGTAAGGCTGAGTCCTCCAGCAATTGTCAACGTTGCCTCCTTTCTCTGTGAGATGGACCATTTTCCAGGACCCCTGACACAGTCCTGGTGACAAAACTGGAATACAGTAGCCACGCCTTGCCCAATTGCTCTCAGCAACCATCTCCTATTGTCAGTGCACATCACACACTTTCTCCACCAGCACCATTTTGACAGGAAGAATGTGTTCCACTTCATGTCTTTTAATACAAAATATTAAATAATGACTAATGTTACAAGCTGACATTTCATATACCTACACATGCTAAATCACGCACATTTTCAGAGCGCTCCCCTTCTGGGAGAGAGATGCCAGCTAAGTAAGTAGTTATAGAAATATATGTTTTAAATGTCACAATCCTGATTTCTATAGTTTAAACAAAACACACTTTTAATCCAAAGATACATTGGGATGATTATAATACTTGCTCATAATGATTCCAATTCATTCATTTTCTAGAACCAGAAAATTACTACTTCAGCGGCAATAACTTTGACACTAATCTCTTTGAAAATATTTCAAATAATTTGGCTGATTGGTCTTTTTCTCCACATATCATCTGAAATTGAAATTTCCACCGGAGTGCTTTTTGCTGTTTTTAAAAAACCCTATTATTACATTTCAAGGCACAGTTATAATACTGCCTTGAACTGCCACGAGACTGTTCTAATGGACAGGTTAAATACTAGAAAGACCTTCAGTCATTATTTTGCTTCCTCCATTACTCCCCCTTCAGGAGTAATCACCCCCCATTTGTGTAGGATCATCTTGGAGACAGCAGGACCAAGTATGCTAAGCACCACCTTCTCTGTCTCATGCATGAGTTCAAGGTAGAATTTTGCAACCGGGAAGACTTCATGACTTCAGGAGCCTCCGTGCTTCAGAAGTTCACCCTCCAACTTGGGGAGGGGAATGAGGACGGCAATACATCTTAAAACAGCAGTCACCATGTCCCTGCCACCGTCAGGGGCGACACTGGCTTCCTCCAGTAAAAAGAGCAGCTGTGGCCAGTCAAGGCAGTGTGCTAAGTGAAACCGCTAGCTCCTGTGGCATGGTGAAGAGAGGGTGGAAGGGAGGTCCCTCTCTGACCTGGAAGCACTGCAGCCAGCATGTCAGGGGACTGCCATCGGAACAGGGAAGGGAGGCAGAGGGGCAGTTGGGATACAGCGAATCTCCGAAAATCTTGAGAAGGAGTTCCTCTTCCTGCGGTGGGGAAAGCCACACCTCCAGTGAGGAAGAGGGGAAGGGACCAGAGAATGCTGCTGGGATTCTCAGCACCGCTCCTGGCCAAGCCGGCCAGGAGGGAAGCACGCCTCTTCCGTCGCCCGCCTTGCGCAGAGGTGTAAAACGCAAAGAAGGAAGGAAAAGGCTGGGGGTGACGAAGCTCTTATGTTGGGGGAGGACCCGGAAATGACCACTCCCAGATTCTGCTAGCGATTGAGGCAGACATGAATTTGTGGTTCTGCACTGTAAATAGTTTTGCACCAAAATAAAACCTGTAAAAGACAGGTCGGAGTCCTGACTGGTTACTCACGAGCAACCACCACTACTATCTGACACAGCATGTGAATGGTGAACATGGGTTCAAGTTGCCTCGGCCAGGCTTTGCCTGACTCCATTGCTCAAATAATTTGCATGTTGCCTCAGCTGGCTGCCTCATTCTGGGCAATGCTTAGAAGAACTCTAAGACCCGTAGTGGGTGGCTCACGATTTTCAGTTTCTGCTGTCACTTCTTCTGCACAGGGGTTTTATTTGAAGTTAGGGAACGGGACAACCAAAATATTTTTCTCTTCCACTGTTCATTGCCACATGAGCGCAAAAAGTTTGAAGAAGTTATCAAGGGCAGTTTGCTTGCGCATCACTGCATGTACGACTCCCTTGGCTTAGGGACTTCCTAAGAGGAAGTGCTCAACCTAAGAGAACCATAACGTTAAACTCCACTGAACTTGTAATAGCTGCAGCAAACCACGGGATAATGCCATAAAAACCCTTACATCCTCTCTCCATTAGTGCTAACAACATACTAACTAATTCTCTAGAGCCTGCATCAGCCAGAGATTACCATAAACGTACCAACTGCAGCTTTGCTGAAATCAAAGGGATATATATATATATATATATATATATATATATATATATATATATATATATAAAATCAGTGTGTCATTTGGCACAAGGGCAATTTCTAGAGCAGAAAAAGCATGCTATTAAAAACACAAGGCTGTCACTGGAAATGGTGGCTCTGTGTTAATTCCTTTCCCCCTCCATAATGTGTAGTTCAATGGACCTCCTGTTCTAATGTCATCATGCTGTGCGTTTTTTCAGTTCCGTGTCACTGACTACTGCTGATGGGAACAGGGAAATGTTCAACATAATGACATCAAGATACAAGGTATGTCATATGATGGAGGGTGTGGGAACTCTATATGGGATAGCTGTTTTGGGTGGCAAGGTATGCGATAGATGCTAGAAGTCAACATGCCTTCTATAGTATGCTGTGGGATTACAACCCTGCAGCAGGCAGCTCATTTTAGATACGTATCCTACCTTCAGGGAATCCATCCCAGATTTCTAAGCGGTCATAGCGGCAGAACACTCCTGCTGGAGGATTCGAATCTGGTTCCAGTTCAAAGCTTTCAAATTCCAATATAATCTCTGACATCTTTGGTGCAAATACAATATAAGTGCATTCAAGGCTATTGGGATATTTCTCAGGGAATCCTGGTGATTTGATCACCCCACTCATAGACGTGAAGTTTCTGGAGCATTCTGGTCCTGCAGAACAAAAGAAACAAATATAAACACAATATGCTGACTTTGTGCTATTCTGGTTCACTAGAAAACAAATTAGACCATTTTATCTTTCTAAACAGCAGAGTGGCTTTTCGGTGAAACACCTCACTTTAATCACCATATTAATCATCCAGCTAACTTGTTCCTGTTATTGATAATTGGTATTAAAATGTAATTCACATTTATTGCATGAACTCCAATTTTCAATTTGTAGCAGGGTGATAATGGGAAAAAAGAAAAAGAAAACTTGTGCCAGCTCCATAGAAAGGGGTGTGTGTGTGCAAATTATGACAAAGTCATGTGGGAACAATGAAAGTGTAAGCTGCAGAAATCTCGACAGCCCCAGGGAAATAATTATAGCCCCTTCAAGCTTAAATCTTAAGGCTGACAGCCTTTTATTGGTAAAATAGAAAATTTTGCAAGAGGAGGGGAGTGGATTCGGTAGATGGAGCAGAGGTTTCAGATTCCTAGAGCAGTGACTCAGTAACTCTGCCAGATGTGACCTATGCCTCCTTGACAAACTAGATGTGAAAGGTAATTCGTACTCGTACCAAGGGTGACTTGACTCATTCTGAGCGGTGTTGACACAGGTGCACCAGTAAAGTGTTGCTGTTAGTGAACGCATGATAAACTGTGTGATTACAGGTCGTGTTGCTGGAATCCAACTAATATCAATGTTGACATCCTAACCTTACCCATAACATCAGCTGTGGTGTTAGCCTTTAGTGTGCTCCACAAAATAACCCTCATACAGCAACACTGGGTACTGCCCACATAGCTCATCCTGCTGCTTTTATACCAGAGAATTCTCAGTCTCACAAAACTTTATCCTACTCCCAACTCTTTCGCATTAGCTTGATTTAAATTCCATTTTAGAAAATCACCTCTCAGAAAGTGTTTTATAAACGGCGTTTCCGTGTGCTCTGGCTTCCGCCACGGTAGAAGCGGCTTAGTCATGCTGGCCACATGACCCAGAAAGCTGCCTGCAAACAAACACAGCTCCCTCAGCCTGAAGCGAAATGAGCGCCACAACCCCATAGCCGCCATTGACTGGATTTAACCGTCCAGGGGTCATTTACCTTTTTACCTATGTTCCTTATCTTCACCTTGATGCCGTAAAGTGAAACTAAAAATCCATGCAGGATTACAGCAAGATCCATCTTCATCTGCATCCTTTTCCCAAGAGCATCAAGCCAGATACAACTGGGCCATGAGCAGGCCTTGGTAGTGAAGCTGAGAGACATGGACTTGCAAAAGTCCACATAGTGAGCTCCTAAAATGAGCAGCTCCACCTAGAACTCCCAAATCCAAAACCCTGCCCACCTTATCATGCTAGGTAACCTGTACTGATTTATGTGATGTGTGAATTGAGCACGGTTGCATTGGGGAGGCATCATTCCATTGGCCCATGTAATACTAGCCCATGGGGAAATTCCCCATTTCCCAACGGGATTCTCTTGCATTCCTTTTGGCCCTCCCAGCACCAACTTTAAAAACACTTCATTGTTAGATGTGGTGTTTCATTTCCCAGTGGAAAGAGCATCCAGTGGGAATGAGGCAAAACTTTTATGTGCTCCTTAGGACCCACACGAGAACATAAGAACACAGGAAGCTGGCTTAGGCAGAGTATGACCATGGGTCCATCTAACTCAGATTGGCAGTGGCTCTCTGGAATTTCAGACAAGGTTCTCTCCCAATTCTACCTGGGGATTGAACTTCGACAGGCAAGACAGATGCTCTAGAGTTGAGCCATGGCTCTTCTCTTGGCTTCTCAGATCTGGAGACGCTAGGAATTGGAGATGTCAGCACCAACACTGTTAACTTCTGTACACAAAGCATGTGCTGGAACTATGACATCATCCATCCTTTCAATATTAGGTCAGGTCTGTGGAGCCTACAATTGAGGCCGGAACCAGTGGGCCTCTTAAAGAGATGTATACGTACACTGAAATCTTAACAAATTTGTGATAATAAATCTCCAGTATAGGCCCACATAAGGAGATTGTATCCTCTTTGGAAATGATGGCAGGAAGCACAGAGAATATTTAGAAAATATCCAGCCTTCCAATACATGCAGTTTCCCAAGAGAAGACTAGTCTGTTAGATGCATATGTATATAAATAATGGCACACCGTAGGAAATGGATTCCTTCTGAAATGATATAAACCACGCTACCTCTTGCTGCTTTGGCTACCATCCAGGCAGAGCGGACGTTCGGGAGCCAATTGAGAAGAATGTGATCTCAGTTCTGAAACAGCACCTGAAGTGCACGATATGGCAAATCCAGGCCCAAGCAAAGTGGTGCATTCTGGCAAAAATGAATCATTGCAGGCTCTCTGGTCAAATTCTAATTTGGGAAGTCATGCTACAAATGAACTGAATTATAGGTAAAGGCCCAATCTAGCCCTTCCCCTAAAGGTGAGATTGGGGACATACAGTGCTTTTGTAAAAGCAGCTCTCCAAATATGAGAGGGTCGCTGATGGATAAGGATAGTTGTTAGTACTAGAGATGTACAGAGTGGTGAATTGAAGAAGAGCAGGGAAGGATGTAGTGAGGAAGTAATTGTGTCGTAAGTATTCATCTTTTCTAGCTAGTGTAAAAACTCAGGCTACCTCTGTAAAACAGGACTGAACCAAAAGAGGAAGTATGTGTGATACCTTTCATAAGTGAAATGCAACAGTCTTTTTGATATTTTTCTTTTCTGGAGGATAGGAAGAGATGATGTTGAGGCAGGAAGGGATGGAAAGCAGGATGGTCTATGAGACTTGGAATGGCATAAAGTCAGACCTGAGCTCCTCCCTGCCTCTCCTGCACTATGCAGCTGCCACCTCCATGGATAATTAGACTAAAGGCAAAACTATCTCACACACCTAAACTGACTCTCACTGCCCGTGGTCTGGGGAGCCAACAGAGCTGGGTTGATTACACACAAAACATCTTTATAGCCAAAATCTGGGTGGTGCTGCAGACCAGGAAGGATCAGGCAAATAGTTTCCACTGCCAGTGTAATTATGGCAGAACAGGGAATAAGGTACTTCTGCTATTAGAATTCTCTGTTCAAGCCACCTGGTGTCTGGACAGGCAGTGACGGTCAAGCCTGACTTTATAACATACCCAATACAATAATTTAATAGATGAACACTAGATAAGAGATTTTGCATTCAGTAAATTTATTAATTCACCATTAATTTGGATGCATTAAAATGTTTAGACGAAAAGTAAACGTGAACTCTGTGTTTCACGGTAACTGTAACTCTTAGACCACAAATACATGTGCAATCTTTTCCATCTCTGTACATGACAATATCGTTTCCACTTTGATATATTGTGGCATAAACTTGAGTTAGAATTACTTTGGGACCCATAACTTTGAATATTCTGACTTTTGTGTGTGCGAATTCTCATTTATAATGTTGCCTTAATGTAACTAATGCCTTTCAGAAGGAGATTTAAAGGATCATATGAGGAAATAAATGCATGAAACTGCTGAGTTGTCACTGAAATGTCAAGGGGAAAGGGCCCCATTGAAAATGCTCACTTTTGCAAATGGCTTGTGTAGAGGCTCTTTCAGTAGTTTTCCCAGTGCATACCAACCTTAAAAGTCCATTGCTTAATTGGCAAGGCGCTGGAATTGCGGTCTCTAAGAATCTAAATGCTTTTGTTGTGGAAGGAAAACCTTTGTTCCTATAAAAGTTAAGACCCTCAGGGTTTACTTTATTCATTAATTATCTAGTTTTGGTTAGAGGACTCTCTCGGCTTCTGAATGTGTCATTAGTCTGCTTCCAAGTACAGCCAAAGCTTGTGCCAAAAAATGATCTCACTGCTACTCAGTGGCCAGTCAATAAAGATTTGACCAAAGAGCAGGGAGACTAGGGACCATTTGCCAGTCCTTCGAATCATGGAAAACCTTTCTGCTACCCTCAGGGTTGCATTCCAGTAGTACAGAATTCATTCACAGCATGCTAGGTTCAGGTAGGTAGCCGAGTTGGTCTGATGCAGTCAAAATAAATAAAAAATTGTCCAGTAGCACCTTAGAGACCAACTAAGTTTGTTCTGGGTATAAGCTTTCATGAGCATGCACACTTCTTCAGATACACTGAAACAGAAGTTACCAGACCCTGAAAACTATGGAGAGACCTGGTCTGAATAGACATATTAGATTCTTGTCTCATTATATATGCTAAAGCTTTTTTTGTTCATCTGCATACTATCCCTTGCTTTTTCCTGTAGGACTAATTGCAGTCCTTAACAGGTTTATCATACCTTTGAGTCAATCACCCATCTCCTACTACCCTTCTGAGAAAAACCCCACCCCATCCCACCCTCTCACTTTATATTAGGGTCTGGTGACTTCTGTTTCAGTGTATCTTAAGAAGTGTGCATGCACACAAACACTTATACCCAAAGCATGCTAGGTGTGAGGCTTGAAAACCTATGTTAAGTACCACCCACCACCCACATCTTTAGCAGAAATGCTCTGATGATGTTCTTCGTTATCTGCTCCCTTCGTTTTCTGTGGGAATCCTGAGTGGACAGAATAACTTATCAACTGCAAAGCTTACCACGTTAATAAAAACTGAAATGTTTTATTGTATTTATTATTTCATTTATGTTCCACCTTTCCTCCAAAGCGCTCAAGGTGGCATACGTGGTTGTCTCCCTCCCTGCTTTATTCTCACAACCACCCTAGGATATAGGTTATAAACCACATAGCAAACAGTCACTATTATAAAAAAGGAGTCAACAAATTCTAAGTAAAGTTTGTGTGTGTGTGTGTGTGTGTGTGTGTGTGTGTGTTTGCTTTAAAAATATCAACAGCATTGCTGTTGGACTCCACAGTTTTGTTATTAGGAATAGTGGATGAGGTGACACCAAATAAATTTAAGAAAATAGTGAGCAGTGTAAATTACTGTGAGAATATTGCTGAATGCTATCAGTATTACAGTACTACGAGAAGTACAGTAGCACAGAATCCTAATAGTAGGAAGGATGTGAAAATGCAAAACTAATTAACTAAATAAACCAGTGGATTATTTTTTATAAATTTATTCAATAATAGAACAAAAGAGCTAATTGCCAGTATACTGGAAGAGAGGTCTTGGAACTAAACTTAACAAATCCAATAACAGCAGAATGGATTTTAATTACACATCTAATTAAACATTCAAACATATGATGTAATTTAAATTAATATGCATCATTATATTTTTTTCTCAACCAACACTTCCCCTTAGGTACATGAACTTTATCTTTTTATGTAATGAAAATGTAAGAATGTCGCCACACAGCTCCCATTGGAGGATTTGCAGTGCCACAGCACAAACCTGGATTTGAATGAAGTCAAGGCTGGGTTGAGGACCAAAACTAAAGGCAGGTTGCACAACAGCAGTGAGTATGGCATGGGAGTAAGAAAGGGAAGACACTGAGAGGGGAAAAGTTATGGTTTCAAACAACATTGGAAGTTTGAATAAAGCAGGGATGGAGGGAAATGAGACGAAATTGGCAGTTTTAAACAACAGCACAGGTCTAAGAAAAGTGCCTTGACGTTTAATGTGAGCAAGCAGTTTGCTGGTGCACAAGTTCAATCCTGGCACAATGTTCTTGGCTTGTTTGGATGAAGCCTGGATTTAGATCAAACAGCAAACCAAAACTTATGATTTCTTGCTCCTGGAGCAGTATGGTCAACAAAGCTGCTCGTTTGTGTTAAACCACAGTCCACATCAATTATGGTTTAATATAACATGTGAACAAAGACATAGTGATTTAAGCATGTCCTGTCATAAGCAGCAAAAGGATTATTTCTGTTAGGGATAAGGGAACAGAGCAAATGTGGGCAACCTGTGGTCCTCCAGAGGTCTTTAGATTTTAACACCCATCAGAAAAGGCAACATGGTCAACGGTCAGTGGAGATGTGAGTTATAGTGCAACAATATCTGGAGAGTCACCGGTTCCCCACCCCTCCAATAAAGGAACTTTATAACCATCATGACTTTCTTGTATGATTTCCATAAAAACACTACTGAAAACAGAATGCTAGAAGATATGAATGTTAAACACGTTTTCATCAAGATAGGCTAAGAGATAGCAACTTAACTACAGTTACTCTCTGAGCTCCATGGGTTATAAATTGCTATTTTAATTACCCCCATCTCCAATACTAGGCCTCTTCAGTCTGAACAATCCCTACTGTTAATATTTTAGACTTGAAATAATTAGTGTGACAAAATAACCATAAATTATTTTTGCTCACCTTTTTTGAAAATTTCATAGCGAATGGAAAAGCCTGCTCCATGAGTTTCATAATCAGAGACAAATTTGATTAAGAGGTATGGTCCTGTAGATATCACAGGAGGAGGGGCGATCTTGCCGCAAAACTTTCCCCATACTCTGCCATTTGCGTTGTCTCCATCAATCACTTCAACATAATCGTACCTGGTAGATAAATTGAAGAAAGAAACTTTTAACTTCCAGGAAAGAAAAGAGAGCTAATTAATTTAGGAACCATAGCCATGCAGCATACATAATGAAGAAAAATGCTAGCCTGTTTGGAAGCTGCGTTATTCTGAGAGATGTAAGCAAAATGCAATAATTAAAATGGACTACATCATGTCTGTAGACATCATCTGGCAACATGGAACTATTAGGAAGAATGGTGCCCATTATGCTTACAGACAATGTCAGCTAAAGTAACCAATTAACAAGAAAAAGGAAATCTCATGAGCACAATTCTGTATTATTAAATTGCATCCTTTGTCTATAGCGGCATTGTTATCAATACATAATACACAGCGTTCTTTTCAAATGGCGAAGTTCTCGCCTGAATTCTAAAATGCCTTTTCAGCTTTAATTTCTGCATAATACTTTAATTTCTGTATGTAGCTCTCTAAACATAGGTCCAGAGAATAATTTATGAAGCTCTAAATATTTAACGCTCTTTACTACTCCACTGTATATCTTAGCACATATCCTTTTTGCATCACATCACTTGAAATATCTGTATAACATTAGATCTGTCGCACACACAAAAAAGAACACGGCTTTAAGGTTTATTTTGAAATGTCCAAGTGACTGGATTGATTATATTCATACAGAACACAATAATGATAATTTATATCCTACTGTTTCATCTGCATGGGCATGTTAAAATACACTTCTGTATAATAAACTCCAAATGAAAGGATAAGAGATGAATATTGCATTGATTGAAAATGCGTATCTGCCTTACACAAACTCAGCCATTACTCTATCTAGCTTAAAGTGGTTCACTCTGACTCCAGGCAGGTCATCAGTGCCGGAGAGCAGGACTTCACCACCAGAGAACCTTTCAACTATAGATACTGAGGACTGAACCCAAAACCTTTTCAATGCAAGACACAGATTCTACTAAGGAGTTATGCCCCCTCCCTTATGGATATTGGAAGTTTACCTAAGTATAAGCGTGAAATCAGCAGCTAAAAAAATTATGGGTCAATGGCCAGGACCAAAAGAATCACATAACTGGTTCTGCACACCAAGGAAGGCTATGGGCTTGTTATTTCTCGAATTTCCCAATGTGCTATTGCAGTAACCCTCAAAAGAACTTCATCTCATTTTAAATGCTTTAGAATGCTTTCTATTATTATTATTATTATTATTATTATTATTATTATTATTATTATTGCATTTGCTGTCCTGAGTTCCTTCAGGAGGAAGGGCAGGATATATGCCTAGTTGATCACTGCAGTCTGAGGGCAAGTTCCAAAGATCATAGAAGTTCAATCCACAGCAACTTGGGGCAGGGCTTTTGGTGTGACTGTCCCTGTTCTGTGGAATAGAATTCCTGTCGAGATACAATTGAGGCCTGCTATATGCACTTTCGGGAAACAAGTGAAGGCATTTTTTGTGCCAACAGGCTTTCCCAGGGGGATAAATGTGTCTTTACCATTAGTGCCCACTTGTTAGCGTTTTAGTCTTGTTTTAAGTGTATTTGTTGTTTTTGTGTTCACACTGGCAATGTTCATGTCATAACAGCGAGAGAAGAGCCTGTTGGATCAGGCCAATGACCCATACAGTCCAGCATCCATTCTCAAAGTGGCTGTCAGGTGTGTGTGCAGGAGCCAGGCCCTGTGACCAATAGGACTTTGCAGGACTGGGGCCTTCCTCAGTTTGTTCTGAAGAGGCAAGGCGTGGCCACACAGGTGAGGCCAATTGGTAACTCACAACACCTGGTGGCAAGAGCCAGGAAGGGATATAAGGTCAGCATTTCCCTTCAGCTCTTTGCCACAGCAACATGTTCCCTGCCTTGCTTCTTGATCCTCGGACCCTTGACTTTGTGACTACTTGCTTCCTGACCCTCGGACCCTTGGCTTCTTGACTCCAGGCTCTTTGACCCTTGGACTCCTGGCTTCTGGACCCCTGCTCCTGCTCCCACCCCACCATCTTGCCCCCGGTCCTGACGTCCCCTGCTGGGACTTCGATCACCTGTGAACCAGATCGTGACAGTGGCCAACCAGATGCCTGCAGGAAACAAGCAGGGGCCGGAGTACAAGAGCATTCTCTTCCCATCCCCTGTTTCCATCAATTGATATTCACAAGCATTACAACATTGGTGACCACATGCTTGTGGTGGTAGACAATTTTGTCTACCTGGGTTCCACCATAACCAACAATCTCTCAACTTTCTTACTTTTCTCCAAGCAAAAGTTTAAGCCAGTTCTTAATTATGTAATCCATTTGTATAATGCCATGCTGTATTACAAGTTAAGTGGCAATTGTCCAAATCAGTTCTGCTCTACCTTGGCAGTGTAAAATGAGATTTTATAAGATTCTAAGCATGTGCACTCAGCATTCAGCAGACCAGATGTCCAAATTGCTATGAACTATGGGACTAGATCACCCAACCAAACCATCATTTATCAGATGAATGTCTTCTCAGTTTAGGTCCATTCTCCCATTTGTTTTTTTGCAAATGTTTTATGTAGTTTACATCCAGATCAAAAACTTTCACTTCTTTCCAAGCATGCTTACTTTCAGAAGGGGGATAGTTGAATTTCCAAGTAACTCTGCCACAGCTGGTTCTGGGAACTACAATTCTCAAACCCACACGAAGAAATCTTGTATTTTTGGAACTAAGGAAAGACTGCCTGCCACTGGTTTATACTTCATTAAATAATTATAGCTCTACCAACAATTAGCTGGACAGATGTCGTGTAATTTTCCTCTTCCTGTTCATGTCCCCCTTCCTGGCCATTGTTTCGTCTACTGCTCCCTCATTACTACAGATCTCCTGTTTTGCTTTTGTACAAAGAAACCCATACATCTTAATGACCACCATAATTTTTGTTCTTGCTAACTACTGTGGAAGGGGAGTGGATTGCTTCTGGCCATGTACAACAAGAGACACTTTACAACCACAACTCAAAGACTCCAACTTTTCCTGTACTACATCAACATTATTAGTATTAGGATGTGTAATGTATTTAGGTGTACAGATCCAATGACGTAAATTCAAACTTTTTTTTTAACCCTGCAAGACAACACTACAACCTACACTGCATCTACAAATATAATTAGTTTTAAACAACTGACCTCAAATATCAAGGCAAAACAGGGAAAAGATGGGCACTCCTAGGCTGATCCTAGGAGTGAAGGACAGGAACTAGGCTGTAAGAAGGATGCTGGAAAGTCATGAAATGGCATGTCCACATGTTGATTTGAGCCCCTTTCTAATACCTAGAAATGGACCCGTATGGCAAATCTTTTATTTCTTTCTGCTCCATTATGTCGGCTTTTAAAACCCATCTACTAGCTTCCCTCCCACCCCACAATCTCATTTTCTTTTCATTATCCCACTATAACTGACATTAATCTGTTGCATTAATTTGTTCTGGCCATTTTGTCCCATTTGCTATGCACACTGAAATGGCCCAAATTATATCAATGTATGTATGGAGGATTTTTTTGTTGTTGTAATGGCAGTAATGTAAACTATATCTGACAATTCTGAAGTGAGCTGAGGGGGGAAAATGTCTTTACAATGACCAGTGCCACCTTCAACAATGCAGTTCCAAACTGTCTGTGGCCCATTACTTATGTTTACATGAGATCTCAGGAGACAACTGCAAAGATGATATCACTAGTTAAAGTGGACAGCTAAAGGCTCTCTAAATTAAAAATGGCATTACCTCACTGGCTAAAACTGTATGCCAGCTTTGGTATATATCAAACAGAAAATAAGACTGACCCTGATGGTACTGTAAACATTAACATATGTGAAATATTGTTCTAACAGCATTTCCTCTTATACGTCGGATGCTCTAGCAGCCATTGATCAGCATATTAGCTTCACTGTCCTTTTTCAAAGGCAAGGAAACAAAAAGAGGAAATGTTCACTCTGAGACAGTTTTGCAGATGTTTCATGTGGTTAAGATGGCTCAAAAAGAGATCAGAAAGACGGATTTACAATTGCCCTGCCTTGAAAAAAAGAGGGAGAAAAAGAATCGAGGTTTTTCTACACATGTGTGTCTAAGAATATAGCATAACTGTTTGCTGCAGTCTTTCAGATTAGAGCAACAGTATTTCTCGTAGGTCAGGGTGATACTTGTGGGTTCTTGCACCTCCTGGGATTGCTTATGAGCGCTTATTGTTTACATAGATAGTCCTTTCCCCAATTTGTGAAATATTTATTGAAAAGTTAACTGAAAGAAAGAAGGCACACAAAGCTGCCAGCTGCTTTCTAAATTTAGCTGATCAGCTGCTTGATACATAGCCCAGCTGAAGCTGAAACACTAGGATTTAAGCTGCTTAAAAAGAACCAGTTTAAAACCTGATATTCTGAGAATATGGGTTGTGAGGATCAATACAGAACTTAGCGTAGGACAAAGTGGTTCATGGGATGGCTCAAGCACACACCTGACTCCTGCAGCTCAGCTCACATTCATGACAGTATTGCTCACTAAAAGGTAAAGGTAAAGGTACCCCTGCCCGTACGGGCCAGTCGTGTCCGACTCTGGGGTTGCGTGCTCATCTCGCTCTAGAGGCCGTGAGCCGGTGCCGTCCGAAGACACTTCCGGGTCACGTGGCCAGCGTGACGAAGCTGCAGCTGGCGAGCCAGCACCAGCACAGCACACGGAAACGCCGTTTACCTTCCCACTATAAAGCGGTCCCTATTTATCTACTTGCACTTAAGAGTGCTTTCGAACTGCTAGGTGGGCAGGAGCTGGGACCGAACGACGGGAGCTCACCCCGCCGTGGGGATTCAAACCGCCAACCATACGATCGGCAAGTCCTAGGCACTGAGGTTTTACCCACAGCGCCACCCGCGTGGGTGCTCACTACTTTTTCCAAAAGCTTTGCTGCAAGGTCATAGGTGTAGGCTGAACTGTGCATGTGCTTGAGCCAATTCTAAGAATGTAAGAAGGACCCTTATAAAAATGCAAAAACACCTACGTAGTCAAGCATCCTGTTTTCACAGTGATCAAGTGGATGGGAAGCCATTTCAAGCGTGTGTGCCACATTCGGATTTGGGAAAGGAGTGCAGTTATGTGACAGACTGCACACTTTGAATTCAGAAGGTCCCAGCCTCAGTTTCCAGCATCTCCAGTTCAAAGGGAATTACAGGTATCACTGGCAGGCGATGAGAAAGGCTCTCTGCCTGAAAGCCAGGAGAGATGCCACCAATCAGAATAGAATATACTGGCTTAGGTGGACAAATGATTTGACCTTGGTGTGAGGCAGAATCTAGGTTTCAATGGATCCACCAATCCCCATTATTAACTAATCAGTTTGGTATTGTGGTTTGGCCCTCAGTTTCACTTATCTCCACAGTATTAAACTAGCTAACATCTAAGCACTTTGTCTAACTAGGGTCTGCAAGACTCTCTAGCCTGTGAAGATGTATTTGGAGATTTTAAGCAGTTCCCAAATGGGACTGAACTGCCTTGCATCTAGTTCAATATGTGAGGACCTGGTAACAACTTGGTAGCAGGGCTGTCCACTTTCTGTGCACCAGCAACCCTTTCTAAAGCACAGAAGAGGCACTCTAGCAGCAATTTAGGCCAACTAACCATGAATGAGAGGTTGGCTCTTCAGTATAGCAATTCCTGCCAAATGAGGTTTAAGCTACTCATGATGTGTAGTTTCCCCCTTGATGTTTTCTTTCCTTATGTAAAGGCTGGGCTTCAATGTGAGGTTAACATGAATGCGTTAGCGGAAGGGAAACATAACTTTATTGATGTGCTCCAGCTTCCCATTTCCAAAGCTGATGCTTTCAGCCATGCAAAAGAAAACAAACTGGTACCCTCCACATCTATTCTATTTAAGGCCAAAATCAGCTGGGAAAGGGAGCAGAAGGGGACATCATTGTTCCTCTTCCCATTCTGGTCTCTTGTTGGAGACTGCAACCTCAGCTGATGATTTGGGCAAGAAGGAAGGAAGGAAGGATGGATGGAAGGAAGGAAGGAAGGAACTACATCTGATTAATATATGTAGCTAAAAGAACTTTGACCAACACAGATTATCAGGACTAGGGAGGACCTGCATCTGCATATAATGGGAATCAATTAGTTTGTTGCTGAGCTCCCTACATTTAACTGCTTTTGAGAATAAACACCTTCCAGAATCCCACAGTTTTTAAAGCCAGAAGGACCCCCGTGATGCTTGCCAATTCCACTGTAACCACAAAAGAAACTAAGATGGAATCCACCCCCCCCCCCACATTGTTCTGCAGAAGTAGTCAAATTGCTTTCACAGATGTATTAAGATCGCAAAGAATGTAATCCAGCCTTCAACAAATTCTGCATCTAGTCTGACACAATTATTGCTTCATAAATTCTGTGACATCCACATGGCAAGATTAGAAGTGAGTATATAGATGGGAAAAGAGAAAGTGAAAACAGCCAGTGGTCTGTGAACATCCCGCCCTAGCAATAAATAAAATTATTCAGTCCTAGAAGTTATTATCAAAGCAATAAGCTTATGCTCAAAGTGTCTTTAAAAATGCAATTAATGGGGATTCCTAAATGAAGCACATCTGTCATTTCAACACCTATTTCAAAACGCCACCCAAGTCCACAGTGCAATAGTTAAAAACAAAAACCTGAGAATGTACATTCACAACTTGAAAACAGCATTGTTACTGAAGAAGCTAGGGAAAGCAGCTTGCATCTCCCTCTGGAGTTGGTACCAGTTCCACTCCATAAGTTTGTCATTAGAAAATGCTGTGCCAGGGATGCAAGTTGGCACACTGGCATTCCTCTAAGGAGACTAAATGTGTCACTTCAGCAGCATACCCAGACAGGATTGGCACACATCCCAGGATGCTGAGCTTGCATTTGTGGCTCTCCCAGCCAGCAAAATCATTGCTCTGTTATTGCTATCAATGGCATGGCAAATATTTTTACAACATTATAGCTCTACAGGGTCTAGAAGAGCATGGCTATCTGAATATAGACATGTAGCCAAGTACCGCTTAAAGCTTTGTGTAATAAACAGCAGTGGTATTTGGGGAAACGGGAGAAACAAAACCTGACTACTTGTGGCTTGTGTTTGGGTAGATGCCCAGATTATGGTAAATAAACATAACCATACAATCACATTTGCACTCCCTAGGTTCTCCTGAGAAATCTCATTTCCACAATCTTTGGAGGCTTGAACAGAGCAGAAGCACTCCTCGTGTTTTAAGGCAGGCTGCATATGGCTCCCTGTTAAATGGGAAGTGGCTCAAGGGCAGGGTGAGAATCTTTCCCCATTTCTTTTCCAGTTCCACAATCAGTGGCTGAACATGCTGCTACTAGACAGTCATAATTTTATGGTTCAGTAAAAACAATGTCTGGGAAAGATTCCCGCCAGAATTGCAAACGAACATAGAATCCTCTAAGGATCCTTATGCGAGGATTGCAAAAGACTATTTTGAAAGCGTTGAGTTACAGCTTCAGGAAAAAGGGTAGGCAGCAGTTATTTTTAAAAAACTAAAAAAAGGAAGGAAGGATGAGATCGTGTTCATTGTAAACCTGCTCCAAAATACAGGTTGGGGAGAATTCCACATTCCCATCTTCAAATATTAGACAACAGTGAATTGCCCATGTCTGTTTTGTTTTTGTCTTCTGAAGAAGCCTGTGACCTCGTACGTGATGCATTGCAAACACGGCTGTTGGTAGTAAAGACAATTGTATAGCATTGCTGAGTGTTGAAGTCAGCTACTGTACCAACTTACTTATTAAATTCCTATCCCATCCTTCTTCCTAAAAGAGTCAGGCTTGGCACGTTATTTATACTGGAGAGATTTCCATGTCAATGGGCAATAGGATCTTAAAGTTTCTGCTCCGAGTTCATGCAGTATAACGCTATATGCTCAGAGCTAGAATTGTTCCCCTTGATCCTATCAATCAGCATTTGATCTACGTGTTGAATATTCTCCTCTGAGTATTGCAAGTCCTCCCCATGGGTGTTTCGCTCAAGACACCTGGTAGAGGAAATCTGGCTTTATTGGAAACAGCTTAAAATACCAGCTGTTTCCATAAACTCTGGGTATTGCATGTGAGACTGAGGGTGTAAGGGGTGTGAAAAATGTTTGAAAGGTTGTATTTTCAAAACAATAGCACATGTGAGTTTCGGGTGTCTGTGTATTAACATACAGCAACAGACAGCAAAATTCATAGCTGTTTTTAGGGGGGGAAACAGAAAATAACATGAGATTCAATCACAATTAAGTAATGGATGTTCAGATCAGTTTGATTCTTGTGGAGAAAAGCAAGGAGCATTTCCAACAAGAGCTGCAATCATAACCTAACCCCACTTATCTGGGAGTAAGCCCCATTGAATTAAATGGGACTCACTTCTGAATAGAGATGGCTAGGATTGCAGCCAAGTTTTATTAACATTTGGGTCTGCTGTTAAGTTAGGATAAGCAAAGGATATATTATGTTTGATTACATCTGGTTGTTTTTATTTCACACACAGCTAGACTAGTGAGAGAGAAGCAAAAGCTACAAATTACTTGAAGGAAGACTTCCTGCTTCCAGTGCTTCAGTAGACCCATATACTAATACTGACGATAGGCTGAGTGTGGAATTTACAGCTGTTGACATCATATTGGACAACCTGGGTGCCAGACATCCCAATACAAATCCCAGTTTTGTTATGAAGAGACACTGAGATCAGACAGGGTGCTATCAGTTTATCTAGGAAGATAAAGCGAAAGAGATACGCAATGTACAAAACTAGTTGTTGCTTTCTCTCACTACAGCTGACACATTTGAGACCCTTGCTCTAAGGCATACTCAAAATACTACATTTCTTAAGGGGGAAAAAAAACTTTAAAAATAAATGTAAATATGTTAAAGAGTCTAGCTAATTAGCTGAGTTCTTTAAGTTTTGGCATTTTCGTGCAGCACTTATTCGCCCAACCCTACATTTCACACATACTTTAAGTTTCAGTCCATGCCAGTGGTTCCCAAACTTTCCCCCCTCCAATGGACCCCACGAAAATTGCTGAGGGCCTTGACAGACCACTTAACAATTTTTCTTCCTGTTGCAGCAGTTGTAATGCGCTGTGCTAGATGCTGTATGATTTTTAATTGCATTTTTGTTCCTTAAACACCAAATATTAATACAAAAAAATGCAATATAAAAGAAACCATAAAAACACAACTAGAAATATATATGACCATGTGACATTATTTTGGAGAAAAAGTGGTCAAATCTTGATCTGGAGCATAATCTCAATTTAAAGTATATACTAAAGTACGTTTTTCATCAGAAAACAGGCATGCAGCCCAATCCAGGTTGGGATTCTACAGTTCCTTTATCTCTAAAACAAAAGCAGAAGGTTAAGCACACTTGTTTAAACATGTACCTGGCATCAGGAATAGTTTGCCCCTGAAAAAACTCAGGGCCTGCAGAGGCTGTCCAATTTGAATGACACTTGTAAAATACAAAGGTGTAAACGACCTCTCCAACCAGTAGATGGTGCTGTATTATTTCCTTACTGCTTAGCTGATTTTCTGCATGTTTCCTTCTTGTTCTGTTCTAAGAAGTACCTGGAGGTGTTACCTGTCACTATTGTATATTTCCTGGTAGACTGCCTTGGTTTCTGGCTGTGTATAACAGAAGTGAACTGGGCGCATGCTGGACAGCTGCCTTGTGGATATGCCCACAAAATAAAACTTCCATTTGGATGCCCACCACTGATGTTAAACCAGGTCGTGAAGTATAAACAAACATGAAAGAGCAGCTACCTAACCCAGAAAGAGATTATAATACATAGAACTATTTGTTACACAGATCCCAGGTTGTCAGCAAAATTGACAGACTCAGGCCCTTACCCTGAAAGGCAGAGAGCAAGGGTGTTTGAGTTTGCTACTTTTGAAAGCAACCTGTGCTCTGTGTATAGATTATATTGGTGCCCATAGCAGCGTCTTAAAATCTGGTGATGGAGAGTAATCCAGCTTTGAATGGCAAAGAAGCTGCTGCTGTCCTTCGAATGTGCCAGTGATCCTGTCCTTGTCTCTCAGCTGGCATCCAGTGTGGTGTAGTGGTTAAGAGTGGTGGACTCGTAATCTGGTGAACCGGGTTCGCTTCTCTGCTCCTCCACATGCAGCTGCTGGGTGACCTTGGGCTAGTCACACTTCTCTGAAGTCTCTCAGCCCCACTCACCTCACAGAGTATTTGTTGTGGGGGAGGAAGGGAAAGGAGATTGTTAGCCGCTTTGGGACTCCTTAGGGTAGTAATAAAGCGGGAAATCAAATCCAAACTCCTCCTCTTCTTCTTGTGCTCCAAGCTGCCAGAGCAAGAGTGTGAGCACGACACCCAAACTTTAAGCACCCTCACCTGATGGCATGCACAAAAGCAACCTGCAACTTCTCCTTCAGAAAAGTCGCTGCTGTATCAGTCTCTTCAAGTCCCTCCTGCCCCTGGGGAACAGCAAATGAGGGGATGGAGATTCTATGCCCCCCCCCATCTCAGGTGCCATCTCTTCCTCCAGCCCCAACTTCTGCTCTGCATCCTGAACCTCCACTTCCCTTCTCCACCTGCTCAGATTCTTCCCTGGTCTCCAGCCCTGGCTCATGCCAAGCGCAAAACTCCATAAATTGCTGCCTCTGGATCAGCCTCTTGCCCTCATCCTCTGCCACCAATTCTTCAGAGCCCTGCCAGCCCCTGATAACCCACAGCATGCTCTGCTCCTCTATTGCACATCACGCCCTCTCCTCTAACTAGGGGAGGTGGGGTCTGGGTTGCATTATAACACAAAGTTATACTATTTGCCTTTCCCACACCAATAGGCGAACTTAAACACAGCAGTCCGTCAAAATTTGCACTTCCCCAAATTTTGTCATGTAGTTCTATGAAAGACAGGGGTAAACACACACAAAAATGCTTATGTTGGTGAAAATAATGGTAATTACATTATAACTGTAATGGCATTATATTAGGATAAATTGATTTCTTTATTTTTAAAATAAAAACTGCTGTGGCGCTCTCAGTGTTGATGGTTCCCAACTCCCACCAGCTCAGCCAGTATCACCAGCGGTCAAGAATGATGGGTGCCATAGTCCAACAATGTCTGGAGAGCCACAGGTTTTCCACTCATGCTTTAATGTCATTATTAAATTATACTACAAATGAGGGCCGTTTTTAGAATAGTTTTATGATTTTGAAATGTTTCTATACTACATGAATAATAATAATAATAATAATAATAATAATAATAATAATAATAAATAATAGTAAATGCTATTTTTAGCCCTGGAAATAAGATTTCCCTTTGTTAAAGAAGAAATGGTCCGAAATGCAAGAATTTCAAATTGGGTGGTGGTGTGGGGAGAGAAAACACTTAGCAATTTAAAGACTTCAGATTTGATGGCGTTTTCCAGTGTCAAGCTGGTGAAGTTCAGTCTTTATAGGAAATTCACATGCCTTTAATTACTCCAGATCCAGTCCCCAAGTAAAAATGTGACATATGGAAGACATTAGAGTCATTTACAACTTGTTCGCCTCCCTACCTCACTGCAAAACGTTAGTTTCTGCCAACTTTCCACTGTTCTCTGCAAAATAAAAAACCCAGTCTGATTTTATTGGCTGTATATCTCAAAAGTCACAAGATTTATGAAATTACCAAGTCATTTTTCAACGTTCTGATTCATTGTTATTTATCCATTCTCCAGTTTCATTGCATTTGTTTTGTTTGTTTTTTACAGATCATTTTGTTTCTGTAAAATACTGGGATTAGTTAACAACTTTGCTTGGCAGTGACTTTCTATGGAGCATTGAAGAAATGCATGATAGGAGGGAGAAGCAATCACTAGAAGGCCATAGGAAGCTGTCTTATACTGAACCAGACCATTGATTCATCTAGATCAGTATTGTGTAAATGAGTGGCAGGGGCTCTCCAGGATTTTCTGAATGGGGTTAATGGCTCCATGCCTTCTTTTTTGTGAAATGACCTCTAAATCTTTTTTCATGAGGAGTTGATTCCATTATATAGATAGATCATTTCAATTCACATCCGGCTGTCATCTTTTAAGGTCTCTCCCCCGCCCATGATTTCAATTTTACGTCTGTTTTTACGATTTTGTGACATTTTACTTGTTGGCTTTATTATGTAAACCACTTGGAGACCGTATGTTGAACTGCAGCATTTTACAAACATTGTAAATAAAGAGAATAAACAAACGATTGAATGAATGAAGGCTCAATAAGGGCTGCCACTTAGTAAGCAAGAAACCTGGAAACCCTCAAGGGTTAAATAAAAACTATAATAGGACTTAGACCAGAAGCATTAAAAATAATAATCAACCAATTAGTGCAATTTTCTGAACAGAGTGAACACAACCAATGTATCTACGTATATAAAACAAAACAAAAAAGCTACTAAACCCATTAAGTGTTGCTTTTGATGTGCCCGACTGGTTTAATGATTTGCCTTTGGTTTGATGCTGTTTAACATGTAGTGCTGAATGCACTAATAAGGTCTCTTAATTGGTACGTATGGAATCATCAGGTCCCTTTCTTGGAATATCTAATGAGCGCCGGGCATAAAGTTTGTACCATAATGAGAACGATATCCTTGTGATCCTTTGACGTTCCATGAAAATTTAGAGGAACCTTTTGATGATAGTAAGAACTATGAATCACGTTGGCCAGAATGATTTAAACACCTGGTTTATCAGCAATTACTAGTTAAGATAAGTGTGGCCGTAAGCTAAGAAAAAACTATTACACTGATATCAGTTTTTCCTTTAAAAATGCATTTCAAACATTTGAAATACTTTATCTGTTGAGGTTAATCAATGACCAGCACTTTGGCCAGGGCTCTTGTTTAATAAAACAGGAGGCTAAAGGAGGAGTCAGGCTGTCAGTGTACATTACAGCTCTATAATACAGTTTATGGAAATTTTCCTCCAGGGTAATCAGGGAGTGATAATCTATAAATGCAGGAACATGATTGATAAGTATATAAATAATTCCATTCAGAAACATGAAAGACCATTAAGGCCAATGGCTAAGCACTCAAAAGGCTCCATTATTCTACACCCTTTACTTGGGCTTAGGCCCTGTAATGAACTCCATGTGAATTGACTCCAGAGTATACATGGCATTGCTCTGAGGAATGCATCATTAGTATGGATTAATGACTTCCCCTATATGTCCATATCGCCAGTATGTCTGGCATGCACACATTTACTGCACACAATTACTGCGGACTGCAACACTTAGATAATATTAAAATTATTATATCATTGCAATTTTTTTTGTAATATGTTGTCATACAAATAATGTTTAGTTTTGAAGACACTGTGATCCTCTGCAGATCATCTAATCTAGATTTAATTTCTATTGATTTCCAGGTAAGTGTATACAGGATTGCAGCATAAAGATTTTTTAAAAAATGCAGGAACATTGTATGCTTTTGTCGTTGCAATAAAAGGAAAAGTATCAGACTTGGTCTAGTCTTTAGTCTAAAACTAAAATTAACCCCTTTGCTCAACGACCCCTGAGCTGTTTATAACACTATACATAGAGTGGGTTGCACACACACTTCTCCATCTGAGGATTTCTCCCTACCAGATGGATGATTAATTGCACCAAGGGCATGTCTAGAATCACTCCCTGCCCCATCTGCCACCTACACAGGTGGCTACTACTACTATCAAAGTAAGCAGTTCTGATCATCATTTTGGTACACCTCTGAGCTGGAGAGGCAAGGTATTTCCTACCAGCACACTGCCCCTTTAAGTGCAGCTGGCATAACTTTCTGGAACAATGGGTATTTCTGAAGGGTGCTGAAGAATGGTGTGATACAGGAATTGTTGCCTCTCTGATTACAGTCTCTGTTTGCAGGTTCGATTGTTAATTGTAGTGCCTTAGAATACCTGAAAAAGGTATCTGACCAGAGAGGATCGTAGGATAGGGGGGAAAAAGTGTGTCAACACCACAGGAAATAATGTCTTAACACACTACCATGTATCCCTCATCTCTCCTAAAGTTGCAATCCTATATTCGCTTACCTGGGAGTAAAACCCATTGAACTCAACGGGACTTGCTTCTGAGTAGGCTTGCAAAGGATTAAACCATTAACATCATTTCCTGCTCAAGCAATTTCAGCTCTCTATAATACTCTGCTTTTGTCAGTGTTCAAGGGTGAAACAAGGGTGATTTTTTTCAGGAACTGCTCTGTGTTTGTATCTTGGTATTCTGCTCTAGGAATGTCAATTTCAAACATCTCCCATATGAGAAACATGGAAAAAAGGAACTTAAGGCTTCAAACCTATACTCACTGACCTGGAAGTTAGTACCACTGAATTGAATAGGTATTAACTTTGGAGTAGTCTAAAGATTATACTATGTCTAAGATTATACTATCAATCACTAAAACAACACTATCCATGTTACTGCAAGAAAACAAAGCTCCAATATCTGTTAACAAACCAATCAACGTTTTCTCTAAACCCTCTTTAGTGCTGAATTATATTATCTTGATTTTAAACTACAGCTAGTTGTAACATGGTACCCATCATAATTTCAGTATATAAAAGTCGATCCTGCCGAGTAACTTTTAGTGCCATTTTTACTGTGCGTGCTGTTTAAGCTAAAATGTAAATACAGCCCCAGTTATAACTAGATTGATATTATGATAAAACATCCCATAGAAATTTAAAGCCACTAAGCCCGAGTTCAGCTTCTTTGTATCATATATCCCTGGAATGTCACAGCTTTTATGAGTTATGTGACCTTGTGATTTATATGGGCCTTGAGAAATAACTATGTGTTTAGAATGGGGGAAAATCGAGGCTAATAAAACTTCCCAGTAGCCTAAACGCAGGAACAGCTTGTTAGCTAGGGTCAGCCACATGACCCAAAGCATAGTGACAGCTCACTGTTATGACTGCAAGATGGGCGGATTCAGACACGGTGATTAAAAAAATAGTAAAAAAATCCAATGATTTTATATATTTTTTAAAAAATTTAGAAGAGAAGCATATGTTCAAATGAAATAGAACTTTGAAAAAAAAATAGTGAGGAATTATCATTCATGAAGTCATTCTATCACATCCTAGGAAAATTTGGTCTTTCCAGACAGAAAGGGGAGTAAAATCCCTGTTGTTTTCAAAATACACTTTATGCTTAGTTAATCTGCAAACATAGTGCTATTCCTTCTAAAAAAATAGTGAATATATGATGTCCTATGGGCCTGAGGGCGTCAATGCACACATGAAGTTCCAGCATCAACAAGTATTTGTTTATATAGAGAAAAGAGATCAACATAAACATTTGTCCATGTGGACTTGCTCCTTTCATTGAAATGCAGATAAATGTTTGATGTTTACACTGAAGTGCTGGAGAGACTCTAAACTGGGATAAATATCTACAGAGCTTGAATAATTTTCTTTGTAGTCAATAAAGATTTCACTGATTTCAGTAAAAATGATAGAACATTTGGGCTGAAATGAATATGATCCTATAAATTTATTAGGAGCTATATGAAAGTTGCAAGGCGCAAGTTTAAAAGACCAAAGAGATCCTCTCCTTCTTTGAGAAATTTATATTTTCCTATGGATATTTCTTATGACTAGAGAGCTGAATTTTATCAGCAAAACAAACATTGGTGGTTCCAGACGCCAGCTTCCAAGATAATCACAACCTGGAGAATGACCTTTGTGTTTATTTCATAAGGCGCGGGAACAGCAAACACTAGCAGCGACTGTTTTTAATGTAGACATCATTGTAGTGGCTGACATTTTAAAAATTTCATAAATAATTGCATTCCTTGTGAACAGCTCTTCTACTTCATGCCACACAGTATACGTATTGCTAAGTATTTCCTTTTGAAATTTTACAGCGAAACATAGCCCCATTTGTTCCATTGTAAAATATGCAAGAGACAGAATCCCGTTCTTTATTGCATGTCTGAAATGGCAATAACCTCCTCTCTAGACACCTGCAGAAATCCCCATTTAACAAATAAAATGCATATAGTCTTCATTAGTTGTAAACTTAATTTGGTCTTTGGGGAAATATAAAGTCAGATGGGACTAGCCTTTTCTTCCCTTCCCCTTTTCTCTTTTCCAGCAATTAAAACTTAAGAAACTTACATGTGAACATTTTAAAGTATTATTGCTCAAGTCATAAAAAGATGCAGTAGCTCTTTTTTAAATCAGACAGGCACTTACAATTTTGATGTTTTATTACCTGCCGAAAAGGTTTCTGTTTTGCCAAGCATTTTTAGAATATTAATTTGATGTGGTGTTGATTATTTGTTCTGTATTTTATGATTTTATAAATGTACACTATAGTGATTGTACTGTGCACTGCCATGACATTTTCTCTCTCCATTTTCTGCACACCATGCACAATTTTATAGACTTCTGTCATGCCACCTTTCTCTAAATGCTGCAACATTTCCTCATAGGTAAACTCTTCGTTCCCTTGATCATTTTGGTCACCGGTCTTTGAATGTTTTCCAACTTTATAATATCCGTTCTGAGGTGAGGCAACCAGAGCTGTGCACATCATTCCAAATGTGGTTGCACCATTGATTTGTATTCATCTCCTTTCCCCTGCAAAGCCTCCCCCCAATCTGATCTGGAAGGTCCCTCAACTATTTAGAGCAAATTTGGGGAGCATGCAGGTGGTTGCAGAATCTGTTTCTCCAGTGGTGTACAGTGGTACCTCGAGTTAAGAACTTAATTCATTCTGGAGGTCCATTCTTAACCTGAAACTGTTCTAAACCTGAGGTACCACTTTAGCTGTTCTCATCCTGAAGTTCTTAACCCAAGGTACTATTTCTGGGTTAGCGGAGTCTGTAACCCAAAGCGTCTGTAACCTGAAGCATCTGTAAACTGAGGTACCACTGTACTGTTTTACTGCTGGATTGACACCACTGGATTTCACCCTGTAAGATTTATTTATTTTATTTAAAGTCACATGTACAGGCCACCACCCTTCATGCAAATAGATTCCATGGCACTGTACCATAGGAGCAAATGAAATTTATTCATACCAAATGCAATGTATCAGAAACATTTATAACTGATTCACAAAATGAGAAGAGGAAATGATAAACTTATTAAACTGCGATAAAAAAGGCAGGACCACCAGCATGTTGATCTGTCCTGCCTCCAGATTTCTAGAATGTAAAGTCATGTTGTAGGAGACCAAATACAGCATTAAAATGTACTTATGTTTTTGGTTTGTTAGTTTTTTAAAAAACAACTTTCTATTCTGGACAACAGCCATATGAGAAATACGGTATGTAAAATCACCCCACAACTGGTCCTACTAAACATTTCCCAAGACAATAATGCCCACTCACATCACAAAGAACTCATAACCCACCTACTCTCAGCAGCCAGAAACACCATAACCAGACACTGGAGAGACCTGTCAGGAGTAAGCATGGACCAATGGTACTAAATAGTTTGGGAAACAGCCTTACTAGAAAAATTAACCAATAAACTGAAATTGACATGGGGGCAAATAGAAGAAGATGCCTTCGCCCCGGTATGGCTCCACTTTATCACATACACAGCCCAACAAGACAATGACAAGAATCCACCAACAGCATACGAATCAATATGGCTAACCTGATTCAAAAACACCCACCCAACTCACACATGAAAACAAAGTCCACCACAGCCAACCACAAACAAGCAACCGCACCCTAGGCCAACCCCAACTTCTCTCACCTCCAAAGCAACAAAAGCGAATAACGAAGAGAACCTGCACAAACGACGCTGACACGAAACCCCACACGTACATTAAGTAAAATAGAAACATTGCCACTCAACCCCACCTCCTCCTCCACCTCTTCCCCCCTTTCTTCCTAATGTAACACCAATGTCTCAACAAATGAAACTGACCTGTAGAAAATGTAACTTGAAAAAAAAAAGAGACATTGCACATACTTTTGTAAACCAAGAAATCTTTAATAAAAAATACTTTAAAAAACCACAACTTTCAGATAGTACTGGTTTGGTATAAGGTTTATCTTACGCTTAATAGCATGTTTTTGTACAATGGAGCATCTTAGTGTCTTAGTGTAGGTTATCTTTCCTTTCACTGAATCTGAAGAAAGGATGCTATTAAATATTCTGTCATACCTGTAATACCACTGCAAGCATCATTCTAATAAATCTCAGAGGCTTTGCCCCTTAAACTCTCCAACTTTTGTCACTGAAAAGAGAACAAAGAGATCTTAAACAGTACACCCAGTTTCTGGTCTGTCACTGTTGCCTGTGACATAAACTATTGTGCTGTCCTACCAATTACATCAAACCTCCCTATAATAAGCATCATTACAAGAACATCTCTTCATAACACATAAATGCTTGGGGGCACAGACTTGTCGAGATGAACAGGGACTTACGCACATAACTCCCATTAGCGTTAATAAGAGTTGGCAATGTAATTCCCAAGATATTGGAAAGAGACTATTGTGCATCCGCTGGTGCTCAAAGATGGGAGTTTTAATTATAATGAGCCTAGAGAATAAAGGCTGTAATACTGAACACTCTTAAGTCCCATTGACTTCAATGCAATGTCTCTTCAATGAGACATATTCATGAGATGGGATGGCTGCTGTGGGATCATTTTCACTTCTTTCTGAGCAGGGAAATACTTTTTAGCTGGAATCACATCATATATGTGAAGGTCAGGGTGTCTCAAGCCAGCGAGTGACATCAGTTTCAATTTGCCTGCCCCTAAATTATTTCGGAAGAGGTTAATCTAAGTAATTTAATAGTGCAGCTACCCCTCCATCTCCCAAGCGATGGAAGCCACCCACCATCTACTTCCTTTGAACATCCCTGTGGATAAAACAGGGATCCAGCCATACAGATTACATATTCTGCAGACAGCCTTGTAAAGCACTAGGGGTCCCAGGTAGCCAGACTTGGGCATCTTATTCAATGTGCCATCATGGCAGCTTATCAAGCTGTGGAGGGTCCAGGAAAAAAAAATTCCGGTTGAGTACAGAAGGAGCAAGGCATACCACTAGGTGGGCAAGTTAGGCCCACAACTCCAAAAGCAAAATAACTGTATGTTAATGACAAAGCCCAGCAATGGGGAGCAAATGTGGGAGTAACTCTATGAGGGGGGGGGCACTTGCTCCCTCTTTCTGCCGTGGTGCAGCCTATGTGTCATGGACTGGCTGGGTGCAGAGGAGTGGTGGGAGGCACTAGCTGGGGAACCCCCAGGGAAGAAGGCTCAGAGCCAGGGGACTGGTGGTGGGACAATGATGCATGGTCAGAGGCAGAAGATGGAGCAGCTGGGAGGACGAGGTGTCAGAAGTTGAAGAGGCAACAGGGTTTAGTGAGCAGGAAGAAGCTGGGGCAGAGGGCAATCCAGAATCAGAGGCAGAAGAGGAGGGGTCCAAGAAGCAGCGATGAGGCAGGCCGTTGAAGAATCCTCTTCCTGTTGTGACCAGCTCTCCTCCCACTGGTCTCTTACACACTTAGAAAAATGAAGAGGGCAGCACAATGAAATACAACGTGATAGAGCCTTAGGCTGCTGGGGAAGGAACCATTGGAGGAATCTTAGAGAGAGGTGGGAAGGCGGGGGCCTTCAGTCCTTGCAACAGCCTCATTGGGGCAAGTCCTACTAGGAAGTGTTGCTGTGATCACTAGGCCTGTGCTGTTTTGGTTTCTTTGAACAAAAAGTTAACTTCATGGACGCTCCTCTTTTTTATTCCCGAGCCACTCCTGATTCTGGCTCCTGACACTATGTTACCAAGAACTTCTGGGTGCTTAGGTGCCACTAATGCAGTGGTCAGAGGACCATCCTGTAACTTCTAGTTCAGCAGTGTCACGAGGCTAATAGGATTCCACTAGATCCTATAAAGTCCCAGACTCTGGCCTGGCTCCTCAGTTTGAGCACTGTATTGTTTGAGTGAAGGCTGGTTGCATTCAGGCTCTCCATACTTTGCCTGTTTTTGCTTCAGATCACCAGCCCTGACAATCTTGCAGTTGCCCCCCATCAGACATGTGGAGAAGCAGAACGAGATGACGAAACAGCACCCATGCATCACAAGGATCAGCTGTACTAATCTCCAACAAAAGAGTTCTGTGGCGCGTATCCTACTGATCTCTATCACTGACAAACCCAAGGATAATTACTAGCAAAATGTTTTTAGGAATGCAATTAGGATTACATTGCTAACAAATGTATAACTACAAGGAAGCTATAGCACATCTGTTGTTGCATATCCATTTAGTGCTTTAGCATATGTATGTGAATTTTATAAAAATGGGTTTCTTAAAGTTGAATTGCTTAAAAGAATTACAGATAAGCCTCGTTATTTTTCATCGGCTCTTATCAGCATCACCTAAGGCACATTTCCAGTTCTTGTCAAATTACTCATATTTCTGTCAGTGCTAAAGAGCCTATCACAAATCCTGCAGCTTGTGCAAGCTTCAAATATCCTTGAATATTTCATTAATATTTACAAATGTATGCCCACAGTTTCAATAGTTGCTCGCATGAACTGTGAAGTGCCAATGTAGCAAAGCAGAAATCCGCTTTTGGAATAAATTGTCACGGCCCAATAAGAAGAACAAGAAAAGGAGCAGAGAGGGAGGCTGCTTCTGTGGCATGCCATGCTATTGTTAAAAACAAGAGAGCATCTCAGCTAAATAGTTTAAAACAGAGCCCCATTGCTTGACATTTAACTGTCTTTTTTTTATCGCTTTTCTCTTCTGGTTCCCTGTGTTGTGCGACACTATGGGGGGCAATACACAGAAGGTTATAGATTAAATACCACACTTATTCTGCCAGTAGCACTTTTAGTGGGAGGGAAATGATGTGTGCCTTCACAAAGAGCGTACTCCCTGGGTGTCTGAAGCAAGCAACCTTTATCTACAACTTCTAAAAGCTTTCCAAGCACAAACCGATCCATAAAGCAGCCAACTTCAAATTTCCCACTATTATCAAGACATTAACTTTTCAACATTCTTGTCAATTCAGTCCACGTTCACAAGGACCTGAGACTTAAATAATGCAGGGTGGATGAAAATGTATTTAAGAAACACTGGCCATGAAAAACCAAACAATTCATTGTGTGCATTTGTCTTGCAACTGGTTCACTTCTTGCTACATGGTGGCACTTAAAGAAAATAAATCACCTTCTACCAACCCCCAGTTTGAGGAAGGAATGTGTGATTCTAAAACTCTTTCATAATATAAAGGCAACATGTTTGGGAGAGGGGGACTATGAAAATCATATTGTAAGGATGGTGGATGCATAGAATATATGGACATATCTGCCTGTGGCACAAGTTTTAAATTCATGTAATCACTCTCACAAGCTTGCAAAACACACAGTCCAAGGCCATTCAGTGATATTACAGTGCACAGTCCGAGTCAAATACTTCCCCATTAAATCCCAAACGATACAAAAACACATAAAAAAGCTGCATAACACAAAGCAAAGCAAAGCAAACATGCAAACAACAACAACAAATCAGGCACAATAACCTGCCCGGTCAAAAATCCCAGCAGAAGATATGAACATTACATCTCTTCTGAAAGGACAACAAGGAAGCAGAACTGCAAACCTCTAAGGAGAAAATAGTTCCACAGCCCTGTAGCCAAAAATCTAAAAGGAGCCGCTTCTGGCTTGGGCAGTTTTCACTCCCTCAGGGATTAGCAAATGAAGCAGGGTGTGATCAGATGATCAGAGCTAGTATGGGTGGGCAGGAGAAGGTGAGGTAGTGTCTGATATATATTGAAGGGCTTTAAAGGTAAGCACCACCGTGTTGAATTCAGCTAGAGGCATACTGGCAGCCTGTGTGTTGGAACAGTGACCATGTTTTCCTACAACCATTAGGAGACAACCATTAGGAGACAAGTACAACCTGAAGCTTCCACCTTGTCTTCAAGGACTACCCCACATTGAATGTGTTGGAACAGACAAGACTGGAGGTGATGGCAGTACACTTCAGCACTTGAAGATCTCTATCCAAGAAGATGCAGAACGTGCAAGACAAGCAAAGCTGAGAGGAAAATATTCCTAGCTACTGCAACACCTGGCTTATCAAAAGATTGGAATGGATCAAGCAAAGCTTCCACATATTGAAACTTTAATCAATCACAGGTAAATCTGCTCCCACAAAGATCAGAGGAGATCCCACAAGACTTGCTGAGAGTTCCTACAGATCTTGCAGAACTAGTCATGATGTTTGTAAGGGCTGGGATACACAGATTTCTCCCTACTCTCAAGACTAACAGCAGCTTTGGAGAATTATTTCTATCATCCTGTAGGTGCTTTTAAGTTGTTGCGGGGGTTTTTTGGTGTATTTTTTTTTTAAAGTAAGAGATCCTAATCACAGATCTCCCATGTCACATCTAATTTGGCCCTGTGCCTTCTGCTAAGATCCAACATCTGATAGCTGCTTCAACTGCTGTATGACTTTTTGAAGCTTGGTCTCTTAAGGTCTTCTGTTGCATCTCACATGTTCACCTACCCTTCAATATTTCTATGATTGTTTCCAGCTTGGCTTAAATGATCTTATGCGGACATGATCCTTTCCCCTCGTCCTGCTCTGTAGTTTCTACTTGTATTATCCTGTTCTGATTTCATCTCACCCAACAAATAAAACAGCTACACTTGCATCCTATACACACACACACACACACACACACACACACACGAAAGCGCGTCAAAGTGCAAGTAGATAAATAGATACTGCTCTGGCGGGAAGGTAAATGGCGTTTCCATGTGCTGCTCTGGTTTCGCCAGAAGCTGCTTAGTCATGCTGGCCACATGACCCAGAAAAACTGTCTGCGGACAAATGTTGGCTCCCTTGGCCAGTAAAGTGAGATGAGCGCCGCAACCCCAGAGTCATTCGCGACTGGACTTAACTGTCAGGGGTCCTTTACCATTTTTTATATCTTTAAATAGAGATATAAGTTATAGTTTTCCTTTTTAATATTTGGCACTATGGTGACCTTTAGCTCTCTCACTTTGAACACACCTCTCAGTATAGAAATTTAATTAATAAACAATAATATCCTGTGCTAACAGAGATCCCTAGCTTCATTGGGCTGGATTTTTTTTTTTTCACAGCTTGCCCAAACTAATTAATGAGGTTCCAGTCCTGTGTCAGATGTATGACACAGTGATCACAGTTATGGAAACAAACAAACAAACAAGAATTACTGTTTTCATACGCCAGGTATCCATACTTTAGCAACTTACAGAGGAAACAGTAGTATGTTCACATAAGCACTTTCATTCCACTCCATCTCCTTTTACATTTGTACAACCTCATTGCCCTTGTGGCTGCATGGTTGTAAGCAACAACAGAAAACTGTGCCAATTCCATCACGAGTGCAATTTTATTCTGACTTCCACTAGGGAGTTAATCTGGCCCATTGTGTTAAGTGTTTGCCATCTGCTAAAGCACAGAACAAACCACAGAAGAAAAAGAAAACCCAGCTAAAGCAGTCCATTCACATAATAAGGATGTGAACCTAACATAGTCATGGGAAACTATCATTTTTCACATACGCATTGTGAATCAGTTCCCAGACTTTTGTGGACATAAGGACGAATGAAATGAGAGCCAGGATGTGTTAAGTGATCTGCAGATTAAGTGGAGGGTTTTTGTTGTTGTTGTTTGCTTATGCTATTTGAGAAGGGGGCAAAAATTATTTCTGTATACACTATTTAAAATCTTTGAGAAAGATCCTTAGGAAATACACAGAGACACATTGACACAGTGAATTTTCTCAAACTCTGCATTAACGTAAAACATATCAAAAGTGGGCTATTTGGAATAAACTCTTTTGGGGCACGAAAGCTTTCTGTACTCTTCTAGTAATGGCTAGTTCTGCCATGAATAATAGTGAGATATATATATCATGGCACAACTATATATATATATATATATATATATATATGCAGGTTTTGGTGTCCTCGGGTGTCTTCCCGTGTAAAAGATGGGGTGTCTAGGCGACGTTTCGACGAGGTCTCACTCGTCATCTTCAGGCTGGTGCTTTCGGCTTCTTGTTACTGGAACAGAGCAGGATCTCAGTGTTTGAGTTCCTATAAATACTGTTGAGGAGGTGTGGCCTCCAATGTTCTGGGCAGAGAGGAAGTTCCCAGGCTAGTGTGCCTTTTCTTCTTTTGTTCCTTAATTACTTGAGGGATATCTTGAGTGATTTCTTGAGTGATATCCTGAGTACCACTTAGGTGGGTCATTAGGTGTGGATTAGTTGCTAAGGCCTTTGTGTCTTGACCTCTTGAACTTTGTGAAGAGTTTTTCTGAGAAGATGGCTGTACTGCACTTAGTTGTGCTCTGGCTTGGCTTCGTGTATAGGGGCGAGCTGTGGTTTTGTGGCCTGTGCCAGCCAGATCTGTGTAGGGATTGCAGGGGGGTGCAGCATCCGGAGGTGCCACCATGGTTTGGCTACTGGATGGTGTCTGTAATTTATCTGTGGAGAGGGTCTGGGTTTGGGTCTGGTGTGGTTGATTGGTGATGGCGTTCTGTGTGCCTCTGGCTCTGGTGTCAGTTTTTGTGGGGAGGGCTAATTTCCAGATGTCTGGCAAGCGGGATGTGTCGTCACGCTTGTTCATGTTGTGAGGGTGTTTCTCTATCTCGATGGCTTCCATGATTATTCTCTTGTGGTGATGTTCCATGTTAAAGAGCAATTTGGAATCTGCAAAATTAATTTCGTGTCCTGTTTCTTTCATGTGTTGGAAAAGAGAGGAAGTTTTTTCTTCTTTTCCCCTTTAACATTGAACCATCTGGGAAAGGCCATTTAATCTCTCCGTTTTCTGTTTAGCAAGTGCTTATAATTGTAAAGCATGTTGCTACCTTCAGTTAGGAAACATGATCACAATTAACCTACTAGTCTGGGTTCAGTAGAAATCATGTTAAATACAAATTGCCACACATGAAGAAGTCAAGGCCAGGACATTAGTCACTGCAAATGCTGTATTCAAGTGTGGTTCAAATTTTCAGCTGGTGCAACTTAAGTGAGCCAGTGGAGTGTGCTATTGAGAACATAGCCTATGCTTCCATTATTTTCATTGCAATTGGCATAGGCTTGGCAACAGCTAAATATATTTTTATTCGTTTTCAGATTGCAACACATGGGTTAGATTTACTTTTAGATCCATGGTTGATCTTGCTTTTATAAATAGTGTAAGAAGGCACTTAAGAAACCATTTTACTCTTACATCTTTCGAAAGGCGATGCTGTTTTTCTAATTTCTTAAGCAAAGTGTCTTAAGCAATTTGCTCCTAGAATAGATTGCATCCAAAACGTGATTTATTTATTATTTATGGCTGATTAAAAAAATAAAGTCCTGAAAATTAACAGCTTAAAATGTCTAATGTGGAGCATTAGAACAAGCGGGCCCTGGCTTATCTAGCACTCTTTGTATTCATAACCTAAAACTGCAGAAAATGAAATCCTTTAGGTTTTAGTGTCTTAAAACTGACATGAGTTATCAATAACTTGGCATAAGAAACAGAATTTAGTGAAGCATATGTGGGGTTTAATAGTGCTATTGTTGTATAGAGGCAGGAGAACAGAAGCTTTAAATTAATGATCTTCCCCCCCATAAACCTGATTTTAAAAAGTGAGTTTTTTTCTCTTCCTTTGAAAGGGGGCACGGCACTATTATTTTCTGGATTTCCCTACCCACTATGTTCTCATGTTATATAGCCGGGATGGGGAACCTGTGGCCTTACAGATGTTTGTGGACTCTTATCATCCCTGATCACTGGCCAAACTGGATGGGGCTGATGGGTCCTCAGACCTCATCCCTGACATGTAACTTCAAGTTAACACCAATACAAGTTACCCTTTATCATTTTACTTTCGAAAGGCCAAGTCTACAGCAGACTAGACATTTTCAAGGCAACTTTATATCTGATAAACAGGAAAGGTCTTCTTAAGACACAGCGTTGTTTTTCTTTGATAAAAAGGAAGCTCTGACATCCGCTATTTTTAAAATAAAACACCATTTCAATTTTTTAAAGGCGACTTCAAGCTGCAGCTTAATAGAGGGTGCTGCTGATTTTTTTCAAAGCCTAACAAAAGGCAGTGTCAGCATCAGGATACAAATAAGAGTCTTGGAAGCATATTAATTGCAAACAGAGGTGTGCAATCTGCATGACTTTGTTTTATTTATGAATCTGTGTTCTGCCCTTCCATGCAAAGGAGCCCAGAATGATAAAAAGCAAGATGTTAAAAGAGTACAATTCAAAATCAACTAAAAACATATTTAAAACATCTAAAAAATTGTTTTTAAAAAAGTTTAAAACCATTTCCAAACCATCTAAGAACTGCCCACGCTCACACCAAAGACAGATGCCATTCATTTGGGACACATTCCATGTTCCTTGCTGAGCAGTAATTCTTAGCATGCAGAAACAGCACTTGTAGTTAGGCCCTCTGAAAATGACAGCACCATAGTATGATTTGCTCATCAAGTGTTTCTTTCTTGCCTTTGATCACAATATCAGACAACTGCCCTTGCTATGGCAGCAAAACAACAACAACAACAAATTATTGATTTTATTAAGTGAAAAGTAACATCTACCAAGTGCACTTCATTCTCTGGGTAGCATGAATATCACGTAAGGTTTAAAAATAATTGTGTTGCTTCACTGAAGTCTGGAAACCAATATGAATGTGTCTGTAAAGCATGGTGTTCTTTCCCCCCACCTCCCAAGTGAAATTTCAGCTTCGGCTTCAGAGAAATATGCAATAAGGTTGCCATCTGTGTCATTTTACTCAGCCCAGATCGACATTTTCGCAGTGTTCCCAGACTGCTACATAGCTTAGTTATTAGCAATTACAAACATGGCTCAGTTATTAGCAATGGGATGTCTTCATCCAGTTCATATCGTCTGTGCCTCTTTTATTTATTTTGGAGGAACAATGAGTATAAAACATCTCTGCTGGACTCTGACACGGTGTTTACAAAGGCAGATGTCTACAGCAATCAAGAGGCGGTTGGGGGAGGCGGAGAAGGAGGATGCTGTTACAGCCACTGAAAGTTGCTTTCATCAGAGTTTGACTTGTACTCAAGGGTTGCTGCAACAAGGCCTTTTCAGAAAATACAAAGAGATGAGAGTGGGAAGCAAGAAAACAGCTCCAGACAGCAAAAGATTAAATGTCTTTCCCTTTCTTACGCTAGTGAGCCCAGAAGCTTTCTTAGGAGATAGCTGTGGCTCATCAGTGAACAGGCACCCATATAAACATATACTTATATTTAAAACTGCCAAAACTGTCTTTTTCTTCTGCTGCTTCAGCTGTTGGAATGCAAGGGGGGGGGAGGGGGAAAGAGAAGATTTGGGTCCCATGCCAGAGGAAAGAGAAACATCCCTTTGCACTAGTGCTGGAGCCACTGACCTCATCAAGATGACCCTTTTCTACCTTAATAAACTGAGCCAGGAACAAGCTTTGTGCCTGTGTACACAGGCCATTTCTTTCTTCCTTCTCATTATTCTGTGATAAACCCAGACATCTTCAATTAACCATAATTTCTTGCTTCGCGCAAACAAGGAAACTAATGTCACCAGGTTCAGAAAAAGCAAGGATCTTAAACCAACGTTAACTCTGGAAACCATAGTTTCCCAGTTGGGATGAAAGAGGAAGTTAAACTGTGGTTAATTAAAGATTTAGCAGCATATCACAGAATGCTGAGAAGGAAGGAAGGAAATGATGGCGATCATGCAGTCTTCTGCATATTAAGCCAAGATATGATCTCCTGAACAGGGATGTTGTGTGTCCAATCTTATATGCTGCTACTTCAACTCAGCAGGTAAAAAGGTAAAGGTAAAAGACCCCTGGACAGTTAAGTCCAGTCAAAGGCGACTATGGGGTGCGGCGCTCATCTCGCTTTCAGGCCAAGGAAGCTGGCGTTTGTTCACAGACAGCTTCCCAGGTCATGTGGCCAGCATGAATAAACTGCTTCTGGCGCAACAGAACACAGTGACGGAAACCAGAGCGCACAGAAACACCATTTACCTTTCTACTGCAGCTGTACCTATTTATCTACTTGCACTGGTGTGCTTTCGAACTGCTAGGTTGGCAGGAGCTGGGACAGAGGAACGGGACTTCACCCCATTGTGGGGATTCGAACCGCCGACCTTCTGATCGGCAAGCCCAAGAGGCTCAGTGGTTTAGACCACAGCGCCACCCGCATCACTCAGAACATATAGTGGCAATGTATGTCTACTAACGGGTGAGAAAGTATTCCTTCATCAAGATGAATGTACTAGAAGACTAAATCCAAACATTCTTTTTATAGAAAAAAGGGAGAACTGTAGATTAGTGGTAGAGCATCTGTTTTGCATGCAGGAGGTCCCATACCCAACCCTTGGCATCTCCAGGTAGGGCTGGGAGAGGTCCCTGCCTAAAATCCTGGAGAGCTGCTGCTACTGAGTTTAGGCAGCACTGAGCTAGACTGACCAGTGGTCTGGCTCATTGTAAGTGAGCTGCCTATACTCCTGGTAACAAGCAGCAAACTGGAGAATGAAAGATGTAGAAGATAGCTGCGTCATCATCACAATTTCTCCTTCTTTCAGAGTCCCAAAAAAATCCTTTATAGGTCCTTTACAAAGAAGAGTAATTTTCTCTGACATTTAAAAAGAATTCAGATCATGAGATGCCATATGGTAAAAAGTTACAGCTGCCTGACAGAAAGACAGAACCCTAATTTTATAAAGTTCTTTCCTGTACCCTACTTAAGTAAAAACAACAGGCTGATTCATAGCTTCCCAATTATTTGCAATAGAAAGGGGTGGGTGGGAGGTTGTCTCTCTTCTTCCAGCTAAACCATAAGAAGAATCTGGGATCCCACATCCTCAGAGCTTTGCAGGAGGAACATTCCATAATCTCCCCCCTATAGTAGCCCACCCAGGCACAAATACAGACAACTCACACATGCAAAGCATTTCTTGTATTGTGTTCAGGATTAGGCTGACAATGCTTGCATTTATGGCCACATCGGGGAACAGGGAATAAACTGCGATCTCTTAGGAAGAGACTGAGCAGAGACCTTTTTCCTTTGGAAAGCATTGAACCAGTATCCCCATGCAAGTTTAACACTACTATAAGGAGAGCATCATAACTACATAGCATGCCTTATCTGAAAAAGCTTGTCGTATTTAAAGAAGAACAGAAATACAGTCGTACCTTGGGTGTCGAATGGAATCTGTTCTGGAAGTCTGTTCGACTTCTGAAAACGTTAGAAAACCAAGGTGCGGCTTCCAATTGGTTGCAGGAGCTTCCTGCACTCAATCCAAAGCCACGTCGGACGTTCGGGTTCCAAATAACATTTGCAAACCGGAACACTCACTTCAGAGTTTGCAGCATTTGGGAGCCAAAACGTTTGAGTTGCGAGGCATTCGTGAACCAAGGTACAACTGTTATAACAGTTTTGTTACATGTATCTGAACATTTAAAGGTACAATCAGGCAGCTACTCATCACACAGGGACTGACTCTAGTGCCTTTAATAGAAGGGAGTTTTTCTGCACTCACACCATGAGAGAAGCTCAACCTGTCAAAATAAATGGGATTTAAACATTCCAGTGCACACTTATATCTTGGTTTTCAACAGGGTTTGAGTGTCTATCTTGCTCCAGACAGCTCTCCTACCAATTATTTTTTTAGAAGAGTAAATTTATTTTCCAGCCTTGGATTGGTCTTTTACCTTTCCAAAGCTACATGAAGCCACAGTAGCAGCCCTGTTGTATGAGACCAAAGGCTTATCTAGCACAGCATCCTTTTCCCCACAATGGGCAAACAGATGCCCATTGGAAACTCAACCAGGCAGGGCATAAGCACAACAGCTCCCTCCCACCACTGCTTCCTAGCAACCAGCATCAGAGAGGGATGTCATTTCTGATCCTGAAATGATCAGAATACTACACAGCCACCATGACTAGTAACCATTGACAGATTTCTTAATCTAATCTCATTTTTAAAGCTAAATTGGTGGCTATAATCACATATTGCCGTAATCCATTCCACAGTTAAGGAGCACTTCCCCTTACCTGCCTTCTCCTAACATTCATCTTCATTGCGTGACCCTAGCACCTGGTATTTTTTCCTTCACACTATGGATAAATATCTTTATTATTTCTTCCCTCTTACTCACCTCCCCACTTCAAATTAAGGGTGGTGTGGCTAACACCCAATTCATTAATACAATCAGCGCATATGAGGTGTATGTGGTTAGGACTTTTAGTCTCAATGTGCAAACTTTTCACATTTAATTTGTTCCCACAAATCTCACAAGATCTTATAAGATAGTCATAAAGATAAAGGGAAGTAAATTTGCATAAATACCCTCAAGTATGACATACGATCTAGTCTACAATGTGTCTTCCTGGTAACTGGCTTCCAGCCCAGGCCAGGTGTCCCTTGATCTTCAGAGGCCCAGGTAAAATGTCTCTTTGCCACATCTCATGTTTAGGCACTGACTATGGGACATAATATCACAACTCTGTCCAGAATCATGTTGTTGTTGTTTAGTCGTTTAGTCGTGTCTGACTCTTCGTGACCCCATGGACCAGAGCACACCAGGCATTCCTGTCTTCCACTGCCTCCCGCAGTTTGGTCAAACTCATGCTGGTAGCTTCGAGAACACTATCCAACCATCTCATCCTCTGTCGTCCCCTTCCTTTTCTCATTGAAGTTGGGTCATTCTTCCCATCAGCTGCTCCACCTCAGATAAACCTATACAACCCATTCAACAATTATCTTTACATAATGATCACTAACCATATACTCCGAATTTCATCCAGCGTATTTATCCCCTAGCCCTCATCAGCCTCAAACACAACAGCAGAACTGCTTTCAGGTAGCTGCTCCTACTTATCTTGTTTTCTCATTTTCTTCACTTGGCATTTACTTTGAATAGAATCCTTCGGGTCAGTTTAAAGAGGCGTTAAAATGCAGGGGAAAGAAGGGTGTTTTTTAAAAAACAAACAAAACATTTACACAGGCACCTACATATGACACCTTTTACAACTGCTCTGAGAAGCACCCCTCCTCCCTGCAAAAAGAGAAAAAAACACGATACTAGAGGGTGCGCCAAAGTTGATCGCTTAGCAAAATAAATAAATAAAACTCTTAACACACACAAGCAAATCCACACCAAAGCAAAACCAGACATGTCATTAAAACAAAAGAAACCGCACAGTGGAAAAGAAGTTATGTGCCAGATACTTCCAACCAGGAGCAGCCTTTGGGGGGGGGGGAGTAATGGGTCTACAAGTTCAAACTGCCCAAGATGCCTTTAAAGTGATCCCAGTCCCCTCCTCACATGAGAACACAACCATTACTGTGTCGTTGCTGTTAGGTTCACAGCTCTCTGGGGGAACACTGCTAATGCAGAACGGACTAGTTCCATAAAGACAATAAGCACTGTACTTGAAATTACTTGCAAATGGATGGCATTTGCTGCTCCGTTTTCAGTTAGAATCGAGCCTTTTATACGCTCTTCTCTTAAGCAGTAACATGTCTCCTATGGATAGAATTACCACTTCATTTCTTTTGTTTTGCTTTGTTAGTTTAGATAACTTTTCCCCCTCATCTTTTTTAAATCACTACACATTCCAAATGATTGGTTCCCTATGCATTAACAAAGATAAAAGGGTTTTTTTGTTGTTGTTGTCCAGAAGGTGGAGAACAGCTGCAGCTGCAGCCCTTTAAAAATGCCCTACGTTGGCAGAAGGAGGCAACAAGAGACATGTGCCATTGTGGGGTCTGCAGAGAGAACGACTGGTGGGCAACTTTCCCCTCTGCACAAGCAAGGAAGCAACCTTTTGAGAACCAGAAGGAGTGGCTGATGAATACCCATCCAGTGTGGTGTAGTGGTTAAGAGTGGTAGACTTGTAATCTGGGGAACCGGGTTCGCGTCTCCGCTCCTCCACATGCAGCTGCTGGGTGACTTTGGGCTAGTCACACTTTTCTGTAGTCTCTCGGCCCCACTCACCTCACAGAGTGTTTGTTGTGGGGGAGGAAGGGAAAGGAGAATGTTAGCCGCTTTGAGACTCCTTATGGTAGTGATAAGGCGGGATATCAAATCCAAACTCCTCCAAGGATGATGTCTTTTCACCAGCTTGCATTGCTTATGCCACCACCCTGAAAAGGAACAGCCATCTGACCTTACCTGCCCTGCTCTAGACTAGGGATAAAGATTCCAATCAATAGATGAATAAAAAGGCAGTTGTCCTTCAAAATTCATGCTTCTCTCAATTTTCTAGCTATTCAGCCAAAAAACATATACGTACTGGGGAAAAGTGTGCACAAAAAGGGATGGAAATGCGCAAATATGCTTTGTATTACGGAGAACTGCTTGCAAAAATGCATATATTAGGATAAATGCACACAAATAGGCATATGTATTTTGATGGAGAGTTTCTTAAAATAAAATACAGTGGTACCTCGGGTTAAGTACTTAATTCATTCCAGAGGTCCGTCCTTATCCTGAAACTGTTCTTAACCTGAAGCACCACTTTAGCTAATGGGGCCTCCTGCTGTTACCGTGCTGCCAGAGCACAATTTCTGTTCTCATCCTGAAGCAAAGTTCTTAACCCGAGGTACTATTTCTGGGTTAGTAGAGTCTGTAACCTGAAGCGTATGAAACCCGAGGTACGTAAAAGAGTTTGGAACCTGGTACAGATATGGGGTGAACTGAACTTAAGATTGGAAAAAAAGGGAAAGAGCAATTGGCAGAGGTGGAAGGGGTGACAGATTATTCCCTGTCTTGATTCTGTGGTGATGTTTAGATGAGCGTTTATGCCCTTGTGGTGGTCGCTGCTTATTTGCTGATGTGAGAAGCCTCTAAACTACCGTTTGGCTTCATCACCAAATGCACTGGGATCTCTCTCTCTGCGTATGGCATAAAGTGCAGCTGCTCATCTCCAACCACAATGCAGTGTTAAGACTTTCACTTTTGCACTTTGTCTCTAGGAAATATTTAAGAGAAGTTAGAAAAGTGCTTTGACTTATAGTATTTGGCAGCCTGTTTTGTAATAGAATAGCTCGCATTGTCTATTATAAATCTATGTACAGACATTTTGGATTTGAGCCCAGATATGAATATACACATTGATAAAAGTTTGTAGGGCTGTGACACAAAATCCCTACGGGTTTTGTGGGAATGTCAAAAAACACTCAGCAACTGGGAGATGTACCTATTGAGAAAAGCCATCTTACGTCTCTCCCTTAATTTTTTTTTTTTTAATGGAGATGGATTTGAATTGGGAAAGAGAGCTTTTAGCTAAAGAATTGCCTTTGTATAGCTTTTCCAATACGGTACATAATTCACAACTCATACCTGAGCTTAGAAGTAACAACTTCTTTGCTATTTCAGTGTCATGAAAGGTGGTGTTTAGTGTTGTAGGTGGATACAGCTGCTCAAATGTGTGCAAAGAAGTGGAAAAACAATGCGAGTAATAGGCAATAGGTGCAATGCATAAATTAGGAAAATCTTCACAACTTGTTCCAGCAATGGAACAAGCTTTCTAGATGATACCAAGCATCACTTGAAGGACTCTGCTAAGGCTAGGATATCCTGAGTGATCCTTTTTAGGAAATATATAGGAGAGTTCTGGTTGCATAGAGTACAAGCTTCCCTAAATTGGACTGTCTGCTACAGGGACAAATCCATGTTTTTGGTGGATGAGAAACTCACTGCATGATGATCCTGGCCTCCAACTTAGATTGTAGGTTCTAATAGAAAATATACCAAGGAGGTTGGGCAATTTGCCACAGAGATGGAAAATCCATTCACAGGATCGGTCCATAGATCTTGTTAACCCTGTGACCAGATATTTCTTTTTCCTAATGGTAGCAGGAAGGCATTTGGCATCTCTGTTTGAATAATTGTTTTTCTTATTTAATGTTAAGAACTCACCATTACTGTGAATATAACCAAGAGCTACCGATGGGACTTTAATGAAACCATAAGCCAACGGCAGACAAAAATCACCTTGAGACTTTGAATTTCAAAACATTTTGTAAGACTTTGCCTGAGTTCAGCTCACTCGTTTGAGTAAGCTCAGAGGAATACAATATTTAAATCTCAAATAAATAGCTTTAGAGGAACTTTTCATGTTCTTTTGAACCATTCCCATAGCTGGCAAATACATTTGGTTTGATATCATACCCCCTGGATCCTGACCTAAATACTACATCCAAGTCAACTAAAGGGGAAAATAGTATTAAAAACTTTAAAAATTCTTTTTGTCTGCCAAATCACAGCCTCCTGCAATCAGGATTGATTACAAACAGCCAATTAAGAAGCATTTGGAACATGATCTGAACGCTAATCCTCTCTCATGTTCTTTCTTATACCTAATTATCAGCCTTAAGATGGCTATTATAGCTTAATTGCTAGATTTACTTCTGGAACTCCTGAAGAAACTGATATATATGTGTGTGTGTGTACAAAATACACTCCTGTTTGTAAGTCTTTGTGCATATTATTATATAATACTTACACACAGAGACATAAAAATAGAGAATATTGCAAAGCATATGGTATTTAAAGACTATTAACAACATCAAATAAGAGATTAATTCTATTTATCAACCAGTACTATGCAGACTGATTCCTTGTAATCATCAGCAGGCATAGACTGCAACAAGTTAACATTTTAAGCAAACAAACCTCTTTTTTTTAACATGTGGAGGAAAAGGTTGTTTAAATTAAATCAACACTAAGAAGCACAATCATATGGAAGGAAGGATTCCAATTACTATATATTTCAGTTTGGAAAGAGACCCTGACCTTTTGTTCTGCCTTTTAAAAAGTGTTCTTGACATCCTTGTTCACACCAGGCCTTGTGTGGTCTATATTATAAACATCAACTTAGTCTTGATTGAAAGTATTCTTCTTATACCAATTTAACACCAACCTTTCCTTCAGCTCCATTGATTATAAGCAAATGCACTGATATAAGCAACATACTTGTGAAAAAGAAGCAACAGTTACAAACAAGTGCAGATCCCTCTTACAGCCAGCACAGTTGTGTTTAGGCTCTGCTGAAATCAATCAGATGATGTGAGTATGCCAGTTTAAGTGGTCGGGGAGTTATTAAATGCACTACTACCACCATATTAAAATGTTCCTTGGCTCATTCATCTAAAACAAACGAAAGAAAATACCTGCTCAAGTAGGAGGCATTCAGGGACAGTAGTTGGCTGTAATTTGCTCAACACTTTTTTCCTTGCAGAAGTTCAGTGTAGACCAGGCTACTCAGCAAAAAGCCACTTAAATAGTTTGACAATGGAGGCTTTTCACAGCGGCTAAAAGCTTGGATGAGCAACAAAAGAGTGCTTATTAAAGGCAGTAATCAGGAGCACAATATAATTCCCAACATCTTTCAACTCTCTTTTACACTCAGAGCCATATGAAAATTACCCTGAACTATCTTTAGAACCTCTTGTCTTTAGAAGGCAAGCAGACAAGTATTTGCCCTATAAAACAAGGGCAAATACTCCTATAGTCTTTTTAATGATCCACTAGAGTCTCCTGTTATCTGAATACCTTATGGGCTATTAATCTTTCACCGTAATGTTTCAGGGTAAGCGGGAGAAATAAGCCCTTAAATAGACGTTAGATGTTGGGTAAGTGAAGATGTTCATGTGCAGAGAAGCAAGATCGTGGCAGCAAGCCCTGCTCCCCATCCCTTATTCATTTGAAGGTTTCATGAGGTATTATTGTACAGGACAACTCAGTGTGTACACTTGCTAAAGTATGAGACCAGGCATAGAAAGCCTGTGGTCCTTCAGATGTTGCTGAACTACAACGCCTATCCTCCCTGACCACAGGCCATGTTGAATGAGTTTGATGGTAGTTGTTGTCCAAAACTTCTAAAGGGCACCAGGTAAAATAGGTCTAAGTCTTAAATTACCAAAGTTCTAGGCAGTACCTGTACTTTATCTCTCAAATGAGAGGTGTCCATTTGCCTTAAAAACCATACTTTTAAGCCTGGAAGCTCTTCCTTGTAACCCAAAATAGTTCTAACTATTGCAAAGTTGCTGAAAAGACCCTGGTTCCAACTGGATGTATTTCAAGGATCAATGAGGACATAAAGTAGGGTCTAGGTTGAAGGTCTTACAAAGGTGGTATACTAAGGTGGTTAAAACTAAGGTGCTTATTTATCTGAATTTGTTACTTGCTCTTCACTGAAAGGTACCAGGGTGGGATGCATACATTCAATAAAACATATTAAACAACATGAAAGCATAATTTAAAACCATAAATAAAACACAAATATTGCAACAATGAAGAAGTAGTGTCCAAACTTTTTTCAAAGAGGACCAGATCTCATGAAGTGAAGGGCCGTGAGGGCCAACCAAAGGGCCAACCAAAGTTTTAGGGTTGAAGTTGTTGAGGGTTTCTTAGGATTTTACCCCAGGAAATAAACTGCCACAGGGGCCGGATTAAACCGACTGGCGGGCCGAATTGCCCCCCCCCCCCGAAACAGACTTTGGACATGCATGGAGGGGAAACAACCTGATGTAAATAATGCCCCTGCTCCTGAAAGCCTAGGCAAAAAAGGTGTGTCTTGACTAACCGATGAAAAGAGTTTAATGACAGATGCAGCTCCACGGGGAGGAAGTTCCATAACCAATGGGCCATTGCAGAGAAGGCTTTTGCATGTGCCATTAACCCTTGGCAGCACCAAGAGCAGGATATCTCCAACTTAACATTTGGACAGGTCTATACAGATGGAGAGTATTTGAGGCTAAATCCTCTGGAACTTTGTACTTCCAGAACATAGAAGATGCAATCTGCTTTCAGTCACCGAATGGGACAGCAGGCTCTGCACTTTCAAAAGGGAATACAATTTGTCGGGGACCATGAATTTTTGAAAGACAATCACAATAGCAGCAAAACAAAATAAATCCAAGCATATTCATATAGTCATGATAATAATGTTTTAGCTGAGATTCCTGCATTGCAGGGGGTTAGACCAGATGGCCATCTACAATTCTATTACGATAATCCTATTTAGAATGAGATTCACACGAAATACGACTTTATGGAGTTGTATTCCATTCCACAACAGCATCAAAGCATAGCAGCTTTGAAACTGCCTTCAACAGCAGATGGTGGGACTCTTAAAAAACAAAAAAACTTTAAAGTACTAAACAATAGCAACATACCATATATATTATTGTGGACAAGTAAAAAAGATGTTACATGAACTCTGTTACTATCAACAGCCCAACTTTAATCTCATCAAATCATGAAATCAGGTTTGTTTGACAGGACCCATTTTTTAATTTTTAAAAAGTAAGGTTGACTGGCATTAATTACATTTTGTGTATGACTTATAAATTAGAGTAGTGGTAAGTAAATGGTAAGGACAGGGCAGCTAGGCTGCACAAAGCAGACTGCCTGATGAGTTGGGCCCATTCCAGAAATGTGCTGTATATAGTTAAACGTACAGCCCGGATTTAATTTGTAAAATGAGAGGTGGTGGAACTCAAGCATATCTGATATTTATGCTCTCTGCCCTAGCAGTCTTGTCAGGGCCACAGGGAACAAGGTTCTTACAGGGTTATTCCTTAGAGGGTCTTAGAAGGCTCAAGTCTCCTGTTGTGAATGGGGCAGCTGTCTGCAGCAAGAAGAGGTTCCAATAAAATTCTCCAAACTCTGGCTTGGATACAAGCTTCAGGGAACTAAACAGATCACTGATAAAGAGGGCAAGACACAGAAATTATTCTCTGTCTCAGGTTGTGGTTTTTTTAAATGAGCCAGGGAAGAATTCACAGTTCCTATTTGCAAAAGTTTCTATAAACCCAACATTAAGAAAAATATATATACCATGGCGGTGAACAGCATAAAAATCAATAAAGAAACTGCATACATAAAGTTAGTACAAAATACATCACAGATCAGATTAATATATCTACATCGCTGGATCACCTCTCAGGGTAAGCCAGCATGAACAGCTGAGTTTAAAGTAGGTGCCTAAATGTCAATATTGGAATCACATTCCAAAAGGAAAGTGATGCCACACCAAAGGTCTTAGTGAACATATGGGGAACTTTGGGAACAACACTACTAAGAGTGTCCTGGCTCACCTATACCTGTTCACCATATGCCGAACTCTACATGGATCCTCTTAACCCATATTCTTCAATAGCAGTTTGGCAAGGGAACTGGCCTTTAATTGGTGCATACTCCGTACCCTCCAAGTGTTCCTATTTTCCTGGAATTATGAAAGTCATCCTGGCTTCTGATTTGATCCAGGAATGTCTGCATTTCCGCACCAGCACCGCCACCACTGAGCTTGGCAGGAGGATGAGCCAGCACTTGTCCTGAGCGATGGCAGTGGCTGAAGCGGCGGCTGTGAGGGGACATCCTATTGCCTCTCCAGGGCCACTGCTGCTGGCCTCCTCCCTTTGATAGCTCAGAGAGCAGGTGAAGAGGACAGGTTCCTGCTGCCACCAAGGCCCAACCTTGTGTGACACACTGGCTCTGAGGTGCAGGCAGAGAGCAGGGCTGCCCTGGGTAGGAAGAAAGGGGGAGTGGAGATGAGTGCAAGAAGTCTTGATTTATTTTTTTATTTTCCCCCCAAAAGCTTTGTGTATCTATGTCTAAACTTGCAAACTGTTTCTAAAACTGACTTATTGATTTGTGTTTTTCTTTTTGTAAATCTACAAAAGTATAAAATAAAACCAGGATTAAGGGTTGTAGATTGCAGGCATAGGCAAACTCCGGCCCTCCAGATGTTTCGGACTACAATTCCCATCATTCCTGACCACTGGTTCTGTTAGCTAGGGATGATGGGAATTGTAGTCCCAGACATCTGGAGGGCTGGAGTTTGCCTATGCCTGGTGTAGAGCTTGTGTGCTATTGATGTAGTGGTGGTAGAAATGTTGGGGGGGGGGACGACAAAAAATGGGGGGTTGAGGAGGGTCAATTGGTGGCAGGGGGGGGGGGGAATGAGAAATGTCCCTATCTTCATCTGAAGCATGTTGGAGGGTTTGACAAGATAGTGAAAATACTAATGTACAACACAACTTTCTGCTTTCAAAAACCTATACCAGGACCAGAGCCAATTGCTTACTTGATGGGATTCAGACTTTTATGGATACTGGTTTACAACAGAATTATGTTATCCATATTTCTGCAGGATGGTAAATACACTGAGTGGATTTCCTGTTAATAGTTAGAACTGTAGCATCTGTTTTTGATTTTTAATCCATCTACTTCTATGTAAACAAACATATTTTGTAATAGCTTTCTCCCCTACTAAAGAACTGTAATTGATAACAATCCTTGTACAGCTCTAATCTCAGCCATGTAACTAATCCCTGTTAAAACCAATTTAAAGAACAATTAACTATCAAGCCCTTCTTTCTACACTTTCAATGTTTCCAAATCCAAGTGAATTTTCTGTTTGAAATGATCTGACAACAGAACATGCACACTCAGTAATTGTCAAACAAGGATGATATTGCTCTCTGCATATCTAAATTATGGCCACTGAAACTAGAGTAACGAAAACTTCGGTGACATTATGCCTTTGCAACTCCTGTAAAAAAAAAAAATGCTGTTAACTCTGGAAATAAGAGTCAATAATTTGTTAGGAAGGAAACCACCATTTGGCTTTCTCCATTCACCCCGTCCACCTTTCCAAAACGTTGTCTTCTGAAACTTCACATTCATTTTCTTAATGTTTTTAACCTAGTGTCTGTGAAATTTTTATTGCTCCCTAGCTGATGACATCTGATCTGAATGTAACCACACACCTCTTTGCTCAGCGGCATTTGTCACAAACCATTATAAATTATCATGCTGATAGTTTGCATTGCTGGGAAACCGGAAAAGTTCCATAAATTCAAAGCACTGTGAATCAGTGGCATTCTTGTTTATTATCCAGATATAAAGTTTTACAAGATTCAGGATAACTACATGTACGCAGTAGGACATTAGCACAAACAAATGGTAGAGTATGTAGAGTTTCACCCTGAAAGCATTTTAAACTGTCAACAAATGTGGGAGGGGAGGGAGGTAATAAGCTCATGTTTTATCTTTTCCTCCATTCATTTTTAACTATATTCTGTTCACCAACATAGGCTATTAATAATAAATATGTTTGCAATTACATACAGTAATCACTAGGCACATCACATTCATCTGCTGCAAAAAGATCCCAAATTTTGGACTCGTTCCACTTAAAAGCAGACATGTAATTCCAGCTATTGTTCAAAGCGGTACAGAATTACATTATCATTTTATTTTTTAAAAAAATCTTGATTATAATATGTTACACTTAGAATTTTTAGGCTTTGAGTATGTTGTTCCACACACTCTATTGATTACAGAATATTTCTTGGGTTATTCTGTCCTCGTTTTTAATAGTATGCTTAATTAATTATGATTATAGCTTTGTTCCTACAAATGATGAAAGATGACCCCCTTGCTCAAAGAAACTTTCAGCACGAGAATTATATGATGCATAATATCATGAGGTCATTGAACTCATCCTCCCTGTGGAATATATTCAATAGTTAAGGAAAGAAATGGATTTCTCATAGTAACATTTATTAATCCTGAAATGTAACTACATCTAAAACAGTAAACAAGGCGCTCGTGATCATATGTGACATAGTAATTATAAAATATTGGGGCAATTTTTATTCACCACCTTCACCTCATGCCCTTTGTTTTTAGGTTGGGATAGTTCTGGTGGTCTAATGGTTCATTCCTGTACATGCCTATTCAGAAATAAGTGTTGTGGAGTTGAATGGAACTCACTCCCAGGTAAGTGAGAATTGATGTGGAACCTAGGAGGACTTAAGACCTTTGTCTTAAGTAAGGAGAAACTAAAGCCTCTTTTCCCAGCAAAAAAACTCCATTCAAAACTTGTAATACTTTCCTCCATAGATCTTTACATGGAACTCCATGCTGTGAGATGAACCTCAGACCAATGTTTGCCTCAAAATGCTAATGCAGGAGCACAGAAAGACATCCATAAGGGAGAAAGCCCTTAATTATGCTTATTTATTTATTAACAGATTGTCATCAATGCCTCATGCCTCTGCAAGCAGGGCATCAAAACCCTGCTTTCAGCTGAAGCAATTGTTTACCTGCCCCACAGGTAGGTGCAGGGCAGGGGTCATAGTTTGCCCAAAATGGCCTCACAACCCAACTGGGGAGACCTGGTAGACCTAATGAGGCCTCCAAACCAGAGGTTCTTCCTGTGAATTTGTATACATTTTGCCAGTAGCCATATGAGAGAGATGTAGTAGTGCCTTCCTGGAGGCAGCACTGCAATTGTAGGAACAGTGATGCCCCCCCACATGTTTTATTTTTTTGCAAAGGTAATCTGTAGATCTACTCTTGCAATCTCATCAGAAGCAGTGTGTATCCATATCAACTGCCACCACTAAGGGCTTTCATACAGTGTCCTTGTAACTCTTCAGTAGAGGTAAAACATGAATGGCAGAGGCAATTGAATCCCAGCAATACAGGGGACGCGGGTGGTGCTGTGGGTAAAACCTCAGCGCCTAGGACTTGCCAATCGCATGGTCGGCGGTTCGAATCCCCGCGGTGGGGTGCACTCTCGTTGCTCGGTCCCAGCGCCTGCCAACCTAGCAGTTCGAAAGCACCCCCGGGTGCAAATAGATAAATAGGGACCGCTTACTAGTGGGAAGGTAAACGGCGTTTCCGTGTGCGGCTCTGGCTCGCCAGAGCAGCTTTGTCATGCTGGCCACGTGACCCGGAGGTGTCTGCGGACAGCGCTGGCTCCCGGCCTCTAGAGTGAGATGAGCGCACAACCCTAGAGTCTGTCAAGACTGGCCCGTACGGGCAGGGATACCTTTACCTTTTAATACAGCATTAATTTCCTCCAATACATTTGTATTTCTGTCAGATTTCCTCTCTCAGAAGTATTAACTTGTTACCTCTTTCTCCCTGCAGATAAATATTAATTTACAGCACTGCACTTTAAAAAAACCAAAACAGTGATTGAATGGACTGAACTATTACACACTTGCAGCTGTGACAATAAACTGAAAATTTAGAGTTAGGAAATAAAAGTTTGCTTAACACTAAGAATCCCATGACAGACTGATTGGTACATTAATCTATTGCCTTACCCAACATTTGGTGAAAGGAATATGAATTTCTCAAGAGAGTAAGGGACTTTGAGACCTAATACAGTTTCAAAAGTTTCCTATGAAGAAATAACTTTTCCTGAAAATATGGTCCTAAAGGGTTTGACACAAATCTCCTCACTCAGAGTTAATGGTCATAGTGTGGAAGTCAAAGATCTGAATTTAAAAGAGAGCACAAATAACACAGGAAACATTTAAGTCATTCAACAAAAGGTCAATTTAAACTGTTCTGTCTAGCTAAACTCTGCCCATAAAATTACCCCCATCCTTGCCTGACAACGAAACTGCCCAATTAGAGAGGGAAAGATACATTAATTAGACGGGTTTCAGAGACTTGGATTGAAAGGCACAAATACTCTGCTGAGAGGAAGAAACATACTCTGCCCAGAGGCGTAATTCACCTATGACAAGTTATAGAGGTTTTAGGTATATCAGCTCTACACAGACTGACCTAATGGTTGCAATATAATACACCACCCCCACTGCATTTATTATTATCATGCTATATTAGCATGTAAGTTATCTCTGAACAAGCATTTTGCAAGCACTAAAGGATTAAAATATCTCCCATTTTCTTCTCTGAACTTCAGAAGAGAATAATATTCAGATGCAAACACCTCTAAGAGTCTGTTCATACAATCAGTTCCATCGTATCTTCACACACACAACATCTAAAAAAAATATGATATGAATTTCAGAATGGGTGGCAGGAGTTTGGGTTCAGAATATGAACCCCTCCAGTTGTGAAAACTGACACATAATGATGAGGTCTGCCTCATTATGAGGTTTACTGCCCCACCACCCAGGCCTCCCTTTCATTTCCTCCCAACTCAGAATTGAAGTAAAAAAAATTTGTGAAGGTATAGGGAGATAAGCGTAGGGAGCATCTGCTGGAGACAATGAAACCTTGTAGATGTCTCCTTAACTGACCTGGACTTTCCCAAACATGCTTAGCAGCAACACTTCTTAGTAGAGTGGATGGGACTTGGCAGTTTTCTGTGCCTCCCAATTAAATGGACAGGGGTGAAAGGCATAGCAAACATACTACATGCCCTACTATGTTAACATGATCTGCTCTGTCTCCAACAAGCCCATCTTGGTATCAGTTCTTTCTACAACACAAGGACAAATTTTGATCGAGAGCTGGCAGGGACAGCTAGAGCGATCCTCTTCATGCTTCTTTCTTCCAAGGCCTTGGATTGTTTGCTCATCATTTGTAGGAACTCACTATTTATTTATTTCTGTTTCTAATCCACCCTACCTAGCAATGGTTAAACTGGTTTCTAGAGCTAGTCATCCAAACCCGTTTTTAAAAGATCAACAAGCTACTGCTCCAATATGAAGGAGGAGTCGTTGCATGTAGAGGATGGTGACACTTTTTTGGCACCGTTTGTTAATGTGTCCTTGGTTTTAACATCTCTGTGGCATGTAATTAGTTATCTCTGCTTATATGAAAATAAAAATGAACTGAAAGCAATGATGAAATGTAATAATATTATTAAATAGTTACAATGATCCTGTTCTTTTTTTTTTTTATCTCAAAACACCAGCTTGAAGAAATTGCTATTGCTTTCTCTCTAAGGGAAAGCTGTTGTCCAGCTGGAAAACAGCCTGTAAGGACAACTCTTTAGGCACCCTCACATTCGTATTTGATGCAAGAGGTTCTCTGTGGGGTTGTAGCAATCATGAAAGAAAGTAGGGTAAGAGTGAAGCCTTGAAATAAGCATGGTCCAAGCAGTTTCTCAAAGACGGGGTTTCTGGAATTCTTCCAGAAAGAATCTCATAGCCACTTGGGGATTACCTGTGGCATCCAGAGTTGTTCATCCAAGCTCTAAAAGAGGGCTGGGCAATATCTTGCCTTCCAAATACTGGAATCCAACACCCTTCAGCCCCAGTCAGCATGGCCAATGGGTAGGGATGTTTGGAGTTGTAGTCCAACAATATCTGGAGAGCTACAAGTCCACTGTTACTTCTGTAAGACTGTGAATAGGGAATAGCCTCCCCCCCCCCCCCCCGTGAGTAAGCCAGTGTGGCTAAGTAGCAAGTTTATACAAGCTCATATTCTGACACAAAGTCACTGGAAGGCCTTGTAAAAGTCATTACTTTTCATTCCCATCTGTAAACTGGGACTATAATCTGAATATGTCGCAGAGTTGGTTTAAACATTACAAAGGTTCGGCTGAAGGATTCACAGCTTGAGATGGTTCAGTCCTCCTCACATGAGGAGCTTCAAAATACTTCCACTGAAAGTTGTGTTCTACATTAGAACTTATTACCTCAGAGAGCTCTACTTATAGGCCCAGGTGCAGGGAACCCACTGCTGGCAGGACCCAAAGCATGGAAGGATACAATAAACACACAGGACAAACATATTGGGTTCAAACAGGCCACAACTTTATTGGTAACAAATGCAGGTAGACTTTGGCATGGGCATTGGCTATGTACCCTGAATCATCCATCCCAACTGCTGGTTGATCATTTTGCAAGTTGATCCTAGGTTAAGAATCCCCCTATAATGTACATCAAATAGGGACGATCCCTCCAGGACAGTCATTGGGTGTGTGGATGTGTGCCATATATGGCCCATCACACACTGTCTGGGCATCTGGACTGCATCTTCCCCTGGACCCCTTTAACAGGGTACCCTCAATTTCCTGAAGTAGGGGTGAGGTGGGCTCTCAACTCCCGTGTCCCCCTAGACTAAGGATCCAACCCAACAAGTTGTGACACCAGATGGGCCCACTTTATCTGCAGGCAAATTCTTCCCTGGCCCCAAATACGACAACTGAATATTTCCATAGCAAGGTCTTATGTAGGACCTGAACCTGCCCGCTCACCTTCAGGCAGGACCATATGCTACATAGGGTGGGAGGGTGGAGAATCCAGCTCTGACCGCGCTGATTGATGAGCCTGGGTGAGGCTTCTTTATACATCCAGTGAGCAGAGCTGAGTAAAGACTAGGGACGGAAGTCTTCATTCAGTTCCACCACACAAAACACATGCCCTTGCTTGCCTGTGATAGGTCCGTTAAAATGCAGGCCCCCAGCAACCTGTGCAAACCGAGGAGGGAGCGTTGTCCCACAATGATCGTGCAGGGCCATAAGATCGTCCCCAGCTCGGACGGCATTCATGCCAGGCCGCAGTCACCACTCACCATCAGACAACAGCCTAAGCGGTCCATCTCATGCCTTTCTCTCAAACAATATATTTTGACACAAGGCATGAACTTAATGTATAACCACTTTTATGCTCATGAAAACGGAGTTCTGTGAAAAGCCTGCACCATTATAATCAGAATTAATCACGGTAAAGCCCTTTATCAGGGATTGGGGTGTTGCTGGACTACAGATCCCATCATGCCTGATTATCAACCACTCTAAGGGGTTGGAGTGGGTTGAAGTGTCTTAGCAACATCTGGAGGGCCGCAGGTTCCTCATTTCTGTTCTACACAATACCTAGCAGTCTAACTTCCATACGTTTTCTTCACACTGCCTCATCAACTCAAAATGAAAAACAACTTCTGTTAATATTAGTTAAGAAAACTGATGATTTCCCCTCCATGCCACACACGTGTTATCCCCAATTATGGCACTAGCACAGCAAAACAAAGCATGTATAGTTGTTGGGCTCTTAAAATACATTATAACGCCCCATGAATGTACAGCCTCTCCCATCAAACAATACTGAGTGAACTGGAACTTGCAAAATTCTAAATAACCAGACGTCTTTTGCCTTAAGCATCAATACGTTTCTAAGCAACTTCAGAACATTTAAAGCAGTGGCACAATCATGAATGCAGAGGCGAATGCTTATTTCTCCCCTACTGTTCCTGCATAGGCGTTCCACAACCTCCAAGTCACTGAGCGGCTTAGGGAAAAGTTTCAGAGGAAATAACTGCTAATGGATCCATGTTTCCAACAAAAACGACACAGCGGGATTACAAGATTATATCTAAAACAATCTTATATAGTGCCTGACATGCAGTAAGCACTTGCTTTAATATCTTTACCACAAACATATGATCTGGTATGGATTCAAACCTCAGAGGGATTCATTTTATGCGCAGAGTTTTGCACTCATCAGCTGTTTCATCTCCCTTCCCCACCCCCAACAAGAAACCGTGGAGCTTTTTGTCCAGTAGATGGTGCTATGGCTCCCTTCACAGACCATCTCACTTACTTGCACTCTCTGTCCTCCAAATCAAAGTGAGGGTTGAAGTTGATCATAATTCTCTGGTATGGTTGAGGAGCTTGAATCAGCCACTCGCATTTTTGGCTTGGATGATAAGTGTTTGGATACCCAGGAGAGGTGAGATACCCAGGCTCCACGATTCTTATATTTTCACCACATTTATCTGCGATTAAGAAAACACATTTCATGTTCAGGTCACTCAAACAAAACATCTATATTTCCTGCAATAGTTCAAGCCCTTGTTGAAGAACATTTTTTTTTTCTGGTTTATGATTTAAAGAAAGCTGCTTTCTGCAGTTATTAGCTCTGGTTTTGTATCACCGCCCCTGCAAAAGACAGAACAGGGGAGGTGTGTGTGTGTGTGTGTGTGTTTTAAAAAAACTTCGTCCAGACAGAGCTCTTTGTGATTATAACAGCTTTTACACCTAATAATTAATAAGTAATGAATGGTTAATTCTTAATTATTATTGGAAACTATAGTGTCATTAAGCAATAGGTTTTAATTGAGAGTGATTCGGAGAGCAATGTTATCTGATTCTTTTACTTAGCATTCTGACAATAAGCCTGCTCTATGTCATTTGACAACAGAACTTGTCTTCCAAGACCCCTTCCTGTTTACAACAACCCCCTTTTGGTTTTATCAGATCCTAAATCTAAGCAATTGGAAGCTATCTGTGATCTTCAAGTCCAGACTACCAAAGAACAAAGTAGAATTTGTTGAAGCAGCAATGATTCAGTTGACTCCTTTAAGGAAGTCCCCCCCACCCACCCACTGCTTGGAGAGCAGATAAGAGCAGTGTAACAGAAAGCAAGGAAAAACAAAATGAAGTTTATTTCTAATTACAAAACTGTTAAGTTCCCCAGCCCTCTAAGTGCAAATAGCCATATCTTGAGCAAAATCTGGTTGCTCCTCTCCAAAGCCATGCTAGGGTTCTTTACAAATAAATACTGAAAGATGAAACAGAGGCGATGTAATCTAACCTCCAAGGCCACTTGTTCCATTGTTCTGTGCAGGTTTGCACTGGCACTTTGAAACTTTACTGAAATATTTTCTACTAACATCAGTTAATCAGACAAGCATTAACAAACGACACACTGGCAGCCCATTTTCACAGTAATGACATATGAAACTTCTGTATCTAATAAAATTCTTGTGAACTGGAAATGGCATTCCTTGTACTCGACACGAAGTTACAAATGTGCAGAATTTTATTATAGATAACCAGGTCAAATGGAAATGAAAGATAAAGTGCACATCAAAAATGCATAAACTACAGCCATTATAAGAAACATTTGCTATAAATTAGAAGGGAATGAGATGTATGCTGTGGGTTTTTGTTGTTCAGCGAATTGCTATTTCAGAGTTGGTTATGAGCTACTATTTATTTCTGCCTTGACAGTTTGTATCGCGTGTCTCATTTCCGAGAACAAAAGATGTTGCAACAATGAGTTCAAAATCCACAGCCAATGATATTTATCTGGAAGCCTCCTGCATGTGGTTTCGGAGACAATCTTGCATGATTTGCCGCGTGCAAGCTGACTTGGAAAATGATCCCGCCTCATTAAGTCCACTCTAGCTCTATGCAAACAACATGGCAGAATCTGGCATCTGTTAAACGAGTGAAATAAACCAGCGCTGCTGCAAGTCACTTGACAAGAGTCACTCTAGGAGACATTTAGGTGGGCTCACTACCAACAGCACTTTAATCGGTAACTCCTGGGAAAGTGATAGTATAATAAGATAATGTGGGGAGCTGCTAGACTCCCTGGCTCTGTGCAATCTCTTGCACACTTGATTAAGAGGAGCAGTTTCTAATGACTCTGGACCAGTCTACCTACATAAGGTTAATGAATTAATTTAGCAGACACAAGTCCTGGACAGAGGTAGATGTGGCACCCACGAGTCTGCTAAGCTACAGAAGAGATGGATGGTCATGGTGACTCTACAGGGCTATTACATTATGCCTATAACTGCTCAGACTTAATGACAGCTTCATAGTTCCTTCCCCTCAGATCTTCCTATGGTTGGCTCAGCACTTAAGAGAATGATATTGCTCGTAATAGCAAAAAGGCACGCTATACATCTCACTCCACTTTATGCCTCCAGTTCATCCCTGCTTATTTACTCATCTCCATTAATTCAACACTGCCTGCAAATCGATGCAGAAATACAGCGCGATCCTGTTATCTTTGCAAAGGAAGACTTCAGGTTGAAAGATTAGGTCTAGTTAGCTACACTCTTCAAAAAGATTAGGCCAAACAGGATCTCCGGCATGATTCTCAGGGACTGACATGCTAATACTTCTTTAAAGACTTTTTTCTTCCCTTCTCCTGGTCATGAAGGAGCAGAGGAAGAACTTGTTTCTTGCTAAATTAGCCAACCTCTTCAAAATATATTGAGAAAAGACTGATTTCCACCATAAGGTGTGATTTACATCCTCCAGTAAAAGAACACTCCTACTGTGGTCCCGTATTAAAAGAATATACCATTCTAAGTGGAGAGTGTTACCTTCTTTTAATTACTTTGATTGAAATCCTAGTCAGACTAAAAATAAATATTTGGTAATTAGTTAATAATAATTGCTCAGAAATTGCTCTGGGAAGGAAAAACTCCTAATAACTCCCCCCCTCCATGTGTGCAAGTAAGATGTCAACCATTCCAGGCAGAGCATCCTTAAAAACTGCATAGATTAGGGAGCTAGTATGGGTGTCATTTCATTGCTGAATGAAGGAAGCCTCCATCAATTTGAAGCAGCTCTTAAATGCTCCCTCAAAACCAGATGTGAAGTCTGTGCCATAGGATTTCTCTTATAACTGTTGTGTATGAACAGTACCTTAGGTTGCTTAGCTTGAGACAATAAGTGCCCTGTGAGCCCTAATGCATAATATAGATGGATGAGGAGGATGAGGATTTGGAAATAGGTACCTGTGGGGACTCATAGCTACAAAAGATAATCAAATATATTTCCCCCTGTCTCTCAATAAAAAACCCTGCCTTTTAAGTATTCACTGTCTGTCAGGTTTCAAAGTGGAATCTTGTGGAATTGCCAAAGGATGAAACATTAAAGTAATTGGCTATTCTGATTCTTGTGAATCAGACAAGCCCTGCATTAGGTAGCATTCAGGATGGGTAGCCAAACAAAGATTGTGTGTAACTCAAGGTAAATACCCAGTGTTTTGTGTTCAGCTTCCTTTTATCCATTATATTAGTTAGTTTCACAGTTGGCTTTATATATCAGGAGCTCAGGTAAGGGCCCCTCTGCTTGCAGCTACCTGGCTTCACTTGAAAGAGATTCCGTGTCAGTCACTTACCACTCTTCAAAGCCCTGCCAAGGGTAATGGTGAGAGCAACACAGTGCAGGAAGAGTCCCCAATCCATCTTCCTTTCTCAGTACAGAAAGACTGAAGAAAGAGAATAAAATATCCGGTCTCTTCAGCGCACAATTCCTCTTAGATCTTAAATCCTCCAGTAGGGCCGGTGCAAAAAGATCAGAAAGCTGGCTCAGTCGGCACAGCAGCGCGGGCGGCAGCAGCAGCAGCAGCAAGAGTCCCGTTAGTACAAGAGACGCTTCTCTGTTTGTTGTGTATCTCCTCAAGTCTCCTGCATCCTGTCATTTAGCTCCGGCTTCCTCTGGCTCGCCCCACACTTGTTCCCTTTCCAGGCGTCACTGCCTTTGCCATTTCCAAACAGACTTTATTTGTTTTTTTTAAAAAAGCACCGGAGGAAAAACTAGCGAGGAAGTCCCAACAGTGAGAAGGGGAAGGGAGTTGGGGAAGTAGCAACACCCCTTGCAGCTCTCCGTCTTCTCCAAGTGGTTGCAAAACTCTCCCAGGGTTCGCCGGGATGAGATGAGCGCCTGTCTGTTACGCGGAGGAAGAAGGGAAAGCAGCGGCGAGGACGGAGGCGACTTTTTGTGGCCAGCTTCAGCCCTCTCCCTCCCCGCCCTCCTGCCCTCTTCACCCCGGGATAGCGCGCCCGTCACAGGAGGAGGGGCGCAGGCGTCTTCCTCGCCAGCGATCCCTTCCTGGAAGGGAGATCCGCTCGCCAGGAGGAGAGACCCGAGAGGTGCGCGCTGCCTGCTCCTCCCAGCGCTCGCTCGGGGGCTACTGACCTGGCCACTGGCACTGCGGGCTTGGCAGCCCCAAGGCACCCTACCGCCGCTGCTGCCCGCGGTAATCCAACCACTGGTGGCGGTGGAAGGAGAGGAAGGCAGCAGAAGTGCCAAGCGGTCAGGCGGCTCCTTCCCGCAGCCTGAGGAGGAGAAGCGCAACTCAGTGGCAATAAGAGCCGAGGCGCTGCCGTCTCCAAAGCCCCAAGTCCCCGCCCTCTCTCCCCCCCTCCCACTCTCAGCCCCCTCCCCAAAGGAAGGATCAACAAACAAACAGAAGGAGCCCGGGAGCCCTGAAATTCACCCGGGGAGGTGGCTGGTTGGGTGGGTGGGAAGCGGAGAAGAAGGGGGGGAGTGGTTGGGGAAGGGAGGGGAGGGACGCGGACCGACGGACTGACAATCGGAGGAGGAGGAGGGCAGAAGCGTGCCGGCAAGGAGAGGAGCCGCCTCGCCTTCTCCGCGCTCTGTAGGCTCCACAAGGGGTGGGTGGGGAGGTGGGTGAAGGGGCGGGGGAGGGGAGGGGGCGTCTCCGCGCGCCAGGTAAAGCGGGCAAAGCGTGACGCGCCCGCGGTCACAGCTGGTCGCCGAAGGAAAACTACCCACGGACAGACCGCTGCCCACAGCGCCCTCTCCAAACACCCCGAACGTGGCCAGCCGGCGTTATTCTCTCCCCTCCACTAGAATATGCTAATTCCACGCCTTCCTACAGATACAGAACCGGATTGATAGTCCATTTAGCGCGGCTCTCAGGCAGCCAGTGTCACCTGAAGATGCCGTATACATGCCCGCCTCAGCTGTAGCCTCGCTGCCATCAGCGGACACTTGGGAGCGTGATTATCACGTCGCGGCCGCCTTTAAGAATAGGCGCTCGCTCGCCCCTCTTTGCTCGCCCTCCATCATCCCCCCCCCCTTGATCAGTGGTGCCCACCGGCGCAGCCCGGTGGTTATGCTCCCCCTCCCGCCGCCGCCTGCTGCCCTGTCTGCAAGGCGCGCGCACTCACGCACCCCTGCGGGGAAGCGCCTCGCTTCTACTTGGGGGGATTAAAAGCTCCGTGTTCTCTCTCCTGCTCCCTGTTGCGCATTGTCCTCTCGCCTCCCGCCTCTCCCCTCCACCCCCGTGCAAAAGCGCCGTGTACTGGCTACCCGCTTTCAAGCCGCTTCAGCAACGCGCGCCCGCGGACTGGGCACTGGCCACCTGCTGCGCGCCCCATCTCGGCAGGGCGCCCCATCCATTGCATTCCCCACGCTTTCCACTCCGCTCTTCTCCCTGCCTGCGCGCGCTCTGACCATCCTCGTTCAACCACCAGCCGGCAACTGGCAGAAGCCCAGATGTGTTTGCCTACAACGGAGCTTGTCCTCCCTCGGCGTGTGATTTCTGGTTTATGCACCTTGCTCCAGCTCCATTTTTCTCCCCCCGTTACTGTCTCCTGACTGACGGTGCCGGTGCGGGGCGTATCTTTCGACCCACCACAAACCCACCTCCCTCCCCCGCTTGCCTAGTCACGACACTTTCCCCGCTCGCCCTCCTGCCACCGACTTCCCGCCTCCTCCGCCTCCTCCTGATCATTAACGCCCTAGCTGGCAATGGAGGTGGCGGGCGGGCGCGTGAGTGGGTTTGTGTCAGCACAAATGGCAAGCCCAGGCGCAAGGCGAAGCTCCCCCCGGGGCGACACCGCCGATACACAAGTGCGCGCGCACCCCCGGAGGACGCGGGCTGTCTCTTCAGAGAGAAATGTCACACTTTCCCCTCACCACGCACACTTAAATGAGGGAGATCTGCTGCGAGATACGAGGGAGAAAAGTTCTGTATTGGGAGAAGAGAGAGGAAGCCTGGGCGGTTATGCACAGCGGGCGGGAAAAGGCGAGCTGCCAGCCTGCTCCCTTCCTCGGGCCTGCAAGCCGGGAGGCGCTCTGAGAAGAAAAGCGGAGGAGGGCGAGGGCGTGTCCGTTTCCCGCCTTCCCTTTGGTCTCCGGAGGGAGCAGGCGGGGATGTTGATGGGCGCGCACGGGGTGAAGTGCGCCCCAAAACGCGGGAAAGTACGAAAATCGAGACTCTAAGAATTGCTGACTGCCAGATCTCTTGGGGTGTGGGAGTGTGGTGCGCACAGTCTTTTTCCTTGGCCCGGCCGAGCAGCGAATTCCCATTCCATACAGGAAAGTGGATCGCTTTTCTTTTCTCAGAGCTGAGGTGAAGGAAGTGGCGGCCGATCGTGAAGCAGAAATCGTCAGCCGCAACCCAAACTCGAACTGCCTTTGCTCCCAGGGAGATCCTTTGCTCCAGAGATCCTTCCCGCCCCCGACAAAGGGGTTTTCTCTCAGGACACACCAAGACCCAAATTTCTGCACGGGGAAGGCCTTCAGAGGAAAACTCGTCGAACCACATGAAACAATATAAATTATTTGAATGCGTTTACTTCTCCTAAAAAGACACAACCAGCATCTTTTGCAGATAACTGCTACTTCTGTAATATGGGGGCACTTGGATATGTGTGCATTTTATTGCCCGGAGCCATTGTGGATACTTTCAAGAAAGGCAGAGTTCTTTTTAGGTGTCTACAGTTAAGAGTATTTGTGTGATTTAGTACTGTAAACCATTGTGAGCACTTTTCAAAGCAAGAATGGCAGAAGATTTAAAAAAAATAACAACCGGCAAAATCTACTGTGAGATTTCACAGGCAAGGATGCTTCTATCATAGCACCTTCGGCTCTCTGGGAAAAAAGAAAGGAGGGGGGAGAAGCTCTCCATCTCCAACAGCGTGTGACAATGAATATGGAACAAGGCGACAGTTTCTCAGTGAAGTTTGGAATAAGATTGTAGATATATATGGAATGAGGGGGAACTGTATTAACATAGGTCACCAAAAAGCATACCAGGAGAGGTCTTTTTCTGCTAGGTGTTTCTATAAAAAATGGTGAGAAAATGACTTAGATCTGAAACCTTGCTCAGTTTCCAAGACCTGCCAGAGCATAAATTACTGTCCACACACAAGAGACTGTTACGGTGTTTGAAATAATTTTCAAACAGTTGTAACAGTTGGCAGACACAAGGCAGTGTAACTACAAACATTTTGCCTTTGTGCTTAGGAATCATATGTGGTGTGAGCTGCTTCTTTCTCCCCCCCCTCTCTATAGTCTTAAGACCACCAAAAATCAGTAACACTCCACACTTAGATCTATTCCTTTGCCTTTTTTGATCAAATCTTTCCTGACTTTGGAGGCCAGCACCACGCCTCACTCCATTGCACATTTAGGTGATAAGCAAATATTTGCATGTTGATTGGAGCACCTGAATTCTAGGTGCAAGATCAAATATTCTCCTCATTGACATTTGTTCCATTACATCCTGAGCTGTCATAGTTTGATGCCATTATCTTGCCAGTCTCTTGAAATGGTATTATCAGGGATCACCAATGTTTTATTGCATATTTCTACAATTTGTATACTGCTTAATCATGCAGTCACATTGAAGCAGTGTACAGGAGACTTAATACAATAGAAATAAAAATGCATTTAAACTAAAAAGTGGAATTAAAAAGCTTGCTGAAATTAAAAAAAGGTCTTCAGTAGCTGATGGAGGTTCAACAATGAGGGGGCCTATCTGACCTCAACTGGAAGAGAAGTCCATAAGACTGGGCCCACAATACTGAATGCATGGCTCCCAAAGACCTGGTGAGTGCTCCCAAAGACCCCAGGATCTCAGTGATAGGGCAGGAATATCAGGTGCTCCCCGAGGTTATTCTGGACCTGAGTTGTTAAGGGCTGTGTAAAAGGACCTTTAACATGATCAGTTAGTGTATGGGCAGCCACTGTAAGCTTTTGAGCACTTGAGGTATGTGTTGGCAGTAGTCTGTTCCAATCAACAATCTAGCTGTAGTGTTTTACACTAGCAGGAGCCTCCAAACTAGGTCCAAGGGTAGCCTGACATTGGGCTTATCCACATTCACGTTTTGTCCTGGTCAGTGGCGAAGCTGCATACTCTGCTACTGGGGGCAGAGAGCAGGCAGGGGCATGGCTGGCACTTCCTGGGGGCATAGTATGCACCCCTGGGGGCGTGGCACGCCACCACGAGGGGGTGGTGCGCATCCCAGGGGTCTGGTACGCCACCCACGAGGGCATGCCGCACCGGCCCCAGGGTCGTGGTGCTTGTTCTGGGGGCGTGGCACGCCGTCTGTGGGGGCATGGCACCCGGCGCATGGGAGTTGCATGGTGCATGTCTGCCCCCCCCCCGCTGCGATGGCACCCTACCAGAATAGTGGTGCTGGGGGCAGTCCGCTCCCTCCACACGCCCGTTCCTCTGCCAGTGGTTCTGGTCTTTCCAGGTACAAGTCCATGTTTAAAAGCTCTCTGTCCACGTGGGTTTTAAAAATGTCTGCGTCAGAACTTTCCCTGCAGAAACCCACTCTTTACCACTCAGAGCAAACATCAGATCAGGGGTGCTGCTGTTTGATATTTTCTAAATTTGTCTTTTAAAACCAGAATTTTGCAGGGAAACCTCTGGAGGGAGAAAAAAAGAGGGCATTAAGACACAAAGCTTTAAAGTGTTGACCATACCTGGAAAGAGTGGAGGAAAGTTAAGTGTGGATAAGCCCACAGAGCACATTGCAATGATCAGGTTTTGAGGTTACCAATGCATGAATCACTGTGGCCAGACTATCCCTGTACAGGAACAATCATTGTCGGTGTTACAGCCATAGCTGGTACAAGGCACTAAAGCTGCCTGAGCTACCAGGGACAAAGATGGATCCAGGAGCATCCCCAAAGTTCAAAGTTGTTAAAAGTCTGCCATCCTAAAGTCAGACAAGATGGTGGGCTCAGTCCCAGTCTTGTTATATTTCCTCAGCTTAGCCAGTCTCTGAGCCCATCATAGAAGTACTTACGCATTTACTGGATAGATTGTGATGCATATTTTATAGATAGTACATCAAACTCCTTCTGTATTTTTCTTAAGTGACGTTCAAATAAGTTGGCGATGGGTTAACACAGTGCTCTGAAGATTCAGATCCAGCTGTTAAGTGAACTCTATATAATACAAATCAATGAGATGAAGCTTTCTTCATAGTTGCTAGGCTGGCAATCTCTGCATCTTATTACTGAGAAAGCATATCCAAAGTTAAGACAGCATATTGCATATTTAAAGTAGGTTCTTAAAATATGTGTGCTAAACAGCACCAGAAGCTGATTTTAGGTATGGTTTCACTTACTGAGCAGACATCTGGAGAATAAATGTGCGGTATTAAAAAGTTATACCTATCATCTGAATATCATGGTTTTCTTCCACTTTTAGTTAGTTTGGTTCTTGTAGTCTCTCTGTGAGAATAAATGAATACTCAATCACAATATACAAAGCTACTTTAAACTAAAACCCATCTGGTTTTTGGCGATAGCTTTCTTCTTGGTTTGCAGTACTATCTTCTTGTATTTCCATATAGTTCTTGTGCTTTTTGTGCTTTGCTTACTCTACAAAATAGCTTTAACTATAAAGGCACTTCTGACTAATGATATGTCCACCATTTCAATCGCTTTGATCAACGACTCCATAGAACTCATTCTAATTTTGTGTCTGGTGTAATGTTTTCTAAATGTACATTATGTCTAGAGGCGCTGCCACCTGTCCTTGTTTTGATGAGGTACTCTCTCTTTAGCCAATGGCTCCAGCTGTGCAAACACCAGTCAGTAGCCACTGAGAGAGAGAGAGAGAGGGAGAGAGAGAGAGGGTTCAGGCGTGTGGATGACTAATAGACTTTTTAATTCAAAGAATGCAAAGATAGAGTATACAAGGTAGGCAAAGGTAGTAATAGATTCCTAGAGTTCCAGAGCAGCTGACAATTGTACTGCCACCAGACTATTCAGTGAATCCTGCATTGATATCTCCATTCTTGTTGTAGGAAGTTGCCCCATTATCCACAGCTCTGATAGTGCTGGATACCAGCAGTGATGAAAGTATATTACACTTCCATTATATATGTCATTGGGAATCCCATAATGCCATATCAGTAATCCAGGCTAGGTGATAAATGCAACTGAAAGATTTTACAACTACTCCACAAAATGTGTGAGAATTTTTGATACCCCATGCTTGCTTGTGTCTGCTTATTTGAAACATGGGACACAAGCAGGATGTCTTTGGAAGTCTCATTAATGTCACTCTTTTTGATGCCATCAGATATGTACCAGTGAGGCTCTAGAAGGAAGCTGGAACTCAAAGCAGCCCAAACTCAATATACGTACAAGGGAAGCTGATAGGTATTAAGTAATGCTTTGTGTTCATTCAACTCCTACCTTTGAATTCACTCAAATGTGGCACCCTTGAAGCTTAAGATAATATGGCACCCGGTGCAGTTTATTCCTAAAGATATGTGAAAAGGGTTCTCTCTGTAATGACTCTCTGCCCCCGCCCCCAGTTTATTAACTGTTGTTGTCTGTGTGCCTTTCTGCCTGACATTACCCAGACATTGAGTAATCTAGACCTGCCAGCTTGGTTCAAGGAAGGTGATATTTCAAACATGAGCAAACTGATGAAGATAAAGCTATTTGCACTCCACTCTAAAGTTTAAACCTTAGGTTTCCAAACCAACCACAATCATTGAGCCAAGAACAAACCTTGGTTACCATTCATAGTTTGGAGAGAAACAAGCCACAAGCCTAAATTCAGATGCAACGCTGTCTCGGCTGATGGCCTGTTTCCTGGCAATGTGACGGGAGCAGGGGATGAACAAAACACTTTCCATTTCAATCATGTGTGCCAGCACATCCTTTTACATTTAAACTACAGTGGTACCTCAGGTTAAGAACTTAATTCGTTCTGGAGGTCTGTTCTTAACCTGAAACTGTTCTTAACCTGAAACATCACTTTAGCTAATGGGGCCTCCTGCTGCCGCTACACCACTGCTGCACAATTTCTGTTTTCATCTTGAAGCAAAGTTCTTAACCTGAGGTACTATTTCTGAAGTCTGTAAGCAGAGTCTGTAACTTGAAGTGTATGTAACCTGAAGAGTATGTAACCTGAGGTACCACTGTATAGTTTATCTTAAGCATGGTTTAAAAGTGATGTGTGAACCAGGTCATTGTGATGCTTAGTGACAGACTGACACCCAGTACTCCCAAACGGCAGACAATGAGCTAAACCTGTTTTAAAGTTTTACCACTTCAGGCTACAGGTGGACACTCATATAACTGAATGCTTCATCAGGGAAAAAAATCATATAGAAAATTGACATGGCAGGGAAAAGGTTGGAACTCTTCTCCTTGGCATGAGTTGCTTTAAGTCATGGGAAACTTCACCTGCAGTCCAAAACTGACACAGAAGAGGTTTACCTGTTTGGCAGGACTAGGCTGGAGAGTATGGGACATTATATGTATGGTGGGTTCCCCCCCCCCCAATATAAACTAATAAATAATACACTGATAGAGTATGTGCTGAGCTGCTTTTTTCCCTTTGCGTTAAAAATGGCAATTACTTAATTGAAGTGCACATGTGTGATATATATTTCTCAGAAGGAAACCTTCACAATTGCTGTTGGAACATATTTCCAGCATCTAGTAGTTTATGGGACGACATGGGGAGCATTCCATTGAGAAGGCAGCAGCTTTGAGTGGAGGCTGGTGGGATGCAAACAATTGTCTTGCACTTAAGGAGAGAAAGCTAAAGAAAGTGAAAGCTATTTGCTTTCATATTAGTCACATTATGATAAAAAAGGTATAATTAGGCAAAATACACAATTAGTAGAATAATGTGCTGACTTCATTTTAGTCTCTACTGTATTATAAGTGCAATAAATAATATACCACTCAGAACAGATGGTGGCATTAGTTAGGTATTGTTACTATGTACCCCAACTGCTTCTTAAAATACGGATTAGTGTCATGGCAGGTAGAATAGACAGTATGTATTTAAAAAACATCTTAGCAAAAGGTCCACATAAAGATAAGATATTTCTGCTGTGTGAAGGTTAATCTCCTGTTTTACCACTTTTTAAAACAAACAACTGCATATGAGCACTTCTGAATTTTGAAAAGGAAAGTGGCACAAAGCATCAAAAGTGTTTATTTTTATCTTTTAAAATGTTTCACAAAATTGTCCAAACGAGTACCGTGGAGTGGAAGAATCGTATTGTCACTAAGCATAACTGCTAAAGAAAGGAAAAACTCTTAAAATCCACTGGGTGTCTATGACATTTCAACTACTTTTCATCAGTAATGTGTTCAAGGTACAAAAGTGTGATTTGAGTGTTGTGAGGTGCAATATTCCTGAAACAGAAAAGCAGCCTTGGGTGACCACAGCTCTTGTGTGATGAATTTAGTGTGTTGAAAGAACTGTGCAGGCAGAAGCGATGAGTAAAATACTATATTCCACATAGCATTCACCAGTAGTGGCTAGTGGTACAGGCACAGCAATTTAGCCAACTTAATACTCCATTTTCTGTGGCCAAATCATTCCACCTTCATGCCACCTGCCACCTCCCATTCTTGGTTACCAGCAGTGACCTCCATGTTGGGAAGCCAGGTAAACAATCCCACCCTACCCTGCTATGTCCCACTAGTCACTATTGGCACTTGCCAAGCTGGTGCCTTCCAGATGTTTTGAACTAAAACTCAACCCTATGTTGGTTCAGGCTGATGTTAGTACAAAGCATCTGGCAGTAGCACAAAACATGTTAAGATTTCTGAAGCCCGTGAGAAATAGCAATTCCTAATTGGAGGAAGTTGTGAGGAACACCATGCAACATATAAAAAAGCAAACAACAAGAGGAGTCCAGTGCTACTGCTTCCAGCTTTGTGAGAACAGTTCTATCCTACATCAAGACCAGCAGCCAGCTCAGCGACATTTAAGCACAATCTGTTATAACAAAATAGAGAGAGGCACATGACTGGAAACTATGCAGATAAAAACATAAGAGCCAGAAGGAAGAGTTGAGTAGGCAGAACATATTTAACCTTGGCACATACCTACTCAATAAGGACATGTGTCTAGCTCATTCTACCTACCTATTATATTCATCTGTAACAGTATTTCTGTACCATCATATAAAAACTCAGGGTGATGAACAATGGTAAAACATCATCAAAAACAAAACAAATAATCATTAAACTGATTAACAAAAAAAAAAAAAAAAAAAAAAAGCAGTTGCAAGAAGATGCCTGCTCAATCTCTGCTGGAAGTGTTCCTTAGCATGGGGCTACTAAATGCACAACTTCTAGTCAAAGCTAGTAGTGCCTCTGTAATAGGGAATCCCATGGAGATGAACACCCAATTTCCTCTATCGTTCTGAGCATTGTCTGAGATTCTATAATATGCCACATCTAAGCCTAAGTATGTACAAATGAACCAAATGCACATTATTCCTTCATTTGTCATACCTTGGTAGACTCAACCCAATGATTATTAAATGACAAGGCTCAAGGAACTGATTAAAAGAACAATCAGATACTTCTTCTTAGTACAGAGGTTGGGAATTGGATCAAATGAGCTGTCTGGATCCTAACCTCCCTGATCTCCCACCAGCCAAGGCTGAGCAGTGCGTGGGACTGCCCACCTGTCAATTGCATGTCATGCGACCCATTTTCCTTTGTCTGCTTGGTTTCATATCAGTTTGGGCAAAGGCACAGCACTTTGCAAAAGCAAACAATCAGCGGATTGCTGGCGCTTGCAAGGCCTGGTGCCTTTGCAAGTGTGGATGACCACAGTGGTGCTTGCAAAAGTGCAGTGCTTTTCAGCCACAGCAGATTGGCAGTGTCTGCAAACCCTGCTTTATCTGCCCCCACACTATAGGGCAGTACAAAATGGCCTTGTGGGCCAAATGCAGAGGCCTGGTGAGCCTAACTAGTCTTGGTAGCCAAAGGTTGCCCACTGTTGCTTTAGTATACCACATCATTCAACTGTACCTCTTCCATAGCCATCCCTGTAGTATGTGGCTTTGTTTATTTGGCTCCAATGAAGTGGAATTTCTGTGCTGTTTTTGCTCCCTGATCATAGCACAACATGTTCTCGCTTGTGTAGGTTATCTGTGGGAGGCCTTACATTTTGGGCAGCTGGTTGGACGAGCTGGCCTTCTGTTCTCTTCCAACACTGCATTTCTATGAACAATACCTTATTTTATTTTATTTTTCAGCTCTGTGTTTAGGGATTTTGTTTTGGTTCAGGTCCATCTCTGGTTTTGTCTTTGTATTTACAGTGCTCTATTGAAGAATGTTTGTACTCTGATTATAAAGCTACTTCCTGGAAACTTTATAATTCATCCTTAAAATACTGCCTTAAGCTAAATCATGTAATATAAAACTTAAAACTGCAGATGAAAAAAAAATTAAGCATTTTGCCATTTAAACAATGTGTTTCAGCAACTTTGAAGTTTACCCTTTTCATGAACTTCCATAAACTCAGAAAGAAATCATTTCAGAATGAAGTTTGGCAAGTGATTAATCATGACAAGGGGCTTATTTATTTGGTGCTATTTTGAAAGAAAAACACAATAAATTAAAACCAGCCAAGATATTCACTTGTAGCAGAAAGATATGCAGTGTGGTGTTATATCAAAGAAATCACAGCAATAGTATTGGTCCCAAACAATGATTAGTGCTTGAAACCAAGTAAGGCCAATTGTCCATCTAGTCTGACTACCATGTCTGCTCTGACTGGTTTTGGCTATCCAGGACCTTGGGCAGGGGTCTTTCTACCTAGGAAAGGCCAAATATTGAACCTGGGGAGTGCTGCATGCAGGGCATGATCCTCGACTTTGCTTCTAGTGCACTATTTTTAGCTGCACTGATAGAAGGAATAGTAGCAGCAGTAGCATAGTACAGGAGACAACAATCTGTAATGGAACCTGTAATGTATCCTCTAAAATACAACCACTTAGGGATTAATTCAGTCATTTCCATTGGTTGTATCTTGGGCTGGGTTGAAAATGCCTTCCTTTCATGGGGCCATTTGTTTCCCACAAAAGTGCATTTTTGGAAACTTTCAGGCCAGTGGGGGCAACCGTTTTTCCTTTTTAAAAAACAAATAAATTGAAATATACTCGGAGTCGAGAGTGGATTTTATGCTCTTTATTCAGCTCATAGTGGTGAGGAGGAATGGAATTTTCCCCAGAATGTCTGCTTTATATACATTATTTACACAACGGGCCCCACGTGATTGGCTAATTCCAGGATTCTCCTGTAGGCCAATCAGGTCACGGATTCACTTCCACCTGGAGCTGGATTGGGTGGCTCTAGTGGACCAATCAGACTGCTGCATTCTGGAGCCTATTGTTCTAGGACCAATCAGACTGCTGCATTCTGAATCCTATTGTTCTAGGACCAATCAGACTGCTGCATTTTGGATCCTATTCAACTCAGTACATAACATAAATGAAAAGAATATCCCTAGGAATGGCACTATACCATGATAGAGCATCATTCCTTTTGGGCCATTCACAATTAGGAATGTTACCAGGTTGCTTCTGCTTATTGTGGTAGCTCCATTGTTCATGCAAATTTCTAGGTTTTCATCATCCTGTGGTCCCCTGTAAACTTGGCTACTCCACGTTCACTTGATCTAGCCAACTGATGGGTTGTTTGGAACCATCAGTTTTTAAAAATAGCCATCTGTTACCCTGTCTGGGTTTCTGTGTGGCAACTTGTTCTGGAGAGCCACAAATACAGCAATGTATGCAGCACATGTCACACTTTCCTGAGTTGGGGCACCTGTAGTTGTTGCAGTCAGGATACACAAGCAGAAATGGGATAAACACAAAATTGCAAATTTTAAAACAGCCTTGAAAGAATGTGTTCAGAATCTAAATTTAACGGGCTCCAACTGATTTGCAGTAACCAGAGTCAAAACCCCAAGACATCTTATTTGCTAGGTATTATTATGTTAAATGTTATATCCTGTACTTTCTTTAGAAAGATGGCATCTTTAGGGACTCTCAGTGACCCACCTTTAATACACATTTCTGGTTTTCACACACTTAGCATCAACAATAGTACAACATCGGGTGCTTCTAGACCATTCATTGCATTAATACTGGCGTGTTTCCACTTATTTCAATAGAGTTCAATGACATTGCAATGCTGCAAGGCCTCTTTATACTCCAATGGCAAAATTGCCATTTGACTTCACAGGGAGCAAGAGCAGGCCCTGGATAATTAGATAATTAACTTAGATAATTAGCTTGTTATTATCAACTTCTTTTGTGCTTGCTAAGGAAATTAAATATTAGTGTTTGTTTCAACAAGGCAAGCTTTATAACTTAAAGAGGCAGCTGCTCTGTTTTAAGTGTTCATCTTCCTTCGAAGATACAAAAACATAAAATATAACAAGAAGTGTGGTTTTTTTAATAAAAAAAATAATGTAAGAAGCAAAAGACTGCTCACTTTAAGTTTGACTTTCGTTGGCCTGACAAGAAAATGAATGTTCCACCCATCTAATCTACCTGCTTTGTACATTTATATACTTACACTGAACCATTATTGAACATTATAACTCCTACTACCCACATTCTACATTTTACATAATAATGCTAGAAGGGATACAGCCTTATTAGGAAAATGGAAGCTATCATCATGATTCGGCATGTTTTAATGCATCCCCTTCAGCCTGAACACAGCAATCACCGTAAACAAGCGGTTGTACTGCATTCATTACAGATCATCTCCCCTTTCTCTGAGTCATATTTCATCTTCTTCAATAGGTGTTCTCCATCATAATTTTGCCTGTCACTTATTACAGTTGATGTTAAATGGCTTTTCAGCTAAATGCTTGTTTGTGTTATTTATTAACTAGAGTATGTTTGCAGCGGTATATTTTATGAAAGTCAGACAAGATGTGTAAGCCCACTTTTAAAATGCTGGGAACTGGCATTGTGCGGAGGTGAGGGGCCCACTCCTGAGGACCCACAGAACCAGAAGGATTCTGGCACATTCTGAAAGGTTGTGCACCAGTTGGCAAGGGCAGTTGTGTTGTGGCCCTGGGGAACACCTAGAATGGATGGTCGACTGGATGGTTGTTGGGGATTTGTTGCTGCTGTTGCCTTTTTGTATCTTTATTTTAGATCTTGTGATTTGTGTGGAAATTGTTCAGTTTGGTTGTGTGTTTTTAAGTATTTTATTTATTGTTTGTGACTCCTTTTGTCATGTTGTAGCTATGAATTCTTTTCACGTTGTAAGCCACTTGAGCATGGTTTGAGCTGTGGAAAGGCAACATACAAATAAAATTATGCATGTATGTGCACTGCTAAGTTTGGAGAAGTGCAAATTTTGAAGAATGGCCGTGCTTTGTTTCATAGGGTGCAAATTAGGCAGGTTTTGCCTTTAAATGTGAACTGAATTGAATTTCTTTGCCAGCCCTAGTGGGGGAGGACAGAATAGCCTGATTTTGTTTTTATCCTACTGCTGTATTAACAGTGTTAGGTTTCCCTTTTGTTTTTGTATGATGTACTTTTTGCAGTGGCGTAGCGTGGGTTGTCAGCACCCGGGGCAAGGCAAGTAATTTGCGCCCCCTAACCCGTGGATTTGCGCCCCCTAACCTGTGAATTTGTCCTAACCCCAGATGTTGCGCCCGGTGCGGCCGGTCCCCCCTGAACCCCCCACGCTACGCCACTGACTTTTTGTTTTCTAATGACCGTTAGCTGCCTTGAGCAAATTTCAAAAGGTGGAACACAAATGTTTTTAACAACAACAGTAAGAATCCGTTGTGCTGTAGGTTATTCTTAGAATATGTTAAGATAGTAATATGATTACGTCTGAGCTTTTTAAAAAATTGGAAATTGATATGCACAAGTCTTCTTATTTTCAATTCATATAACTCAGTGTCTTTGCAAAATCTTGTGGCAATGACTTCTAGAAATAAATTGTGTGCATTTCATGACTGAGCATTTCTTTTTGCTTGTCCTGAGCTTACTGACGATAAATTTCACTGGACAACTATGGGCTCTTGAGTTCTGAGATAAAGTGAATGAAAGACAGGGGACCATTTCTCTCTACTCAGTTGTTTCTTTTTTATAACACTGTATCTTGTCCTTCACAGCTAAAAGAAGGTGTGGAGGTGAAAGCTCCAGTTCTCGTTCCAGAGTGGAAGTTAGATTCGGGAGGACTGGAGAAGAGAGAAGGTGGGCTTTAGCAGTGATATGCTTCTTTATATGTAATTTTCTAAACACATTTTCCCCCTGTGACAAGTCATTTGCATCCTTGGATTCATGATGTCTGGGATAATTAAGAACTGATTTCATAGGGATCGCTCAGGTTGCCATAGCAGCTGAAACTTACTCCTTTTGTGAAAATGTTACAAGCCCCTTGACTCTTGTTTACCATGTAACCAGACACATTATTAGCTTAATGAAGGAGCTCTTCAAGTGGCTCTTTCCAAATTTGTAAGTTATCTGTCCAACAAGTAGAGCGCTGCTGTGTGCTGCGTTATTCACAGGGGCCATCTGGACAGCATTCGAAAAGGCCACATATCCTTTGCCAGCCAACATCTTTTTTGCTGCGGAAAAACCCCCCAAATGAAAACCAATGGTTCTCTCTAAATGTGCTCTGTGATGTTGGCTTTATATTTCAACTGCTTCCTTGGCTTTACATTGTTGCAATTCTTTTTCTAAAAATAAAAATAAAAATCTAAAGGTTTAAAATTATAAATGCTGCCCTCTTTTAATGACTGAAAACTGGATAGTCATATGCAGCTGACTATTCCAGAATTCTGTTCCAGTTCTAATTATTAACTGTTGTTTGTGCATCCCAGAGAGAGCTGTAGAATCCCTGCCATTTGTGCATTGTTCTTGAGACTGCCATCTTGGCTCGCTCTTCAAGGATCATGTAAACAGCTACTTGCTCCTCTGTCTTTGCATTGTATCATGTCAAAAGAAAAGAAAAAAGATCTGTTTGTCAGAACACAATGTGCAAGTGAGCACATGTTTAAAATGTAGATAGAGGATTTGATATAGCAATTGTGGCTCACAGACCTGTGTGCCCCCACCTCACCCACAAAAGTGTGTGTGTGTGTGTGTGTGTGTGTGTGTGTGTGTGTGATAGTTTGGTTCCATGTAGCCAGAAGGCAGTTTGCTTTACTTTAGGCAGAAGTTATTGCATGACTATAGGGACAGAAAAAGGACTGAATCACATCAAAGTGCTTATAAGATGGTGGTGGTAATGAGTTGCATCCAGTTTGTGCCCTCCTATGAGGATGAGGGCTTTTGATTTGGCAGAATCCAAATATTCCAGAAAGGATTTCTGGGGAGAGGGGCTGGGGGCTGCAGTTAAGAAGGAATTGGCAAATATCTGCTCCCTTCCTATTCCATTAGCAAATAGGTTCCAATGGAGAAACAGCACAAGGAACACCAGTTGGGTCTGTCCAATATACACGACAAAGTGTTATGTCTGATTTCTATGGAATCCAAGGCTGTGGCTATGGGAGAAGCAAGATCCTCTTGGAGTGTTAATGCTGTGAACCCCTCCATCATAGGCTCGGATTCTGAAGGAAACATGAACCCTGAGTAAGTGCCTGGAACCCCTGCAATCTTGAACCGTTCAGAGATTGGGGTGGCATGCAATAATGCATTAAATTATTCCCTTTGCTGTGATAGCAATATGCAAAATGTTGATACTACTATAATAGAAAATAACCTATGAATGAATGTTTAATTTTTAAAAAGTTTTTTTATGTCTAAGTAGACATCACCATGCCGACAAAGGTCCTATAGTTAAAGCTATGGTTTCCCCAGTAGTGATGTATGGAAGTGAGAGCTGGGCCATAGAGAAGGCTGATCACCGAAGAATTGATGCTTTTGAATTATGGTGCTGGAGGAGACTCTTGAGAGTCCCATGGACTGCAAGAAGATCAAACCTATCCATTCTTAAGGAAATCAGCCCTGAGTGCTCACTGGAAGGACAGATCCTGAAGCTGAGGCTCCAATACTTTGGCCACTTCATGAGAAGAGAAGACTCCCTGGAAAAGACCCTGATGTTGGGAAAGATTGAGGGCACAAGGAGAAGGGGACGACAGAGGACAAGATGGTTGGAGAGTATTCTCAAAGCTACCACAGTTTGACTAAACTGTGGGGGGCAGTGGAAGACAGGAGTGCCTGGCGTGCTCTGATCCATGGGGTCATGAAGAGTTGGACACGGCTAAATGACTAAACAACAACAACAACAACATTGGCTAGTAATGCTGTATAGCAACTATGTTCTTATATATGAATGACAATTTAGAAAGCCCAGACCTGGTAGAGAATCACACACATTCTATGTGTAAATAATGTCTTCCCTGTGGCAAAAAGAATTATTATATTATTCCCTCATATGATTGTTCTTGTCAAAAGACTGCATTATACCGTGTGGGTCTTTTCCTGAGTGAAGGTTCTTCAGCCATAATATTTAACCTATTGCCCTACTGACCTCCAAATGAGAGTGCTGTCAGCCATAATCAGCTTCTCTTTCAGGAAAAAGGGTATTACAAACTTTGGCAAGAAATAGTCCCTTAGTGGGAAAAGATATGGTTTGCTTTACATTTATTTACCAAAGCAGATTTATTGATTTAGGGGGACTTTTCTCTAACTCACTATATCATGGGCAAACAATAAAAGATTCCATCAGCTACCTTTGCACAGCAACTGTACTCAGACAAAAGCATGTGAAATTGCAGGTGCAAGAGGAAGTGGGATTGCACCACCTGGTTCTACCTGACCTCTGTATTTTGGAACAGCATGTATGTGCCTCCAAGCTGTACAGGTTCGGATCTGCACATGCGACTTGTCATGCACAGGCTCTGTGTAGAAGACCCCCCCCCCCGATAAATGCATAGAAATTGGGGGTGGTTTGCATGTTGATTCAACACACATCTGTTCTGTAAACAGAGCTAGCATTTTTGAGTGACACATGGGCATTATTAAAAGCCTGATATGCTGAGCAGGGCTGGTGCCAGACTTCAGGGGCCTCTCAGCAGGGTGCCCACCCCCATAGCTAGGACAGGATCCCTGCTTGCCACTGCACGCAGGAATGATAATGTTCCCTTTCCCTGGATCACCCCACCCACAACCACCCCACCCACAATCTTTCTCCCCTGTCCCCATGCACCCCATAAATCTGTTCTGGGTTTCCCACTAACCTCTGGGTCTCTTCCAACTCTACAATTCTGTGATTCTATAGGGATGGACACTGAAAACATATATAGTCACTTTAAACCACACACATCCTTGTCCACGCATGGTGCTGCGTTTCTAATACCTTTCACATTTTGATTTGCAAGCTGTAGACTTGTAAACAATTCATTTAGTACCAAAGGGCACCTTATGGGTGGTTCTTTTAGCACTGTTGCAATCTGGAAGACATTTTTACACGGTTGGTTAATATCTGTAGCATCCCTTGTGTACTGCAATTTGTTGTTGTTGTTGTTTAGTCGTGTCCGACTCTTCGTGACCCCATGGACCAGAGCACGCCAGGCACCTCTGTCCTCCACTACTTCCCGCAGCTTGGTCAAACTCATGCTGGTAACCTCGAAAACACTATCCAACCATCTCGTCCTCTGTCGCCCCCTTCTCCTTGTGCCCTCAATCTTTCCCAGCATCAGTGTCTTCTCCAGGGAGTCTTCTCTTCTCATGAGGTGGCCAAAGTACTGGAGCCTCAGCTTCACGATCTGTCCTTCCAGTGAGCACTCAGGGCTGATTTCCTTAAGAATGGATGCGTTTGATCTTCTTGCAGTCCATGGGACTCTCAAGAGTCTTCTCCAGCACCATAATTCAAAAGCATCAATTCTTCGGCGATCTGCCTTCTTTATGGTCCAGCTCTCACTTCCACACATCACTACTGGGAAAACCATGGCTTTAACTATACGGACCTTTGTTGGCAAGGTGACATCTCTACTTCTCAAGATGCTGTCTAGGCCTGTCATTGCCCTTCTCCCAAGAAGCAGGCGTCTTTTAATTTCGTGGCTGCTGTCACCATCTGCAGTGATCATGGAGCCCAAGAAAGTAAAATCTCTCACTGCCTCCATTTCTTCCCCTTCTATTTGCCAGGAGGTGATGGGACCAGTGGCCATGATCTTCGTTTTTTTGATGTTGAGCTTCAGACCATATTTTGCGCTCTCCTCTTTCACCCTCGTTAAAAGGTTCTTTGATTCCTCCTCATTTTCTGCCATCAAGGTTGTGTCATCTGCATATCTGAGGTTGTTGATATTTCTTCTGGCAATCTTAATTCCAGCTTGGGATTCATCCAGCCCAGCCTTTCGCATGATGTATTCTGCATATAAATTAAATAAGCAGGGAGACAAAATACAGCCTTGTCGTACTCCTTCCCCAATTTTGAACCAATCAGTTGTTCCATATCCAGTTCTAACTGTAGCTTCTTGTCCCACATAGAGATTTTTCAGGAGACAGATGAGGTGATCAGGCACTCCCATTTCTTTAAGAACTTGCCATAGTTTGCTGTGGTCGACACGTTTATATTCAGGAATCATATTGCACAGGAAGATGGCAGAGATACTTTCTATGGGTAGTACCCAACTATGTTTTTGCACTGTTGAAAGATGTTTCATGGAAGGCCTCTCCAGTGAGATCATTCTGCATCTGCAGTGCCACCACTGAGAAGGCTCTGCTCAGTGCCCTTACAAAATGGATCTCTAAATGATGGGATTAAAAGCACTGAATGACAGATATGGGGGCTCTAAGAGTAGATGGTATTCTCTAAAGAACACTGGATCTGGATGCAGACCATTTAGAGATTATAGGGAAGGATTTTATGGCTAAAGGGCCTAACGGGTCATAATTCTCAGTAGTGGCACCCTCACTGTGGAATGCCATGCCCTCACTTCAGATGTCAAGGAGATAAAGAATTGCACAACTTTTAGAATACATCTGAAGGCAGGTCTGTATCAGGAAGTTTTTAATGCTTGATGTTTTATGTTTTAATTATTATTAGTTCCTCAGTTTGTAATCTACTTTTGAGCTTGATGATTTAGACTCTACACGTAGCTAGTTAGAATTTTATTTTAGAGGACTATAGGCCCCCATATAGCCAGCGTTTTTGTGAGTTGCCAAGTTACACTGTTTAATGCTGGAGATATACCAGTCTAAAAGACTCAAACTAACACATTTTGATTCACACTATAGCAATTGTCCTAGTTTCCACAGTTGTTACTCTAAGTGTTGTCTCAACATAAAAAACTAGGTTTTTCTCATGAAAGCAGGCTATCTTTCAAGACTGTTTAACATATATAAACAAAATCTGTTGCAATAACTGTGAAATCATTTGCATTCATAATTATAGTTGCTTTTCTCATAAATTGCAATCATATCCAAGAACACATTCAAAAATAGAAATACATTATTTATGCTTTATTGTTCAAAATGGGTTTCTGTTTTATGAAGCTGCAAAGATAAGGAATTAAATTTACTCAAAACAAGAAACCTGAAATATCATGATCTGGCAAGGTGATGACAGATCAGAATAATTATTACCGTAGCTCTTTCTGAGAGCCATAGAAGTTAGGCACTTTTGAGATCAGTTTCACTGTGAAAGAAAGAAAGGAAAAACTCACCTAGAAATAAAACCATGCTGTATATACATTGGATGGCATTATTCCAGTCGAGGGCCTCTACTGCACCAAAACATTTGAATTTTTTATAAGGTTTTACATTTTTGATGAAAATATCTTTCTGCAGAACTGTTTCTAGATTCAAAAAATATGTCTGTCAGAGAAATATTCAGATCTGTGGTTTTATAAAAAGCTCTTTAAAGTGATGAAGGATATTTGCTTGATCAAAAAGTCCAAGCTGTTTTATATTGCTCAGGAAAAATAAAACCAATTAAGCAAAAGGGAGACCAAAGATTTTCTTCTTCTAAAAAAAGTCCACCTTTCTGCACCACTCCTGTCATGTTTTCAACTATTCTTTGTACTCCTTTTGTCTGCATGGAAAATGAAATATTTTCCATTTCGTATGAATGTGGAATGATATCTAAGCATCATTAATCCAAGATTATTTCAGAAACATCCTGAATGTTCAGCAAGTTTGTCTCAGTTGGATCCATAATACAACTGATGGGTATTTCACTTCTAGGCATAATGCCATTAGGTCCCCCCCCCCCATTCACTTTTACCCTCACTTAACTTACCCCACCTGTGGCTACTTTGAAAAATGTGTGTCACCTAGGACAAATGGATTTATTCAGTATATTAAAAAATATGAGTTACTGAATCATCATATATTTATTAGAAACAAGCACAATAAATGTTGACAACAATGTCAGAATGATGTTTTCTCTAGAAACGGGATAAAATATAAGGCAATCCCAGAATTAAACATTTATGGTTATGAAATTAATTTGTGAAGAGGAAGGTGGGCACTACCAAGGTTACATTCACACAGCAATTTGAGCTCTCACATTATTTAAAAGCCAAGCAGAAGTTTAGCGCTCATTTGTGTTATTTGTTTCCAGAGAAAAAAATGTTTGCAACACCATTAACCCAGAAAATTGGAGTAAAGTTTCAGAATCTGCAGTGGCAGATTTCTTTCCTGCTGTTTCCATTGGTGAATCGTGGGGGGTGGGACAGATGTGTGGATGAGCAGTGACATTGTCCAATGATGTTTGATGCTGTGTCACACCACGCCCACTTTTGTGAATGAAATGTAAGCCACAGTTCCGCAGTGCAACAAGCACTGCAGCCTGAAAATGGGACAGAAGTAACCAGGAAAGCTAACACTGTATTAAACTAAAACTTTGCACAAATGGCCTCTTGAAAACTTGTGCCCTATTTGTGGATGGCAAAATTGGGGGATCATTTCGCCGAATTTATCCAGGGGGAGGAGAAATTCTCCAACAGATTCTCAGTGGTGGGGCTCCCCACAAGCACCACCAACAGCACAACTTCTGTCTTTTTTAGGGAAGCTTTCCTGTTTAGGGAAGCTTTTAATATCTGATGGACTATTGTATTTTAATATTTTGTTGGAAACTGCCCAGAGTGGCCGGGGAAACGCAGCCAGATGGGCGGGGTATAAATAATTAAAAAATATTATATTATTATTATTATTTTCAAAACCCCCCCCTCCTGCTGTTGAAACTTGCAGCAGCAGCTGCAACATCTTTACTGTCAGTCTGTTCACTGTTTGTATAGTGCGATTCCACTGCCCTGTAGGGATGTGAGGAATGGTGATCACCACACATATATACAAATGATGGGGGATATATGGGGGGAATACTATTTTTAAGGGTAGGGGTGGGGAAGTGAGAACATTAAAAACCTCAGAGATTTTCTCATAGACATGCCACAGTTAAAAGGACATGGCATGCATCCATCATTTAGCAACTGTGTTGAGGTGGTAGATCTAACCCCCCACCACAAGATGTTGCCCTGTCAAAATTAGCTCATCCCTGAGGTACATGTGATGAACTGCACACAGTCCTCATAAAGTGTGAGGTAGGTCCCTCATCTGAGCCACCGGCAAATCTGCTAGTTCTTGCATTTATTATTTACTTACTAAGATTTCTTCCCCACCCTTCACCCAGTGGAAGCTGGTCCATCAGGAAAAAGCACCCTCTTCAACCTGTGTTACAACCATCCAACCTGTGTTACAACCATCCAACAAGGTTGTTGTTCCTCTTCCTGTTTAGTTTCAGTTGCTTTTGTAGAACTCGGCAGGGAGGAGAATAGAGACAAAATTAGAAAGAGCTGGCTTTGCTTGTTACTGGCTCTACCTATTTTGAGATCAGTGGCGTAGCGTGGGTTGTCAGCACCCGGGGCAAGGCAAGTAATTTGCGCCCCCTAACCCGTGGATTTGCGCCCCCTAACCTGTCGATTTGCGCCCCCTAACCCGTGGATTTGCCCTAACCCCAGATGTTGCGCCCGGTGCGGCCGGCCCCCCCTGCACCCCCCACGCTACGCCACTGTTTGAGATTACTTGTTTTCTGCCTCACCGTTCCCACTGGGCACCAGCCACCATTGCCTTCACCTTAAGGTTTCAGGGTGCATTATGACAACAGAATATAAAAATATAAAACCAGGTAAAGCCACTACAAATGGAACAGAACAATATAAATTCAGCAAAGAAGGTGGGCTCCATGAAAGAAATACATTTGAGTGTCAGAGGCCAAGGTAAAGAAGTGTGTCTTCTGTCAAATAGTAGACACATCTCTGTTCCACAATTAAGGGGCCACTACAGAGAAAGCCCTCCTCTGGACTGCCCTTCCCAGTGCTTCCCTGAGGGAGCTGGAACTCTTAAGACATTTGGATAGCAGCCCTGTTCACGAATTGTGAATGCCTCATGAATGTCCTGCTATCCCCCTGCTCCTCTGCCAAGGTGGACCTTTCAGACACATCCCTGTATCTTGATAGCATCTTCTGTGTCCACTCTGGTCCTTCTGCTAAAGTGGTGATGAAAGAGAAAACAAACAAGCATTTGGCCATCGGGGCTCACTTAAATCAGACAACCAAAGCAGTACCCACCTAGAAGAAGGAACACCTCAGAGAAGATACAATATTCTAGTCCAAAAGCAAATCAGGACTAGCTGTTTAAAATTCTCCCTAATCCCTGTACAGAAAGCTAAGTCAAAGTCAGGTATGTTTCCCATAAACTGATCAAATTAACACTATTTTGGGCAAGGTCCTGGCTCATGTTAATTCCAAACCTGTGAGCAATAGTCTGCGATAAGTGTTGGAAACAGAGTACTTGACTAGATGGACCTTTGTTCTGATCCGGTAGGATTCTTCTTATGGCCTCATAACACTCTAGCAAACAAGTTCTAATTCATTAGGGTTGCAATCTAATGTGACATGCAGACATGGCACTCCTCCAGCAGGTAAAGTAACAACCCCATATGCTTGTTCTTTGCAGGGTTGAGTAATGGTTTAGTTGGATGTGACCCAGTTCTGACAGATCACATCTCTGCTGGTAGCAACAACTCTGTTTCATGTCCTTCAGTACGGAGAACCTAATAATGCTCGTGACAGATGGCTGGCAGTACTGTAAGTGTGTGACTGAGCCATCCTGAAATCTATATATATGTTAATGTTGATTGAAAAAAGTTTGGGGCTTTTCTCACTCTAGATTTATTAATTCTAACTGTGCTTGGAGGGGAGAAAGTGGTGAAATTATTTATGAGAGAAGCTGTTCATTTGAGTTTTGTAATCAAATATATTGAAGGCCTGGATGAACACCTACTGTTCCTGTTTCTTATTTAGATACCACTTTTAATTTGCAAAAGTGCATTAAAGGCTTTATTTGGTTTGTCCTCTAAGGTAGGTCATAATAATCCCCATTTTATGGATTGGGAACTGAGGCCAAAACACAAGAGGCTGTACTATGTGATGGTAAAGATAGGTTTTTCAACCCAGGTCTCTGTTTCAAATTAAACTCTATATGTAGTGGGCCATATCATTAGAAATGAATCATTCTCTTTTTAGATTAGACCCCTGGGCAGCAAAACTGGTTTGACTTTGAAATAATCACAGTTTCTCTAATTAGCATTGCAACGGATATACATACATAGTTTGGAAAGCAAAGAATCAATTATGCTTAATGAAAAAGTGGTAGAAACACACACACACACACACACAGAGAGAGAGAGAGAGAGGGGGGGGGGAGAGATGGGGAAGTTTGCAAGGCAATTGCATTACTACTGATGTCCTTCAGTTCTAATATTTTTATCTATAATAGGTGGTGGACTCAAAACTACAGAAATTTGGGCTCTTAGCTGAGAAATAATGGAAATTTTATTTTTGTTCCTATAAAGCCAGTGTTGGAAGCATAAGATGTTGTAAGAGTTGAGATGCTTCAGTGCCCTGGCTTTGACACACAGTACTGTGCTGGAGGCTGCAGACTCTGGGTAACAGACAACGAATTTGGGTTCTATTAAGAGTAATGGGGGAAGCCACTTGAAGAACCCAAGGCTCCTCCTAATGCACAGCTACCATCCTCTTGTTTAATTCTGCTGTCTGTTGGTTCAAAAAATTTGTAGGTGAGATCACTTTTCTCTGGTAGCTAATATCTAACCCTCTTTGAGACCTTTTGAGTCCAAATTTAGTCTCAAATCTGTGAGAAAGGAAAGTTGGAACAATATGTGTTTGTGTGTGGGGGGTGTGGATCCTATCCCTTCAGTAAGGCGATGCACAATTAATGAAGGGAAAAAAACCCATTTTCTTGCAATGTACTCTTGACAAGCTGCCTTTTCCAGGCAATTGAGGGACAGTAAAGAACTATTCTAAGTTCTGATGCACAGTAAGATTGCAGCTTGCCAGATACCAGAAGGTAACTTTAAAAAACAGGCTGAATAAAATATGGCAAGTTGTGGATCTCACCATATGTTGGAACATTAAGAACTGTGGACTGACACCCCACATTGTGCAGAAAAGTTCAACCCCACCCCCCGTTACACAACAATCGTTCACATGGTGACCTATGTCAGTCATGGAACTGAAAACTGATGAGCTGTTACACTGCTTACTATTTTCAAGGATTTTAGTGGATTTCTCAATGCCAATCCATTGTTATATTTAGAAGCGAATTGTGAGCAAATATCTCCCCCTCTGAACAATGCCAAAAAGCTTACAGGGAGGAGAGTTAACATGGCTCAAACTACAAACAAGCAGAAAATAACATTGCAACTGTAATCACCAAATTACATTGCTAAGTAGCAACCCCACACATCTGCAGTCAAAATTCTTATAACCAGCCAAAGTAGTTTAATGTAACTCGGGTGAAATTGGGTGTTGGGAAGGAGGGTGGTCTGTTGAGTCTGGCACCAAGCTATTAAATTTCCACATAGTTTGACAAAAGTTACTTGGGTTAGGTGAGTACAGTAGCATTTTGATGTCAGTCAAAAAAGATTCAAAACAGCATTCTAAATGCCTTCCTAATGGCCTGTAGCTGCAAATGTCCGGCCAAACTTTAAGATCGCGCTTTCAGTACATTCTGTTCCCAGAAGCTACTGAAGATCTGAAAAGAGTCCACATCACATGCCTCTTGAAGAGAAAGAGCCAAATGGGGCATTTTGTCATCTTTCCGAAACGTGCTACTATCACCTCTCCCTTGACCGACTTGCTGTTATCTACGTATTCATCTTAGCAATGTCCTCATCCCACAGAGATGTTACACCATCTGGGCCTGATGAAAAGAAGACACAGAGCTGCATCTCATCATGGCTCGACTGACTTGTCAGCCCAAATTGTTTCACTGCTCTGTTCTGCTTGCAAAATCTCTCTTTCTTCTTCTCTCTCTCTCCACTGCAGATTCCAATTGTTAAAAACTTTCTTCTTTGATCTCTAGGACACGAAAGAGCAGAAACTCTGCAGCGCTAATATTGCTTGTCACTACCAAGAAAATCGAATATCCAAGGCTGCAGATTGACTACAGAAAATTAACTTGGACATTGCAGGGGAACTCTTGGTCTTTTGAAGTTGATGGAAAAGCTACAGCTGTCTTCTGCAGTAGACAGGTTCAGCTCCTTGCTCCATACCTTTGATAGGGGAAAGCAATCAACAATCTTTATTTCATTTCAGAGCTAGCTTGCTTTTCTTTGTTGGTCATCATGTCTAGAATAGGGACAAAGTAGCCACTGAACATACCCTAGGGTCAAGCACAATACACTTTCCCCCCAGACATTGCAATGGATACACCAAAACTCGTTGGGAGTAGGTATGGAGGAGAAATTCAATTCAGTATGCAGTTAAAGCCCTATCTAATCTATCATGTTTGCATTTTCCAAAACAACATGCAAACTGAAACACGTGTATCCTAATTTGCACTTCTCCTAATTTTCCAATGCTGTTTTTGAAGCAAACAATGCTTACAAAAATGTAAATATATTAGGGGAACTGGGCATAAAAAGGAAGTTATTCACAAAAGCAGCATACAAATGTGTGTTATATTAGGGGAAATCCCTTGCAAAAATGTGGAAACATTTGTCAAAACTGCACATTAAAAATTGTTTATTGGGAGAAATTCACATTGAAATTAGGATTATTATTATTATTTTTTATTAAAGATTTTCTTGTTTTACAAAAGTGTTTGCAATGTCTCTCTCGCATCCCCCCCCCCATGTAACATTTTTACAAATCAGTTTCATTTGTTGAGACATTGGGAAGAAAAGGGGGAAAGAGGTGGGGGGGGGAAAGATGGGGTGGGGTGGGGTCGGGCGACGGTGTTACTATTTTACTTACTATATGTAGGGTTTGGTGTCAGCATTGCTTGTGCAGGTTCTTTGTTGTTTACTTGTGTTCCTTTTTTGAAGAATTGTTTTTTTTAAAAAAATCACCACAAAATGTAAACTGGACCTAAGATTGGAAAAATGAGAAACTGAGAGAACTGAGATTAACAGATCCTTCCACCTCTAGTTGGAAGTCCCAACAACATCAGGAGTACCACAGGTTCTGCATTCTTGCCCTAGACATTTGGGCTCCCCAATCACTTTCTTACCTTTTGCTCCAGTTGAAAGCAAGCTGGACATGATTGAGAAACTTGTGACATGGTTCCTAGACAACTGCAATATTCAATGCCCCCTAGATTTGTGTATAATTTGCAGGAGGAATTCTGTTTTCAAACCTAGTGTATTTACTCAGAAATGTCTGCTGTGATTTTTAATTTTCGGTAGCTGCATTGCACTAGCAACACTCCCTCAGGATTGGAGCCCAATGAGGCTGCTGGGAAAAAGGGGGAGGTATCAGCATGCTTGAGGAAACATAAGGAGCCCCCCACTAAAAACAAAAAAGCCCCCAGCCCAATCACCACGACCATAATTTTATTTGTATGCTGCCTTTCCATAGTTGAAACTATGCTCAAGGGGGCTTACAACATAAGAATTATCGTACATAATTACAATTACAGAAGTCATAAACAATAAATAAAACACATCAAAAAGTACACAACCAAATGAAAACAATTTCCACGTAAATCATAAGATCAAAAACTAAAGATACAACAATAACAGCAACAAGCTCTCTCAACAATCCTCTAGCCCAAGAATCTGTTCAACAGCCTCAGCTTTTGTAGCTGGAGTCAGTCAGCACTCCACTCTCCTAGGCCAGATGGGAAAAGGCCAGCAAGGCAGAGTGCAGGGCTCACAGCCAAGATGGTCTCATTTAAAACAACACAGATAAAAATTAAAAACAATTTAAAAGAGAAGCCCTCTCTGCTGAGCAGCAGCCACAGTCCTTGTGGAGCCTGTCAAGCCCCTCCCCAAGCCGGATGGAGAGAGGCAAGGGCAATGAGGACTGAGCATGCTCAATAGTCATGAGATGTTCAGTGTCAGCTAGAGAAAAAACCCTGAGATGGTGGTAGAATGCAGCATTCAGGCAAGAGGGCATAACTGACTGACTGGCACCTACAACAACACTCCTGATAGGTGGTTGAGAATACAGTGGTACCTCAGGGGACTGGAAATATCATTCTTAATATGAAAGCAGCACAAATATTCGAGGATTGGACTCCTGCCGATCAAGAAGCATGGGTACCCCCCACAAAAATTTATAATTTGGAAAATAATTGGATTATATGATTTGTATTGTTATAATTTGGATTAATTGGTTTGATGTGTTTAATTCGGTAAGATGAAACTTAATAAAAAATATTTTTTTAAAAAAGAGAATACAGTGGTACCTCGGGTTACATACGCTTCAGGATACATACGCTTCAGGTTACAGACTCTGCTAACCCAGAAATAGTACCTCGGGTTAAGAACTTTGCTTCAGGATGAGAACAGAAATCGTGCGGCGGCAGCGGGAGGCCCCATTAGCTAAAGTGGTACCTGAGGTTAAGAACAGTTTGAGGTTAAGAACGGACCTCTGGAACGAATTAAGTAGTTAACCCGACTTACCACTGTACATGGTAGATTTGTTGCAGATCACACTTGTTCCTTCACAATCACTAATTCCTCTCTTTAAGCAAAGGGTAGGGAACTTGTCCAACAACATCAGGATAGCCACAACTCCCGTCATCCCTGACAGCTGCCTACACTAGCTGAGGCTGATGGTAATTGGAGTTCTGGGCACCACAGTTCAAGAGGGACACTGACAAACTGGAACGTGTCCAGAGGAGGGCAACCAAAATGGTCAAAGGTCTTATGAGGAACGGCTAAGGGAGCTGGGCATGTTTAGCCTGGAGAAGAGGAGGTTAAGGGGTGATATGATAGCCATGTTCAAATATATAAAAGGATGTCACATAGAGGAGGGAGAAAGGTTGTTTTCTGCTGCTCCAGAGAAGCGGACACGGAGCAATGGATCCAAACTACAAGAAAGAAGATTCCACCTAAACATTAGGAAGAACTTCCTGACAGTAAGAGCTGTTCGACAGTGGAATTTGCTGCCAAGGAGTGTGGTGGAGTCTCTGTCTTTGGAGGTCTTTAAGCAGAGGCTTGACAACCATATGTCAGGAGTGCTCTGATGGTGTTTCCTGCTTGGCAGGGGGTTGGACTCGATGGCCCTTGTGGTCTCTTCCAACTCTATGATTCTATGATTCTGAGTCTAGCAACAACTGGAGAAACACAGGTTTCCCATCCTCACTTTAAATAAATGCCAGGGTACCCTGCTTCACGGGTGTCATAATGCAATGGCGATGTAAATAGGCAGGCGTGTGCTTGAGTGTTCTGCTTCAGCTGCACTGCAAAAATACTGGTATAAACACAATTGCTTCATATCTCAACAATTAACTGATTTGAATACCTAGAAGGAAAGAAAAAGAGTATCCTATGTGCTAATTAACTACTTACACTCCTCCTGCCCCAGAAATGCCAAGACTGGTTTTATTCTTCTTCTAATATAAAATTTTGCTTCAGTTTCCAGAAGTTAGGGTAGCTTGGTCAGTGGTCGAAAGCCTGCCTTTTGTCAGCTGTGCAAAAAGGTAGAGAGGTCATTTGTCTGCCTTCTATTTAATTCAAGAAATTCACTGTCAAGGATTAAGTTATCTTTGACTTCTACTGTAGGGCGATTTTTATTCCTCCTGATTTGTAGCCTGCATTCATGACCTTCAGAGTTTGTAGAGCCTGAAAAGCAGTGTTTGTTTCATGTGGCATTAAGCTCAAAGGTTATTTCATACATAAAAGAGTTGAGGAACCTATACAGAGCTAGAAACAAGGGTAAGTTAAAGGGATGGATTCTGCTGGTGCAATGTTCTAATTTCAGATGACTCAAATCTGGACAGCAGCTAGGGTGGTCTCTTGGAAAGGATTTTGTTTGCAGATTTGCGTGAGAAATAAAATGTCTTGAATTAGGTTGCTTGAGTGGGTTCTCTCTGGTGAACCTCCAAATATGTTTCCAAACTTTGTTGCCCATTTGCTGCTCCCTGCTTAGATCCAACACCCCTTCCCTATGCCTCTTCCCTACCACCAACATTTTTGATCCACCATCATATGTAGTCAGAATATTAACAGGGTTAGAAGTTCAAAAACAGCAGCAGCAGGTTGAAATCTCAGCTGGTAGCATGGCAAAGCAAAGAGGAGAAAAGCTGTACATGGAGAGAAGGGAAGAAAAAAACAGCTCCCAGTCTCTTCTTCACCCCAGGAAACTTAATGAGAGATTGTATACCCGAAGGAGCGTCTCCACCCCCATCGTTCAGCCCGGACACTGAGGTCCAGTGCCGAGGGCCTTCTGGCGGTTCCCTCGCTGCAGGAAGTGAGGTTCCAGGGAACAAGGCAGAGGGCCTTCTTGGTGGTGGCGCCTGCCCTGTGGAATGCCCTCCCAGCAGATGTCAAGGCAATAAACAACTATTTTACTTTTAAAAGACAACTGAAGGCAGCCCTGTTTAGGGAGGTTTTTAATGTCTGACACTGTATTCAGTTGGAAGCTGCCCAGAGTGGCTGGGGAAACCCAGCCAGATGGGCAGGGTATAAATAATAAATTTATTATTATTATTATTATTATTATTATTATTATTATTATTATTATTGCCATCTCTACTAAACCTGTATTCTCTGTCTGCACAGGTGCATGTGCTGGCACATTATATTTTTTAAGAAATAACCTTTCAAGCACCAGCCACTTCCCATGTTATGTAAAACTGCAGTGGCATGTAACACAGAATCCACATTTCCCTGGTATTCAGATCTTAACCCAAATCCATGAACCCAAAAACCCGCCAATGCAATTATGCAGCTACTGTAACACAAAGGGTCATTTTACCCAATCATATGATTACTCATTGTCTGAATAATCCATTGCAGATTTATCACCACAAATATAATTTTCATAGTGACTGATGACTAGAGTATGGCCTGAAGGCACATGAGGCTGCCACCTTGCTGCAGTTAAGCAGATCTGGGTCTGGTCAGTGCCTAGATGAGAGGCCACCTGGAAACCATATGTAATCTGCCTTGGGTTCCATGGAGCAAGGCAGAATATAAATGTAATAAAGCAAAACATCATTATTCAGTGCAGACACTACACACATTGGGCAGAGCCATTAAGTAGCAACAGATCAAGTGCTATACCTGCAGGTGTGAATGTTCCCATATTCGTGGTATCTTCTGATTGTATGAGTCATACAGTTTCACACAGCCTTTTTTTTTGTTAGACCATCATATACAACCATAGCTTAAATTTTAAAAATCATTTTAATCCTTATTGCTTTCTGAAATCAAAATATCACAAAATCCTAAATACTGAAAATGTACACCCCTGTGCTTTTTGTTTAGCTATTAGGAAAAAAAGAATAGTTTAACATGATTGCCATCAATGCATAGTGATTTTAACAGAGATAAAAAGTGGCTAAGCCATGATGGGGTTTGCAACGTAGGGATTTCAAGGTAATAATTTTAGTATTAAGCTGTAAGAAATTGGTCTGTACTAAGAGAGAGCAACAGGATAGCTGAATCAGGAGGAAACAGAATAAAGAACGTCTGTGACAATAGGTAGCGATTAAGTATGATAGTGACCAAGGATTGTCTGTGAAATGCATTAGCCAGTGTTCCTGTGGCTTTTTGGGGGGTTTCCTCTGCAATTTCCTCCTTTTGAAGTTTGCCTTTGTCCACCTTCTGTATCCATTTTATCTTATGCCAATTGCTGTGTCATTCCACATTTTCCATGTCCCCCTTCCATGTCACTTCATCTCATCCTTGGCCTCCATCAATCTCTGTCTTTCAATCTCTGTCTTATTCTTACTCTTATTCTTACTGCTACAAACAGAAAGCATCCTATTTTTGCATCCTATTTATGGTAAGTCCCACTCCTACAGGTGAGCCGGAGGGCACTTCTACACCTGCTTCCATTTATGGGACACAGTAACACCACCACCAATAAGAGCAGCAACCAGTTGGTACCACATCTCAAAAGCTGGGTACTGTAGAACAACTATATTTAAAACAGCAAACTTACCACCTAAGATCGAGGGGAGGAGAAAGTCTTCACCTGTCTGGTAGCTTCCATCAGTTTTCTCCAGTACTCTCGAGCTCCCAGGAAATATCAGATGCTTTGGTCTCTTTCGTCTTACTTTTGTGTATATAGATGTGTAATGTGAGGACCTCTGATGCTAGGTGAAGAAGCCTGGCATCATCCATTGGGCAATGAAGGAATGCTACAACAACAACAACAACAACAACAACTTTTATTTATACCCTGCCCTCCCTGGCCAAGACTGGGCTCAGGGTGGCTAACATCAGGTATTAAAACAGTTGATTAAAATACAACTTAAAAACAGGATTAAAATACAATGTAAAATGCAGCCTCATTTCAGTGGAAGCCCAGATCAAAATGTCAAATCTTCACCAAGGCCAACTATCCAGATTGGTCCTATGTGGGCCAGAAAAAAGCCAGGGAAGTCCCCAAATAGGGGTTCCATCACAGAAGGAAAAGGAAAGGGGTTGGATCGGGTTGATTCCAAGCCAAAGGCCAAGCAGAATAACTCTGTCTTACAGGCTCTGCAGAAAGAAATCAGATCCCACATGGCCCTGGTCTCATGAGCCAGTGTTGAAAAGGCCCTGGCTCTGGTTGAGGCTAATATGACTTCCTTAGGGCCTGGGACCTCTAGAGTGTTGCTATTTATGGACCTTAAGGTCCTCCACGGGGCATACCAGGAGAGGCGGTCCCGTAGGTACGAGGGTACTTTGCAATGAGTATTCTGAACAAATTCATCCCCAAACAGCAGTTATTAGGAACTGAGTGACAGGGCCAGCCTGGGGCCATGGGTGGTTGTGCCAGAAGTAATGCATGTGATGATCAGTCCAGGTTTCCTAAGATCACTTGCAGGAGCTTAGAACCATGGTCATGTCATGGTATTTATACCAGGATGGACCAATCCAGAAGCTTCACACTGCCTGCCAATAGTAGAATCTCATTTAACTTTGTGTGCTCCAGTTTACCGTATTTTTCCATGTATAACACACTCGCGTATAAGACGCCCCCTATTTTGGGAGACTAAAATTTAAGAAAATGGGGGGAGATGGCCCAAAATTGTTGAGCTTTTGGGGGGGAAGGTCCCCCAGAGTTGTGGAGCTTTTTTTTGGGGGGGGGAGTGCAGAAAATCACTAACCCAACTGACGAACACTCAGAATCACTCACGTCGCAGAAGCCAACAAGCGTCTGCCCATTTGCCAACAGCAGCTGGCAATCGCCCGCCCAATTGCCAAAAAGCAGCCCTTCACACAGCAACTAATCACCTACCCAATTACCACAGCAGCAGCCAATCAAAAGCAGCCCTTGTCGCAACTACCAATCACCCACCGATGACAAACTGCAGCTTACGGGTGCAACCAATCACCCGTCTCCCCCATGCACTATCCATGTATAAGACGGCCCCCATTTTTAAACATTATTTTAGATTAAAAAAAACCTCGTCTTATACACAGAAAAGTAAAATATTTATTTAGGGCTTCTGTATTCCCCTGAAGAACAGGGGTGGGTGATTTCCCCCTTGTTAACACTCATGTTGATATACAAAGTCCTGAAGGACTTGGGTCCAGGATACCTTAAGGACTGCCTGAGCCCTTCTATCCCAGCCTAATCATTCAGATTATCTGGAAACGTGCATTGTTCCCTATATAGTGTAAACGGTCCCATGCAATGGAACACTCTTCCAGCAGAGATTTAGCAGGCAGCCTCGCTTTTGACTTTCAGGTGTCTCTTGAAGTTTTTCTTATGGCTGACAGGCCTATGCAATTGTTTAAGGTTTTCCTGTGGGTATCCAATCATTTTAATGATTGCTCTGCACTGCGTTCAATGGTTTTAAATAATGTTTCTATATTGCTGCTCTGTGGTCTGACATTTTGTGAAGGTGGTATATAAATACTTATATAGATAAAGAAATAAATATGTACAAAAAATAAATATGTACAAAATGTCTTCCTTTTAATTTTGCCATCTTCTGCCGGCATTTCCATTACTATTTCCCCCCCTTTTTAAACTAAAATTTGATTTGGTTGCTGCTTAATAATTCATAGTTAACACTAACTCTCTGCACGCCCCCTTTTAATGCTTTTTTTTGTCTTGGGTTATGCTTAGTATACATTTGTTTTCTTTTAATGTTGGGATTCTACTTCTTCTTTTTTAAAAAAAGAAGTAGTTCTGGGTCATTGCTAAGCAGCTTGGGTGTCTGCTTTTGGAGGTGAAAAGCAGGATATACATTTATGTATAAGCACATAATGAATGTGCAGATGAGAACTTGGCTACCCAACAGATTTTGCACTTCTCTGAATGTGTCAGTGCAACGGAAGCAGCTTAAACATATCAAAATATAGTTTTAAGTATGTATTTAGGGAGAAAATACCAACTGAAATACATTTTTTGAGATAAAAAATACATTTAAATAGTATTTAAATATGAGTTTCTAGACGGTTTTTTTTTTTTTAAATTAGGAGATTAATGCACAAGTGGAACAGAATTATGCACGAAACATGAAAAAGTGACATGGACTGGAAATAGGCAGATTTATCCGTCCTTATTCTTTGCACCTGTTCTCTGAAGACAACAATCCCATTTGCCACTAAGGGAACAATCTTATGCACAAGACTCTGGCGTAAAGTAAAAGGTAAAGGTACCCCTGCCCATACAGGCCAGTCTTGACAGACTCTAGGGTTGTGCGCCCATCTCACTCTAGAGGCCGGGGGCCTGCGCTGTCCGGAGACACTTCCGGGTCACGTGGCCAGTGTGACATCGCAGCTCTGGCGAGCCAGAGCCGCACACGGAAACGCCGTTTACCTTCCCGCTAGTAAGCGGTCCCTATTTATCTACTTGCACCCAGGAGTGCTTTCGAACTGCTAGGTTGGCAGGCGCTGGGACCGAACGACGGGAGCGCACCCCGCCGCGGGGATTCGAACCGCCGACCTTTCGATCGGCAAGCCCTAGGCGCTGAGGCTTTTACCCATAGCGCCACCCGCGCCACTGGCGTAAAGTAAGCCAGTGTAAATCAAGCCGTCACAAAGTTATGCTGGAACCAAACCCCATTCAGCATCAAGGCTGCTCCTATTGCTCTGTCTAAGCCTGGCAGAGAGAAAACAAGCCTTTAAAATGGTATGTTGCACCAGGTTGCCAGGTCCCAGGACAGCTGAGGACCCAGCCCAAGTCCCCCTTCTCTGCTCCAGTCCCTGCAATGTCTCCAGAATGCCACTATTTAACACCGGCCTCAGCTCAGTCAGCTTCTCCTCAGCAAGAAAGAGCAAGCTATTCCAGCATACCTTCAGCTGAGCCAGGGTTGGGAACTTAACACTAGCTGAGCCAGGAATCTGTCGGGTGAGCTGGAGATCTGCTGCGTCTTAAGCGTCTCTGCGCTGAGGATCTCACCATAGGATTGTCCCCCAAACCGCTGGACTCTTCTGTACATGCCACCCACATCCAGCCCTTTCTAAGCGAACCTAAGTGCAACCGCAGAACCCACAAATAGCAACAGACAGAATGATTTTCTTTTAATTATCAATTTCCGGCAATCAAAAATAATCTCATTTTCTGCAATGTTAGAAGATTTTAAAAGGGCATTTTAACTCATTTTAATATTGCTTTTTAATTTAAAGACAATTTCATTGCAGGCACCACTTCCCGGGCACACTAATGGTATTTAAAAAAGAATATGCACATTAACTTTTATAGTGTCATCATGACCTGTAAGTAGTCAAATGTGTCAAATCAAGACAATGTCATTACTCCCAAACTGCCTGATGCCAAATCGGTTAATAGCTCATGGATAGCAATTATGCAGTGTTTACAATTTTAGAAGTTTTTTTGCCATCAATTTTTCCCTACAGATAGACTTGATGGAAATATTTTGAATTGACTTTTAACGTCTACGGTTCTGACCAGCCAATTTGACACTTGCAGCCAAACATCTTGTTTGTTTAAAACTTTTTATTTGTTGCAGAGAGCTGGTGCAAACTTCGTGATGTAAATGTGTTTCTGATGAATTTAGGTTAAGCCACAGAGGCTGCATTCAATACACTCACATTAAGAATTTTGATGTCACAAAAGTTCAGAGTTCATTTTGCCTAAAGCATTCATTCCTCTATGGAGGTTTCAGTGAAGTACGGCAAAATGTGACCAGAATACCTAAGATGTGAACAATATTCTAGGTTATCACTAAGATAAAGAGGATTAAAATTACACTTTGAAATACAGCTCTGAATGCAGGGCATAATGTGGAAAACATTTTCAAAGAAAGAAAAAGGATTTACATGCTACCTAAGGATTAGCGAGATGCTGTTAAAAGAGGTGCTAGGAAGGTTATAGCTATACTTTCCCTAAAAGAAACCAGCAGGAAAAAAACCCCTCGAAAGGTCAAGGAGTCTTTCACAATGCGAAAAATGGGATTTGGATATGCTGGTAATTTACATAAACTAGGCATGTAGGCCAGCATGGTGCTTTAGAATATAGTAGGGGCAATGCAGCCTTTAAATTAGGAGCAATTTCTGGCCAAGAAACATTTTAAGGAAGATTACAGATTCTGCACTCTCTTCACATTGGGCTAATGCGAGACCTGTCTGACTGGAATATGTATACTAGAAACTGAAAACATAAATGGAAAATGCTTCTGTTCTGAAAGGAAGCTGTGCTTTGCTTATATTTTATTTTCATCTCTCCCAGTAATCATGCAGTAGAAAGGCACAGCAATTGTTGCTATGAAAATATAAAAGCTTGTAAAAAAAGAAAGAATGGAAGTGTAGCATTTTCCAGAGTCTCTAGGCCCAGAGTCTGGGAAGCGGTGGGGTTAGGCTTTTCGCTCAGTCATTGGGCAGAGTCTGCAAAAAGGAATGGGGCAATAGCAGTACTGGGGCGAGCTCACATTCACTGGTCCCCAGAGGTCACAGCTTTCAGGAGAAACAGGGAAGATGCTGCACCTGTTAGATGCAGCCCTCCAGCAGAGTTTCCTCGGAGAGGCCAGCTAGTATGTGGGCGAGTTTCCATCTTGCCTTGCCTTGGCAACTACTGCAGTGGCTGTTGCTGCTGCCCTGGGCCTTGCAGGAGCCCAAGGGAGGACCATTCATTTCTCTGCTCTTGTCTCATCAACAGAAATACAAGGCCATTCACAGAGAACACAAGGACTGCCAACAACCCTGAGCTCCAGTGGTCTGCAAACAGTGGGTTATTCTGGGGGCCTGGAAAACATGGCCTGTTGCATTCCCTAATGCCAGCTGAGAGATGACAGTCTCTGACACATACCAAATCTGCTAGGTTTCCTTGCCACAAAGCAAATACACCTCTGTATCACCTATACTACCATCAAGAAGGAGATGAGTAAGACGTTCAAGCGCATGTCTGCACCTGGGAGTCAACATCCACCTTACCATGCGACCCAGCACCCTGATGGGGATACAAACTGCCCCCTCCCTGCTCATCAGGTCAATCATCTGATGAGCAGGGAGGAAGTACAGTGGTACCTCGGGTTACATACACTTCAGGTTACAGACGTTTCAGGTTACAGACGCCGCTAACCCAGAAATAGTACCTCGGGTTAAGAACTTTGCTTCAGGATGAGAACAGAATTCACGTGGTGGTGGCGCGGCGGCAGCGGGAGGCCCCATTAGCTTAAGTGGTGCTTCAGGTTAAGAACAGTTTCATGTTAAGAATGGAACTTCGGAATGAATTAAGTTCTTAACCCAAGGTACTAAAGTAAAGGTAAAGGGACCCCGACCATTAGGTCCAGTCGTTACCGACTCTGGGGTTGTGGCGCTCATCTCGCTTTATTGGCTGAGGGAGCCGGTGTACAGCTTCCGGGTCATGTGGCCAGCATGACTAAGCTGCTTCTGGCGAACCAGAGCAGCGCACGGAAACGCTGTTTACCTTCCCGCCGGAGCGGTACCTATTTATCTACTTGCACTTTGACATGCTTTCGAACTGCTAGGTAGGCAGGAGCAGGGACAGAACAACAGGAGCTCACCCCGTCACGGGGATTCGAACCGCCGACCGCCTGATCGGCAAGTCCTAGGCTCTGTGGTTTAACCCACAGCGCCACCAGCGTCCAACCCAATGTACTACTGTAATTTAAATCCCCACCAGCTATGGAGTGGTGGTTGCCTCTTTTCTGCTCATCAGATTATCCATCAGAAGTTTGCAGGAGCTGACTTGCATCCCCATCAGGGCACTGGGCTAGACGGAAAGTGTGTGATGGTTACACCTGCCTTTGGCCACACCCATCACTAGTGGGTTGGCCAGGGGGGAATACAGCCCTTGGATCAAAAAATGTTTAGCAACCCTTGCTGTTGGCCTTAAAAATACACAGCTGGACTCCAGTTTGCAGCCAAACTTTTCTGTAGCTGTGCTTGTCCTTTCCCGAGTTTACAGCCACAAGACCAAAGAAGAATTAATAATGTTTTATCCTTTAGGGTATAGCGTCTATGAGGCATTTCACAAGTTGCAATTTCAAGAATTGCTATGCTGTCCTATCTGGAATATTAGCGCTACATTTGTTTTTCTCACAGAGTGGTTCAGTAAGTTAATTAACTAATTTGCTTAACACCCTAGCAAGCAGGATCCATTGCCTAGTTCAAATTGTTTTCTTAACCTGCTTTTAAAAAAGTTTAGCTGTAGCACTTTTCTAACTACTTGAATAGCTTCTCCTATTCAGCTGTTTCCCAGACAACATTTCCAGCGCTGGTTTATCTTCATGCAGGGCCTCAGATGTCCCCACCATTACTAAACAAAGAGAGCCCAACAGCCCTCTGCATTCCACATGAATTCATAAGGCAACTCATTTATGCACATGAACAGGTAAGAAATGAAGTTCTCAGGTAAAAGATGAAAGCTTTATGCTGAAACATATTCTAGAGCTAGAGCATCATGCAGAATGTCATTCTGGGCAAGTTCAATGGCCTATGTATTCAGCAGTGGCAAGACAGGTGTTCCTGGGAAATTAATAAACAGGGCATGATAGAGATGTCTGTCCCTGTTGTTTGTCCACAGAATCAGATAATCAGAGCTACACAAAGCCAATGATAAACCCACCCTCTGTGGAGATGTCTCATGCATATCAAGCCACCAGGCCTCAGACTTTTTTTTCTGCCGAGACAAAGAACAAATAGTCCCTGTCCCTCATTCTACATACACAACTTCCAACTAGACTGGTAAGTCCATGCCTTAGACCCTGGGCAGCTGCTGCCTGGCACAATACTGAGCTGTTGACAATATTGGAATGGATGGACAAATGACTTGCCCCTGTTATAAGACAATGCTGTAATTTCACTGCCATTCAACTTCACTGGATGACTCCAAGTTCCAGTATTTAACGGGATAATAATTTATCCGTATTCATGCTCTTAACTCAGTCTGTCATGAACTGGCAGGGTGATGGGGAGGAGGAAGAAGATTCCGGCAATGAGTATAGACACACGAGGGTAAGCAGGGCATGGGGAATGAAGTACCCACATGATGATGGAGGATGATGTGGGAATGGGGGTCAGTACCAGAAGGGCCCCTGTTTCCACAAACATGGCAGGCTCTAAGGCACAGGGAGCAGTGGGAGGGGTGCTCTAGGAGGCTGAGGCAGGCAAGGGCCCACAGCCGAGCTCTCTAGCTGACTAGGTGGAGCTTGCTAGCTCTGGGAGGTGGTGTGTGATTCCTCAGCTGGAGGAGGCTTGGAACAGGTGAGGGTCACCTGTCTCATCAAGCCCAAATGCTGCAATCAGCATGCAAAGTAGAAAAGGAAGCAGAGCTGGGGTGTTGTGTCTGCTCAACTACCCATGTTGATGGATCTTGGCTTGGATGCTCCTGGACTGCTACAGGACTGTATCCTGACTGCTGGATTTCAGACTTGGCTACTTGGATTGATCCTAGACTGCATTTCCTGGACTTGGCATACTGACTTGCTGCCAGGTAGGCCAGGGGTTCAGGACACAGTCTGTATTTCCATATACGTTTTTATCCGGTCTTTACTCTTGACTTCATATATTTCAGCCCACAAAAACCACAGGTTCTCAAGCCCTGATGTGGCTAACACATGTGAAGCACCCCTTTGAAGACTTGAGATAAGAGGAGCTGTTCATCTACCTAAGATATGTGTCTGCAGGCAGTCTCCCACATCTGATAGGATCCCTTTGCTGCTCAATTTTTATGGCTAATGCAAGATGTCACTGACAAAAAGGGATTACAAGAAAGGACCTCTTCCATCCTGGCAGCCCAGAGTTGTTCTAATGGTGCCTTAAGGCCATTGGCAGCCAGTGCTGAATGAAACAACCACACAAGTGATCCAACAGTCTGAGTTATGTCATGCTATAGCCAAGGACTGAAGTCAGCACGTTTATTGTCTATATAGTAAAATCTCCTGAGTAACATAATCTAAGCCAGGTGACCTCCCTTCAGTTACTCAGGGCCCAATATATTACACATTCTTATGTGATGCCTATTCATAAAAAGAAAAAGAAAGGAAGTTCCTTTTAAAAATAATCATCCATATTTTGTGATCTAAATGATAACCTGATTTGATTTTTCCAGCTTTCACTTGCTTAACTCTTTAACTGTGCTGAATAAGCAAATGATACCACAGACTTTAACAGAAACAAGTGTGTCTTTTCAACAATTAATAGAAAGCTGGGCAAAAAGTGAATGGGAACCTGTGCGTTCACTGCTTGCTTCTTGAACTCTTTCTTGGGGCTGATCCACATGACTCCATTTTGGAGCTTGGTCTTAAAGGTCGGCTCCATTTTGGAGCTCGCTCTTAAAGGTCGGCTCTTTAAACCCATCAGCTTTGTAGATGTTTGCGTGTGGTGGCTGGTCGTCTGCATAGGTTCACTGTAAGTCCAATCGGCTGATGTGACTATGATGGGCTGCGTGCAAAACCGCCCCCTCCCCCAAAAAAATCAGACTGCAAGAAATGTCAGTCACAAGCAAGAACATTTATGGCTACATTGTTGGTCTGCACAACCTTCTATGCAGACGTATAAGGAGAGCCCTGACTAGAGAATAAGGGAAAGCAGATGTGTGGATGTGCATGCATGTAGACATGCGAAGCATGAACACAAACTGGAAGGGCCACAGCTCAGTGGTAGAGCATTTGCCTTGTGAGCAGAAGGTCCCAGGTTCAAGCTTCTGCATCTCCAGGCAGGGCAAGGAAAGATACCCTGTTTGAAACCCTGAAAAAAAAAAGGTAAAGGACCCCTGGCAGTTAAGTCCAGTTGCAGATGACTCTGGGGTTGTGGCGCTCATCTCACTCTATAGGCTGAGGGAGCCAACGTTTGTCCGCAGACAGTTTTTCCGGGTCATGTGGCCAGCATGAAACCAGAGCAGCGCACGGAAACGCCGTTTACCTTCCTGCCAGGGCGGTACCTATTTATCTACTTGCACTTTGACATGCTTTCAAACTGCTAGGTGGGCAGGAGCTAGGACCAAATAGCCGCTGCCGATCAGTGTAGCCAATACTGAACTAGATGGACTAATGATCTGACTCATTATAAGGCACCTTCCTGTATTCCTATGCTACATCTTGCAAGGATTGGGAGTGAGAAACTGGGCTCAGCAGGGAATCCAATGCTGGGATTCAGAGACCCAAGTTAGCAAGACATGTGCTTAGTTACTGCCATCTCCAGTAACATATCATTTTAGGTGCTAATCCTATTGAGCAGGAAATCCTAAATATTTTACTTTGGGTTTTTTAATGTTCATACACGCAGTGACTGTGTGTGTGTGTGTGTGTTAAGAGTTTCCTGGAAGGTTGAAAAACACGCCCATTTGGATAGTTTGGTAAATCAACAGTGACAGAAACATATCAAGATAGCAAAGCAGCTGGCAAATTCAGGGTCATGGTGTTAAGATAAATTCCTTGCTTTGCTAAGTTTGGGTATTACAAGAGGTTTTTACCATCTTCGTTTGCTGTCTTGCACTGTTTTAAAGCAGATACAATGTTTTGACCTATATAGGAAGGCTAAATTGTAACTTAAAGCCATACATGTGCTTTCCCAGAGGGAAATTCCCAGGACTTTGCCTTAGGCAATCAGAATGCGCTGGAAGAAGAACAGCGTTAGAGGTAGTTTCCAACTAATAATGTTAAGCTACAAAATTCAGGAAGAGCAGACATATTGGGGACAATTCACTAGAATTTCTTCCGTGTAAACTCCGTTGGGATGAATAAGAGCTGTAAAAAGACGATCATGCATTTGAGCAGCTACTATTCATTGCAATGGAGTTTCAGCGAGATATCTTCCCTGTGGATCATACCTACAGCGGAATCAAATTTCTCTGTTTCAATTTTCAGGTTGAAAATGGTGCTTTCAAGCATGGACTAAATGTTTCCCCCCCAAATACTAAACGGTGGGAGTGGCTGCTGTTTCACTTCTCTGTTGCTGCTTTTAGCATTTTATCCTCACAGCTGTGCTTTCTTCAATTAGTCACATGGGTGATCCTGTTAAATTGGGGAACCCCTAAGGAATAATGTCCCGGCAGAGAGGTGTCCAGTGCTGTGCTTTGAAATGCTACGAGGTCTATATTTTTCAATCTGTAAAGGAATTTTGTTGCAGCATGTTACAAACATTTTGAGCGCTCCAGTTCTATACAAGCTATAGCTTGTAAGACGATCATTAGTTTCACAAACATGTAGTATAAATTTTGATGCATTATTTTTTAAAGACCATGTATTCTGGGCTCATGTTCAAGTTGATGTTCTCCATTGACTATCTGTCACTGAAGAAGACTCCATAGTCAGAATGCAGCTGGCTCAGACATTGGCTTCAGATAACGTCTGTCTCATGCAATTTGCACATTCTTTAATTCTCATACTCTCTCTCTCTATTGGTCATTATACTAGGAAATCGTTTATATAAAGTTGAGATATTTAAAGAGTTGGATTTTGATATTTGTTGCCTGAACTGGTTGGGATTTGGTCCTCTATGAATGGATATGGCTATCTCTGTGAATGCTGCTTTTGTATACAGAGCCATCTTTCCCATTGGGTTTACTGGCGCGTTGTGCCAGGGCGCTGACCTCTCAGGGTCACCCCAGTGAGTGGGGAAGCTGTGCGGCTTTGCTGGTGGCCTCCCCTTTCCCTCCTGCATGCCCACCAGCTGGACCCCATCAACCATATGGCTGGCGGGCATGCAGCTTGCCTCCCAAGCCTCCTTGGCAGGAGAGCCATCCCTGCAGAGGCTTAGAATGGAAGCTGTGCCCTGCCAACTATATGGCTGGCAGACGTGCAGCTTCCTTCCCAAGCCTCTGTGGGACGAGAGTGATCCCGCAGAGGATTGGGAAAAGGTCGACAACTCTGGGAAACAGGGGGTGGGGTTAGGAAAAAAACCTAGTCTTATACACAGAAAAATACGGTACATTAATTGCTTCACCCATTTTTTGCCTTGCCCATCATTGGCATGTGGCCCTCAGAAGATCGTCTAGAAGGGAATGCAGCCCTGAAGAAATAGCTGATCTGAACATCACACCGGCTGCAGAAGAGGAAGTTGAAGCATTATGAGATAAGAGGCTACATTCAAGGATTGGGCTGATTATTTCAAGTCAGCAACTAAGCCATGCATACACAACTTTTCACCTTTCCCCTGTCTCTTTGGTCCTTCCTACTAATAGCACACAAACCCTATTGAATTCAGGCCCAACCCAAATCTATTTTCTACCTCAGTAACTACAATCATTGCGATTATTTTCAGCCAATGAGAGGGAATGGGGTAATAATTTTCTCTTTTTCTGTCTTTTAGCAAGAGAGTGTTTTGTTATGGTGCTTCCGTTGTGCTTCCTTTTCCTATAAAACAACTTCCCGAGCAAATGAAAATGTGAAGGCTCATTGCCAAATACAAAGCACCGCTTGCATTATGAGCTACGGTATATTGTATTTATTCACATAACTTAATGAACAAGGGCCGCTTAGTCATTCTGTATATTGAATACATTTATTAAAATAATCTGTTCCTGAACAATCTGAGGAAAAAAGGCACTTGTCAAATAAATTATTCATCGTAAGTCATTAGCTGAGCTCCACTGCCACCCCACCCTTGTGCTGTAGATCGCACTTTTGCCATATGGAGAAATAAAATGCATTCTAATTTGTTTTCTAATAAGTACTAATTAGTTCAGGCCTCTGAGAGAGCTATGAGGAAATAAAGAGTGTCCTTGTAGCCCTCCAAATAAAAACCTAAAGCTGCAGCTGATAAGAGTCTCACACTGCTTTCCTAGTGTAGACTGTAAGAAGAAATTGAAACAATCCCTCATGTAGATGGTAGTATAAAAATTAAGCTGAGTGAGTCATACCCAACGCAGGCACTTAAAGCAGGGCATTGCCTCGTTCCACTACTCTGGCTTCATACTAGACTTGAACGTAAGAGCCTGTTGGCCCATCTAGTCCAGCATCCTGTTCTCAAAGTGGCCAACCAGAAACCCAGCACATGCACATTCTCCCCCTTGTGTTTTCTAGCAGCTGGTATTCAGAAGCATTACTGTCTCTGACCATGGGGGCACAGCTTAAACATCATGGCTAGTAGCCATTGATAGCCTCATCTTCCATGAATTTGTCCAATCCTCTTTTAGAGCCATCCAAGTTGGTGACCATCGCTGGCTCCCATGAGAGCAAGTTCCATAGTTGAACTATGTGCTGTGTGGAGAAGTACATTCTTTGATCTGTCCTGACTTGAAGGGCGGACAAGGGGGACAGATAGCAAAGAAGTGGAATGAACACCAGAAGTTGTGTGAAATGCTGGAGAAGCAAATGGCTAGAGGACAACTTTTCTTCCATATCGTTCATAGTGTTTAATTCTGAAATGCAGGAGCACATCATGACCTATCCTATAGCTATTCCCCTTTGCTGAGTCCAAAAATGTGAGCAATGGTGTTGATCCATTAAATTGAACAGTTGGCAGTCGTAGAATAGCTGTTGCGCAAACACTGGGCTTTACCAAACACTCTTCTGCCAGGTGGTTTGAATACAGCAGGGATGGAGGGACACAAAAGAATTGTGAGGCTGTGCGGGGCTTGAAGCAGCTGTGAGGAGGTAAAGGGAGGAGGAAGATGGGGTTGGTGAAGTGGGTGGGGTGGGGGTTGGCGAGCAAAGCAAACAAGGCTAGCAGCCATGTGTGTGTGTGTGTGTGTGTGTGTGTGTGTGTGTGTGTGTAGGTGTGTAGTGATGATGTCATTTATGCAACCTACTTTTGGGTCTTGACCCACCCCACCAAAGTCCATTGGGCCCAGGGCATTGTTTGATCTTGGGACATCTGGGAGCACTTTGTAGGCCTCTGATATTCATGGCCCAGTGCAATGTTCTCTTGCTGCCTGTTACATTTCCTCAAACCTCCTTGGCTTTTACTGCTGCTCATGTGTTGCTTCTCTACTGCTCATTTCCATAAAGGAAAAGTTCTTTCTTTGCTTTGTTGCTGCTTCCCCTGATTATATCCCACTGTGGCCTCTGTCTAATGCTGTTTCTTTTTTTCACTTGAAACAGCATGCAATTGCATTTTTGAGTTAAATGAGTGAGGACTGGAAGGGAGGGAGCCAAGAGCCGACACCATTTCCTGAGCCTTTCCTACAGGTCTGGCTCAAATCTTCAACTGATTTTTCATTCTGTTAGTTTTGTTTATGACCCACCATGGTGGGATATTTTGTATGCTGCTTGGAATGTAACGAAACAGCCTGAAGTTGAATTTCTAGTGTGAGCTTCCAGAAAACCAGTCAGAGTTCAGCTCTTGTTAGTGCCAGCGAAGTCAGATTGGTTCTTTGCCATCATTAAAACAGTAAAGTATTACATCTGCTTCCCTTGCATTACAAAGCAGCTACATAAAGCTCAATACGGGCTTTATTATCCGTTGGACTTCCTATGTCTTGCTCACAATGCCACGCTCTCCTCTTTGCTGGCATAGCCCCTTCTGCATCCGGGCTGCCTCTCACAAGCAGAAAAGGGATTTGCAGGCTGTGAATCTGCAGGTAGTAATTTTAATAGCTGCTAATGTGAATTAATAATTATAATCGCCTCATTTCTGATGCATTATCAGAGTTCTGGAGAGAAGGTTGCCATGGCTCCTATATTTTATCATTCATGTCTTTAGACCTGCATTTTATTTTTTTTAAAGAGAACCTCATGCATGACTTTTCACTGACTATGGCTCTAACAGCCCAATTCAGAGTGCGCTTGTTGGACTCAGGAAATTTGCCCGTGTGGGAGAATAAACCATATTATTAGCAGCTTAGAAAAGTCCCACTAGACAGAGAGAGATCTTGGATAGGCAATAGTTATCACCACCTCATCATATTTATCATGATGAGTGTGCTGCCCACATGAAATTCTTCAGGAAATCCAATAGCCCAAGGAATTCCCTGAAGGGGAGTATAGTGTACATTATATACTTTTAGAATAAATCTAGTAACCTGAAAATGCAGCATATAGTTGTTTTCTGAGAGTGTTATTCTTCAGCAAGGATTTGACCTGAATGCAGATTTTCACATTTTGGTAAATTTGGCTCTGGGGACATATCTCTACACTAAAAATGTGTACACAGAGATACATTCTTTTATTTTTATATTTTTATAGAGAGCACGAAGTCAAAACTATCACGCAGAAAATACAAACTGATATTGATAAATAAATGTGAACTGACAACTGTGATGGCTTTATCCAAAGAATTCTGGGGGTTATGTGTGGGTTTGGTGTGGGTGCTGAAAGTTTTCTTTTAAGAGACCCTTAACCATCTTACTCCCATACCCAATGCTGTAATTCCCAAGCTAACTGGAATATGTAGAAACTATTAAATCAATTTATGTCCAATCTCAGATAGAAAGAAAAGACCCCAGTGATATTTCTATGTGAAGTCAGTTTCTTTACTGACTTCCTTTCCAACTTCCAGGCAGAAGCCCCTCCCAGGCCTATTGGTAGAGCATGAGACTCATGATCTCAAGGTCGTGGGTTTGAGCCCCATGTTGGGTGAAAGATTCCTGCATTGCAGGGGTGGGCTAAATGACCCCTGGGATCCCTTTCATCTCTACAATTCTATGATTCTATCTGGAGACATCAGAGATCAAAGCTTACTGCATGCAAAGCAGCTGCTGTGTTGCTGAGCTATGGCACTCCTCCATTACCCGAACAACTGCATGAGTAGGACAAGAAAAAATAAAATTACTTGAAGCATATAGCACATGTTCTTAAGCATTTTGTTGGAGTGATTTTTTGTCATTGTTTCAGGCACAGAGATGACGTCATTCTTGGTGTCAGGAATGGTAGCCCTACCAGTTTTGAGGCTGCCTCTACTGACATCACAGGCAATCTGCCCATGTGTGTAGACTCAACCCACTCTATTGTTGTTGTTGTTTAGTCGTTTAGTCGTGTCTGACTCTTCATGACCCCATGGACCAGAGAACGCCAGGCACTCCTGTCTTCCACTGCCTCCCGCAATTTGGTCAAACTTCAAGAACTTCAAGCTTCAAGAACACTATCCAACCATCTTATCCTCTGTCGTCCCCTTCTCCTTGTGCCCTCCATCTTTCCCGACATCAGGGTCTTTTCCAAGGGGTCGTCTCTTCTCATGAGATGGCCAAAATATTGGAGCCTCAGCTTCAGGATCTGTCCTTCCAGTGAGCACTCAGGACTGATTTCCTTAAGAATGGATAGGTTTGATCTTCTTGCAGTCCATGGGACTCTCAAGAGTCTCCTCCAGCACCATAATTCAAAAGCATCAATTCTTTGGCGATCAGCCTTCTTTATGGTCCAGCTCTCATTTCCATACATCACTACTGGGAAAACCATAGCTTTAACTATACAGACCTTTGTCGGCAAGGTGATGTCTCTGTTATTAGATAGGCCTAATGGGAAGAGACACCACATCATCCTGGGTTGAAAAAGAGAATCACTGTCCTACCTTTCTTTGACACATGATGGGCCAAATATTCTTGAATGCCCAAAATGATGCTGTTGAGATTTGTGAGCAAGGAAGACTGGGGAATGGCTGGTATAAGGAGAGGGATGCCCATGTAGGAGGAAAACTCCCCTACACTTTATCATGGTTGAGCATTACTTGAAAATCAAAGTTCTGGACTGCTGAAACAAACATTTTAGGATTCTTCCCTCCCACCCATCCCAATCGCTGTCACGATGCACTTGATCCCATCTGCTGATGGAGGGTTAAACATCAGCCCCCAAATTAAGTGATTCAGAACATCTGTTAAAATAATGGGTTGAGGAAAGCCCAGAGGAAGGTAGCCTGGCAATCAGTCAGAGAGAGACTCTTCTGGGCAAAGGTTGCATGATGACAAGCGGCATGGAGCAAAAAGAATGGGAGAAGGCGATTCACAATAAATGATCTTGTGAGGGATGGAGGAGAAAGAGGAGGAGCAAGGGAGAATAAAGGAGAGAGATGATTGGATCCAGAGAGGTGGAGAGCTCTAAAAGTAAGGACTAGAATCTTGGCATCAGTTGGTGTTATGCTCAGACCAAGTTTAAGGACCTGTGGTGGTAGTGGGAAGCCTGGGCCTACAGAGCAAGAGGAGATGCAGGAACAATATTTTTAGCTTCAATTTACTTAAAATAATACCCATTAATATGGTTTAGCTATAAACAAGGAAGCTTCATTGAGAGCGCTTAACAGCTGGGCCTTGTCATATTAATTGCAATGCTGCAGTGGTTTGGCTGTCTCACTGCTAGCACTATTTCAAATAATAATGTCAAGGAGATCATAACAAACTGTTATAAAATAGTAAACTCTGAATTTGTGAACCGTAGAGTGCAAATTTCATTCAGACCTAACTTCAGAAGTTTCAGTTCCTATCTAAATGTTATTCAGATCAGCAAAACTATATTGGTTCTTTCATTCCAGACCTTTTCCTGCGATGGTGTTTCCTAGTTCTTTTATTTATGACTACTCATCACTTCTGTTTCTGGCTTTCTTTAGTCAGGGGCTCAGTTGAGTCCTGTTGCATGTTCCTCTGCCTAAGTTATATCTTTTCTTTTCTTTTTTAAAATCCCAGCTGTGTTTTTTTGAGGAAGGAAGAAGCCAAAACATTTAACTAAACATTCTTAAACCTATTTCTGTTCAATTATATATGTGTGCTAAGCTAAGTTTTAACTCAATTCCTAGGCAGAAAAAGTAATCATTTCACTGTGATCAGCATTCTATATACATATGAACATATGAAATTGCCATTCACTGGCCCATCTACCTTAAAGGTGAAGGGTAAAGGGACCCCTGACAATTAGGTCCAGTCGTGACCGACTGGGGTTGCGGCGCTCATCTCGCTTTATTGGCCAAGGGAGCCGACGTACAGCTGGTCATGTGGCCAGCATGACGAAGCCGCTTCTGGCGAACCAGAGCAGCGCACGGAAACGCCGTTTACCTTCCCGCAGGAGTGGTACCTATTTATCTACTTGCACTTTGATGTGCTTTTGAACTGCTAGGTTGGCAGTAGCAGGGACCGAACAACAGGAGCTCACCCCGTTGCGGGGATTGAACCGCCAACCTTCTGATTGGCAAGTCCTAGGCTCTGTGGTTTAACCCACAGCGCCACCCGCGTCCCTACCTTACCTACCTTAGTATTGTTTATAAGACTAGAAGGTTATGAAGATAGGGGCGCTTCTCCACGCTCTACATGAGGTTGAAGTTGGGACCAACTGCAGGCAAAACAGATGCTCTACAGTTGAGCTATGGTCACTTCTTCAAAGATGTCCAGTTTGTGGTGGCTGTGTGTGCTACTGTAAGTAAAACTTGAAGCTTTCAAAACTTCTTGCAAAGTAGGCCACATGCTTCAATGTTCCTATGTATATACCAGTCCCCCTTCATCAAACAGTTTTGCCAATTCCAAAGGATCAGCTCCTAAGGTTCTGGTTAGAGTCCAGCAGGACAATCAAAGAGGATGGGTGTGCCTTGATCCAGTCCCTTCTGAGTTTTAATCCAGTCCCCTTACCTTTCCTCATATCCAATAATTCAGGTTATGTGCTGCACCTTTCAGCCCAATCCATGCATAGGCATCCGATGGCAAAAAACCTTGCATGTACAGTTCCCTATCCAAATGCAGATCCTGTATTTGGAAGCCTGCTTCTGCACACAGAAAAGGTGAAGTTGGGTGCATTGAATTTATATATCACTTCTCACTACAAAAAAGTCCTAAAGTGGTTTACAGAGTGCAATGCAGTAATCAACATGCATAACCATATTTAAAAACATAGACTATAAACATCCATTGAGCCAAATGTTTGGAAAAACAAACATGTCCTTTCCTGATGTTAAAAGGATGATATAGGGAAGTTTATTTAATGTTTAATGTTTTATTATGTTTTTATATATGTTGGAAACTGCCCATAGTGGCTGGGGCAACCCAGTCAGATGGGCAGGGTACAAATAATAAAAATATTATTATAAAAGTTGGCATTGGGGGAGGGGCACTCACTCTAGGGATAGCATTCCAACGATGGTGAAATACTATAACTACAAATGGGCACATTTGCTAACTGGAGAAAGCAATAGTGAGCACCACACACACACACACACACACACACACACAGAGAGAGAGAGAGAGAGAGAGAGAGAGAGAGAGAGAGAGAGAGAGCAGCCAGCCAGCCAGCCAACCAAACAAACACTACCACTTATTCTATTGGCTACAATAAAATGTTTATTTCAAGCCTAAGTTCAGTGGAGGAAGAGACTCTGTGGACAGAAGAAGGAAAACCCTCTGTGGGCAAACCTGCACCTATGGTTACCATATGGTTTCTGGTTAAAATCCCAAATGTATACCTAAAAACCTTTTAAAAGCATATAATAGTAATAATAACTTATTATTTGTACCCTGCCCATCTGACTGGGTTGCCCCAGCCACTCTGGGTGGCTTTCAGCATATATAAACATAGTAAAACAAAGTAAACAATTTTTTTGTTGCTGTCTCTTAGTTTTAGTTTACAAATGCTGACTCTCTGTATTTTGTTATATTTGTATCTGATGTAAATTACTTTATTCATGCCCACTGTACACTGCCCTGGGATCCGTTTGGATATTGGGTGGTTTAGAAATATTTCAAGCAATCAGTTGACCAAGCAGCCTTGTATTGGAACCAATATGTACACATTTGATAAACCACAGTGACTCTATTTGCTCTAGGGAAATCTTTGCTTTGTGTTACAAAACTCAACTGTGGCTTTGCATGTACAGTACAATACTGCTTTCAGTTTGGTGGGAATTTTATTTGAAGAATTTTAAAAAGAAGACTTTTATGAAATCATTTGCTGAATATTTCTCAATTACAGTTATGTGCCACTGTGGAAACTATGGCCATCTGCAGATACATTTTCCCTCTGGCATTAAGTATATAAGTGGATTAGAAGATTTTCAGATTTGGACAACTCTAATTAAATTACTTCTAACTTTTACTGGGCTCTGCAGATCAATCTGTCTTTGACCTTCACAGTCCATCAATATAAGTGAAAGCAGGGTAGGAGAGAAGCTTCTTCATATCTCTCAATTTTTAAAAGACTTTTTCCCCCCCTGTAAGAATTCAGATAGTTCAATTCACTTGCCACTTAACCTTCAACACCATAAATTAATACAAGTTTAAGAAAACAAAGTATTTCCCGCTTTGCTTTTGGTTGCTTCAATGGCACAAGAAGTGCCTGAAGAAAATTCCCAAGCTCTCTTCTAAGCGTTTGCATACATCATTTACTATCTTTCTAAAAGAGGGATTTAAAATGTATGCTGTTGCCTTTATCATCTTGACAGTTTCAGGATAAAAAGTTCTGCCCCATGCAAGGAACAAAAAAATATATTTTAAAATGTATAAAGAATATCCTTAAAAGATTTAAATGTTGCAGATTATTTTGCATAATGCTGGGGGACCGGTTTACTCTAGAGTCAGGCAGTAATGTTCAAGCTTCATCGCTCCCCCCTTTTGCATTAAACTGTTAAAAGTAATCTGATAATGAATCATCTCACTTGCCTTAAAAAACACACACACCAGGCATTCCATTTTGATAGAGAGAGTGATGGTGTGTCCTCATGAAAAGTAAATTTAAGGACTCTAAAGATTATTCCTTTTGCTTTATAGTTTGCAAGATGATAAGAGTGGTTGCCTGGGAGCATGGCAAATGCAACTTATTTGATAGTATTTTAAAGCTTATTTTGATCATATAATGGTGAACAGAGGATGGTGAGCAGGGCTGGTGCAGCGCATAGCCAAATGCCGCACATTTATGGTGCTGAATTCATGACTACTAGAAGGTCAAACTGGCTGTATCTCAAGATTAGAGTTGGCTACTGATTTCCTTTCACTTAACCTCGGGTTAAGTGCTTAATTCATTCCGGAGATCCGTTCTTTACCTGAAACTGTTCTTAACCTGAAGCACCACCTTAGCTAATGGGGCCTCCTGGTGCCGCCGCGCCACCGGAGCACGATTTCTCATCCTGAAGCAAAGTTCTTAACCTGAAGCACTATTTCTGGGTTAGCGGAGTCTGTAACCTGAAGCGTATGTAACCTAAAGCATATTTAACCTGAGGTACCACTGTAGTGGGTGAAATGCAGGTAGAGGTGGGTGGGAACCTGTGGTGAAGCTTATACATCCACTCCTCCTTTTCTCTGCAACCCTTTAGCATTACATCTCCTCATACTGGCCATGTCCTTTGTCAAAACAAAAATGAGGTAATATTATCGCCAACACGGTGATGTCCTAATGTGGGACTGCAGCTCTCAACAACTCCAGCAAGGATTATGATAGATTAGGGGGTGGTGGGAACTGGATGCAACCCGCAGACAGAATTAAGGCATAGGGCAGAAGGCCTTTCTTTTTTTAAAAAAATATGGAGGGGGGACGGACCTAGATGCACCTCTCTTAACAAGCGTACCCTAAAGTGACTTTCAGGGACACAATAGCAAAATATTCAGTATAAATGGTAGTAGATATAGGGACGGGAAATTGGGAGGGGGTTGAGTTGGCTACCATAAAATGTCCATTAGTAAATGAGAGTGGCTGATACAGTCATGTGAGCAGTTCAAGGGCACAATCTTGTTAAACAGCCCTTTTGCATACAAAGTTATTATCCTTTACTACAGCTTTCCAATAACACTGATGCTTTTCCAGTACAATTTATTAATGGTTTACTTTGGAAGGCGAAAGAGAGAGAAAAATCAATGCAACAAAGGTAAAAAGTAAGCTATCAATGGATATAGTTCAGGCTACTCCATATATTCAGTTTGCATTGTAATGTTCTTACATCTGTCTCCCAATGGGATTTCTTCTTCTTCTGAAGTGTTTTTTTTAGCACTCTTCTCTATCGTTTCATAAAATTATTTGAAAGAACCCTGGCTATCAACCATAATGTTCAAATAATACGGTGTTTGGATTGCAGGCTTCACATTATTTGTAGGGAGCACAGAGTAAAGGTTGAAGAAACACAATAATTTAACTTACTTCAGGAACAATACATTTTGTATACACGTTCCTCTTCTGATCTTGTCATATCTGCCCATAGCTCCCAAGTGACCAGCACTTTGAGGTTAAGAATAACGCTTTGAACCCTCAACTCTTTGACCTTCTAAAGCTTGAAACTTTAAAAGAAAAATAGAAAAGGAAAAGTGGAGCGTTTGTTCTGCTTCCTCGGAGTCTCTCGACTCTCAGAATGGCAGAGATAAAAATATTATTGTATGAAAATCCAGTGTGTGGAATCGGAACAGATGGGCATTAATCTGTCAGTAATTTACTTGATGGAGAGAAGAATACAATTAAGAGGGGATTCAAAGAAAACACGAAGCCTGCCTTTTTTAAAATGAAGCATGAGCTGGATTCAGCCCGGCCAGGATGGTTGCCACATGACAACATGCCATTGAACAAAGACAAACTGATGGGAATAAGATATGAATGTGTGTGCCTCACAAACAACGATTTAGTTTATACTCCTCTGCATTTAGAAGAACAGAGTGAGGGGAAATGAGCCACAAGTTGTTTATCTAAAGTGGTGAATGCAATCTTCTTTGGACATGGGACACAGCTCACGAACATTTTATAGGAAACAGACAATATACTCAGAGTATATTTGTGAAAACACCTTTTTGAGGGAACTAAGAGGGGTTGTGGGAGCATGAAAGCACATTTTACAATCAAAGACAACCCCCCCCCCCCCGGTGAAAGATAATGATATGATACACTTGATATAGACCTAGGTCTCTGATCTAACCCATTTGGCCAGCGTTTCAGTGGGAAATGAACGGACATTCACAAAGTACAGTACAGAAGAGCTTTTTTTAAAGAAGTCTATATATTACATTTTCCCCATTTTCGGCAGAGGTTTGGCTATGTTATGAAAGCTGACTCATTTGTTTTAATATTATTCTTCTCTGTTTAGTCTTATGTTATTACAGCCTTTGTTGTTTTAGACGGCTTGATAATTTTGCACAGATTGTCCCAAAGAAATGAAAATTCCCATTCCCCTCTCTCATACTTGGCCAAGTAGGCACAGTCTCAGTGATTTTCCCTTCCCAGTTTCATTGCAGCTTTGGCTGAATTAGATGCTTGGACACATGGAGCACTGATGCCAGAAGATGTTATTGGAACCTTCCACTCAGCTTAAATGAGGTGATGGCGGCCTTGAAAATATTGCCTCCATGAACAGTGTGAACAACTTGTACCATTTTAATACAGATGTGTTACACATTTTCCTCCTCTTTCTCTGTTAACCTTAGCTATAGTTCCCAGAGAACTAGTCTCCCATACAAGCAGCACATAGGGCCTTTAGATTATTATCTGGAAAAATCTAGGGAGAGCCAACATGTTGTTCTGCTGACATTGTTGGTGGGCTTCAACCCCCATCATCCGCAACCAGTATAGCCAATGGAGATATCTGGAGGCACCATATTGGCTACATCTGACCTCGTCTTCACTTCAAGTGAAAGATGCCTTTCCCTCAATCCAGTGTAAAGAATCTGATAAGACTAGCAATTGAACTTCAACCCAGGTAATGGGACAGGTGCTGGACTGTAGCTCAGGGAAGAGCATCTGCTTTGCATGCAGAAGGTTCTAGGTTCAATCCCTGGTAGGCTTGGAAATGTCCTCTGTCTGAATCCCTGAAGAGCTGTGCCAGTCGGTGTATACAATACTGAGCTAGATGGAATTGGCAGATTCTTATCCTCCACCTGAGGGGTTCAAGCTAGCCCTGGTTCTCAGTAGTATAAAGATGGTCAAATGCCCTTGTAGCTGGATAAAGCCCCAAAGCAATTTTTCCAGGTCCTCTGTGCTTCCAAATGTTCTATCCTCAAGTTGTAGGAAACAAATGGAATGGACTAGGGTCCTCCTAATAATTCTCAACACTTAGCAAACTATTCTTTGAGAACAGCCAAGCCTATTTAAAGTGGTATGATATACTGTTTTAAATGTATAGCGGAGATGGAGCCTTACTCATACTTAGGGTAGACCCAAGACTTACTTAAGTCCCATTGATTATAATGACATATAAGCTTCGATCCAAACCTATAGATAAATGTACAACAGAATTCTGCCTAATTCTAATGCTATTCGTGAGCACTTTTGCTCTATAGCCAGTTACACTACCACTAAACAGTGCCAACTTTGTTATGAAACTGACCACTCCCAGAATCCAGGTCTTGGATTGAAGAAAGAATATCTCTGTAGGCAACAGAATGCTGGTCACTCTAGGAGAATGTATAACCACTTATGAAAGGTTGACTATTGCAGTCCTTCAGCTGAGTAGCCTCTTTCCCAAACAGCTTGACTTTAAGGGGGGTGGGAAAGAACTCTCATCTGATGACTAATGGTCTGATGCAGGACTGAGCCAGCCTGGCCCCTGTCGAAGAGACCACAAATATGTTTTAAAAGAATGGGTGAAAAGAGGACATAATCTTATCATAAATAAAGACATGCACATAATCGTCCCTTAGCTAATGCCCTGAAACATTTTGAGTGGTGGAAAAATGCACCCCTTTTCTCTATTAGAAGCATTTTCCCACTCCTCATTTGGAGGAGGAAACTGGTGTACCTCGGACAGGAAGGGCTGAACTACACACACACACACACACACACACAGGCCAGGGTCTAGCCCGAGACACTTTGTTGCCTGAGGTGCAGCACAAGATGCCCCCGCCCCAGTTCCACATACAGGAGCCTACCAGGCTGACATTTGAATGTGACTTCAACCCTGGTGATGAGACAGACACCTCCACCTCCACTGAGGGCAGAAGGCTAACCTATGGAGTTTACAGTTCTGTCCTCCAACAGAACTGCTCTCATTCTGCTACCTGAGGCAGCTGCCCCACCCTGCCTAATGATAAGTCAGGCCCTGATCAGGCTCATCTGGCTCAGTACTTCTACACTAGCTGGCAGCGAGTCCCAAAAGTTTCAGATGAGTCTTTCCCAGGCCTACCAAGAGATAATTGGAGACTTTGCAGCTTTGGCATGCAAAGCAACCCCTCCCACAAAGCATGAGAATATATTTTTATTAGATGCTCAGTTGCAACCACAGAGCTGCTATCTGTGCATTTGTCATGCTGATTCAGACATGGCAAAGGGGATGCCGTGGGAGGATTCTGTGAAGTATTTCTGGAAGAAGAGTGCCTAAGGTCAGAGCCTTAATTAAAATGGAAAGCAGGGGGAATTTTAGCCATCACTAATACCATCAACACTTTACACTGGTATAGAAATTAATTTTAATACCTAGCATGTGTGGCTTTTTCAAGTAAGCAAAGTATTTCCTTCATCAACACCGGAATGGCTGTAATAACAATCTGATGCACCACTTTAAGAAAATTATTAACTTCTCACAAATTTCACATGCCACTAAAAGCCCTTTTGAGTCTCTCTCTCTCCCCACTTCTGGTGCGCATGTGTGAATGACAGAATTGTAGGTATAAATGTGCTTGCGGCAGGTTTTTAAATCAATTAACAGCTATGCAGGAAGGTGGATTTACAATCACATCCCAAGCTTTTTGGATTGCGTGGGTGTGTTAACTGTCAACAGATTTCTCAAGTGTACTTTTAGTTCTTCACCCCATTCCCATTCCTTCCCCGAACCCCCAATGTTTGGAATGGCTTATTTTACATTTGAACCTCTCCTCACAGTATGGAAGTGGTGGGAAAATTTTTGTCAGTTTCGCCAGTGCAGATGTCTTTCACTGTCTTGTTTCTCTGCATACTTAAGGAACTAATCAGGCCAGTGAAAGAAATGGCAGCCATATGAGCAAGAAGGATACCTGGAAGAATGCACCTGAATGCATCTAGACCACCATAGGGTTGGAAGGTAGTGGAACGGTGTCTTCTCCTGTGTTGCTGGAGTGGGTATAGGGACATATCAATTGATAACACACGTTAACCGATATAGGAAAAGATTTCTGAGAGTTTTGGCATCAGTGGTACTTATTTCTGGATGAACATGCTTAGGCTCATGCTGTCCGTTTCTAGATGGTGCTGAAGAACTGTGCTTGGGCTCACTAGGACTGAGCCTTGGGATATATTTTTAATGCTGGGTCTTGGTTCTGGAACATACTGTATGTAGTAAAGAAGTGTGCAAAGTGCCCTTTTCTTCACCATTAACCATATCCTGACCCCTCCATAAGAACTGCTGGATGTTCAGATATTCAGGAAGAGGAGGGAAGACCTTTCAAGTCTTAGGGAAGCTTTTCATGTTTAACAGACTATTGTATTTTAATATTTTGTTGGAAGCAGCCCAGAGTGGCTGGGGAAACCCAGCCAGATGGGTGGGGTATTATTATTATTATTATTATTATTATTATTATTATTATTAGTCAGTGGGTACACTTCAGAATGACTTGAGTCTTCCATCCTCCATTTTAGGAGGTACCAGGTAAAAAGTGGGGTAAAGAATACTGAACCCTGTTCTCGAAAGGGGAAAGTGTGACGGAGGTTGAAACAGATTTTGGCAAGGGATTTATTACATCAGGATCATATCATTTGTTGCTGCTGCTGCTGTTATAATATGAAGCAATCTTTGAGACATTCATTTCATAGGCATTTTCAAACAAGCACTCTGTGATTCCCTGACTTTACTGTGTGAAGTCTTGTGGGCTGCAGACAGGGCCAGATTTAGGTTTGATGAGGCCCTAAGCTACTGAAGGTAATGGGGCCCTTTATACTTCCAGCTGTCCTTTGTCAATTGTTGCTGTTTTTTGTGTTGAATATATGCTATATGGTAATTTATGGACCTAATAGGTATCTAAAGCCATTTGCACATAACAAAATATGTATTTTATCAAAGTAATTGTTGAATTGAAATACAATTAAGAAGTAGTATATTAATAGTGAAATAAAATTAAGAAGTATATTTTTTTTGGGCCCCCCAAGAGAGTGGGGTCCTAAGCTATAGCTTGTTTAGCTTATACGTAAATCCGGAACTGGTTGCAGAGAATAACCTTGTGACCTGGGGAAGCAATGGATATTCTGGATGGTACTACATAGTTTGTAAAGCCTGCTGAACTGGAAATGCATAGCAGTAAATGTACCAATAGCGTATAAGAACAGAAATAAGGTAGAATTATGATGAAATATGACTTATGCTTCTGAATTACATTATACATTAAATCAAAAGGAGAATTTTATATATTTGAAGTTGTTTGCTAATGTGTTTTGATATTCTCATAATGATGATATAATTAGCACACTCATCTTCTTTTTATTTCAGTCACAATAGCATAATGTATTAAATTCATTAAATATTTTCTCCCAGATCCAGTTAAAACCCCACTGAATTTAGGCACCTGACTCCCTGAAGCCCTTCTAATACTCCTAGCCATAGTTAACATCTGTTGTACATAAGACATTAGGTAGGAACTTATAACAATTATCAGGAATATTAAGAAAAATTTTATTCAGATTTTTAGCACGCCACAGCAACTTGTCAATAAAAAAAAATAATGGTTGCTGAATGATGGGAGCCTAGAGTTTTATAGGCTCAGTCAGCATATTCCACTATACACAGTTCCCTTTGGAATCAATTAAAAAAATCTTATACATATCAGTCTCATCTTAATTTAAATGGAATATATAAACAGAAAGTTTGTGCAGAGATCCTTCCCAATTAATGATACTAAGGCTACAATCCTAGACACATTTACCTAGGAGCACATCCCACTGATTTTGATGGGATTAGCTTCTGAGTAGATATGCATAGCACTGCGCCACAAATTAGCTAAAGACCTTGTAATAAATCATTAACTTCAACACCTTATGAACTTATTAAACTGGAAGCTTGTCCTGATGTGCTTAAATTATTCATTTTTATGTTCTAAAAATAATGTAGATGGATGTGTTAGAACATGAAATTTTGCTAGTTTCAATAATTGTGCCTTAAAATGCTTTCAAGAACCATTTCCTCCATGGAAGCTACAAAACATTTCCCAGCCAAAAGTCCAACTTGGAAGATGATTTCAGTTGTTCTGCTCAAAAACAGTTTCCTTACTGGACTGAAAGATTCCTATCATATGACTGAAGAATTATATTATAGCATCCATTCTTAGCTGATTGAGGCTGATGGAAGCTTAAACATCTGGAGTCTGAAACATCTGGAGGTACCAGGTTGGGGAAGGCGATACTACAATAAAGTAGCTAACTCAGGATTTGTTTGGAGAAGCAATCCCTTCCTTTGCATCAGTTTTAGACTTCTGCAAAGGAACCAGGAGGCAAAGTTGGTGGAGTAAAATTTAGGAAAAGAACCCTAACATAACAGGAGAACTTTGCCTTTGTTGCAACCTTGCCTTAACTAGTCTAACCAATAATAATAATAGTAATAATTTTATTATTTATACCCCGCCCATCTGGCTGAGTTTCCCCAGCCACTCTGGGCAGCTTACAACATACCTAAAAACATAATAAAAATATCAATCCTTACAAGGTTCTCTAAACAGGGCTGCCTTCAGATGTCTTCTAAAAGTCAGATAGTTGTTTATTTCCTTGACATCTGAAGGGAAGGCATTCCACAGTAAACTCTGCCTTAACTCTGACCAACATTTCTAGTGTAGCGGAACAAAATGGTTTATCTAAACTCTATCCCTGGAAAGCTTATGTAGGAGCAACTAGGGAGACAAGCCTCCCCACTGAATGGTGCCAAGCAGAAATATGTAATTCTTAAACTTAGTTAAGTTTATAACTGCATGGCACTGTATTTTGTTGTAAGCTTCACAGAGAGGGTTTTTACCATTATAGGCAGCCGAAAAATATTTGTCTGTCAATCAATCAATCAATCAATCAATCAATGTATCTGCAAAGCAGGTATGGGGAGGCTGTGCCCCTCAATATGTTGTTGGACAACAGCTTCCATCATCCTTGACCACTGCCATTGCTGGCTAGGGTTGATGGGAGTTGGAATCTAACAACATATGGAAGGCCACATGCTCTCTATCTCTGCCCTAAAATGTCCATCTTGTAACTGACTATGTAATTGGTAATACAGTTAACAGCCACAATCTATGCAAAATGAGGCATGCACTAGTGTGTTGGCTTAATGCACAGTTAAGCACTGAACTCCAGCTGGTTTCAATAGGTCTTGCGCATGGGTAGGCAAACTAGGGCCTGGGGGCCAGATCCGGCCCAATCGCCTTCTAAATCTGGCCCGTGGGTGGTCTGGGAATCAGCATGTTTTTACATGAGTAGAATGTGTCCTTTTATTTAAAGTGCATGTCTGGGTTACTTGTGGGGCATAGGAATTCATTCTTCTTCTTTTTCCAAAATATAGTCCAACCCCCCACAAGGTCTGAGGGACAGTGGACCAGCCGCCTGCTGAAAAAGTTTGCTGACCCCAGGTCTTGTGTATACTTGGCTATAACACCATGTTCTGGTCAGAGCTGAATATGCAGCTGTTTATAGCAGCCCCTATAAGGGACCATGGAATTCACTTCTGGGTTCATTTCTGAAGTTATCCCATTCCTGCAAAGACTTCTGCTCATGCAGAGAACTTTTGTTGCTTCTTCACTCCTTGTGCATCTGCCCAAATGTTTTGGAGGGTTGGGAAAAACCTCAGAATAGATATGGGGGTCATGTGAGTGAAAGAGATGGTGGCTAAGTTCTCTTATGCAAGTAGAAGTCTTTGTGCAAATGGAACAACATGGTTGGACGCAACCCACTTACGTTAAGTTGTTAATTCAGATTAAAAGACACTTTTCAATTTATCAAACCATCTTGAGTTCCTTGAATCTTATAACTGATCCAGTATTATCGACTGGCATCGTCATGCACCTTCATGGACTGGCAGGGTGTCCACCTCTAAACAGAAATAAAGGAAAACACCTCTGTATTCCATCATTACTCTTGTTCCGCTTGTGTGCATGCTCAAACATGTACACAAGACTAAGAGATACTGAATTTCATTGTTTTTCTCGTTAACTTCCCATTCAACTAGACTTTGCTTCTTGTACAAACTTGAATTTCAACAAAACAAGTACAGCACAGTTGCAATCATTGTAGGATTGCTTCTTCTGGACACAGCCCTTTCCCTGCGATAGAATCCATGACAGAGTCTCCCAGGCCATTTTCTTAAGCTTTGGTGTAAATAGTCTCAGCTGACCTTTGAAAAGGTGGGAGGGTCACTTGCTGCAACAGTGAACCAAAAGTAAAAGTGTATTGGCTGCGCTACTAAAAAGATGGATGGTTATTGCTACAATGAGCTTTTATGGAGACTTTGCTTTTAATTACTCTTCACTAATCCCAAAGTGTTTTGAAACACTAAGGTTAGCTTTGAGGTCTCAGTTAAATATATGGTTAGAATTTATCAACTTGGAAGCTCTAAATTCACAGTGAAAGAGCATTTTGTCGTGGAAAGGTCTATTTATGAATTCTATTGCTCATAAATAGGCACAACAAACATAAATTGTATGAATTAAATACAGGGCATTGGGTGTGGGGGGAGATGAGGAAACCCACTGCTTCTTTTATGGTAGAACTATTAAGTCTTCCTTATGAGACACATCACAAATTGCATTTTAAGGTATCTACCAGATGCCTACAGTCCCATGCATACTTAACGAGGAAGTAATACCGCAATCCAATGCATACTTCAGGGACAAAAGAAGTTAAGCAGGAGGACCTGATCCTGCACAATGCTGCTTCATCACGAGTGGCTTCCCTGCATGCAAGGCAAGCTGCTAGCAAAGGAGTAGCACTGCACAGAATCAGATCCATCAGGTTGCTCAGATATTGTGCGATATCACAGCGTGATTCCCCTCCCCCCAAGAGCTTCCCACCCCCCAGGGCCGCAATCTCCCACAGTGTCCCAAACTGTGTGTTTTTGGGTGCCGTGCCCAAAAAAGTGGGTTGGGTTTTTTTTTGCATGAAATCGTGCAAGATTATGGCAACCAAAATGGCTGCCATGCTCTCATAATATAAAATGGGAAGATGGCGTCCTGGGTTTTGGCTTCAAAGTGTTGGAGGGTGTGGTATTAAATGAATGGAAAGGACCAGGATCTGAGCTATAAAAAAGGTAGTGCCTGACAATCACTTGTTAAAAACAGGTGGAAGGAAGTACTATATGAGGGGATTCTTATGCTAAATGCATACAGATTGGCCATGCACAATATGTTTCCCCTCCATGTGTAGATAGTGTTCAAACACAACTACTGAATAGTTTTCAAGCAGAACAAAAGTACAAAGCACCAAAAAAGCTAAACTCAACTAAAATACACACACACACACACACATTTTCATGCATCATAATTTACAGCTTCTTCTGCCATTGTATTATAATGATATTTAGTTAAAGTTCAAACTACACATTTAGCGCTACTCTTGAAATGAGATCTCTGCTAAGGGCTGCTTAATAATGCCTGTCATGTGTTTCTTTTGTGAAAGGGATCCATACATAAATTAAGTTTTCTGAAGTGGTGGAGCCAAACAAGGGTCCTATGAAATGGGTTATTAGCCACACATGCACACACTCTCTGATGATATGTTCAATTGTTTTAATGATAAATTTTCCTCACAAAGTGGAAGAGCCTGTTGACAGACAGAAATACAAGTTAACAATGAACTATTTAGACTTGCAAATGATGGAACATTTAATTATTCCAAAATAGCATTCTACCAGTTAGGGTGCGATCATTAAATCCATCAATCTTCAGTTTATATGCATGAAACATTTATCATGTCTTCTACAAAAACAGGAGTCACTCATCTAAATATAGATTTTTGGGGCCATCCATTTCATCAAGGCATTTCATTGAAAAGACCGGGATTTCATTTATTTTCCGTTACAGAGATAAAGTGTTTGCAAATGATGTGATAAGGTCTAAAAGTGAGGGAAAGGAAGTAAGATTCAGCTCTGGGCGAAGATGATAAATACAAAACCTACTTCTAACACCAGGATTATAGAGAGAAAGAAATGAGAAATTGAAAGTTAGCAGCTAGGGTTTTTGTTTTGGCCCGTGGGTTTTTTCATTAAAGTTGTAGGCCAACAACAAATTATCTGAATAATTTCTTCTTTTAAAAATGGCCAGAGACAACAGGAAGGGGGTCCAAGGAGGATGCCCCAGAATGATCAGGTACCCCTGGTTGCAGACAAGGAAGAAGAAGAAGAAGTTTGGATTTGATACCCCACTTTATCACTACCCGAAGGAGTCTCAAAGCGGCTAACAATCTCCTTTTTCCTTTCCTCCCCCACAACAAACACTCAGTGAGGTGAGTGGGGCTGAGAGACTTCAAAGAAGTGTGAGTAGCCCAAGGTCACCCAGCAGCTGCAGTGGAGGAGCAAGGAATCGAACGCGGTTCACCACATTACGAGTCTACTGCTCTTAACCACTACGCCACACTGGCTCTCAAGGCTAATTGATAAAGGAAAAGGATCTCAAACTGAACAGCCAGCTGCTCTGTCCTGCTTGCAATGTCTTTAGAGCAGAGGTTTGATGTGGAAGGAAAAACCAAGCTGAGCAGAGCACTAATGTATGAAGAGAAAAGGGAGAGATAGTTTAGAAGTTGAGAAGAGAAATTGACAAATCTGTCATTTCTAGTTTCTCTTTTTTCCAACCTTCAGTTCATCCAATTTGCAGTATCTGAGTTTTGTTTGTGCTATGTGATTTCCCCTGATACATTTCTTTGCGAGTAAATTTCCCTAATTGCATTTTTGTACTTTATTTTATATGCATACAAAAAAGCATACATTGGGGGAAAGTGCACAAAAAATACATATTTTAGTAAAAATAATATATGTTTTTGATATGTACTTTTTGGGCTGTACGACTGTATTTTCTGTTGTCTCCATGTGAATCTTATGTTTTCATATTATGCTGATTATTCTGTGTGTATCAGCTTTTTCGGGTCTATGACCATAATAAATCTCTTTACCTCCCTCCCACAGAGAAGGCCACTGCAAAATTCAGTTTTGTGAGTTTCAAAGGATAACTGTGTTTTAGTTCCCTAACTGGTTTGGGAAGTGTGAATTAGGTAGGTTGTGAACCAAATGAATTTCTCCCCAGCCCTAGCTGAGAGTGAAGAGGCCAAGCTCTGAACAGTGAGGCGTTTTTTCTACCATTCTATAATATTCATGGATTTTTTTTATTTGTTCTTTTAAAAACATGTTTGATTGCTTCCTCCCTCCCTTTGAAAACACTTCCAGACTCTCTACAAATAGCTATCTCAGGGGTCATACAACAACTTGAAAAACCCTTTAAAAAACCAAAAGCTCACCAAACTCCACCACAATTGCTCCTTCCAAAACTCCTTGCTCAAACTCCAACTCTCCACAGGCCTCAAAGTTTGGTGCAAAGTTTCCTGAAACTGCACTTGCAAAGGTCTGTGGGATTGCTAGATGCTATTTTCACACCACCTTTGCAGTTTTTGCAGTCTTTTAGGGCTGTTCTTGCCCCTCTTCGTGCCACTTCTGGGTTTGCAGTGTGCCTTGATCACGTGTAAACAGGGAGTTGCCTGTATTACTGTATATGCCACAGATAAAATACACACGTAGCTCCACAAGTTCCAGAAATGGGCAGGGTAAGAAAAATAGAAATTAAAGAACAAAACACAGAATATTGACCAGTCTCCCATTAGTCTCTTTCTGCTTACTTTTACAAGGAATGCTGAAAAGCTGGGACCAATGACAGACAAATGACTCTCAGGAGATTTGAACTGACAGCAGCAGGGCAGAACTGAGGAGTGATACCTGATGCGTCCCTCCCTTCCTATCTTGCGAAGAGGCAGGCTGCAGAGAAGTCCTCAAGGGCATCAGCGTTTGCATAGTCTATACTTGAGGTTATGAAAGGAATGAATGACAGTTACCAGGCTAGAATCTGAAAGAAAGTGTCAGAGCTTTCTCACAGAGATGGAGTAGCTAGGAAGTGCTCCTGGCCACTGCTGCAGTCTGGAATTTTGGACGTAATGATGGGTCCAGGAGCACCTGAAGGATACAGGTATGAATGACAACAGGAGGCCAAACCTGATCAATAATGGGCATGTCTATGCTGCTCAGGTAACAAGAACTGACAGCCATCATTATTTCAGTCTTGTCTGGGGCAGCTTTGCTAATTGCTCAGTCTTGCTGATGAGCAGAGGCTGGAGGTTATCTTCCTGCCAGGAGTTGTGAAGCCAAAGGTGGTGGTGGGAAGCTACTATAAATTCGCTCGTAGTAGTATAATCTGAGTAACACCTTGCAGCCTCCCACAGCCATTTTTACAGTCGGGGTACTAGTTCAGGTGGTGGTGGTGAAATTCTTTTGGATGGAATAGTTGGAAATCAAGATCCTCCGAAGTAACAAGGATGTTCATGGAAACGTTCAGAGTTGAAGTGGGCGGCGGATGGGGGGAGGGAAGCATTGATTGTGTGGATATTTTCTTTTTTTATAACTCATAAAGATTGTACTGTATAATAAATACATCTTAAGTGTTGTTATTTTAAAGTGTGTGCTGAAGCTTGGTTCCTCACGCCCCCCCCCAGCCATTTTAACTTGTACTTTTGACACAAGTTTACTGTCCAAATACTTCAGATATTTCGTGTCAGTGCCGAGGTCAGGGAAAGAACCAGACCGATATCTACGAAAGAATGTTTATGTTACAAAACAGGGACAGCAAAGACAAAGCTCCCATTAAAGTGTGGCATGTGCATGACTCGTAGCAAATGAGGTGAGAGGTTAGCCCATATTTCAAACTGCGCTGTCCTTAGTTTTTGTGTGCAGATGGACAAAAATTCGCCTTTTTATTGGTTCTTTTGTCGTATTGCCCTCAATCCACTGGCATTTGAACTGAGGCTGCCATAATAACTTTTAAATATGTTTTAATAGATATCCAAGGGTCTGGCTTATCTTTTGTCTGTACTAAATCTACTGCCAAGGAAGCTAATTTGCAGTAAGTTTCATAACAGAATGAATCTAAGTATTAAATATGCACCTGCATTTAGGTGCATGTCTGGGTTGGGATGCCTAAAACAGAAAGCTAAAGATTTGGACACTTTTAATTTAGAAAGATGACTAGGAGGAAGCCCAATAAGAGGCTTATAAAATTATGAATAGGTACAGGAGAGGGAAAACTTGCTTTCTCAAAACACTATGAGGCATATGTATCAGAAAAGGATCACTATATGTACATTTGGAGCTTCATGTTATAGGACTTCTATTCTAACAGGCCCAAACAGAAACATTGTGTTTGGCTTTGCATTTTTAAAAATTTCATTTATGAACTGCTTGCTATAAAGCATCTCAAAGTGGTTTGACAATAATGCAGTAAATTAAAACAATTTCATATTCATGGGCACAGATGTACAATACTGCATTCTTTCCATATATGTGAAAATGATCGCACACCAATTTAGTTGAATAGACTGCCCCCCTTCTCCATTTTTAGGGGATTAGAAATTGAAGAATGTAGGGAAGTTCCACAATATATATATATATATAGAGAGAGAGAGAGGGAGCGCACTTTGGGTCTAGTATTGCTCTTTCCTCTTAGAATTTCCTTTGCCATTAAAAGACTGATAAAGACATTTAAGGGAAAAATCTAGGACAATTATTCATTGATTCCAAGGTGCTCAGAAAATGCTAAGCTGCTTTATACATATTCTTTTTAGAAAAAGGATACTTCCATTGAAGGCACCAAGAGCAAATTGCTCCAGTCATTCCATGTGCCAAAGCACTTTATAATCTAATCCATGCAATGGTTGCCTAAGTGAAGGATGAAAGGAAGAAACAAGCTCGAATGCTGCTTAACTAACTGTAATTCAGAAGCAACTAAACAGAACACCAGAGACTTTCCCAGTTAAAAAATTATGAAGAATCCCTGAGGCAATTTTTCTTCAGACCATCAACATTCAACAACATGCAAGAGAAAGAGACGGAAAGACTCTCATAGCACCACACCGGGGATATCAGCAACTGTTGTCTGTAAGTTAATTAGTTTTGTGTTTTCCAGAAAACTTTAAAGAACTACTGGTAATTTGCCTCTAAACTAGCTCTACTGGCTCCATGTGAACGATACCAAACTGTATTTATATTTGAGGAGAAAGCAAACATGGATTACTGAAGTTCTATCATCAGTTAATGATTCACATTCTCACAAAAAGAGTATCTTTCAGTGACATTCTTCTGCTCCAGACATGAGTTCACACAATCCATCCTCCTCATGTGTCATATATACAGGCCTACATGTCAATATTTGACCTTGAACAGGGTCTCCCTGCCAACAGTCTATCAATGTCAGCTTTGCTCAGTGGTGGAAAAAGAATGAGGTACAGTGAGGCAGGAGAGCTTTGAAAGGAGCTGGCCTCTCTTAACCAAGTGCATTGAGGCTTAGCTAATGCCCGCCTGGTGGTCAGCTCAAAAAGGTATATAAAAGCATGTCTAAACAAAAAGAAAGAAAGAAAGCAATACCTCAATAAGTATATGTTTATATTTTGTAAAGGGCAAGAGAGAAAGAGAGAGAGAGAAAAAAGATTTGACAGCATAACAAAAGCTGATTAAAAACAAATATTCTGCTAGCTGATAAAAAGAAAGGACCCCAAAGGAAATAAAAGAAAACACCAGCCTTTAGATCAGTGTTTCCCAAACGTTGGTCTCCAGCTGTTTTGGACTATGATTCCCATCATCCCTGCTAGCTAGGGATGATGGGAGTTGTAGTCCAAAAACAGCTGGAGACCCAAGTTTGGGAAACACTGCTGTCAGAGCTGCCCTAGGTCCCAGCTCACAAAGGGCCAACACCAGTTCGTTGTTATATAAAACAGTCTTTATTGAAGCTCAGTTTCGCTTTCACAGCCGCGGCACACAGCTCTACGTCTCAAACTCTAGACCGCCGAAGCTCCGTCTGAATCTCCTCCCCCCAGACACCAGTTTAAGACTCTAGCCTTGCTCCACCTCTTCCTCTGCTCTCTTCTCCTCTGGGCCCGCCTGTCCGCTGGGGTCTCGCCTCTCCTAGACTCTTCTGACGCTGAGTCTCCTGAGTCCTCCCCCTCCCTCCGGCGGGCTTTAGGACCTGGTTCCCAATCCGGGTTTCCTGCTGTGCCGCGCGCCTGTACATTCGAACTTGGCGCGCACGCCCAGCCGGCCACCTTCCTCCTGACCGTTACACTGCTCCTGTCACTGCTTCCCCCTTCGGGGAGGCTAGCTGCACCTGACTCTCCCTCCGTTCCCTCACTCTGTGGTGGAGGCGTGGCCACCCCTGACTCATCCTCTCTCCCTGCTGGAGGAGAAGCTGGCCCTGATACATGTGACTCTTCCCCCTCACTACACTCTGGTGGAGGAGCTGGTCCTGCTCTCCCGCTGCTGCTTTGGGAGTCCCTGCTGGCCCCTTGCTTCTGGTGTGTCCCCCCTGGGACCCCCCTTGCCCTGGCCATCGGCGCCCCCCTCTGGGAATCTTCTGATTCGCTGGAGAGACTCATGGAATCTCTCGGGCCAGTTTCATACTCCCCTACGCTGCCCTCAGATTCTTCCCCTTCGCTCTCCATTTCCTCTCTCCCCTGTGCCTCTGCTCCTGAGCCCCTGACAACTGCTTTAGATAAAGTCACCACTTGATGTTCCATACATGACAGAGCACTCGGTCCAAAGCAATCAAATACTAATTTGATTAGCAGTTAATTAATTGGGGGGGCAATTTGGAGGGACCAGCAGGAGATGAAGGAGGCCAAACCACCTAACCAATTGGTAGTGAGAATAGGCCTACTGGATCAGGCCAAAGGTCAGTATCCTGTTCTCAGTGGCCAACCAGATGCCAATGGGAAGTCTACAAGCAGCAGCTGAGCCCAAGAACACTCTCTTGTTCTATGGCTTCCAGCAACTGGTATCCAGCAGCATAATTGTCCCCAGGAGAAAATAGGATGGCTTTGTGCCCTACTTTATAGAGGATAGTCCTCAATCTGAAGGGCTGTCTGATTTCTTTTTTAAGACAGTGAACTATAAGAAGTCAGAGCAGGGACTTTGAAGTTACTTAACAACATTTAATATCTGGGCAGCAGACCGAGGAGGCACACACATCACCTGGCTCTGCTTTTGACACTCCCTCCCAGGTGAAAATCAGACAGTCCTCTACCTTGGCTATGTTCCTGCAGAATGTTAAAGCTTACTTGTCCAGGCCCTTGAGAGATAATTGTGTGTAGGTCTTTTCACTGCACTGAAAGTATTAACCGCTGTCATTTTTAAATTTGTTCTAAGTGTTTCTATTGTATTGTTCATATTATTGCATGATGTTAACTACCCTGGGCTCCCTCTGCGATTAAACTAACAAAATAAATAAAGACATACATACCATGATGAGATGTATTTCTTTTTTAAAATGAGAGTAATTATTTACAAATTTGCATCCGTACATACAAATTGGCTTATGCAAATGTCATGCAAGTCTGTGTCCTCGTGTGAGTTTGGGGGATGGCATTTTCTCTCGCTCTCTGGTGATGTGAAACCAGACACTCTGTAAAGAAGGTGGGGGTCTGTCTTTGCACCCTGTGTGCCGCTCCCTTTCCATTTTCAAGTGGAGGGGGGAAGCGCGAGGGAAGGAGGGACATAGGATAGCACAGGAGGTGAATGCTAACCCTTCCTCCATCCCTTGCTCCTCATGTCTTTCTGGATTTGAATGGCTTGAGAAGTTAAGATGGGAAGAAAGAGTATATTCTTCTTTACCTCTTTCTCTTGCTCTAAGCAAGGCCTAATCTACAGCATTTAAAAAGCAGTATTATACCACTTTAAACAGTCAGAGCTTCACTCAAAGAATCCTGGGAACTGTAATTGTTTAGGGTGCTGAGAGTTTTGAGGAGGAGGAGGAGGAGGAGGAGGAGGAGGAGGAGGAGGAGAAGAAGAAGAGGAGGAGGAGGAGGAGGAGGAGTTTGGACTTGATATCCCGCCTTTCACTCCCCTTAAGGAGTCTCAAAGCGGCTAACAATTTCCTTTCCCTTCCTCCCTCACAACAAACACTCTGTGAGGTGAGTGAGGCTGAGAGACTTCAGAGAAGTGTGACTAGCCCAAGGTCACCCAGTAGCTGCATGTGGAGGAGGTGGGAAGCGAACCCGGTTCACCAGATTACGAGTCCACTGCTCTTAACCACTACACCACACTGGTTCCAAATGAGACCACTGTTCCCTCACAGAGCTACAATTTCTTGAGTTTCCTGGGTTGAGGGACTGACTGTTAAACCTTTCTTAAAATTGTAGTTCTGCAAGGGGAACAGGGGTCTCAGCACCCTTCACAAGCTACACTGTCCAGGATTATATGGGGGAAGCCATGCTTTAAATGTCTACTGCAGATAGGGCCCACCTCTCTGATTGAAGAGAACTTGGTAGCAACCAGGGAGGCAATGGTGTCCCCTGAGGGGCTGGACAGTGCTTGAAGGCCACAGGTCACCAAGCTGTCTTGTACAGATTCATAAATTATGCTGATAAAATGGGATAAGTTATCATACTCTGTTATGGACAAACAGCAAACAGCTCCATTAACAGAGAAATGCCCTCAGAGTGTAACCCAAACCTGTCAATAAGAGGGAGCCTTAAGAGGAAGAATTTTTGCTCTGAAGCCAAACTCTTTCCTAGTCTGAGATTGTTCAGATGTATGGTTTTAGCCTGGGGTCATCTCTAGTGCAATGAATGAAGAGAAGTTGACAGATGTCTCCTCTAGCCAGGGGATAAAATGAAACATTAAAATCCAAAAAAGTACAAAATACAAAACAGCAATTTAGGCTTGAATTGGTTCATAATAAAAAAACCTGTGTTTTTATTCATCCCTCCCCCATGTCATTTGCACAAAATATTCTTTAGAGGAAATTCCTGCTTCAAGGTCTGCTAAAATTTTGTAGGAAGATAATCAGAGGACTACTCTCCTGTGCTGTGGAGCCTGGGGAGAAATCTTCCCATGAGACCTGTAACAGAATCCCACTAGGACGAAGTGTAGGAGTCGTGAGGAAAACAGGCCTGAAAACATGCCTAGACTCCAACGTAATAGAAATAAATCCTGAAAGAAAGCAGTCAAATGAAAGAGGGAGAAGAAATGAAAGAGGGAGAAGAAAGTCCCAGGCAGTTTTGATACTTATGATGCCTGAACCCTACCTGACATATTATACCAAAAGCTGACTGGTCATGGGCTATGTGAGAGGGTCTCCTTCTCCTCAGGTATGAGGCTTCAACCTAGCTTCTTGAGTTTGTCTACTCTCTGTGAAGGAGAGAACAACACATCTGTTTAAGCTGTCCAGGATTTAATACAGATTTCCAAACTAGGGGCCAGGACTTATTTTTGGGAATGGCCCAAAGCGAGCACACATCCTTTCTATAAATTCTTTTTTGTCTCAATGTGTTTGACATGACAACACCCAGCAACTGAGCTGGAGGAATTTTGTAAAAAAAGTGACTCTTGTGCTGGCATTTAATGAGAGTTAACTGTGTTGGAGATGGGAAAGTCTCTTGGTGGCCAAGGAGTCACCCGTGGTAGTACAAGTTCAGCTCCTGTCATGCTGCATTCAAACCTCGCACAAACAGTGATTTCTGACAGAGTGGCAGGGCTCAGAATGCAAAGACATCGAATGGAATGACGCAAAACCATTTTGATGGAAACAAAATGTCCACAATGCAAAACTGAACCAAGCATTGGTAGAAACACTTCTTGTCCTCCGACTCCTTTAGAAAAAGCGAGGAGAAAGTCGCTGGGAGAGTGTGGTACACTGTGGGCAGTGAGCAAAAGGTCCAAGTTCCAGATCCTGAAAGGATATTCAAAGAAGAAAGAAAAATTATAAATAGCCAAGAGGCATCTGAGCTAGTAGGCATTTTGCTATTTGGATAGCAAAAGATAGCTTTGGATGTATGATGGTTCCAATCATTGGCGGAGCTAGGGGCTTTAGCACCTGGAGTGGTGTGTGTGTGTGTGTGTGTGTGTGTGTGTGTGTGTGGCATGTCACTTTTTCTGCATCCAACCTGCCTTTTGTTGGGGCGCAGAGGGCGAGATGCTCCGCTCAAGTCTCCTCCACCTTTTTGTGGGGGGGTCTTTACGCTTGGAAACCCAACACTCACGAGGGGCCCTCTGAGCCTGTGCAAAGGGCATGTCCTTCACCCTGAGCAACCTAAAGGACCATCTTTCCGCACAGATTCCTGCCTAAGTGTGATACTGCCGGCTAGGCATGATTTTATTGCTTTATCTGATCTATGCGGAGGGAGCTGAAAGTTGACGACAATTAATTCCTTGGGGACATTTCCCGACAACTAAACACCCTTAGTTTTGTGATTTGACAGCCATGGCAATGCAAGTCTAGGAACACCCGTACAAATATGCATTAAAGGGGAATTAAAAGGGGGAACGCTCCCCACTTTCCAGGAAAATGCTTTCCTTACTGGGGCCAGAGGAGAAGAACTCACCTCCCCATAGTGTAATGCGGGCCTCCAGGCAGGCGATGCTCCCTCCGGCAACCCCCCTCCACTCCACTCTAACAGGGAACCAACATTGGTGGGGCAGAATCCCAGTTTTGGCTTCCAAAGGACCCCTTCCTCCTCCAGCCTTCCGCTCCCCTTTTGGGAGGACATTTTAGGTGTGGCAAGGGAGCAGGGAGAGGGTGGCGTCCCCCACCTCTGCCCTCGCATGGCAGGGACAAGGAGGGGAGCCCCCAGGGAGGGAGGGAAGGCCACGCAGCTGCAGAGGGAACCCCCAGCCTCCGCAGGAGTAATGCGTCCTCGAGGCGAAGCGTCCTGGAGGCATGGTGCGCTGCCTGCGAGAGTGTGGTGTCTGGCGCAGTGGGGGGCACACGGTGTGTCGGGGGCGGCCACAATGGTACCCCCCTACCCTAGGGTGCTGGGGGCGGTACACTTCCCCCTGCCCCCCTTTCCTCCACCAGTGGTTCCAATGGCATAATCTAACCATAGGGAAGCACAGGTCGATTAGTTTCAGTAGGAGAGATTTCAGTAGGGGTGTTGTGACTACTTTATTGCTAACTAATGCATTAAAAACATGATTACTCTTACTTTCATGCATATAATTTAGACAGAACCTGTTTTGTGGGAATCAAGGTGTGATAAAGCTACACCGATCTCTCCCCAGATCAGTCCAGTAGTGATAAAGCTACACCGATCTCTCCCCAGATCAGTCCAGTAGTATATTCCCTATATTTCATTCTAGCACCAGTCTTCCCATGCTTATGTAACTTGGCCAAAATACTTACTATTTGCCTGCCTTCTTAGAATCCGCAACATGCTAGCATAGCAATGGTAAAATAGCTCCAAATGCTGATCTGTATTTACATAAGCTATTATAAATGAAAGTCATTCCATACAGGCTGTGATTATTAATCACCCAATTCAGCTACATTTTATGTGTGAGTAAACAAGAGACAGAGCAACGACCTCTTTGTAATTGCTTATTCAGGCTAACTTGAATTTTTCAAATAAATATTATGGTGACCTTATTCGGTATAATTTATTGGTTTTAAAGAGGCCTTTTGGTTAATAAAAATAACAAAATGAAGAACCATTAATATAATGTTCTTGTCCTTTGTTGTCCGAATTCTTCACAAAATTATAAGAATATTTAAGCACTATGTATCTGATCATTTAACAGTTCCTTTCATTTAACTTTATCCATCTTGTATTCTGCCATCCTGCTCCCCTTCAGGAGGAAGGGTAGGATATAAATCAAATGAATAACAATCATTGCACTTCTCTAACTTTAATTCCACTCAAAAGTTCTTCATAACTAAAAAGAATTCCCGTTCTCAATATCTAAAAAAGATGCTTGATGCTCATAAGAAGTTGTCCATCCAGTATTGTCTTCCCTGGCAGTGGTCCTCTGGAGTCTCAGGTGAGTTCTTTCTCCTCATTTGCTACCTGATCCTTAAAAAAGAAAGAAGCTGAAATTGCCAGGCATATGGGAACTTCTGCAAGCAGTGGATGAATGGTTACCCACACCAGACTTATATACTGTAGTGTTGATTCCCTCTGCTTCTACTGCTGCCTTTGACCATCTAAAAGTATTCCCCTTATCCCTCAGTCACAACAAAACACATGCTCCCACCTTCCTTCTCATGCATAGTTTCACTTTTAGCTCTTCTTCTTTGGCGATCACGCGTAGCTGAGTAAGATTGTCTTCCATAAACACGGTTTTAACAGTGAGTCTGTAAGTGACTGTGGAGGCCAGTTCTGGATCCACACGTCCTTCCACAGTGGGGAGATTGGTTTCCGGGCGGGAGTTGATCACGGTGAGGGTTTGCTAAGTGTGCCTTCCTCTTAGTGCATTTCTCCCTTTTTTCCTGAGTTTGAGCATCTTCAAAACCCATGACACCTTTGGTAAAGGCACGTTTAGCATCCTGTTTATGGCTAACTATAGTTTGCCATGATAAAAACTATAGTTTGTGTTTGTGTCCAAGTCATCACTGGAAAACATTCTTCAAACCACAATAAATCCAAATTGCCTCTTTTCCTTTCCCCCCTCTTCCCACACATACACATGGTACACAGTTTTCATCCTAGCAGCCAAAGCCCTGAGTTTCTGATAATATGTATTTATTCCACCAACAATCTGATCTTGTCCAAGGGGCTCAGGAAGGCTTATGTATAGTTTCCAAGTGGTTTCTGTTCCATACACCTTATGGAATGAACCATAGGTTTGATAGCATTTATTTAAAACATATGCCATCCCAAGCAGCTTACAAGATTTTAGAACTTCCGGGGGGGGGGGGAGTATTACTAAGCCCAAGTATATTTATTTTTAAAAAATCAAAATTACTAAAACTCAGACCGAACTAAGAATAAAAACAGCGTAACTGTGTACCATGTGTGTCAGATCATACTCTGTGCTCCAGGAGCAGCTGGTCATTGATCTCCACTGAGTAAGCACGTCCTGCTATCAAGCTAGAAAAAAAGTCTAGAGAGAATTCTGTCTTCACTTTCCTGGACAGAATACTGTGTTTCGTAATAAAACAGAGGAAGAGGAAAGGGTGTGACCTTTGATTCAGAGAGGAAGTAATTCTGCAGAGCTGAGGAAGAGCCTTATAGAAGAGAAAGAGGTGTCATGACTAAATGTCCTTTCAAAAACAGAAGGAAATCTGAGAAAATAGGTGGTCTCAGTAGAGAACAGGACATAATTCAAAGTTTGGAGTAATAAAAAGGCCAAGTGAGATGGAGAGAAAAAGGGAGAATTGGCAGATGGTTATTAGAACAGAAAAACTAGAAGGACAGGGGCTAATGTAGGTATAAAAGGGGAAATTTAAAAAGGAAGTTTAATATGATCATCACTACCACTGCTGGATGATATTTAAAGAGGAAAAGGCCAGAAAAAAATTACTAAAAATTCCCTTCTGCATCAATGACCAGGCCATGAATCGTCATTTCAGTTAATACTTTCCAAACAAGACGTATGTGTAGTTTTTCTAATATGTTTCAGTACTTCCAATATATCTGGGAATAAAAATAACGGTGAGAAAACTTCTTTGCTTCCTCTGTCTAGATGTCTATATCTGACCCCATATATGTTACCACTAAGAATATTTTTCCACCTTTAAAATTGGAAAAAAAGAGAGAAAGAAAAAAGGATTGCCTTGAGCACCGCTAGTCGTTTTCAAAGAAATGAGGTTAGGTGCCCTCTTGCTTGGATGCCAATAAACAAAAAAGTTCACATAAAATCCATGTAATCCGGGGTGGCTGGCAATTCAGCTTGGGAAAGGTTTAGGACAGGAGGAGCTGAGATATTGAATTCATCTCACCCGTCTTAGAGGGCAGTCTCCGGAGACCAACAACACGGTCATTAGCCCAGCATCTCACATAAAGGTCAGTTGCATTGCACCAGCCAAGGGGATAAAAATAGCCTCCCATAATACAAATGAAAACGGGGGTAATAAAAGTTCACTTCCCATAGCAGTCTTGAAAGTACACAGATCGTCTCTTTCTTATCATTGGCCTAAGTATTTTTATGGCTTTCAAGTCATTAGCACTTATGCATGGAAAAAGATCCACGCTGCCTTAAAAAAAAGGAAAAACTTATCATCTGCTTCATTGGCCTGTGGTCAAATCTTTTTTTGAAACACTAAGGCTTTATCCAATGCACATTTACCTGGGAGTAAGCTCTATTGAACTGACTGGGACTTGCTTCCGAGAAAAGATGCAGAGGATTGAGCTGCAAGAGCAATAAAACACAATGTCCCATTTTTATTTGTTCTTGGCAGATAATCAAATGCTTGATTCCCAAGCTGCCATGGATACTTTTGCCCTAAAGGTGGAGGAGGGAGAGGAATGCTCATGGACAATTGCTCAGTAAAACTTTTCAGAAAGGTTGTGTAAATGCTATTATTTTCCTGCTCACCTTAATTTAAATATTTCTACATTCTACTTCTCTGGTCTCTTCTCTTGATGAAAGCTCTTTACCTCTCTTCTGAATTTTGATCATGCATCTCTGCTATCTACCTGCGAATAAATTTGAGAAATTCCAGGAACTATTTACCTTGATAAAAAAATGTTTTTGTTTGAAGAGGACAGCTTAGAGCCTAATATGATGGACTCCTTATCTACAGTATGCTGCAAAACCAAACAACACTGCGACTTACATGGAAATAACTGTGAAGATCTGTTAAATTATGGATAAAGTAGGCACTGTTTTGTGGGCCTAATTATAAAAATAATGAGCAGAGCATCAAAGAGAGCTTGTTTTTAAATGCTAATGAAGGATTGTTCTGCCCTCATTCTCCATCTTCATTTTAAAAGATGCACAGCTGGGTGAAATATCTGATTGCATGTAGACCTGATTTTTGTGCCTACTGATCCCCTGATAATAATACAGGATGGAGCTACCAGGTTCATCATTGCACTCCAGGTGTGTTGAGGCCCTTTGATTTCCCAAAGTATGGGGAAATTGATAACCCTTAAAACACACACACACACACGTGAACTTTGATATAGTAACATGGCATCCGTTGTGGTGTGTGAGTGGGTCACAAGCCTGTGTACCTGTTTTGTTGTAATAAGCGATGTTTTGCCTGGCAGAAAGGAGGGGGCATCAGGGTTCTGACACACCTCTCAGGCATAGCATGGTGTTGGTATAGTAGTTCTTCGGTACGAACTCCTTCAGAATGCATGCGAAATTTGGAAGTAGTGCAGGAATGTTTTGGGAGAGGCTTACCCTCCCAAAGACAGTATAGCCTTGGCTTCCTTAGATAAGGCAGGTAGACCTGACTATCAGGGGCACAACATTTCCGTCACTGGACTCCATTGAAAACAGCTTCACCATGCGAACCACAAAGTGACCTCTCCAGACAACAGAACGACTCTTCTTTCCTTATTCTGTGGCTGCTATTTCCTGGGTGACGCAGACGCCATTAGGCAGTTGAATGTGCATGCATGCTCTGTTCATTTCCCTCCCTCCATTCCACCCCCTACCCCTCTGCATTGCCCCGGGCACTGGCAACCCATGCTACACCACTGGCCAAGGCTGATAGCAGTTTGGAGTCCAACAACATTTGGGCCATGGCAGGTTCCCTATCTTTGCCTTAGGCAATCGGTTCAGCCTCAGCTCCTCTGACCCGCAGTATCAGGACAGTAACAGTGACTTGCCTTACATGATCTGTGCAAGGAGTAAAATAAAATAGTGCACATGAACCATTACTATCAATTATTTTGTGGAAAATACCTGTCGTTCTGACCGTTCTGCAACTTGGTGGCAAAACTGCTTGTGTGAACACTAGCTAGGCATGGCTTCAGCTCATAAAAAAGATTTAGTGTCACTCTCAGTATTCAACAGTTGATAATTCTGTGCTCCGCCTATAGAGTGAATCATCATGATCAGAGTATTGAATCATTGCTGTTTTCACCAGTTACGTTGGACAAAGGAAGCTAGTCACATCAGTGTGCAGCAGAAGTAGTAGTGAGTTGGTTACCGAATAATCTCACTCCCATGGATAAATTAAAAAGTGCAGTTAATGCTTAAATAGTCCTGAATAAGGAAAATCTAGTCATGGGGTACAACAAAATGGTTTCCTGGTCACCAACAATTTCCATCCCCCTCTTTAACTGGGCAGTAGTAGTGACACAGACATAAAATCGATGTGTTAGGGTGGACACTTTATTCACACACCCCTTTCCTCTTGGTGTCTCCCTTAAAAATGTTCATATGCTGCAACTGTGCAAAGCCAGTTTCACAAGTGTTTCTTTTAGTCATGGTTGCCTTTAAAAGCTTAAACAAAAGAGCAGCGAGAGAAATTATTCTGCAGGAGCACATGAGCTAGCACAGAATAGCAAAAGGAGTCATTATGATCTGTCAGGCAAGTACATATTTAGGGGGTTGTTGCAACCATTGATAATAGACTTGCTAGAACAAAACAGCTTCTTTGGAACTGAGGGAATCTATTGTGAAAGCATTTACATTATTTGCTGCGTAACTCCTTAAAAATACCAGTGACACCTTTAATAGAGCATAATAGCACAGCTACCAAGTGGCACACAGCTGTATGGTGTAAATATGTATTTACACAGCAAATTGTGTAAAAACACACATTTTCGGAAACAAGATCAAATCCTATATCTCTGCCCCCCTGGCATCTGCATGCACAGTGTGAATGTCTATTGGAAGAATGCTTTCATATATGCAAGCTTTGTGCACAAATATTCTCTCCCTACAGACATTTGAAATGCTTTATTTATTTATCTGTTATATTTATAGACCTCTCTTCGCTAGGAAGGTCCCAGGGCAGAAATACATAAAATTAAAACCGAAGTTAAACAATAATACTAAAAACATGCCAAAATGCCTTCCATACAGGAGGAGCAGCAATAAAAATCCAGTCCAATTAAACCCCACCTTTTCCCCAGAGCCTGAGCAAAGAGTTTCATCTTCACCTATGATATGAAAATGTCAAGGTGAGATGCACCTCAGAGCGGAGAGCAGTGTGGATAGATATGTGCGGTCACCAGGTTGGGCATCGTCAGAGTGTGCAACACCTATCAATGGCTACGAGCCATGATGGCTATGTTCTACCTCCACTGTCAAGAGACAGTATGCCTTTGAATACCAGTTTCTGGAAATTGCAGTTGGGCAGTGGGCTGCTACACGCATATCCTGCTTTGCAGGCTTCCCATAGGTATCTGGTTGGCCGCTGTGAGAACAGGATGCAGGACTAGATGAGCCTCTGGTCTGATCCTGCAGGTTCTCCTTTCGTTCTTATAGGAGTGGGGATAATAAGCACAGTCTTGCTTTGCACTCATGCACTGACAGAATGTGCAAGTGGTTTGCCTGAGCAGGGCTTCTGATACCACCATAGTCGTTGTAGTTGAGTAGTACATCCCAGAGCCCATGAGGTAAAAGAGGAAAGTCTGGCAACAGGGCTCTAGGGAGACCCACTTAAAGGGGTGGTGTTAGGCTTCTGTTCAGACTCTGGGAGAGAATGCAGCCTCTGCAGGAAGGGCTCTGTAGTTTACACCAGGTAACAAAAATAGTGTGTCCAGTCCATGCTGACTGGTTCCTAGATGGCACAACTTGCTTGAGAAACAGGGAAGAGGCTGCACTTGTTAGTGCACAACCCTTCTCAGAATATTGCCTCCCGGTGGTATCCTGCAGCCTAATCTGTAGGGCATGGTTGCTTCCTGCCTCCTCTGTGGTAAGAAGCCAACTGGTACCCAGTCCAGTTTGCTGGCTCACAGCCACCACTACACTAAACCCTGCAGCAGCTTGAGGTGAGACCATGCATTTCTCTGCTCTTGTCTCACCACCTTCATGCTGCAAAGGGAAGCAAACTTTACCTTGCTGACCGAAGTCCCGTCCCTGTAATTGTGTGCATTATCAACTAAGTATCTGGCACGTGGCCCCTTTAAGAGAAACATTTATGCCTCAGAAGTCTGGCTCCTACAGAACTGACTTGGAGAAGTTTTCTGCCGCTCTGTCCAGGTTCCCATGCCTTGTCAAGGAGCAAAGTTTGTTATACCATTAACACATAAGCAGCAGAGAACAGAATGGTCCCCTCTTGCACCTTTCTGCCCAGCCCTTGACGCAGCCGATGCTGTTTGTCCTATGTTTCTTTGCAATTGCACGGTGATGTGTCTGCTGTATGGTTCTGTTTTATCAAGGCAGATCTAGTTTGGAGCTAGATCTCAGAGCCCTGCCTTTCCTCAAGCGTAGGGTATGTCTGTTTGTAAAATGTAGGGTGGAAACAGGGTGGAGAGGGGACTGTTATCATGAGTGCCTGCACTTTAAAACCCTTCCAGCCCCCTTTGAGTTATTTAGCTTCCCCTTGTTTCTTTGGTTTAAAAAAGTTTTATCTCCATGCCTTTTTAACCCTTCTGGTAATAGTAAATGCAGAACCTACATTTGAATACCCATAATATTTTCTTTGTTGTTTCTTATTTTAAAAAAGATCAACAGCATTGCTTGGGAAATGGACCTAATAGTTCACCTATTCTATCTTCCCTGTAATCTTCCTTGTTGTGCTGGCAAGATGATGCTCTTCTAATCGCCTTACTGTTCCCATTTGGGAAGATGATGTCAATTAGTAAAATTTAAAGAACTCTACGAAGCCTGGAGTCAGCTTAAAGAGCACCTTATCTATACACCCCGGCCTCCCTGTTCCTGATTCAGTCTGCACACGAAAAAGAAACCAGCGCCTGTCCCTAACTTTGAATGCCCTTGACAGTCTCTTAAAATACACTTCATAAAACAGAGAGACTCCAGCAATTACCCACAGATCACAGTACCCCAGCAGCAACATAAATATAACAAAAATTTAATTAACCCCACCAACAAAATCACTGGCTTCATTGCTGGCTGAATTTGAAATAGCTTGCTTACGGATGAAGAAGTCAATGTTATGGGTAAGGTTCCTGGAGCCCTGATGTTATGAGAGCAATATTTATGGAAGAGGCAATTTATCAAATAAAGACAATAAAGACCAGGTCTAAATTCATAGGCTGAGACTGATAAAATGGTACAACAATTATTATGAGCATCTTGGCAGTGCAGTGCAGATATACAGTGCTGATATAGCTGTAGATATATTTACTCTGCAAGGAGGTATATATGCATCTGCATCTAAAAACAACAGCAATAAAATGCAGAAGAAAAGTGAACCAATGAGGAACTTACATAGAATACTGAGCTAAGCAGATGCCTCATATGGAAAATCTGCAGGAAATTAGCTAGAGGAGAAACACTGGGAAGATTTCGTTAAATATTTTTAACCCTCATACATTCCAAGTCTGCCAGTCTCAAACCAGTTACTCCAAGGGGATCTATTTAGGTTGTAATCTTATGCATCCTTATTTGGGAATAAGCCCTTGAACACAGCCAGCTTCCAAATAAATATGCATAGGATTGGGCATTTGTGGGAGCAATCTAGAATTAAGGGATGATTCTCTCTTTGCATCATTTGCTTTCATCCCCGTGGAGTACAAAATACATCTACCTCTTGCTAAGTCTGGCATGAAAAAAACCTTAAAAGAGGTGAGCAGAGGGCCCATGTTTCTGAATATTTTAAAAACCCATACAACAATTTTTCCATTCCTTCCATCTACAAGAGCACAATCAAAAACTGAAACTGCAGGAAGTGTCATCTGTTCGCCGAGGAATGCTTCACACCTTGCCCAAGGGACAGGTAGAAAGTGCAACCTCTTGCAGAAGCAGAACCTACATGTTATAATGCTGTGGAAAATCACAAAGAAGCACCAGTGGAAGAGCACTAGTGGCTATATTTTCCTTCCACTCACAGCTTTTGGGATCCAGCCCATTGTGGGCCAGTTTACATTACCACCATAGCTCTGTTTGCATGTTCAGTGCATGGTGCAATTAGAGCTGTATGAGTTCCCACTGCATTCATTGGCTCCACTGCAGCCTATTACCAGACCTGTAAAAAGCAATCTCAATGGATAACAAATAGTTACGCTTATTTCTTTGACCCGAGACAAGTTGTGCATTTGACACATACATACATACATAGTGGTCACCTGAATTGAGCCAGTGAGTTTGGATGCGGGTGGTTTCAATGCCAAAATAGCCTAAGAAGATAGTTAAGGGTGTGTCAGCTGCTTTTGGAGAAGCTGGCCTGGGGCACTGGGTCAGGGTGAAGTGGTGTAAGATTGAAAACGGTAGCTAAGAGCTAAAGATAAGTCAAAAGCTGTGTAGGTCAGGGGAGGTCAGAAGTCAGGAGGTTGAAGTCTGGGTCAAAGCAAAATCAATCAGTGTCAAGCAAAAAACGGACAGTCCATTGTAGAAGTGGCATTTAAGTACAGGAAGAAGAGCAACAGAGGGCTGGAGCAATGATGTAGACTAAAGTGGGAAACAAGTGTGCCTCCAAAGGCACACAAAGTGCTTTAATGAGGGAGTGGGGAGCCCTGGACTCCATCTCCCATCAGCCCCAAGCAGCACAGCAAATGGTCAGGGATGATGGGAATTGTAAAGTCCCGAGCCCTGGTGAAGTGGGTTTAGGTTGTTCAAATCTTCATATAGTAGTTGTGCTGGTGAAATATATTTGGAGCCTGTAGTGATTTCATGCTCTTTATTGCAGCTTGTAAAACAGTGATTGACTTGCCCCCCAAACCTCAGGCTTTTACATACATTATTTACACAATGAGTCCCGTCTTGATTCTGCTTCCCTCCTGGAGCCTCATTGGTCTTTTCCTGCAAGCCAATCAGTTGTTGCATTCTAGGATCCTACTTGCCTATTGTTCTAGGATCCAAGCTTAGTACATAACAGCTGGTCATTCTCTTTCAGCCTGCTCTGCTTCAGTGTTGTAGTGAGGACAACATAGGATTAAGTGTGTGTGTGTGTGTGTGTGTGAGAGAGAGAGAGAGAGAGAGAGAGAGAATGTATGTAGTGAACAAATTAATATGGCATCTTGTTTTGCCACACAAATTTTATCACGAGGGCAACATGGTGTGTCTATTCACCATTGCTTGACTTTTGACAAGTGTTTCCTACATTAACATACTCCATGCATGTGCTATGGAGAATTGTGGGCTTCATTTTAAAAATGTTTAAGGGGTAAATCATCATCACATTTTGCTACTTTTTTATATTTACCTACTTTCTTTCTTCCCCTTTCCTCAGTAGCAGAGGCAGAGGTACTGACCTGACCTCTCAACAGGCGAATCACTGCTTCTTTCCAGGAGACAGTGCAGAAGTTGCAAGCACACCAGGCAGCCCCAGCCAAGTCAAGTCAGTGCTTCTGCCAGTGCACCTGCACCACAGCTGCCTCCTCACTCCTTCCTCTCTCCCTCCTGCTAAGCAGCAGCAACTCACCAGCTGGGAGGTCAGGTAAGTACCTCTGCATCACCAGGCCCCCTGCTATTGCCAGTCATGCTATCAGGGTAGAGGGCTACACCTAGCAGAATGGACCAGAGGGCCCACCAAATGCAACTAGGCTGGCTTGCCACATTTTGAAGTAATACACGTTGCCATCTGAAGACTGGGGCAGATGGCTAAGACTATTAAGTCCAAAGTCTAAAATTGCCTAAGCGACTGCACCACTAATAATCAGGTGACTTGGAAAACTACTGTGTTACAGGCGTTCTTGGTTACCTGCATAATCTCAGAAGCTCGGTTTGCATTCAAGGCCAGAGAAGAATATTTCAGGGAAACAGCACTTGCTTCACAATGTAGCTGAACATTAGAAGCTGGGGGTGGGGGAAGTCGTATTCTAAACCAGGCAAATACAAATTACCGTACTTTAGCACTATCTCTAGTCATTATGAAGAGCAAAGGACCTGATTTAATGGGCTGTTACATACAGCAGAATTATAGTTTCCAAATGTATCTAAGAACCAAAAGTGATAGCTTTTTAGAGAATCATTATTAATTTTCCTTTTAAGTTTTTCTTTTCTCCCCCACCCAGTTTCTCTTCCTCCACTTTTTACTTATCTTTCCTAGAACTCCTCTCCTCCCACAGCCAAAATGGGTACTAAGCTCCCATTTCATTTCTGGAAGAGATTTCTTCTCTCTTCCCCCACCTCCCATTTTTCTTTATTTACATTATAACATTTATTTTTAAAATATTGTATGCCATGGTTTATTTGGTATTGATGACAAGTTAATAAAATATCATAAAGAAGACACTGATATTCTGAAAATTAAACAAAACACAGAAGGTAAACTGAGAGCGAGCGAGCATGTCATTACACATGAATGTAAAAGAAATGGTGCTGTTTGTTCATCAGCCTACAGGCCAACCCACGACAAAAAGGTAACAGCTTTTAAAGTCACTGTTGTAGTCCTTGTAAATGGTTTGGTAGCACAGGAGATAAAGCTCATTGTCTTTTTCTTTCTTTTACCTCATAATTCAGAAATTCAGATTTTCTGAGGAGACCTCAAATGGGGTATTTGTTCATTTTACTCCATTAAAATGTGCTGTGATTGGGAGTCTGCTACACTTGCATTTCTAAATGATTTTTTTAAAGTCTTTCCTTGACTCATCTTCACTCTGTTTTACAAAGTTCCTCTTCTGTTTTCCATCTTAATATTGTCTCGTTGACAACATTGTTTCAAAGATTCCTTCACTCTGTTTCAGAAATATTCTTGATTCTTTTTCTTTGCATTTTTCCTCCTGTCATCCTCTTTTCAAATTCTATTAATTGCCATTCAGCTAAGAAAAATTCAAACAGAGTCTAATTTATTATGACAGCTTTGCTATATGTACCCACATTTGTGTTATTCTGCAGGAACAACTTTTTTGGTTTCGGTACACTTTGCTGAGTGTTTCTGAGTTTTTCCTTCCCCTTTTATGTTAATTGTGCATTTCTCCCCCATCTGCTTTCCTTGAGTATTTCTTTGAAAAATGTCTATATCTTAAATATCATTTTGCTGAATATATTTACTGCTTTAACTGTTTGCCCTCATTTTTATCAGCCATGTTTATTATTCATTATTCTTTCATTTATTTATTTTGGTGGGCTCTAGCAGTATCATTAAGTGAAATGAATACCTTTACTATTTTTCATCACTGCACCTCCATTATTTTCCTGCTATTTCTTGCACCATCCTATTATTAATATTATTTTGTGAATATCTGTGGATTTCTCCCCACTTTCCCCCATTCTGAATATATACAATTTCCCCCATCTTCTTAATTTTATTATATAAACTTTCCATGTATTATTTCCTTTCTTTTTAGTTATTTATCTTTCATCTTTCCACAAATGTACATATTTCTATCAACAATAAATTTTCATTTCAGAGCAGTATTGGAAGAATCACAAATTCCCTTCCTCCCAGGTGGTAAGAAATCCATCTCCCTCCACATATGAATTGCATGAAAGACCTTCACACACAGAGAACAGCTTCTCAGTTCCACCTCTGGGCCAAGGTCATGTGATTCCCACTGCAATCCATCTTCAAAGTCCATAAGCCAGCCATGAGATGGCTGGGAAAATTGTGTATAAATAAATAATGACCAGGGTTCCAGCAGGCACAGAGGCCACCATGCATAGACTTTCTTCTGTTGCTGCCCATGTCTTCAGAGCCATCAATGTAATCCCATATTGCATGGTTCCCTCATGAAGGGGACTACTCTTATCATTTCTTCCATGTTCACTGGTTCACTGTTCACTGGTTTTTGCACTAATAGTGGCCCTGCTTGGCCTAATTTATATGCTGATGAAAGCAAAAGCAATTTCAACATTTGCCCAAATTTCACGGCCTCCCTTTTTTTGCAATCACATTTCATTTCACCAAAATGCAGGCTTCCTCATACGCACAGAAAAGCACACTCAACCTTTTCCAGTTATGAATATTTCCACAGTGCTGGATCATGACAACTTGCTGCTTTAAATGAACACCAACAAGGGCAAGGGTGCCAACTTGAATAAAATATTGCGGGGCCCAGGTAAGCTCTCTCTAGAGCCAGTGCCTACTCACTTTCTGCCTTATCCTGTCTCCTAATCTACTCCGGAGGTGTATGGTGTATTAGAGGGGGACAGCAAGTTGTGTTCCTTCTGCATGTGACAGAGGCCACAATGAGGTCCTTTCATCTGTGCAGCCCAGGACATCCATGCACACTGCCCAGCCATTCACACCATGGAAGATCACTTTTGTGCTGCCAGCAGAGTGCTTTGACTTCACCCCTGGAGGCACAGTCCATTGTCTCTTGAGACTGACAGATGCCAGGAACAACAAAATCTACTCCCATCAGTTGAGGCTACAGTCATACCTCGGGTTGAATACGCTTTGAGTTGAGCACATTCGAGTTGCGCTCCGTGGCAACCCGGAAGTAACAGAATGCATTACTTCTGAGTTTCACTACTTGCGCATGCACAGATGCTCAAAATGATGCCACGCGCATGCGCAGAAGTGGCAAAAAGTGACACACGCGCAGATCTGCCGTCACTAGTTACGTTTACCTCTAGATGTGAACGGGCCTCCGGAATGGATCCCGTTTGTATCTAGAGGTACCACTGTACTTAATAACAAAGTAGGTAGCATGTCTTTTCAAGGTGTGGTATAGATTTCTGAATGAGCTGCACTTTGTTTAGATGAGTTAGGCTTTCTCATTACTCGAAAAGGAGTTGCAACCTCCAGGTGCTGCTGCACTACAACTCCCATCATTCCTGACCACTGGCCATGCTGTCTGGCGCTGATGGGAGTTGGACTCCAACAAATTCAGGAGGGTCAAAGGTTTCTAAACCCTGCCCTAGAATACTCGTAATCAGAGCTGTATGCTATCTGCTAAGTGAGAAGCAGGCTTTTATACTAACTAAATCATAAAAAAGAAAAAGAGGCTTGGCGAGGGAAAGATGGAGGAGCTGCAAATAAAAAATAACAACAGGATAAAACCTTAAAGGTTAGTATAATTTATGCTCTATATTAATATCCCTGCTTTTTATTTTATTTCCCTGGAAGAAAAGGGACGTTTAAATTTCATATAGAACCAATGCAAAATGCTGAAAAGCCATCATCAGGTTGTAATGTGCCTGGGATATATTTAAGTCCACTTCAGAAACCATAAATGTTTAAATCTGAAACTGGGTAATGCAAAATTTTATAGTTTCATCCCCAAGACTGACTGGAATTGAAATAAAATATTCAACGGGAGAACATTGCCCAAGGTTTATAGACAACGTAACCTTTTCCATCTCTCAGCCCTTATTTTTGCTCAGATGCAACCTTCACCTAATAACACCACCGCTGAACCTTAATAGCAAGCATCACAGCTTACTGTTCACTCGCAGGCCAACTATATGTAAATTTATATAAATGCACATGCAAATTAAGGAAGGACCTCAGGCTCACAGCGTGATGCTGTATGAAGCATTTCATGTCAGGAAGGCCAGGCTCCCTGGCTTAAAGTAATTTTTGTCAACACATTTTAAAGGAGCACTGGTGCTTTAACTACTGTGATGTACCTTGTGCTACCCTATGTTAAAAGTGACTTGACCATTTCCCCTCAAAGCTTTAATCACACACACACACACACACACACACACACACACACACACAGAAGCCCAAGCACAAAGAACCCACAATCTCTAAACTTCAGCTTTTAAAAATGTTTTCAACCCTTTTAAATAAAAGTATATTTTATGTAAACTATTAAAGGTAAAGGTAAAGGGACCCCTGCCCGTACGGGCCAGTCTTGACAGACTCTAGGGTTGTGCGCTCATCTCACTCTATAGGCCGGGAGCCAGTGCTGTCCACAGACACTTCCGGGTCACGTGGCCAGCGTGACAAAGCTGCATCTGGCGAGCCAGCGCAGCACACGGAACGCCGTTTACCTTCCCGCTGGTAAGCGGTCCCTATTTATCTACTTGCACCCGGGGGTGCTTTCGAACTGCTAGGTTGGCAGTCGCTGGGACTGAAGGACGGGAGCGCGTCCTGCCGCGGGGATTCGAACCGCCGACCATGCGATCGGCAAGTCCTAGGCGCTGAGGTTTTACCCACAGTGCCACCCGCGTCCCATGTAAACTATTAAATTCATGCAATTACTCCCTCACCCTATGATGACCTGGAATAGATGATACATTTGCTGTGTGATTGTCCATCCTGAACCCACTGTTTTCTCACCCAAAATTGCCCCCTAGATACTGTTTGCACTCAAAGGTGACATTTGCTAATTGACATTGGGGACAAAAGAAACTGGGGGGAGGGAAGAGGTGATTTTTGATGGGGAGACACTGTAGGGAGGCATAACATGCATAACAGTCCCGGTCACAATAGAAGCGGGATCCGTTCTGTTTACCATATCATTGGCAGTAGCAATTGCAGCCCAGCCCGGCCATGAGGGAGGGACGATCTTCTCCTGCACAACTGACGGTGGCACTATTGGCCTCAGCCAGTCGCAGAGTCTCCTGGGCCATCCCACCAAAATTCAAATTCAAATTGGGCAATTGCGACTGGAGGCCTCTAAACTGTATTGGGAGTTCCAGGGGCATGGTTGTGGAAACGGACCTGAGGGACCTTCAGGCCTTATATTCTGGCAGCACAGCCATCAACAGATGCCCCACCCACTCACACTGTCTATCTTGGTCCTGCCTGGAGTGGACAGTGTTCTTGCATGATCTTGCTGTGGACTGTATTCGGGGCCAGGGAAGAATTTGCCTCCAGACAAATTTTTGGGCCTGTCGGGGGGTGGGGGGTGGGTTGCTTACCTCATAGCAACTGTCACAACTTTTGGTTAGGAAAGGCATTGGGTTGGATTCTTAGTCAAAGCTGGAAAAGTGTCAGTAAGTTTGAACTTGCTGGAGTTATTCTATGCACACTGCAGCAACATGGGATTACACTGTGTGCTAAAGGCTCCTGTTAGCTTTATTTATTCAGCTGATAAGCTAACCACAAGCCTTCTTCATCTAGGTGCCATTATAGAAGCTTGGAGGTTTTGGGCTGCAGTTCTAAGCACACTTATGAATAAATATGTCTCGCTGGGACTTGCATAGGTTTGGACGGTTGAACAACAGCCACAATTGTCTTGAGTGAAGAAATAATTTATGGATAGTAACATTGTTCCTCCCAAAATTGCAGTGGTCAGCAAAGGAATTCTGCAGTTCTACTCTGTTCTGGACGTCACATAATAATTAACTTTCATTGCCTGACCTCCACATACGCCCCAAGCCTCATTGCCTGGCTTCCCATTCCACGAAAGCTTCTATATACACCAGTTATCTTGGCTTTTCTCAGCAAGTTTTGCGTGTAATTTACAGCCTAATAACTCACAGGTGATAAAACTGTGGGATGAACATAACTAACAGATTTAATGGGTTCCTTGATTAATAGATTCTTATATCTCTGACAATATTTAGCAGACAGAATATAATATAGTGTTTTAAAATTAGGGACTCGGGAAAGAGAAATTTCTTTTTCTTGCCAAGTGGCCAAGAATGTTATTTGTTTCGTATTTAGCTCTTGGGCAATCCCCCAAAGGCCCAGAGAGTTCACGGCATTTCCATGGGTGCATTATATACACTTTCTTCGTGATGGTGATGCTGGTGATAATGACCGTGGTCTTCATTAAATTCACATGTATGTCTCATCTGCTCCATCTCAAATGGTTGGGGCGCTTAGCATTGTATGCAGTTGTGCCTGCTGACAGAAGATACTTAGATCCAACAGTATTGGTGACCCCCCATTCCCTCTGTGACCTGCTGCACTCCCCAATCTGCTTCAGAGGGTTGAGGGACCTTTTGGAACAGTGCAAACTGGCATGGAAGCCACTTCTTTTTGCTGTTTATGGCAGACCTCCACCAGATCACTCACTATAGCCCAGTGGTAGAACATCTACTTTCCATGCAGAAGGTCCCAGGTTCAATTACTGTCATCGCCAGTAGGTCTGGGAAGTGCTCCCTCCCTGAAAAATCTGGAAATACATTTCCAGTCAGTGTAGACACCAGTGAGCTAGATAGATAAGCAGTCTGATTCAGTGTAAAGCAGGGTCCTGTGCTCCAATGGCAGTCAGCAAAGGGATCCCATTGAATACATCCCTGGCCTTAAAAAAATAATCCTATAAAACATAATGCACATACTAAAACACATTTTTAAAGCATCCTCACCACTCTACCAGTGTAATCCGAAGCCCCAGGAGCTTAGTTCCTGATAATATCTTCCCATATCCTCTTGCTTGACTCCATGCCAAGACTCCATCCATGCTTCTCTGAACTTCTCCCTTGACTGAAAGCTTTTGCTCCATTGCTTCCTCTCCCACACTCTTCAGCACCCTCTGCACATGTGCAATCAGTAGTATTCTTTTTGCCTTGCTCCTTGTTTTGTAGTGGGGAGATGCTTTGTTCTCCTGCTCTCTGTTTTAAAGAGATTTGTCTTGATTCCACAGTTGTGGTTTTGCACCATTATAATTGCATTTTAAGCCATTGCCCACTTTAGTTTTGGATGCAATGCTAACAACACCTACCTGGAAGCAAGCCCCGGTGAATACAAAACAACTGAGTAGGGATGTCAGAAAATTCCGACAAAAGTGGAAACAGGAGTTGAAATTGCCAATGTTTGCTTATTCGCTCCATGTCTGAAACAGAAAACAGTCCAGTGAATACAATGAGTATTTGCTGTTGTTATTTTGTCTACAAAGATACATGGATGATTGTGCCTCTCCCCTTTGCATCCCATTTCCTTTGCACTGAAATGAACAAAATGAAATGGGGTGGAAAGACGTAATGACAACTTCATTACGTAATTTATGTAATTAATTGTGTAAATTTGCTGTTGTTATTTTGTCTACAAAGATACATGGATGATTGTGCCTCTCCCCTTTGCATCCCATTTCCTTTGCACTGAAATGAACAAAATGAAATGGGGTGGAAAGACGTAATGACAACTTCATTACGTAATTTATGTAATTAATTGTGTAAATTATGTAAGTTACATAATTTCACCGTAGAGAGGAATAACATAGTTTTTGGCAGAAGATGAACTACAGCAGAAGGGAAACATTCCTGCATGTGGCAAATGTGGCCACATGCAATGTGGCAAGGTGGAATAAAAACAATGCCTTCTTACATCCTGACTTTTGAGTTCACATGGTTGGGATTGTGCTGTTTGTCAGTGTTTAAGCTTGTTTTACCCTACTACTATAGAGCAACTTATAAATTGAATGATTAAAGCAAATAGTTGCCTTTTACTTGCTGTGGGGATGTGCATAGAATAAAACTGCCAAGTTTGTGAGGGCAAATGTATGACACTCTTCTTCCCAGTGGAACTGAACCGCCTGATTGGCACCCATCCTCCCAGTGGAAAGACACATTTGTTAATTCCCCAAATTTAAGGAAACTCAGAAAGGACAAAATTTCAACAGCCTAATTCAGCCATCACTTATGGCTTATCCATCCTAGTATTAGGCTTGTGTTCTTCTGTACCCTTTTGCCCCTCACTCTCCCAGCATTAGCAGTGATATTGCTACAAGTTTAAACAACAGTTTCGCATTATAGCCAAAGAGGGAAACTCTGGTTTAATCCCTGCTTGCTACCTAGGATGCGTTCTGGTTTAAAGGGGAGGAGTGTGGAAAATGTTTGTTGACACACAGATCATTCTCAGGGTGATAAACCATGGTTTATTGGCCCAAGTTCTTCATTATATATGTGTGTGTGCTTCTGTGCTGTTTTTGTAAGCACAGAGTATATATAGCATTGTCTACCACTAGCGATATGCTGGTGTTGTCCTGCTCTTTTAATTTATGGAGTTCACACTTCCTAAACTTGGGAAACCCTTTCGTAGGACTTTTTCTGCTGCAACACTCCTTTCCAGAATATACTCTCAGGGAGCAAAGCATTCTCAATAGAATATGAATAATAATAAAATGGCAAATATAATTCTTTGTGGTATGAATTTGCTGTTCAAAACTAAACATATTATTTCCTACCAGGGAGCATGGGAAATGGTAGTTTCCTCTACCTCCCAATTCAGTTTCAGATCCACTGGAAAGCAACTGAAAATACAAATCATATGCTTCCTGGTAGGGAGTTAAGTTAAGGAAGCCAATAAGGCCTTTCCTGTTTGTAGTGTGTCCCCTTGCTTATCTAATAGGTCACAGATTTCTGTTGTGATTCTTTGGGAAAGAGCTGGGCTAAACTGAGAAGGGTGGTTGACAAGTGGTAGAAGTGAACTCATTTTGAACTGGAAGGGTCTAAGCCCAATTCAACATTGAGTGATGCTTTTTGAATGTGTGTGTGTGTGTGTGTGTGTGTGTGTGTGTGGTATTGCAAAGTCACCTTTTTTCTACCAGTAGTAGAATCAGAGAATCAGAGAGTTGGAAGGGACCATGGATCGTCTAGTCCAAACCCCTGCAATTGCCAGATGGAATATCAGTAGCTTTCCAAGGACTCAGGGAGTGGCCCATCTCAGCCACAGAATGATAATTTTTAACTATGGCCATAATGGATTAAAACTGGAATCCTAAATACTGTTCCTTCAGCACCACTGAACACAGTGGGACTTACTAGTTTAGAGTAAACACATAGAAAATTGCACTGCATAGCTTTTATGTTCTCCATACAATCCAAATGCTCTGCTATTGATTTGTCACCCCACTAGATGAGATTGTTGATGAATGCTGATGCACTGCTATCATTTAGAACGCTCTTAATAGCGGTGTTGCCAAAGTTCAGAATTACTTGGATTGGAATACAAATCTGCCCAGCCTCTAATGTTTGGCCCTATGATGCACCGAGTGCTGCTCTCCTCTCAAACTGTTCTCCTGTTCAAAATGTAAATTGGGAATTTGTGAGATTCTGGCCATGTGCAATCGGTATTCAGCAGACCAGGTATCCAAAGCAACGTTGCTTTGCAGATTCTTGCAATTCTACCATAACGCAGAGTGAGCCTACTATGCCATGACAGGGCAGAAATTTGTTAACTGTTTAATTTATTATTAGTCTTTTTACTGACAGGGAGGGAGTGTTCTGCCTTGGGTGCCAAAATAATTTTTGGATAGTATGCACCTTGGAGGGTGTGTGTGTCATTTGCTGCTGCATCTAGAACTTGTCAATGAAGTTCTGTAATCCGGGGTGAAACACCTGTGGTCCTCCAGAAATTGTTAGGCTACAATTCTCATCACCCCTGACCATTGGCCATGCTGATTGGGCCAGATGAATTGGAATCCAGTGGCGCCTGGGCGGCCACAGGTCCCCCATCTCTGCTGCAATCTACATCTACCTCAAAGCTGGGTCCTTTGTAGAACTACGAAAATATTTGTTTCCCCTTATTCTACATGACACCTGTTGATAGTTGTCAACTACAACTCAATCAAGCAATCTTCTGTTTTTATTAAATCTCTGGGTTTTTTGTTTTTGTGTTTGCAGATGCTTTACGCAGCTGCTGTCTGCCATCCTCATCTACACCCCTCTAATTTCAGAGGTGTGTGTGTGTGGGGGGGTTGAATTTCCAAGCCCCTCTCTGCCATAACCAGTGCTGGGAACTACAATTGCCAGGCAGTAATACAATAAGGAACATGTTTGTGGTACACAGTGCTTTTTTCTGGGGGGACGCATACCCCTAAACATTTTGTGAATCTAAGTTTGGCCTCATTGAGGGGCAGTATTTCAATATGAGTAGGAAAATGAGAGTACCCCTAAACATTTTTTTTTTTTAGGAAAAAGCATTGACTGTACATATACCGATATTATAAACTGGGGGGGGGGGACTATTGTAAACGGAGGTCTCATCTGTGGTGCACATTTAAAGCAGGGTCAAACCACTTTAAACTGTCATGGATTCCCCTCTGGGCATTGCAGTTTGTTAAGACCACTACTGAGAGTTGTTACGAGACCACCTACAATTCCCAGAGTTCCCCAGAAAGATGGATTGATTGTTAAACCTCTGTGAGAATTTTAGCTCTGTGAGGGATGACAGGAGGCTACCTAAAAACTGTCAGCACCCATAGCAAACGACAGTTCCTGGCATCCTATGAGGGAAGCCATGGCTATTTGAAGTGGTATGATACTGCTTTAAATGTATAGTGCAGATGGGGCCTGAGTTTTACAAATGCTCAGTGAGGAAGCTTGCTCTTTCCTAAGTTGATTCCAAATGAAGGTCAAGCAAGGTCATTCACCACAACTAGAAGCCAGCCATGTGAGCTATTGTGCTGGTACACTGACTTGTAGATGCAGGCTGTAAGATATAATTGCAAGGATACATATGTATTGTTCCTTTTTATTAGAGCAATTTAATTTATATTACTTTGCAATCTAATTTTTGAGCTTGCATTTTAAAAGGCATTTTAAAAGAAGGACATGACAATGGGTGACCATTCCAATTTACTCTGGCTTTTTACCAAACCACCTTTGCTAATTACTATTTAAAGATTGTTGCCTACTTAGGAGCAATAGATTATGCAGGCTGGTGTTATCCCTTTTCAATAATAATTCATGGAAAAGGCCCTCATAAAATGGCAATTATTTTCTTCGTGGATAACGCACGGGGTTCCATTGTCTACCTTAAAAGTCAGTCAAAATTTACTCCCATTTTTTAATTCCCACATAACAATGACATATTTTCTCCCTTTTAAAGATTAAAGTTTCATTTGACCTTATATTTTATGAAAAGGGCCTTTAAAAATGGTACACTCTTGATATCATTATGGCTCGAAATGTGTTGATTGATATCCACCGGGATATGCATGTGAGGTTGAAAGCTAGTTAAAATAATAAAGTGCCCCTTATCCTTGGGTTGCAGTAGAGAAAATAGCAGGTGGTCATTGTTTACCGTGCTCAGGCATGCCACTTCTATTCAAGATAGCTCATTTTGGGCCCTGGCTGAGTGCTGTGCTTGAATGATTCTACTCTTAACAAAGCGGCCAAGAATCTTACTTGCATTGTTTCATTTGAATGAGAACTAGCTGCTTGCGTGCCCAGGACGGGCTATTATAAAATAATTCTCCAGATGTATTTACTGGAGGCGAACAGGCAGAGAATTTGGAGGACAGCCTCTTAATAGGACCGTGCTTTTTTGCATCTGACTTTACTACCGAGAGTGAAAGTCAAGCAGGGGCTTCGATGAAAGAAGTGGAGAGGAGACAGCTTTCTCAGTTAGCCTCCGGCAATGGTAGCCTTACTGTCCGGGCTGCTCGGTTAATGTGCAGCGCAGAAACTGTAGGCCCATATATTTTCATTAGGGAAAGGGAATGCAACTGCTCTGTGTGATAGTGAAGAAATTGACAGGAGACTGTGCTTGAACACCCCGGTGTCAGCACAATCCCAGTGTAAACTATGGAGATTACTACCAAAATCTCAGGCCAAGAGTAAAAACAAAATGAGGAGCGAAATATATAAGTACAGCACGTTACACCACATGCTTTTCAAAATGGTTGCCTGCAAGAACAGCAAACTTAGTTTTACCTTGAGCTGTACAGAATGTCCTCCAATTTCAGTTTTTGGGTAGTATGAGGTTTTTTTTAAAAAAATAAAAATAAAAATAAAAAAATCACAAAGTAGCGCAATCAATCATTGGGCTGTATGATGATGTCACTGAAGGTGAATGAAGGCAATCGAGAAAGAAGGGCACTGTCAACATGTCCACAAGGAACGCCAAAAATAGTGTATGGAAGAATCCCACACTGCCGGAAAAGTTTACAAAAATCTGAGTAGCCTTGGCTCAGTTCTGCTTTCCTGGTTCAGAACTAAAGGCACATCATAAACCACAGAATATTCAGGATTAAAATAGTACTGCAGCTCAAATATATATTGTGCCATAAACCGGAAATTATTTGTGCAAGAGGAAGGATGTGGTTTAGTCTCTCAATGGAACATTCAAGGTAAAGTTTACTGACAGTTAAGTCCAGTCGCGGACAACTCTGGGGTTATGGCGCTCATCTTGCTTTACAGGCTGAGGGAGCCGGCGTTTGTCCGCAAACAGTTTTTCCGGGTCATGTGGCCAGCATGACTAAGCTGCTTCTGGTGCAATGGAACACCGAAACCAGAGCAGCACATGGAAACACCGTTTACCTTCCTGACGGAGTGGTATCTATTTATCTACTTGCACTTTGACGTGCTCTCAAACTGCTAGGTTGGCAGAAAGCAGGAAATCTGGTTACAAATATAATGCCACACACCAATTTTTCTTCCTCTCTGTGACATCAGCAGTCCAGTTTTTACATTTCAGCAAACCAAAGTTTACGGTTTACCAAGCTGATCCAAAAACCTTCGGATTATGTGTCAGGTTGTTGTTGTTTTGTAGCTAATACTTACATATTTATATGGGAGGTCTTTTCAATATCAAAAATGGAAAGAACCCAAGAAGCAGTTCAGCCCCAGTTTGGGGACATGTTTGCCTGAACAAATCAATGTCTGTATGAGAGGTCTTCTTGAATGAGATTAGAGGAGAACTGAGGTTCCTCATATGCAATTAGGTAAAGATCACAAAGTTAAGATATATTATCTTGTTAGCTACAATGACCATATTCAATAAAAACTATACAACCAATTCCACGTAGTCATGTTCTTCCCTGTCTCATGTGGATAACCAAGTCCTTATGGTTATATCTAGTATTATGTAGAGGTTTTAGCGTTGGACTAGGACTGAGATCAAGGTTCAAATCTCCACTCAGCCATTGGGTGACCTTGGGCCTGTCTCTCACCCTAACCTACCTCATGAGGTTTCTGTAAAGATAAAATGGGGGATATAAATGTGATGTAATGATTAAACATAAAATAAAAATATGCCTGTCAGGACTTTTGGCAACTTCTCCCTCAAATAGCACCCCCTCACCCCGTCGCATAGCACATCACTTTTGAAACTTGGGGAATTTCAAAAAGCAATTTGTGTGGCATGGCATGCTGCTCTTAAAGGAGAGCAGAAATTAACAGTCCCAGTGGGTCCTTATACATCCTCTTGGGCATAGCTAAATGTGATCTCTGGATGAAAGCCAGTATCTGATAATACAAATCTGAGATGGTAGGCACTTATAAAATCCAGAAGTAGGGTAGATATGAACTATTATTTACCACATAGTGGCTACTTTTAAATTTACCATGGGTTACAAGTTGCCATCTTAGGAGATGGTTCACAGTAACATTCAGTTAATTTGTGAGGGAAAAATAGTCACATTTCCACAATGGATGGGAAATGTGGGGACATGATAAAATTCACGTCGTCTTCTTTGCCTTCTTTTGCAGATTATTTCTTCAGCAGTGTATTATGCTTTTTACATGTTTTCTTACACTATAGAAAGCAAGCCTGCCTTATCAGCAAGCCGGTAGCTGCCATGTTGTAATCTTATCAATCAACAGCAGACAATGGAAACTCTGTTCTCTGTGGGAGTTTTTTTTTAATCTAACATTTGTGGTAAGTTCTGAATCTCACATCTCTTCTAACAGCTTAGTTAGTTCCAAAACCTGTGTACCATATTCTGAACAGTTTAAGAAAAATCTCACATATTATCCCACCAAATCCCTCAATTGGCTTCTAGTTAAAACCTTTATGAGGTTGCAGAGTTTCCTGGTAATTTAGAAGTTCTGACCCTTGAGTGTCTTCAAATGTTTCTGAAATGCTGAAGTGATACTCTTCACTTTTCTAAATTGCTGACTGACTATTTCCTTTCCAATGAAGATAAGAAGTTGACTGCAGGATTAGAGAATTTTTTTTTATTGCTCATGCCCTATCCTGCATCCTTCCTAAAAAGATTAGACCCATCTGTCTGCTTTTAAGTAATAAACCAAACACTTTACCAAGGGGGGGGGGGACTGTTTGTTGACTAAACATCAAGCTTAGGTACAATAAAAAACCTCACTCTTTAGTGTTTGTTGTATTCAAACGGAACTGTTGCCGCTTCAATTTACCTTTGAAATAATACAAGGCAACTGCGCCTCTGTGACTCATGAACCTTTAACTTCTTAGAATTTTCCTTTCCTATTCCTAGTGGTGATTTTTCCTTTATTTCCCTACATTTCCCTACGATAAACTTAACATGCATCCTAGATGGGTCACATTAGCAGTTTATTTTTTTTATATACTTGAAATTTTCTCACAGGTTAAATAAACTGCTTATATTAAATATACACTCACCCATTTGTTTGAACATTTTACAGTCTGGTTGCAATAACACGTTTAACTACGGAGCAAGCCCTACTGAATAGGGGAAGCAGGTATACAATGGCACTTTTAAGGCTGCAATGTTATGCACAGTATCTGAGAAAAATTATTATTGAGAGAAATGGAAATTACTTCTGAGTAAACATGGCTCTAGGGACGCGGGTGGCGCTGTGGTCTAAACCACAGAGCCTAGGGCTTGCTGATCAGAAGGTCGGCAGTTTGTGATGGAGTGAGCGCCCATTGATTGATCCCTGCTCCTGCTAACCTAGCAGTTGGAAAACACGTCAAAGTGCAAGTAGATAAATAGGTCCCACTCCGGCAGGAAGGTACGGTAAGTAGCATTTCTGTGCGCTGCTCTGGTTCGCCAGAAGCGGCTTAGTCATGCTGGTCTCATGACCTGGAAGCTGTACGACGGCTCCCTCAGCCAATAAAGCGAGATGAACGCCGCAAGCCCAGAGTCGTCCGCGACTGGATCTAAGGGTCAGGAGTCCCTTTACCTTTTTTAAACATGGCTCAGGCTGCAAAGAGCTTGGAATGTTTTTGAATAATAGTTGCAGATGCCACTGAGAGTCCTTATTGACATTTATTAATAACCATGCATTTTATACAATACAGAACACACAGTAGAATAAAATGTGTGATAATTAAAATCAACAACTCAAAAAACCTAGCAAAAATGTATTGGCACCCATTAATCATAATAAATTTGGCAGGGACTTAAAATATGTTTTAAATGTTATAAAATATATTTAAAAGATGTTTAAAATACTGAGGAAATAGAAAACTCATTGCTTACTGCAGAAAATACATTAACCTTGCAAGGTGGGCTGCAATACAACTTAAAAATAGGTGTAAACAACAATAATAGACATCATTAAAAAAATAATAAAAGCAAGCAACCACCTGCTCTGAGCCTTCAAAGATAGGGCAAGTTAAACGTTGGGTAAGTAAATTAAATTAAATTGTTCTCTTATCATGCAAATTTTATCTTGCAATGTTTTAAATGCTATGTTATAAATTGGTGTTAATGTTGCCACCTGCTCTCAGCTGTCGGAGTCAGGGCAGGTTAAACATCTAAATAAAGTAAATTAAATTAAATTGTCCTACAGGAATCTCCAGCATACTACCTGCTGTTCATTTACGGCATACTATATTTTGAGATATCCTAACTGGTATCTGAAGAAGTGTGCATGCACATGAAAGCTTATACCAAGAAGAAACTTAGTTGGTCTCTAAGGTGCTACTGGATAATTTTTTTAATTTTTATATATATTTGGATAGCTCCTATTATGCTTGATGATCTAATAGGAATTTTTGGATGCAGCTGGTTTTTTGAACTAAATGGATTCCGGTTCCTTTTGTCTCATACTGTTCTTTGTTATGAAAGGATCTGAAGAGGAACACTTCAGTTGCAAAACTGCTTCGCCAAAGTCTTGTGACTTAATTTGCCTCTCCTGGTATGCCCCACAGAGAAACCTACGGTCTGCAAATAATAACATCCTAAAGGTCCCAGGCCTCAGAGAGGTTAGGCTGGCTTCAACTAGAGCCAGGGCCTTCTCTAGCTTTCATTTCACTTATACCGAAAACAGAGACTGAGAAGAACCAGGTTAAAAACTACCGCCCTATATCATTACTTAACGTGGATTATAAAATTTTTGCAGACATTTTGGCAAAAAGATTGAAGAGAGTGTTGGTAGGAGAGATTCATAAAGACCAGGCTGGCTTTCTCCCAGGGAGACATATGTCAGACAATGTGAGAAATATAATAGACATTATGGAATTGTTAGAAGTGAACATTAATACAAAAGCTGTTTTAATCTTTGTGGATGCGGAGAAAGCCTTTGACAATATTTGCTGGCGTTTTATGAAGAAGAATCTCCAAGGGATGGGGGTAGGCCAAGGTTTTGAAAACGGTATAGGTGCAATATACTCTGAACAAAAAGCAAAGCTGATTGTAAATAATGTGGTTACGGAAGAAATTCCTATTGAAAAAGGAACACGACAGGGATGCCCAATATCCCCTTTACTCTTTATTTCGGTCTTGGAGGTTTTGTTAAATATGATTAGAGGGGACCAGCTGGTTAACGGAGTTCAGGTCGGAGCCAAACATTACAAATTGAGGGCATTTGCAGATGACTTAGTATTGACTTTGCAACAGCCAGAAACTAGTACTAAAAGAGTTTTAGAATTAATTGAAATATTTGGTCAAGTAGCAGGATTTAAACTGAATAAGCAGAAAACTAAAGTTTTGGAGAAAAATCTAACAAATATTGAAAAAGAGAGGTTTCAGAGTGAAACAGGTTTGATGATAGAAAAGAAAGTGAAGTACCTGGGGGTAAATTTAACATCTATTTAAAGACAATTATGACAAATGTTGGACAGAAGTAAAGAAAGTAAAGAAAGATTTAGATATATGGTCAAGGTTGAGACTTTCCTTGTTAGGCCGAATTGCTGTTATCAAGATGAATGTATTGCCTAGAATGCTGTTTTTATTTCAGACATTGCAGATTGTGGACAAGATGGACTGTTTCAAGAAGTGGCAGAAAGACATATCTAAATTTGTCTGGCAGGGCAAAAAGCCCAGAATAAAATTCAAGATATTAACTGATGCAAAAGATAGAGGGGGGTTTGCCCTGCCGGACTTAGGACTGTACTATGAATCGGCAGCCTTTTGCTGGTTGAAAGATTGGCTACTTCTTGAGAACACGGACATTTTGGATTTGGAAGGGTTTGGTTGGCATGCATATATATGGTATGACAAGGTAAAAATGCATAAAGGCTTTAAAAACCATATTGTCAGGAAAGCATTATATAACGTCTGGATGCGGTATAAAGATTTATTGGAAAATAAAACTCCCAGGTGGTTATCACCAATGGAAGCTAGGGAAGTGAAAAAACTCAATATGGGGTCTAAATGGCCAAAATATTGGGAAATACTAGAGCAAGATGGTGGAAAAATTAAACTACAGAGCTATGAGAAATTAAAGCCTAAACTACGAGATTGGCTTCACTACCTTCAGATAAATGAGGTATTTAAACAGGACAGGAAAATAGGCTTCCAGACGGAGAGGTCAAAACTAGAAACAGAACTGTTAGAACCCAATACTAAGAACTTGTCAAGAATGTATAATTTGCTGTTGAAATGGAATACACAAGATGAAACGGTGAAATCAGCCATGATCAAATGGGCACAAGACATCGGTCATGATATTATGTTTGCTGACTGGGAACAGTTATGGACCACCGGTGTTAAGTTCACGGCATGTAATGCCTTAAGAGAAAATATTATGAAAATGATTTACAGGTGGTACATGACCCCAGTCAAGCTTGCAAAAATTTATCATTTGCCCAATAATAAATGCTGCAAATGTAATGAGGCTGAAGGTACTTTCTACCACCTTTGGTGGACCTGCCCGAAGATTAAAGCCTTTTGGGAAATGATCTATAATGAAATTAAGAAAGTCCTTAAAAGGACCTTTCCTAAGAAACCTGAGGCTTTTCTCTTGGGCATGGTAGGCCAATTGGTGTTAAAGAAGGATAGGACGTTTTTTATGTATGCTACTACAGCAGCAAGGATTCTTTTAGCAAAGTATTGGAAGACACAAGAACTACCCACGTTGGAAGAATGGCAGACGAAGGTGATTGACTACATGGGACTGGCGGAGATGACTGGCAGAATCCGTGACTAGGGGAAAGAGACAGTGGAAGAAGACTGGAAGAAATTCAAAATATATCTTAAAAATTGTTGTAAAATTGAGGAGTGTTAAGATGTCAAGGAATTGGGAAATAGAGAATTGCAGCTGTAATCAATAAGTTAAGGAAGAATTTAAAAGAAATTGAATTGAATAATTAGTTAATTGGAGGAGTTGCTGAAGAAATGTAAAACAAGGATGCAGAAAAGGGGAGGTATGGGGAAGTCCGGGAAGTAAGGTGTATGAAAATAAGATTATGAAGTTATATATGTTTATATGTTTGTATGTCTGTGTATTGTGTTTTGTCTGTTCTTATTTTTTGTGTTTGGAAAACCAATAAAAATTTATATATAAAAAAAAAGAGCCAGGGCCTTCTTGGCTGCGGCTCCAATCTGGTGGAATGCTCTGTCACAAGAGACTAGGGCCCTGCGGGACCTGACATCTTTCCGCAGGGCCTGCAAGACAGAGTTGTTCCACCAGGCCTTTGGTTAGGGCGCAGCCTGACTCCCTCCTCTGGCAACCTGCACAGAATTTTGCCTAATCGGTTGCCATCAATTTGATTTTAATTAATTCTTATAATGAAATATTTTTAGAATGTGTGATTATTTGACTGTTTGATTATTTGATTGTTGTTAGCCGCCCTGAGCCCGGCTTCGGCTGGGGAGGGCGGGATATAAATAATTTTTTATTATTATTATTATTATTATTATTATTATTATTATTATTATTATTAAAAAAGTTTGCAGTGGGGGATATGACCGATACATTTCTTTTAGCACAAGTAGCAGCCTTTAGGAATGCTTTAGCCTAGTAGCCTAGTAGCATTAAGATAGAAATACAGTACACTATATCTATATTTATATACTTTTGCAGTGGTTAGGAATTCCATGGTGATTTGCCACAATGGCAAATCAGCAGTTAAGCAGGTGCAATCCCATAAGGAAAATAGAGGAAGGAAATGGAAACTTATGTGTTTGCCATTGTTTTACAGAAGGAACCTTACATGTTCCTCTTCCTGTCCTCAGTGAAGGAGCTGGACTAGCAGAGGAGAAGAAAAACTGCATTTCATCAGTGAATTTAGGGATGTTACAGTTAGATTAACCCCTTTCACCATATACATTATGTTAAGCAAACCCTTCTGGGTTTCTGAGTTTGCTGTATGTCTGTTGGGTTCATGGCAATCGCAGCAGCTGCCAATAGTCTAATTCTCTTCTGGAATCAGCTTTTTGAGCTGACTCCGAGCCCAGACATGAAGACAAAGAAAGATGAAATAAAGACTTTGCAAAAGCGGAACAAAAATAGCATAGTTGAGAAAGGGCTCCCCCCGACACCCCGCTGATTTGACTTTAATTAGACTTTCCCTGGTTTCCAAAGCACAGTTTGTTTTTGCATATCAGTGTGTTGTGTGGAGGTTTCGTTTGCAAAACATATGCTCAGGAGATATAACCTCATTTTCACATCGGCCTCAGGAGACAGCAGGTGCTTTTGTGTCTTTCCACGCTTGCATCTGGCAAATTCAAATCACCAGAATAGTCCAAGTGATACTTAATCTGCCAATCAAATTTCCAAGATGCTTGGATTTCACACTTTGCAGCATAGTGCATAGGACAGAGAAAGTCGCTGTGTTTCACCAGTGCTCCCAGGAAGAGTGTTATTCATCGGGCTGATTAAATTGTACTTTTATTTGCCTCCAAGGCTCTCTCTTCTCTTGTTTCCAATTGCAGGCTGCCAAATGGTCCTTCTTTACCTGACCTGGCTATAAATTAGCTAGGGGAGGTCTCTGAAGCAGTGGCAGAGTCAACTCTAAATAAACAGACAATACTGAGCTAGATATGCCAGTGGTCTGACTAAGGCAGGCTCCTGTTCCTCTTTGTTTTTGACTGACTTTCGCCCTTACTTTCTGTGCTGTGCATCTCCAGCCTTCCTACCTAACCTGCATTAAAAATAGCTGCATCCATCTTTCAGCATCCTTGGATGGGAACCTTGGTTTGACTTTCCTTTAGATCAGTGATGGGGAATTTGTGGCCATTCAAATCTTGCTGGACTTCAACTCCAGCATGGCCAATGGTCAGGGATGATGGGAGTTGTAGTTCAACAACATCCCTTAGGCCACAGGTTTCCCATTCCTGCTGTAGATCATGATTCTTGGATCTTCTTGTAAATTGTTCTTGGAGCTCATTTTCAATACTGGCCTGGTGGTTACTGATACTGCCAGTACATGGTCCATACCCATACCCTACAAGTGTCCCAGAAAAACTGGGACAGACCATATTTTTTCTCCTGAGAGATTGATGGCCATTTTGGGCCCTGTGATCTTGTGCGATTTCGTGCCATGATCCCCACAAAAAACTCTTTATTCAGGGCTGCAATCTTGCTCAGGACCCCAAAACATGTGCTTTGGGGTGCAATGCCCCCCAAAGCACTGTTTTCGGTGGGATATTGTGGCACGAAATTGCACAAGATCACAGTTCCCAAAATGACTGTTGTGCCCTCAGGAGAAAAAATGGGAAGATGGCGTCTGGGAAGATTTTGATGATGTGGTGTTGGAGGGTATGCCATACCAGTTTTGACTACCCCTAGCCCAGGGCTAATAAATGTGAAATTGCGTTGGGCAAGGGTTTATAGAGGAACCAACAGGGGGACACAACATGGGCTGGCGAGAGCTGAGCAGCGACTGAACTACAGACCAATTTCATGTTATTTGTCTTCTGTAAACTTTCATTGTGAATTTGCGGCAAGTTTGTTCTATATGCTGTGAACTTTCATTCTCTTAGAAGGAAAACAAGCCTGATTGATTTAATGAGGTTCTCAAGGCCTCTTTAATGTCTGCTCTTACAAGTTTTGCATGTTGATGTTCTTTCGATGTTGTTTGCTCATCATATATTTTATTGAATACCCCGATAAATAGACACTTTTAAATGAATTGCCTACATGTGGCAAATAGTCTTGCTAAGATTCTGAGCTGAAATCATATGCAACAAGATAAAAAGATGGAGGCTGATGGAGTAAAATCTATTTCAACAATGTTAATAAACAGAAAGGCAACAAACATTTCACCAAACATTTATAGTTCTACTTCTTCAAGAAGTTTCAAGAATAAGGTCCTATCAGTGCAGAGGCCATTATTAATACCATTTCACCCTTGGTAGTAACCTTATTAGGGCAAAGAGTTAAAAATATTTAAATACAAGCATGGGAGTTACATTCTGAGGCACCACACGCATCAGCGTACATATGAAACACAAATGAAAAAGCCTGCAAACATTCCATTCCATTCCGCCTCCACCCCAACCCATTCTGCCCCCTTTTTGTGATGTTTTTGTGTTGTTCTCGAGTCACTTCTGGGTTCTGCACATATGTGCCATCCCGTGCATATTGAGCACATGTAAATAGGGGGTTGCCTGTATGTTCTATGCATCAATACTGAATATCTGGTCTATGCAAATACAATACATCTAAAGGATACATGTCCCCCCAAACCCCAGGAACTGCAATTTGTTAAGGGTGCTGGGAATTATAGTTCTGTGAAGGGTAAAATGCAGTTCCCATGATTCTTGGGGGGGAGGGGATAATGTGTTCCCAATGTGATTAAAATGTATGGTGTGTATACACAGCCTTGGAAAGCTGGGTGCAATCTACACTTTAGAAAAGCTCAGTTTTCTAGCTTTCATAGGACTGTTCCATTTTACAACCAAGTAAGGGAATCACAAAATTAAATGCACCACTAAAAAAAGAAAACACTCTGCCATGGGATATTAGTATAGTACTCAGAAACATTCCAGGTTGGTCTTCCCTCCTGACATGCTCAGTTTTCATGTGCAAATACTTTTTTTTGAGTTTCTGTTTGCATGGGGGAAGATTCGAACTCAAGACACCCCACTCACCCCAGTTTAAAGCAGAATAGTCCCAGGAATCATGTGCAGGGCTGGACTAAGACATTTTGCTCCCTGAGACAACTGACAAGATGATGCCCCTCATTTCCACAGGCAGAAACTGATGGGAACTTATTTCAACCCTGGTGATAGGGCAGCAGCCTCCTTAGGCCAGCAGGTGATCTTAGAGAGCAAAAGGCAGGCTGAATGATTCACACAGCCATGTCCTCTGTGTTGCCAACTTCCCAACCCACCAGTATCTGTTGCCTGAGGCAGTTGCTTCACTTTGCCTTATGGTAGGACTGGCCCTGATTATGTGGATATATTTCCCATCTGAGCACATTATGGCTGCAATCCTAAACATACTTATGATAGAGTAAGTCCCACTGAACTCAGCTTTTTTCTCTTGTAGAAACATGCACAGGACTGTACTATTACAGAGCCAAATGACAGGATGGAATTGTCACCACATGTGCTGCTTTCTGCAAAAGGGAGAAGTGAAAGCAGCAGATGTTGATGCTTCTTTTTTCCTGGGAAGCAGAAAGTGAACTTATTGTTATGACGAGAACCCTTTAAAATTAGGTTGCTATAATGAAAGATAACTATTTGTTTCATTCTTATGATTATTGTGAAACATCTATGGGGAAATATTGGAATGAAACCATTAACGTGGTTTGTAGAAATAGCCAAGGTACTATCATAGGGCTATGACTGGGACAGTCAGACCACGTTCTGTAGAAATTCCAGAATCATGAGCTTCTTTAATAATGACATATTCCCTCCTCGTTTTATTCATTTATTTACTACTGTACACACACACACACACACACACACACACACACACACACACAGTGGCAGTTTACAACAGTTTAAACAGTGGAACTGGTTACAGATAGGTAGCCGTGTTGGTCTGCCATAGTCAAAAAATTCCTTCCAGTAGCACCTTAAAGACCAACTAAGTTAGTTCTTGGTATGAGCTTTCGTGTGCATGCACACGAAAGCTCATACCAAGAACTAACTTAGTTGGTCTTTAAGGTGCTACTGGAAGGAATTTTTTTAACAGTGGAACTATTATGGAAATATATATTCATAATAAGCTAGACAGAATAGCAGAGTTTTCAGTAGCCATTTAAAAGGTGAAACAGAAGGTGCCTGAGTAATCTTTGTTGGCAGGGTATTCTATAAGCTTGGGCTGATAACACTAAAGGTTCAGTTTCTTGTTGTCATCAAATGAGCCTTCCCAAATTGGGGAATGACCAACGACACGACTGCAGATTATCTCAGTGATCAAACCGGGGATATAAGGGCTCTGTATAGATTTGAGGACAGAGCCACACTATGCATTTAAAACAAATTCAATGCACATTTAAAGCACAAGACTTCCCCCAAGGAATTCTGGGAACTGTAGTTTCTCCTTCACAGAGCTACCATATCCAGTACCCTTACCAAATACAGTCCTCAGAATTCTTTGGAGAAAGTCATATGTTTTTAAATGTATGCTCAGTATGCTTTAAATATCTACATTTGGTAAATCTACATGTGTAGATCTACATTTGGTCAGAATAAAAGTTGTGGGTGGGGATAGGGTACATTCCATTGCTGGGTTGGAAATTCCTGCCAATGAGCCCTCTGCTCCACTGCTGTTAATATTCTTTTTGATCCACCATTTACAAATTGTCCTTCTCCATGTGATCTTACGCATTATGGCTAGATTGGGACTGCTGTCAGGAGCTGTGTGTTTCAGCCCTTGCTATTAAAGCAAAATAACTAACTGGGATTCCTATTTCATCGAGAAATAAAGCTAACATTGGTCCTTACTTTATTCAGACCATTTCCCCTACAACTGTGCAGTTACTTTATGCCTTGGAGAAATAAATCAGGTGACCGTGCTTACAAAAGGAGTCTTGGTCCAACTAATGGAAGTGGGAAGCACTACAAAGATTTCCTCCTCTTCCACTGCACTCTGCTGAGTCTGTGAGATTTCTCTCTGCGGGGAATAATAGGCCCTAATTGGCTGGATTTCCTTTGCCGGTACAAAGTGTTGTTTCTCTCTCTTGCTTTTTGCTCTTTAGATTTTGGACCTCATTAAAGATGTCAAGGCAGGTGTCTTTGGGGACTTGTCTTCTCTATATTCCAATGCGAAGGAGCAGTGTGAAATTTCACACACCACCTTGTCAGTGTTCTCTAGTCTTAGGGAGAGGATGCAGACCAAGGAGTAAGGGATAAGTTCAGCTTCTATGCCCTCTGAGTTGTTGGGCTCACATCTTTTATTAGTAACCAGAGTGCCAATTAGTGACGCTTGTTCCTGTAATGTTGACACATGTCCTCTCGGAACTGAACTAACACCATCTAGGTCGCCGATCAAAGCTATTAGATGAGCTGGATGTGAAAACAGTGACCTCACAAAAGGGTTTTTATCCTATTTCCAGTCCCTAGAGCCATCTGGTCTTTCCAGTACAGCACTCTCTACTGTATGTGCTTTCCTTCCAACTTCTCCCCCACCCCCTACCCCCCCAGTGTATACCCTACACAGCTGACAATGGTGACACCTGTGGTCTTGTTCAAAGATGAGACTGTGACAGGTTCACTGGAAAATGAACTGATTTGTTACTTTGTGGCTGGAAGCTCATTCTCCCATGAAACAAGAATATTATATTCAAGAATTACGGATTTAAAGCGCTGGCAAGTTTTCCTGAGACTATAAGCACTGACCCACTTTCCCTTCAATATTTTTGAAAGTTTAGGAAAGCATTTCCATAATTTTTGCACACAACCCATACAAAACAGAAGAAGGAACCAACTCTGTAGTCATCTAAATAAATAATACTATTCCTATTGATGGCCGTGATAATTCCCCTGTCAGATTGCACAACAAGAGAGCAGGGTACAAAAGCCAGACACCCATTCATGCAAGGGCACTGGGGGCGGAGTGGGGAAGGAAATTGGTACACACAATTCCTAGCACCCTGACCCAATGATCATCCAGATAACGATGGACAAATCTGAAAATTTCAATTTCTCATTTTTCCACTCTTAAGTTCAATTCTCCACACTTGCATTTTTAAATAAAGAAAGCAAGTCCTCTTGAAAAATCGTAAAATGAGAACTAGGTAGGTTCATCTATAAATCTAAACTGAATTAAATTTCACCCCCATCGCTACATCCAGCCCTTGGGAGCAGTCTGCGTATGCCCTAGTCAAGGTAAGATTCTTTACCTGTCCCCATCAATTCACTTTATTAATTGATTGTATACCACCAGTGTGCCAGTGGTGTCAGTGTGCCAGAGAGCCAGTGTGGTGTAGTGGTTAAGAGTGATGGACTCGTAATCTGGGGAACCAGGTTCGCGTCTCCACTCCTCCACATGCAGCTGCTGGGTTACCTTGGGCCAGTCACACTTCTCTGAAGTCTCTCAGCCCCACTCACCTCACAGAGTGTTTGTTGTGGGGGAGGAAGGGAAGGAGAATGCTAGCCGCTTTGAGACTCCTTTGGGTAGTGATAAAGAGGGATATCAAATCCAACTCTTCTCTTCTTCTTCACCATGGTGGTTTGCAGAAAGACTGTATAAAAATATATAAAATACACACAATTAATTAATTAATTAATTAATAATCCAGGACTCTGCTTGTTCTCCTTCGCACATGTACAACTTAGGCTGAAGTAAGGTGAGCATCCTGGAGTATCTGAGTTACTGGAAGCATGTGATGGATAGGAGGAGGGCTTTGGTAAGTGATGGGCTGTGGGCACAAGGGAGAGGATTGTACTTCAATCTGCTTGTGAGGGACTGGCTAGATGACGAGGAGTGGTGGGAGGTACTAGCTGGGGAACCCCCAAGGGAGGCCACAGAGGAGGAAGGCTCAGAGTCTGGGGGTTGGTGGTGGGACACTGAGTAGAGGTCAGTGGGAGAACGGGGTGGTGGGGGGTTGGATGCTGGAGAAGCAACAGGCTTTAGTGAGCAAGGAGAGCCTGTGACAGCGAGCAGCTCATGCTAAAAGGCTGAAGAAGAGGAAGGGGGCAAGAGTTGAAGTGTTGGGAAACCAGCACAGATTGGCTCTCCCATTCCCTTCCCGGGTTCAGAAACTGTTTATGTGAACTGTCTTTCAAGTCTGGGCCTGTGCAAAAACTATTCTGCCACCTTTGGTACCAACAACCTCCTAGAAGTTGAGGTTTTAGATCATTAACACTTTGAAATCCACACAAGCATGGCAGTGACACCTCCACCCCCCCACACTTATCTGGCAAATCTGAATTTAAACACAAGAAAGACTGAACTTAATAAAACACAGGATGTAAAGCATTGCATTGCTACAGAAAGAGAAATGTATCTAAATAAATTTGCTGTTTCCTGCTAGGAATTTCCTCCCCTCATTCATTCCTTCAAAGGGCGACAGAAACCACCCATTCTGTATATATGTCAGAACAGTTCAATCTTTCCTCAGCCCAATTTTGTTTGAAAGCTCGCTACATGAAAAATGTGCAGAGCCCCCTAATAAAAAGCTGGCCATATCACTGTCGGTGTAACTTTGTCCGTGTCAAAGAACTATGGAGGAAGTCAAGAAATGTAGCTTGTTATACATTGTAAACGTGCAGATGAAATGGGATTCGATGCAATTTCCCTGCAAGTAATATGGAATACGCTCTAATTTCAGTGCTGTGATCCAGCAATTAAATGCAATGTGCTAACTGGATCCAGATGGCAGATCACCTATGGACGGCAAAGTTAGAGAGTGTGCCATGTTTTGAGATGATGTCAGAGGAAATTATGTCCTGTTTTGTTCTCCGTCTTGGAAAGATTGCTAAAACATAAGCATTTGGTATCCTAGGCTAGCTGGCATTAATCCCCAAAGTCAACAACAATATCCATTCCAACTTTTCGGAGAGCATAATGAACAGATGTGTTACTGTGTGCGCACCAGCCTTGTGGCAAAGTACAAATCACTTTAATTTTCATCTCACACAGGTTGCAACCCAGGACTGCCTTTTTGCCTTTGATGGGGAAAGGGAATGTTACTGGATTAAAAGTCATTCATCTATAAAAGAGAGAGAGAGAGAGAGAGAGAGAGAGAGAGAGAGAGAGAGAGAGATCATTTATACAGGTGTTCTGTTAAGAGTAGGCAGCCGTGCTTTGCTCAAGTCCAAAAAATGCACTGAGTTTGTTCTTCCCCCAAGTGTCCATTTGAATTCATTTTGATTCAATTAAATACATTTGCAAAGCTGAGGGAAGTGCAGTGTTCCATGGAACTGACCTCAGGCCAAATTGAAATCTCGATTTCAGCAAAAGTTGGATCAGGTCCTAGACCTTTTCTATCCAGATGAGAAGTGTGGGACCTATCTGAAGTCTTTAGCGAGTTAAAGAACTGGGTTCTATAAAGGCCATTAAATGGCAATTGAAAGAAAGACCTGGTGCAACTACAGTAATGCACCGAGCAGGTACTTTGCATTCATTATAACAGCAGACAACCTTTTTCCTATCTCTTGCCTTGTTATGAGAGGAGTTCCCAGAAGAGAGAAATCAATTAACTCTTTCTTTTGGCAATGAGCATGCTAGGTGTTCTTTTAATGCGCATTATTTGTGCTCAATTATACATGAGCTCTATTGTAAGACAAATGCCATTATCGAAGTTTATTTATTCATGGGACGTCATCTGTAATACACCCAGCACCAGTTTTTCTCAAAGTTGAGTATTGATCATTGGCTTTAATCAGACGTACCAAGGGATCAGACTCCAGTATTCAGCAACTGGAGTGTTTGAGCATCAGAGCATCAGCACATCTCTCTGGGTCTCTGCCAGGCTAAAAGGGAACACTGAGACTGCGTCAAGCAGTACTAAGTGGAGACTGGCTTTCCGTACATTAAGATAAGTGGCCTCCCTGCCCCATCTGTGATTGAACGATGATTAATCTGCCCGATTTGGCATGTCATTACATTGTTTTCCAACTCATTCTGAAGACCCTTCCTACAACGTCTTTTACAGAAATGTAGCAAGAAGATCGCTTGAGGGACTCAGAGCAGACGCCTGCTTACCTTAATGATATCGACCTGGAGACTCTCTGTGTCTGCAGGTAAAATTTTTATAAACAGAGAATAAGTACCTTCTGTTCTATTCTAGATACATGACATGAAGCTTAGTCCATAAACAGCACTCTGTCGGGATGCAATTTATAATGGCAGAGACTTCTCTCTTATTATTTATACCATTTAATGAAGGCCTGGATGATAAAAGTTTCATCTTAGCATACTTCAGTTCAGCAGATTCACCATGCCCCCCCCCCAGTTGCCTGCATCAGGCTAAAATTCATCATTTTGACCTTTTCTGTATTATCTTATGCAGATTGCTAATACCAAGAGCAAGAAACAATACCCCAAAGAGACCCAAGTATTCTACAGATTTAAGAGTGAGAGCACTCTGGTGACTCTTTCTACAAATTTTGCACATGCCTACCCCCTTCTTATTTCTCCAGTATATTTATTATTGGGAATTCAGACTTAAGCATACTTGATGTAAGTTGACAAAATTCCATTCCCTAGAAAACCTGGGTAAACCTGGACTGCAAACTTTATTTCTCGATAGGTGAAGGTGTTGAGAAATTTAGGACTATATAGGACTGATAAAAACCCTCCACAGAAATCCATTACAGTGGTACCTCGGGTTAAGTACTTAATTCGTTCCGGACTTAACCTGAAACTGTTCTTAACCTGAAGCACCACTTTAGCTAATGGGGCCTCCTGCTGCTGCCACGCTGCCGGAGCACAATTTCTGTTCTCATCCTGAAGCAAAGTTCTTAACCTGAAGCACTATTTCTGGGTTAGCAGAGTCTGTAACCTGAAGCGTATGTAACCTGAAGCGTATGTAACCCGAGGTACCACTGTACTACTTGCATTTATTTGCTTTTTACATTTTGACAATTGAGAAGAAACTAAGAATTAAAGCAAAAATGAGGACAGTATTTCCTACCCTCTCTCTAAATTGGCTTTGGGATGTTATGTAGCAAAATCTGTTTGTCTACATAGTGCCATCACAATGACATTTCCAAAGGAGAGCAGGAAGGATTGGCTTGAATCTGAATTTGCTTTGTGACATCACCATGTACAAACAAATGTGAATTGCTATGTGGTGTCCTGCCGGAAAGCACAATTCCTAACTGGCTTGGAATCATTAGTGTGAAAGGTTTTGTTTTATTATTTAATGGTGCTGAGACAGCAACTGACTGGGGGTTGTGACCAAGGCCAAACAAAGTGTCCAAGCAGACATTTCTGGGAACATTTTGCACTACTTTGGTAGTGAAAATATTTGCTTTCGAAAATTTAGCACAACAGTAAGCTTGACTGTCTGCCTCCAGATATTCAAAACTGCAACAAACCATGTGAATCTTTCTCTTAGATGAGAAATCCACGGTGAAATAACTTGTGGTGCTTCTATTGCTCTCATACCTTTTTTGGAACTGTGTTTCGTTCCATTAAATAACCCTGTTGTGGTGAAACTGCTGTTTTGGCTTGGGAGGACTGGCAAGGCCTGCAGGTAAAGGCTGTCAATGTCACTGGTTAATCAGCTGGAGAGGCTACTATCCAGTGCCCATGACAGCTTGGGGAAAAAGAGTATTGGAACAGAACTGTGTTCTCTTGAACGCTAGTCAAATCGCACACCACTCACACATTCAATTACAAGCTCCCATCTGCCTTTGAGGCTTCACAATTGTACACCCTTCAGAGCAGACAGCGATGATGAAAAAAATGAATTCAAGTTTAGTGGGAATGACTTTCTCTTGAGTGCATCAAAACAGCAGGTCTAATGGAAGTTTTTGGGGTAAGCCTTGCTTTTATTTCAGCGGGACAATTTTTCATCCTATCCTGCATTTGTCACAATCAGCGCAGTTGCTGTTCCACTGCAGCTCAGCTTCCGCTAAAACCTACATTGTTCATCTCACTCTTTGCAATGGTTGAAACGAATGTAAATAATTACACAATCAATTTCAATGGCAGGGAAACATAAAAAATGAAGAAAATGATAACATTATTTACATGGTGCTTGCAGACTTTAGAAATGCTGGTAGTGAATAATGTTAATATTTGCTTGTGTGATTTCCATTCCTGTTCTCTAATGAACATGCAAATTGTGGTAGTCCACTCCCAGTTCCATGGATATCTCCAACAGCCATACTTCCATCCATAGTTACTAAGTAAGCCTTTTTAGGCTGCGTCTTAAACATATATATTTTTAGCGAAGAACATGGCAGTCCTGTGAAGCTGCATGTGATGGGCAGCTTTTCTCTGCTCAAACAGAATTGGCTCAGCCTTTATGAAGGGAAAAGCTACTACGAGTTCTTTTTGAGCTTGTCTTATGGGCACATAACCTGTGCCCCATCCTATTACTACATGCCCCACTTCCCCCGTCAGAACTGCATTCCCCAGCACCAGCCATGGCAGAAATCTACTTGGAAACTGAACCTCCCCTCTCACTCAAGTGCCCAGAAACACCCCTGGGTTTTAGCTGTGGAAGGGGGACAGCAGTCACATACAATGTCTGCAAGAATCAAGTAAGGGAATTCACTGATCCAAACTCAGAAGGGAAAAAAGCCACCACACAAAAGGCTGCAGAGTTGGATGGTCTGCTCCTATAAGCCCAGTCCATGTACTCCTCATACAATAGTACAACACATATGCAAGAGAGCTGCGGGGCTGCACTTTTAAGTTCTACTGTTGAAATCATGTGATCCCTGGCCCTTCACATTCTGAGCATTAAGTTTTGAATTAAGTAGTATTTTCTATTTATGCAGGAGGCTCCTCACACAGTTTGGAATCACAGAGGAAACCTGGATGCATAGAAATGGTCCCTCACTTCTCAATGCATGAGGGGCTGGAAGGAGCTGCACAGTCTTGAAGGTGGGGCTACCAACACAGTCCCTTGGTTTTCATGTAGCCCCATTTGTGGCTAACACATGGAGATGACTATAAAAAGGTAAAGGTACCCCTGACCGTTAGGTCCAGTCATGGATGACTCTGGGGTTGCGCACTCATCTCGGTCTGTAGGCCGAGGGAGCAGGCGTTTGTCTGCAGACAGCTTCCGGGTTATGTGGCCAGCATGACTATGCCACTTCTGGTGAACCAGAGCAGCACACAGAAATGCCGTTTACCTTCCCGCCGGAGTGGTACCTATTTATCTACTTGCAATTGACGTGCTTTCGAACTGCTAGGTGGGCAGGAGCTGGGACCGCGACGGGGATTTGAACTGCCAACATTCTGATCAGCAAGCCCTAGGCTCTGTGGTTTAGATCACAGTGCCACCCGCGTCCTTATGGAGATGACTATAGTTTCTCAGAAACCAATAAGCAGTTCAGTGAGACAAAGTGATTGACTGTTACAATAATTGTTTGTGGGTCTACAAAACTATGGGTTGTATACAACGCTAGTCCTACTCAAAGCAGACCCATTGAAAATAACGGTATAATTAACTTAGGTTCATTAATTTCAATGGGTATACTCAGTAGGACATACAGTAATTGGAAATTACTCAATAGGCGCTGAGTTAGTGACAGCACACATGCAGAATCTCATGTTACGTTTAGAACTGGGGAAGAACACTTGGGACAAAATGATCTGAATTCAAGCATTGTGAGCTAGATGAATTTGCACCTAAACCAGGTGATGACAAACTTTGGCTGACATAATGGAGCACGCATTAAAATGACCTTGTTCTGCATGATGTGGTTCATTCCTGCCACCCTATTACTATCAACAAGAGCCTCTTCTCCTTTTTCCCAGCATTTTGTTAACACTGTGACTGTCTTCTTTGCACTATAAGGGTGAAGGTCTCATTACGTAGGTCTCATATTTGACAACAGTTACCTGTTGTTATGGAAATGCACTCAAATATCACTCTCTTTCTATTAGATACAATCTGTACACTTTACAATAGCAGTTGACCGTTCTTTTGTAGCCTACATCAAAATCCTACCCCCTCGCCTCCACCCCTCGCTTACCTTTCTGCATGCTAATCTGCACCCACTCGCAGGCCATCACAAACAAGTTGCAAGCCATTTACAATTTTATTCATAAATGGTCTGCATACATTACTGCTCCTCTGTGTTTTGAAGAGGTAAAGTGCTGCAAAGCTGTGAAGTATTAATGTTACATTATTACTAGTGTCATGGGACCAATCCCTTCCTTTAATTATTCACTGTGCTTTGTCAGGCAAACTGCCCTCCCAAAGAATATGCCCCATTTGGATGTTTATTAACCATTGTATCTGGGCTTCTTAAATGACTGACACTTGCTGGATGGCTAAGTTATAGTGGGAAGTGAGTCATTTCGACTGGTCCTTGCAAACCATGGGTTTTTTAGAGGTGCCTTGGGATCGGAGGGGAAATTGTGTAAGGGTGTGGCTGCCACTTATTGTGTATTGACTTATTGAATAGGATGCATGCCCCCCCCCCCCTTTTCTGATCATTGCTGTGTATCACTGTCTACTCTTGTTGGAAGCAGCTGTCCATGGTTGCAGACCAAGATCATTCCCAGACCCATTGCATGAGAACCTTTTCAACAGAATATGCCAGGAATTGAATCTGAGACCTTCTGCATGCATAATATCCCTCTGCTGCTAGGCCAAAGTCTTCCTCCTCCTTGCTGTATGCAGGGATGAGACATGCAGCGGAGGCAAAATGCTAGCTTCATCCTTAGAAGCAGGGTTAGGATAAACATCTGTTTGGAACCCTTGACAAAGCAGAGCCCATTTTGCTCAGGGCAAGCTGCTTATTTGACTCTTGTATTTATATTGTAATGTATATGATACATGCTGCTTCATGCCCTCACTGACAGCACAGCAGCCCTCATGTCTAATGAAAATGTTTGTGGGGCAAGTATACTGCCTTCGTGGCTGGCTTCTCACTGTGACACTTTTCCTGGGACACTTTCTGAGCTGCTGCTGCTGCTGCTGCTGCTGCTGCTTCTTCTTCTTCTTCTTCTTCTTCTTCTTCTTCTTCTTCTTCTTCTTCTTCTTCTTCTTCTTCTTATTATTATTATTATTATTATTATTATTTTATATACCACCCTATATCTGGCGGTCTCAGGGTGGTTCACAGAATAAAATCAAAATATATAACCACAAAATACATAATCAAAATTAAAAAACAACCCAATAACACCCCCAACCCACATTTTAAAAGGGCATAGGATGTCAATCAAATCAAAGACCTGGTTAAAAAGGAATGTTTTTGCCTGGCGCCTTCATTATATACCTTTAGGCAGTACACTGGGGAGAGCATTCCACAGATGGGGAGCCACTGCAGACAAGGCCTGTTCTCGTGTTGCCACCCTCCGGATCTCTCAAGGAGGAGGCACATGAAGGAGGGCCTCAGAAGATGATCTCAGGGTCTGGGTAGGTTCATATGGAAAGAGGCAGTACTTGAGGTAGTGCAGTCCTGAGCTGTTTAAGGCTTTATAGGTCAAAATCAGCCCTTTGAATTGAGCCTGAAAACTATGGTAATTGGTAGCCAGTGCAGTCAGACCAGGATCAGTGTAATATGCTCAAACCGTCTTGCTCCGGCAAGCAACCTGGCTGCTGAATTCTGCACTAGCTGAAGTTTCCGAACCATCTTCAGAGGCAGCCCTATGTATAACACATTGCAGTAATCTAACCTTGAGGTTACCAGAGCATAGACAACAGTAATTAGGCTATCCCTGTCCGAATAGGGGCATAGCTGGGCCACCAACCGAAGCTGATGGAAGGCACTCTGGGCCACTGAGGCTACCAGAGCCTCAACCTGGGCCAGGTGGTGAGAGATTATGTTCTCTAATGCCCAACTAGCAATGTGAACAGCTGCCAGCTGAGCATGTCCAGGGAGCATGACTTGATGTATAAAGCCCTTGTTTTATATGGAAAGATATACACCAAAAAAGTTGCATCAGTATGAAGCTACATGTTGCAGTACAGCTACAGCAAGTGGCTCTGTGATCGCCTTTGGGACAGACAAGGCGCTTTAATAAGTGTGATGGAGCAGGTCCATCTTGCCCTCCTGTTTTAATGTGCCAGGACAGCTCACTGTACCAACATTATGGAACACAATAGTTCACCAGCCTTGGACTGAGCATCAACATGCAGATTGATCTTCAACCAGAACTATTAGGTCTTTAATAGCTCCACCACGGCCCCACTGCAGCAACAACATCCCAAATATTATCAATGAGCATGAAAAGTAGGCTTTGACGACACTCGAACTCAGGACACAAGGGAGAAATGTGCCAAGAGGAAGGCATGCTTGGCAAATCCACACCATGATCAACTCCCGCCCAGAAACCAATGTCCCCACTGTGGAAGGACGTGTGGATCCAGAATTGGCCTCCACAGTCACCTCATTTAATTCATTGTTAAAACCATGTTTATGGAAGAAAATCTTACTTGGTTATGAGTGATTGCGAAAGAAAGAAAGAAAGAAAGAAAGAAAGAAAGAAAGAAAGAAAGAAAGAAAGAAAGAAAGAAAGAAAGAAAGACTTTGGCAAGATCATTTAAGCTGATGTACAGATTGGGAAGTACTTCTGAGTGAACGTGCACAGGATTATACATTAACTTTGGTTGGATCATGCCCATTCTTCTTCCTCCATCTTCTCTTTGAAGTAAAAATAGCAAGCGCTGGATTAAGTTTTGAGGAAGCAAGAAAAATAAGAAACAAGCCTCATAAATGATTTTGCATGCTTCTATTCCCAGCTGTAGCAAGAATATACCCTTGGGTTTTTGTTGAGTAGTCTTTATCTTCAATAATAATTTCATATGCCTTCTCTAATTCCACCCACCCCAACCCCCCAGATTTTTATCAGTCTTTATCAAGGACATTAGTTGATAAATGCTTGAGAAGTGTAGACGGTGAGGAAAGATGCAGTGAGTCATGCGGTCTCCTAGAAACCAGACAGCAAATAGCTTTCAACAACTATTTCAGACTCCCAAAGTACCCTTCAGCCCAGCACTCTCTCAAGATGTAATATACTGCAGTGTTACCTGTAGTTTTCAACTGCCCAGGAAGACTTGCAAGGCACAGACAAGAAGCCAGTTTTTTTTCCGGCAGACCTTCTTGGCAACAACTATCGAGCAGCGAGAGAGCTGAAAATGACTGGCAGGGGGACAATGTGGAGGAGAGAACATTGTTAGTTTAGCGAAGAGTGGATTGTTTGCTCTCTGCAAATATATTTTTATGACTCTATCAGGGCCAGATCGACTCCTCGGAAACAACAGCCCATTCTACAGAGGAAAGAAAATTATAACATTTCTGCCTTGAGCCAGCTCCAGAATCCCTCAAGGAGCTGCTCACTCTTATGAGTTTCGAAGAGTGGAATGGGCCCATCCGTCACTTGCTTGATGAACACCATCACAGGAACATAGGAAGCTGCCTTTTACTTAGTCAGGCTATTGCTTCATTTAGATCCATTTAGATCCTGGACTTTCTGGGCAGTGCTTTTTTTCAGGGGCACTCAAGGGCACGCAGTACCGGCACTTTCTGTGTATATACAAACCCTTTCTGTCCTATGTAGTCTTTTTAAAGCTATGTCGCATTAGGGTTATCTCCAGAACCCATTTCTAGATCTGCCAGGCCCATTTCTAGATCATATGCAGAGCAACCTTTCCTCTATTCTGAGCGCCTTGCTTCTAGAGCTCCATCCATGAAGGGAGTCCCCTTCCCCTGACCGTGTTTGGAACTTGAAGAAGACCTTTGGAAGATGATAGGTATTGCTAGGCACTGGAGTTTTATGACTTTTTAAAATTAACGTATACTCATGGGCGTTTTACCCATAGAGGCTAGTGGTGAGGGGCGGCAGGATGCCAAGTTCTGGAGGGCGCCAGGGAAGAGGCAGAGGCTGGACGCAGCACCTCCAGCATCAGCTCACCGCCCTTGCCCACCTCCACCATGCTGCGCTGAAGCAGCGCTGCACCTAGAGCCTCCGCCTGCCATGGCCACCATGGCATGAAGTGGCCAGCTGAGCCGGGAGGCACTGCGGCCAGCCTCCGCCTCTTCCTCGCTGGAGGAGTCGCCCTCCAGCCGCTGTCTGCCTCCTCCAGCCCCACCGTCACCACTATCCTCCCTAAAAAACTCTGGGAAACGGGGTGGGGGGCCAGAGGGAGCTTTGCACCACGGCACCGGATAGGCTTAAGACGGCCCTGTATATACTGCATATTTTTTATTTGATTTCATGTTGCTAAGTGCCCTGGGCACCCTTCAGGGAGGCAGGGTGCGATGTAACTTTACCAAACACATAAATAAAGCCACATAGAATCATAGAATTGTAGAGTTGGAAGGGACTCTGAGAGTCATCTAGTCCAGTGTTCCCCAACCTTGGGCCTCCAGCCGTTTTTGGACTACAACTCCCATCATCCCTCGCTAGGAAGACCAGTGGTCAAGGATGATGGGAATTGTAGTCCAAAAACAGCTGGAGGCCCAAGGTTGGGGAACACTGATCTAGTCAACCTCCACCAATGCAGGAATCTCAACAAGATCATACATGACGGTTGGTCATCTAACCTCTGCCTGAAAACCTCCACCACCTCTCGTGGAAGTCTGTTCCATTGTCAAACAGCTCTTACTGTCAGAAGGTTACTGCTGATGGTTAGCTGGAGTCTCCTTTCTTGTAACTTGAATCCATTAGTTAAAGTCCTGCCTTCTGGAGCAGGAGAAAACAAGCTTGCTCCATATTCCATGTAACAACCCTTTAGATAGTTGAAGATGGCTATCATATCTCCTCTCAGTCTCCTCTTTCCCAGGCTAAACATACCCAACTCCCTCAACCGTTCCTCATAAGGCTTGGTTTCCAGACTCTTGATAATCTTGGCCACCTTCCTCTGCACAGATTCCAGCTTGTCAATACCCTTCTAAAATTGTGGGGCCCAGAACTAGCACATCCAAAAGTTCAGCTTGCTAAAAGGTGCATGCTGTCATTACAATTTGGTTCCTCCAAAAGCAAGAAGCAAAAGCATCCTGTTTTAACAACAGGGCCCTGAAAGCTCACGTTTCCCCTCAGCTGCTCTTCCCAGTGATTATTTTTTTGTGAAGGCAAAGTTGACTTTCTTGGCTGTGAATGAGGTTACTCTGACATATCAAGAAGGAATCTGATCCTGGTTTTATAAGATGTGAGCAAACCTGATCTTGAAAGGTTTTGGGGGGATGATCTATTCATCCTCCGTGGGGATGGCATTTTATCTTGCTGAGCCAATCTCTTCTTTCCGTTTACTCCAAAGTTGAGGTTGTAATCCTCTTTTTGTGATACCACAAGCATTCCCACAGCAACAGATTATGATGTCACGAGCAAAGATTTATAGTTCTCCAGCACTGATGGATAGGAAGAACTCCATTGTGAGATACTCCAGCCTGCAAATGCTTCCCTGCAATAATTGCCCTGCTGGGAGGAAATCGGTTTCAGAGAACTTCCATTTTAACAGCCCAAAGAATGTGTTGATAAAGTGTGGTTGAACTTGAGATATTCATCATGAGCTCTGAAAGTTATTTGTAAATCCAGCAAAGAGATTTCAACAAGTGTCTCCAGAGGATGTAACAAATGTCTAGTGTGAATAAGAGCATTGCTATCTCCTACGCAACCAACTCCAGCCACCAAATCAACTTTATCTCACCCTGGTGGCCCTAGCCATTTTTAATCAAGGCATGGCAAAACAATTTTGCTCAGACAATTACACCTGTAAAGAAAAGAAGAAGTGGTGGTGAAATCTGATGCACATTAGTTCAAAAGAAAGTCCCACTGTCTTCAGTTCCTATGCAGGCATGCAAACGATGGGATATAGCTATCTCCCCCCCCCCCCCCCCCCGGGAATGGCATTGCATTATGACATTGCAATGGGTCTGTGAAGTTAATGTGAACTTACTTTACCCATGTCTGTGTAGACATGGATAACGTACTGCACTCTTGGTCTGCAATCATGCACCTGCTTACCTGGTAGTAAGTTCCATTCAAAAAGGTGAAGGTAAAGGACCCCTGGATGGTTAAGCCCAGTCAAATTCACTGCGGAGACTTGGGAAGGAATTCGTATGCCAACCAGCCGTATAGTTGGTGGGGCGCAGCTGGCGGGCGTGTAGAAGAAGAAGAAGAAGAAGAAGAAGAAGAAGAAGAAGAAGAAGAAGAAGAAGAGTAGTTTGGATTTGATATTCTGCTTTATCACTACCCAAAGGAGTCTCAAAGTGGCTAACATTCTCCTTTCCCTTCCTCCTCCACAACAAACACTCTGTGAGGTGAGTGGGGCTGAGAGACTTCAGAGAAGTGTGACTAGCCCAAGGTCACCAAGCAGCTGCATGTGGAGGAGCGGGGAAGCGAACCCAGTTCCCCAGATTACAAGAATACCGCTCTTAACCACTACACCACACTGTAGGGAAAGGGGAGGCTGCTGGCAAAGCTCCCCCACTCGCTAGGGCACCCCTGAGAGGCCGGCGCCCTGGCACAATGAACCACTAACACCAATGGGAAAGACAGCTCTGCACTCAATTAATTATATTTGCAAAGGCATTCTCAAGCACTCTGTTGTACCAGCTCTATGGCATTCTGAATATCTGGAATATTAGTTCTTTGGTTACCTTACTGTTTTACTGTAGTGAAGCTCTGACAATCAGATGATCAGATGATTGTTGGGGCTTCAAAGCATTGAGCATTGCTGACTGCAACCACTGATGATCAGCTGACCTTTGAGACTTGCAAAAAGCTGAACAGGGTGGTATGTGCAAAGTTCTGCATGCATCTGTGGGGTCTGTGAACACCTCATTGGCCTAGCTTTGTCTTTCTCTGCTCCACACCAGATGTGATACCAGTTTTAGGACAGGTGCATATGGCTTGGCTAGAATGTGCTAAATGGGGAGGTCTGGTGGGCCCAATTAGGTGCATGGGCTGAAGGTTCCCCACTGTTGCTTTAAATTGCTCACTTGATTTCTCAATTGCTGGCCTCACATGTATGTGCGAAGTGCCCATGTGTACATCGATTGACAAATTTTTTGCCTTCTGAGACCTCTCCTCCTTATGTAACACAGTGGTAACCCATGTCAGTGTAAAGCACACACAGAAGATAACAGTTTATCTGTGCCACCACTGCTAAAATATTTTACAGGTAGTCATGTGCAAAACCAGCAATATATTCATGAATGAGAGCTTAAAACAAGAAAAACCCATTTTTATCATGGAGACACAGCCTTCCATGATATGATGACATGTTTGGATAGCTTTCTGCAATAGTCAAAATTTGTTTTGTTTTGTTTTTGTTTAATAGGTCAAGAGCTTTACATTTGGGTTAATTCTCTAGATCCAGCTAAGAGCACAGGGTGGTAGCCATCAATGGATTGAGAACACAATAGAGTCCCTCAGAAAGTCTATCTCTCACACCCAATACACACATGCAGACATTCATTACAGTCAGTTTCCTTTTTGTCTAGGGTAACTCTAGCATAGGCACGATCAAATCTCACATCTGGATTTTGGAACTGAATGTTCTAAAAGCAAGCTCCCTGTCTCTAAATTTAGAGTTGTCCAGGATGTCTCAAGATAGATAATTTTCTCAAGCAAAATCCCATGCTTTTAAAGAAGGGTTTGTTTGATCGTTGTTTTGGGCCTTACAACATGACTGGTTATGGCACTTTGATTTATTACCAGTTTCAGAAGTAATATGGACATTTCTTACAGTGACTAGCATCTAGATGGTTGAGGCAATCTATCAGAGTTCTCTTGAGACAAAAACAGAGCACAGCTGAGTCTGGATACAATTTCAAAGACTTGTCAGAGACATCTTCTAATACACACACACACGAAGGAGCAAGGCAAATTCTGGGTAGGTGGATGCAGGACAAGCTTTGTCTCACACATTACAACCTTCTATAAAAGAAGCAAATGTGTGTGTATGAATGAGGGATAAATTTTATTCAGATTGTGTTTACAAGTGCACCTCCCTAATTAACACTTTCTGAAACAGTATGCAAACCAAAACACAGTTGTCCTTCAAAATTTGCACTTTTATGAATTTTGCCGTGCAGTTTTCCAGCCAAGTAATTTGTATAAATATGCATATACTAGGGTGAAGCATGTATGATGAAACATACATTTGTGAATACAAATACAAAAATGAATCATATTAGGGGAAATTGTTTTGAAAGATGTGTATATTAGGCAAAGTTGCATACAAAAATGTGTATAATTTGCAGAAATTCTTCTCAAAATTCAATATATGCCCATAGTTGTTGAACACCGTGATATCTGTCCTGCCTTTACCATGGAATCTGATGCCAAAGATATGCTATTGGGAGATCTCATCTCCTCATGCAGGGTCTGCGCATGATTTAGTACATTGCACAATGAAGGTTTTAAATTGCGCAAGTGTGTTCATGAGCTGAGAAGACTCCTGCCGAGTCTTCCACCCTCAAACTTATACATAGAATAAAGATCACTGAACAGAACTCCCTTTGATGGGATTTTACATTAGGGATGTCGGAGCATTCTGATAAAGTCGGAGTAGAAATTGCCAGTGCTTGCTTATTCATCCCATGTCTGGAACAGAAATCAATCCAGTGAATATGATTGATATTTCTATAGTTGTTGCTTTTAGCCCACAAACAAGACTATTGATTTTTGCTCCCCCTCAAAAATAAAAAAAATAAAATTTGCATTGTGTTTCCTTTGTATTGAAATGAAATGAATGAGGTGGAATCTTGTAATGGCAAAGGAATTTACCCAACCTATCTAATGTATTATGGGAGGTGGGTGGCACTGTGGGTTAAACCACAGAGCCTAGGGCTTGCCGATCAGAAGGTTGGCGGTTCCAATCTCCACAACGGGGTGAGCTCCTGTTGCTCGGTCCCTGCTCCTGCCAACCTAGCAGTTTGAAAGCACGCCAAAAAGTGCAAGTAGATTAATAGGTACTGTTCCGGTGGGAAGGTAAACGGCGTTTCTGTGCACTGCTCTGGTTTGCCAGAAGCGGCTTAGTCATGCTAGCCACATGACCCGGAAGCTGTACGCCAGCTCCCTCAGCCAGTGAAGCAAGATGAGCTCCACAACCCCAGAGTTGTCCGCGACTGGACCTAATGGTCAAGGGTCCCTTTACCTTTACCTAATGAATTACATAAATTATGTAAGTTACATAATTTTACCACAGTGGACAGTGAGACAAATAACAAAGCTTTTGTGGAAGAGGAACTGCAGTGGAACAGAACAGTGTTGCTTGTGACAAATACAGGAAGGAACAGAAAACAGTGCCTTCTTACATCCCTGTTGTGCACACACAAGTGTGGTCAACACCAGAACAGGACTTAGACCTCTTTGGAAGGTCAGAGTCAGTAATGCTTCTGTTGCTGGAAGTCACAGGAGGGGAGAGTGCATCAGGTTAAGCACTGTGAGAACAGGATACTATGCTAGATGAGCCAATGGCTTGATCTGGCAAGTTCTTCTTAAGTTGTGAAGGGAAGCCACCAGAATGGTAGGGCCCAAGATTAGAAGCACTTTGCTTTGCTCCTTCCTCCCTGATTTGGCTGGGCCCTTATTTTCTTTTCTGAAACTTTTCCCCAGCAGAGTTTTCCCACCCTGTGAACCAGTGTGCAGTGTACTAAATCATGTGCAACCATATGTTGCTCACAGTTCCTGGTGCTTAATCCCCCCTGCATGTTCCTGCTTTTGTTCATGGTTTCTGCAAGCCTTTCCTTGGTTTCCCAGCCCTGAGAACTCCACCTTCTGCTCCTCTCCCTACACCTGCCTGACAGAAGGAAGAGAAGCAGGAACACACTCTTGCTGTTTACTGTGAGCAGTCCTCCCCTGGGGGTACTCAAGGGTATGCAGTACCAGCAGCTCTTTTTCATTGTTAAAAAGTGTGACATTTACTGTAACAACTTCATGGTGAGTACCGGCACCTATTTTTCTAGAAAAAAGGCATTGAGCGTGAGCATCATTCCTCCTGTACCTCTGAAGTCACTGGAAATGGAGATGATGTTCCCAAGCTCTATTCTTGTTCTAACTGAGCGTATGAAAAGAAAACATTGACCGCTCCACAAAACACCTGTGCACTATTTATTATGTCACTAAAGGTGTCAGATGTTTCTGGGGCTTCGCCTTGAATGCTACTCCTTTCAATCCATCACCAGTGAGACTTCACCTCGCATTGGCTTTACAGGGCTAACAGGTGTCTGGCAATTAAAAGAAATCATTTAATATTGCAGTTTATTTCATGTAATTTACTGCACCCCAGACCCAGACCTCCCCATCCCACAGAAATATAACTCATCTGCCTCCATTTCTACACCATAGGCATGTGGTCTCGCTACCAAAGTTCAGCTAGGGAAGAAAGAGATCAAGTTAGGCATTAATATGGATCCTACGCTTAGCTGCAGAATAAAACACTGAGATGAAAGGGATAGATAAGGAAGTGCTGTGGGGCCTTTCCACAGACGGAGCTTGGAATAATTTATATTTCTGGCAGTCACGCTGTATAAACATGATATACAAAGTATATAAGAAAGTTGTCTGTCAACAGACTACTACACAACGGAGTTCACACAGAGGTGATCAGATGGTGGAATTAAAAATGATCGGTAGAAATGTGTTTTTCTGGAATCTCCTCCTCATCCTTCTCATTCGAAAAAAGCATATGTGAAGATTACAGCCGTATATTACAGAAAAGAGAAGCATGGTACTCTGCAGATGTAAACAGATTGAATTCTCATGGTTTCCCTGTAGGGTTCTTGGAATGATGAGGATGATAATGATGATGCTACAACAACAAAATAAGGACAGCTCTGCTGGATCAGGCCAGAAGCCCACCTAACCCAGCATCCTGTTCCCACAGTCCCTGGGTGGTGGTGGTGGGGACTGTACCTGATTGCAACAAATTTCTCCTCACTTGTGATGCCCAGCAACTGATATGCAGAAATATACTGCCTCCAAAAGTGGAGGCAGAACATAGTCATCATAGTTCTCCAGATTGTGCCTCTCTTTTGTGATTCTGTACTGCTCCTTTACGTTATCAGTTGTCTGTTTATTATATTATTGCATTATATAGGTGCCACCCCAAAGCCCATAAGCTGTCATGTCCTGGCCTTTCACCTGGGTCTTTGAAATAGGCGCCTGTACTCCGCTGAGGATTCCCTCCCTAATCTGAGAAGAAAGATGTGTGGTTGCAGGGTTGCCACCTGTCCACAGAAAAATGGGATTGTCCATTCTTTGGACAAAGGTGTCCCCTGTCCTCTTTAAACACATTTTCCCCCCCTATTCATACCCATCTTCCTCCTCCTTTTCCTCAAAACTGTGCAGGCAGAGGATGGGTTTGGTGGAAGGAGGAGAGCGAGAGCCTGAGAGGGAGCTTGTGAATGGGAGTTATCAAGGGACACTGGCAGGCGAAGAAGTTTAAGAGCAGCTTTGAATGGGCAGAGGGTGAGAACAAGGGGTTTTTTTTGCCACAGCAGCACAGGTCTCTATGGTGGATTCTTGGGTTTTGCATGGGGGGGGGGGTTAGGTCATCATTTATATCACCCTCAACTCATGGAGGATGACTGTGTGAAGAGAGGAACCTCCTGTATCTTTGAGAATCCCTGAACACTGAAAAATGAGGGTTTCAAGAGATGCAGAGAGCCTCAACTGATACAGAAGGCTCCTACCCCCCCTCTTCACACAGTCACCCTCCATGAGTTGAGGGAAATGGTAACGACAAAGTAGAGGGGTGGAGCAAGGACATCTGTTGTCACTTCCTCATGTGTTTGCTGAACACCGAATCCTAATGCTTGCATAAGGCTAGTGAATCAGTCACAACAGGGCCCTTCTCTGCCGTGGTGCCAACTCTCAGGCTGGGCCTTTCCTGCTGGGGTTCTCGCTTTGCAGAACTCCTTCTCCCTCAGGAGATGAGGTCACACCCACATTTCTATGGAGCTTCCATTGACAAGTTAAAGCATTTTTGTTCTCAGATACTGTTGCTGGATCCTGACGAACATACCAGTTTTTTTTATTGCTCTGATTATCTCTGGTTGTTTTATTATTTTCACTTTTTTGCTCATAGCCGAGAGCACTTTTTAAATTCTTGTTCTTGTTGGGAAGCTGACTACTAGCAGGTTTTACAGGTTAAAAAGAAACCATAAATATGTGTGTATTCTCTAGTTCACCTATTTATTCATTCCCCTTCTCAACATAGCATGTTAATTTTTTTTAAAAATAAATAAAGTATGGCTGCTCACTAATACAAAGAACTACCGACTATGCTGCCAAATGTTGCATTATGAATTGATGGCATGGAGGACAATGTACAAAAGGACCACGAGGCTGGGCTAGCCTTCGGGGTTATTGGTCTGCTTGGTCTGCCTAAGATGAGACGGTGCCTCAGAACTGCTAGGTTAATATTTGTTTCCAATTAATTAGAATTTAAGGGAGGCATGAAATCCTGGCTTGTGCAGAGCAGCATTTGACTAAAGGCCAAGCAAGCCTGGGAGCTGCAGAAGGCTGAAGGCTCTTGGCTCTGTGGGAGGCCAAACTGTTCAGGATCAAACATGCTGTCCTCCCACAGCCTACAATGCTCAATTCAAAAATAAATAAATCCATCTCCACCTGTGGCCATGAAAGAGGCTTGACAGATGGGCCTGTCATGCACAAGGCATTAGTTTACATGTAACAGAAACACTTGGGACGTATACTTAAGAGCAATCTTGCGTGGCTATTGTGATTGGGGGGGGGGCATCAGGAGAACCGCTGCATGCCTCAAGTCCTGCCTTAAGTTCTCAGTACTGAAGAATTCTTGTTCCCTACTGGTGGTAAGTCAACATGGCAAACTCAGAGAGAAAAGAGATATCATGCAGTTCTGAGACAAATGGCCAGATGCTGGAATAGCTGGAGTAGCATCCAGAAAGTTGATACATGTGCAATAGGAATAGCCAACCCAGAGCAGTGTGCACAGGGTCACCTGATATTATGTTCATTTTTGTCGCATGCTGTCACATCTTGGGATCCCAAGATGGCTGAAGATCACTTGCCCAAGATGACTCAAGGAGCACCAAGACTTTATGAGAACCAAATCAGAAGGTAGGTGGGGCAGAGCAATGGATATAAAGTTGGCAGAGCAATGGATATAAAGCCTACCTTTGTACAGTATGTTTATTTCCACCCACACTCACACATCCCTCTCTTTCCCCCATCCAAGTAAACAAGAGTCATTATCAAAGACACATTCGAGCCAGACTAGGCTGTTTAGGGCTTTATATACCAACAGTGAAACGTTAAACCTGGCCTGGTAGCTAATTGGCAGCCAATAAAGATCCCTTAACAGTGGTGTTATGTTTTAGGGTTGTTTCTCATGTGCTTTTAAATGCAGTCAAAGCAACATGTATGACTCCCCGCAGAAGCCTTCGTTTTGCCTCAGTTATACCTATTGAGAAGTAGCTGCATGCATCAGCTTCCTCATTTATATATCCAAGGGAAAAATAAATCCTTTCTGGTATTTATGCATTATGAGTTTCATCCTCCAGACACAGAGACTAGCTTTTAAGGTGTGAAGTTGCCCTCGGATGCAGTGGGATATTTCTTATTGGAAAGGAAGACTCATCATGTGGAAGTGGGGCATATGATTTCTCTGTTCATTCTGCCAGAATGAGATTCTGATTTTCTTACAGCCTTGTAAAACACAAATCACTCCCTGAGCAAAACTGACTGTCTCCAACTGGCAAATTGTGTTGGCTAATTTAAAGGGTGGGCTCAGGTGTTTTGTTTCCATCAACTCAAAAGGTGGCATTCTGCAAGCATCTTTTTGACGTATATGAATAATTGTTTCAATCATGGGCCAACGTGAGTTGAGAGGACTCATTTTCCAGGCTAATGTGATTTGTATCAGCCAAACCATTCACAAGACAAGGCAGCAACCATGTTATTTAAACAGCACAAACAGTCACTTCAGAGTGAAAAGAGACTTGGTTCAACATGGGAGACAGGGCTGGCCCAGGACATTTTGCTGCCTGAAGCAAAGGGCAAGATGGAGCCTTTCTATTCCACCTACAGAAGCCTACCAGACTGGTATCTGAATCTTGCTTTAACTCTGATGATAAGACAGCATCCTCCAGATTTTCTGAGGGCAGCAGGCTAGCTTAGAGGGGGTGCAAGGTTGGCTGTGTGGCATACACAGCTCGGCCCTCCAAAATCTTGTTAGCACCTTAGTCTGCCTAATGGTAGAGCTGGTCTTGAAGTGAAGGACAATAGCCAAGGAACAGAACACATGGCCTGTATGAGGACCATCACAGGTTCAGTCTTTGACATCTCCATTCAGATGATGGGGAAAGGCTTCTGCTTCAGTTACTGCCACTCAGAGCTGATGAAGCAGACTAGGTCAGGGTGTGTGCAAAATGTTCAGTAGGATCTACTTGGTAGACCCCTAACTGATTTGTAGCAGATCAGCAAAGGTTTCTTAATCCCAATTGTTTTAACAGCAGCAGCAACAAAAAAAGTCCTGTGCAAACCTATTTGCCTGATCCATGGGCAAATTGTTTATTTCGGAGCCTCACTGTTATCCAGCTTTAAAATAATTGTCTTTCTGAATTGGTTTGATCAGATTTGAGTTCAGCTCTGCTGGATGGTTTTAAAGTTTTGTGTAAGCATCTGTTATCTGCAGTTACTCATATGCAGGTCACATCCACACCACATATCTAAAGCACAGTTAAAGCACGTGACTTCTTCCAAATAATAACAGGAACTGTAGTTTGTTAAGAGAAGAGCACTGGGAATTATAGCTTTAAACTACAGGTCCCAAGGTTCTTTTTTGGGGGGTGGGGAGGAACCATGTGTTTTATATGTATGGTGTGAAGCTGTGGATGTGACCATAATTTTTGTCCTTGTTTATGCAGATTGTTCCAGTGTATGACTCTCATCAGGTGCTCCACATGCTGAGCCGCTATTTTGTCTCCAAAATGGACTTGGCTGTGTTTGGTTGCCCTCAATGTTCTAGGTTGTTTTTTTTAAGTGGATCTACATGCTTGGCCCACCCCCGGTCTAGATGGATAATCTGGTATAAGGCAGCTTCCAAAACTGGTTCAAATATCCCATTCTTGAGCTTGTACAAAACTGATGCCAATGGGTGGACATTAGAGGATGGGAGAGGTTTCATAGAGTGGAAGGAAAAAGTTAATCCCCTTCCATTGTCCATCCTGATTAAGTCCTGTGTGACTGCTACTGTATTTTAATCTTGATTGATTGATTGATTGATTGAATTTGTTTATTGACTTTATATACCGACCTATAACCGCAGTTGTCAGGGCGGTTCACAGAATAAAATCAAAATATAAAATTACAAAATATATAATCAAAATAAAAGCAACAACAACCCAATACAGCTCCCCCCCCCCAAACCCCACACCCTACATTTTAAAAAGACATAGGTTTATAAAACATCAACATGGGAAATTATGTGTTTAACACAGCACATAGTCTGACCATGTTGTGTAGTTGACACCTCAGTTTGATTGCTGAATGAACCAGAAGGCAACTTTCTCAATCCTTCAGAAAGGTTGCATGTGTTATAATGAGCACAACCAGATACAGAACACAAGTGTTTACCACACCATAGGTCTGTGTAGGATATATAAGGCGATGCATTCCTTGGAGGCCAGATCTGCTGTTCCTGTGGATCCCACTGCCCCAGGTGGTTGCCTCACCTTGCCTCTTGGGTGAGCCGGCCCTGCCTCACTCCCAGAACCCTCACACTGACAAGTGAAAGTTATGCAGCCTTAGGCCTTCTAGCAACTGAGCAGCCATTTTGTCACATCCACTCTTTATTCTAAGGAAACAGTTGAAGAATGCCAGTGGAAGGAGGAGATATGTTCCCTGCACTTGGATTCCTCCTCAGAGCTTGGCTGGCAGCAACTATCTTAAGACTGGAATGTGCCTACTTAGCTTTCCTATGCTACTTCAGGGAAGCATGTAACTTGAAGTGGAATAAATGAAAGGCAAGCTACTGTTCCTTGGATGTAGAAGACATAAAGTTAAAGCCTCGTTGTTTCTAATGCCCTGTTGGCACTTGTCAGGTTTGCTCTTTTAAAAAAAAGTTTTCTATTTTGGCAAGGTTTTATATTATGACATGACATTGCCTCACAGCCTGATGTCTGAGGCACATAAAAGCATTAAAACCAAAAAACCTTACCTTCAAAATAAGCATTTCCCAAGCTCCTGGAAAGCACTTCTCAAATATGTAGACACCACAGATCAGTTGAAAATTTGACAGAGTGTAGCCAAAGGGGAAATTTTGCTCAGGTACAGCTTCAAATACACCAAAATACCCTCAAACAAGGAACAACCTCTTTTTCTTTAAACATAACTACTTATCAAGCAGTTTGTGCCTCCTAAATATGCAAAAGTGCTGAGTATTTCCTTCTCCACTCCTTTCCTCCCTTCTTCCATTTCTAGTCTTCGTTCAATTGTTAATAATCATGTTGTCATTTTCTGAAGCGTTGGCACCAAAACTTTATTCTTTCCACAAAGAAACTGCTGCAACCAAATGATTACAAAAACTGTCATTATATCACAAAGTTACAGCCTTGACGTCTGTTAAGTAAAGGTTTATTTTACACTTCAGAAGTCAATCTGCACAGATGACTAAATTCTTTCAGAAGTGTACAGTGTGCTCCTGTCAAATATATGGGGAAAAAAGAAAAAGAAGTTGATTTCAGACAAATATTTACTTTTTTGGTTGCAAAAATTAGTTGCCCCTTTTCTGTATGTGGGAAAACATCTCTCTGTCTCTTGTCTCTCATAAGAGCTACTACTCCCAATTGCTGTATCATTTCAGCTACATCAGGCAATGGCCACTGGGCCGGTTTCCTATACCTTTCATTTCCAACCAAAATGCTATCTCTTATTTTCTGTCTATAACAACCCATGAAGGTTGATGGAGGTCACCGAAGCACCTGAGAGTTTGCAAAGAAAAATTCTAGAGACAATTTGGTTCACAGTGTGTGTAATTTGCTGTCTGAAATCTAGTACACATGCTGCTCGTCTGTTTGATCGTGGCTCTTGGGCAAGGGCCCATTAAATCTAATCCAGGCACAAGAATCTCTTCAATCGATGTAATCACAGACGTAGGCTACAAAAGTTAGAAAAAAACTGGATGAAGTGTGCTGAATTTATCCCACAGGCAATCTGAGTCATGGGCACCCTTTTACTTTTTCATCACTGTAATGTGAAAAGGTATTTGGTGTAGCCTTTATCTGTTACAAATCCTTGCCCTCATTTGCAAGCAATGGTGCAAGTGCTAGTCTAGGCTGTGCTTAAGAACATTTGACACTGACACCTCGGAAGGGGCCTTTGATTGGCCAAAACTAGTCCTGACTCCTTACCCTGATGAACTTGGGCTGCTCTGGCTGAACGGGAAGCCATGTGGAATGCTACAGAAGGGTCTGATTTCCCTCAAGAGTAGCCTTTACTCAATAAAGGATAGGGCATCCTTCTTAAGTTGGACAAGGGATGAGAAACAGATGGCCACTTAACAGCGTGGCCACTTGCTTAGAAATCTCCCACTTAGCTATAACTGCATGGGGAGCCAGCTGTCTGCAGATGTTGACCACACAGCAAGCCCAACTTAATCATGACTCCTGCTTCCTTGGAGCATGGTGCTACTCAGCTTGCCATATAAGTTGATGGGCTACTGGCTGCCCGTGATGGTCTAGAGCCAACACTACCTAGAACATTTTTTTTAAAGGTGGCACTGCAGTAAGAAATTTTTCACTCAAGGTTGGAGCTAAATGAGTGTGCTGGGAGGACCCTTTCCAGCCTTGGCGCCTATGGCAGGAAAGAACTTTATGCCACTATACCATTCCAAATTTCATCGCTTTACTTCCATGATTTTCCAGGATAAGGGGGCTGCACACAGATTTTGTTGTCTTCTGGAATCTCATAACACAGAAATGAGCACTAAACACATGCTATATTCCATTACGTTTCTGAAAGTGGCCGTTACATTGTGTGAAAGCTCAGATATAATGTGGAAATTAACGGTAAGGGAAACATCAGAAAAACAGACTGAACTGCTGTGTGACTGCAGCCTGTGCACGACTTACTTATAAGTAAACATGCGTGGAATTGCTATGCAAAATGTAAACATCTGCAATCAAATTCCAATTAGGAGAATCTGCCCACCTACTCCTCTGCTCGCTCCTGATCTTTAAGCTGCTGGCTAGCTGTGCTGCTTTCCAAGGTGACAGCGCAGTGAGTAATCTTTTCCCACTCAGTGGAGGCTGCAGGTATGTGGCAACAAGAGGAAGGTACCCAGCTGAAACATATGCGTCTGTGATGCTACACCACATCTCCCATGCATGCTAAGTCTTGGCACATGCTGTTCAAACATAAATAGTTTATAATGCAAACTCATATTGTCAGGGAAGGTGTGGGTTTGGGGGGAGGGAGAAGGAAATTGTGTAGGCTAAATATAGCTCTTTGATCGAGAGAAGGGTGGGGGGGGGTGTTTCTCTTTGAAAAAAGCTACCACAATGAAAGTGTCATTGTCTGTTGTCAGTGTGTATAGTTATACCAGCCTCCGCAAGGAATGCAGGCCTTGGCAGCACAGATGGCAAGATGTCAAAGGAGAGTATCTAATGCTATGCCAAGGGAGACTGATGGATAAACTGACATTCTTCCTTTCAAGTGCGTGTCGACCCAGTGACCCAGGACACTGCTTGGAGATTACATGCAAAGTCATTTGTGATAGGCTCAAAGAACCTGCGCCATGTGTTTCAAGATTATCTCTGGGCACACTGCGGTTTGGGTTACTGCGCTGTTTGTTTTTGCTTTCGTTCATGCAGGAATCTCCATCTTTTTTCTCCCACCCGTCCATCACATTCCCTTCATTGTTCTTGTTGTTGTTTGGTCGTTTAGTCGTGTCCGACTCTTTGTGACCCCATGGACCAGAGCACGCCAGGCACTCCTGTCTTCCACTGCCTCCCGCAGTATGGTCAAACTCATGCTGGTAGCTTTGAGAACACTATCCAACCATCTCGTCCTCTGTTGTCCCCTTCTCCTTGTGCCCTCCATCTTTCCCAGCATCAGGGTCTTTTCCAGGAAGTCTTCTCCTCTCATGAGGTGGCCAAAGTATTGGAGTCTCAGCTTCACAAACTGTCCTTCCAGTGAGCACTCAGGGCTGATTTCCTTAAGAATGGATAGGTTTGATCTTCTTGCAGTCCATGGGACTCTCAAGAGTCTCCTCCAGTGCAAAGTACAGTGCAAAGTAAGCAGTTGCCTTATAATGAGTTAGACCTTTGGTCCATCTAATTCAGTATTGTCTATACCAGGGGTTTGGAACCTCAGGCCCAAGGGCCAAAGGCACCCTTAGATTTTTCTCTCTTTGGCCCTCAGGACTCTCCCAGGTCACAATCCCCACTGGCTCTGCCCTGGGCCCTCCTCACATGCTTTGGCCTTGGAATGTGGCCTTGATTGGTGAGAATGGCTTCTGCTTGCTTGGATAGAGGATGAAGAGGCCGGAAGGTAGGGATGTTTGGCTGAAACAATACCTACTATACAGAGGTCACATCTATTACTCCACCCAATTTTGGCCTTCAGGATCTGGCCCCTGGAAAGTCTCCCAATGAAGAAACGTGGCCCTTGGGCTCAAAACAGTCCCCACCACCCCTGGTCTACCCTGACTGGCAGCGAATCTCCAGTCCTACTGCAAGCCAGAATGAGGCGGCTGCTTCAGGTTTTGGTGTCACGAAAGGGAAGGGTTGATCAGTTGCTTTTGTTCTTATTGTATTTTTGCTCCTGATTCAACAGGCTGTCCTGTCAGCTTCTGTTTGTGGAATGGGCTTAGGAATGACATTTCCTTCACTTCAGGCATCTTGGACCAGCCCCAGGTGTCTGAAATAAGATGATACAAGCAAACCTGTTTGGGGAGTGCAGAACTTATTTCTTTCTCCTAGAGGTAGAACTTGAAAGACAAGGCCCAGGACTGAAAGCCTTACTTGTATGGATATCTGGAGAAAGGTGAGGACAGATTAAACAACTTCTCTATCTGTTGAAAGAATAACTTTCTCACTTGTCTAAAAATGTTGTGATGGACAAAGGAAAAGAAATACTCTTGTAGGAATGTAGGATGTGAATGTGTACAAATTGCCACACTGTGCATCTGTCAGTAAGGGGACATGATGTGCACTAGGTTCCCAAAGATCTTCAGCTAATTGGCATACAGATAGTGGGGTTCTACTGTATATAGTACATGGAAATTCATCCCTCATTGGTTCTTCATTTTTGCACAACTCTGAGAGTTATCCAGCATCCTCTGAAACATCTGGCACTGGTTCCATTAATCTGTTCCAATGTGTCAAATCTTGTATTCTTTTCCAGCATGGCTATGACATTCAAACAGCTGTTGCCTTCTACGTCAGACAGGATGGCCAGATGTCCTCCACGTTATTATTATTATTTTACAACCGTTCCATTTTCTATATTTCCAGTCCACATTTTAAGAGGACGTTGGAGTGTCATGACCACCTATATTTCCAACCTTGGAATATGAAGCACACAGAGTTATTCTGTGCAAATGAGTCAATATGCACAGTTCAGAATTTGCATTCAAATCAAGTATTTATTGAGACAGGCTTCAGTCTTATGTACAACCTGGCAATAAATCATATTGAACTCAACAAGATTTACTTCTGAATAAGATGCCTAGGAATACACTATAATTATTATTTTTAAAAACAGTAACCTAAACTCAATAGATTTCAGCAATTTATTATTATTATTTCTGTACACTGTTTGTAGGCCTCTGGAGTTGGCAATTTTACCAGCAACCTCCTGCTCATGCTTGGTTTGTGAGTGTGCAATGCTTGCTCAATTATCTCATTATTTTTTTAAACAGAATTTTGATACAGAATTTGGATATACTGTATCCTTTTAGTGCCGGTATGAAAAACCCTGGTGATATTCTTAAATTATACAAAGGTTTTTACTCTGCAGCAAAGATAGGAAGCTATAGTCACATACCTTGGTAGTACATATAAATTACATTCATATTGGAACTGAAGAATGCAGACAATAGGAGGAATTATTTAAGTGAACATTTTTAATAAAGTCTTTAAGCACTAGGACATCATATGCAAATGATTACAAAGCTGTTTTTGGACTCCTTCAGAAAAAAAAAAGCCAATGTGTGACTGTAAATTGCTCTTACAAGTTCCGGGAACCACAGAAAAGCATCAGGTCAAATCACTCAGCAATTCTGTTTTTGCAGCATTATTCCCAGAAATGCCAACTGCAGTGCACAATCTAGTTAACATGGAAGAGTCCCTGCATTTAACAAGCTACTCTGAATTAAACTGACTTTCAGGTTTGAATGTGTTGTGACAAGTGTTGCACTGGTAAACATATGTGAATGTATGGTGGGGTGTGTGTGTGTAACCAGGAGTGGATTTTTGTGTGGAAAGACTGTGAGCTCAGTTTAGTTAAGATACACCAAGTTCCTGGACTCAGCATTCTTTAATTATGTGTATGTCTTTTGCACTTGATTCTGACCGGTGGATTTTTTGGCTTATAACAATAATAACATAACAGAGCCCATAAACTTGTTCTCCCCTAATCTAAATTATATAAATTTTTTTAAAAATGAAAATGAAAGAAATAAAGAGTTCCTTTACTTAGATTTTCCTGAATATGTGGTAAGCATAGAAGAATTCTTGCTTTATTGAACCAGTGAAAATAATCTGACAAGTCACTCCATAAATCTGAAACGCTGCTAACTCAACAGTATTATTTTTTTTAAAAAAAGAAGGATAACAGGAGGAGGAATGGGAAACTCCAGTTTTGCTCAAAGTTCAGCACTTTTGCTGCTCAGAACTTCCGGAGTGGTAAAATGATTCAGCCACACAAGCAGCAAATCATAGGGCAGATTTTATAAAAAAAGAAAAGCTATAGATTGTGCACAATTCTCTGGTTTCCTTGGGATATACATGTGGCCTCATTACATTTTGCAAGATAAAGACTGACTGGTTTGCAGACATTGGGAGGCTTCTCTTTTAAATAACTGTTGCAATGAAGATCCAGGGTTTCCCTTGAATCTTCCATTTGGGATGCAATTTTTATTTGCATTGGATTGAAATTGCATTTATATAGGTTTCTGTTGTTTTATTGTTATATCACTTTGAGAAGCTGTTTACAAATAAGATCAATACTAATACAAATCACACACACACACACACACACACACACACACACACACACACACACAAAATTTGTTTCCAGCCAGTGACATTGGGATGTCTTTACATCTTTCTTTAACTTCAAGATCCTACCCGGAAGCTAAATATAACCCAAAGTTTTTCATTAGTTTTTTTTTCCCTTTTAGAAAAAGCTAAACACAACAGAAACCCCAAGGATCTTATAAACTAGGGCAAACCACATAGCACTTTATCAAAATGGCATTAAACATCTGACTAATACCCACAGAAAGAAAGAGATTTGTGTGTAAATATTAAGCACCATTTGCCCAGAGAGTTGAGTGGCTAAATCTTCAAATATTGTGTTGACTATTTACACCTCCCTGGAGTCATAACTCGTCTTGTTTAGCCTGAGATTATAAAAGTTGATGCTGTAATGTCTGGACACAGCAAGATGTTATGGAGGAGGATGAATATGTGTGTGCACACACAAACACACACAACAAGGAAATCTATATACGACACAGAAAATGTTTATTTAATTAGTACATGGTTTGTGTAATTTCCATAATTTATTCTGCTTGTGATATTTGGGGCTTTGCAAAATTACCAGTTCCACAGAGAAGAAAACTCAAGAGTCCTTGTCCAGAATATAAAATGCAAAGCAAAGCATACAAACTGGCTTCATTAGCAAAATTTGAATTACTTGTCAAATTTGGTGGCCTGGACCAAGGTGCTGCAGGACATAAGCAATTGGGATTTATAGAGGGTGCAGGGAAAAGGGGTAGAATACTGTTGGTGGAGAAATTTACTACATTGGGCAAAAGTGTATTCTGGAGCTGTGTTTATCATTTCCAAATGACTGTGTTATACACATTAATAGCATTTAAATACATTGCTGGTTATATAGCCATTCAGCATCTGTTCTCACTATTAAGTGACATATATTAACTACGGTGTTTTTCACACAATTGAATGACATTTATTAGCTTAAGTGGCCACTTAGAGATCTAATAGAAATGCCTATAACAAGAACTAGGACACAGATATTTAGTGCGCTTCAACAGCAGCCGTTTCATCAGTTTAGTGCAGGGGTGCCTAACATGGTGTCATCTGGATGTTTTGGGACTCTAACTCACATCAGCCCTAGCCAGTATGACTAATGGTTGTGGATTAAGGGAGCTGTGGTCCAACAACACCTGGCAGAGGCTCAATATTTCTGCTTTAACGAATATAGATCTCCGGTAAATGATGCACTTTCAAAAGTAAATTTGACTTTGAAACCTACATTTGGATATATGCATTATGCGGGCCAAGCCTGTGCATATCTACTCATGAATAAGTCCCACTGAGTTCAGAAAGGGGTATTTCTTGGATTGCAGCCCTGACTCATAAATGTGCTTCCCATCTCTGGAAACCAAAGGGAAATCATTCCTTCTCCTATTTGGAAGAGTACATTTGGGATTTTTTGATGTCAAATTATTCTCTGTTTCTGTTTGTGGAAACTGTTGCAATACTATATTCAATATTGGTTATGATGAAAATTCGAAAATACCCAGGACACGATCAATCACACTTAGGTGCACTTCATTCAACTAATTTCAGATGTGAATTCCTGATGAGCGGTGGACAGTCTTTTTCTTTTCTGTGCAGTTGCCCCATGGGTTCATATGTTTTTCTCACCTTATTTCCTCATTAATCTGTATATCTTCTTAAAAAATGCACACAGTGGTACCTCTGGTTAAGAACTTATTTCGTTCCAGAGGTCCGTTCTTAACCTGAAATGGTTCTTAACCTGAGGCGCGCTTTCGCTAATGGGGCCTCCCGCTGCCGCTGCGCCGCTCACGCAGGATTTCCAGTCTTATCCTGGGGCAAAGTTCTTAACCTGGAGCAACCACTTCCTGGTTAGCAGAGTTTGTAACCCAAAGAGTCTGTAACCTGAAGCGTCTGTAACCCGAGGTACCACTGTACATATTTAAGTATGTATTTTCTCACCAAATTTGCACCTATACTCATATTTAATCTGAAAATACGGATTTCTAAGGATGCAATCCTAAAGGAGAAGGGGCAGGTGGTAAGATAATCAAAGACAGAGAAAACCCAATGTTTTCCAATGTACTGACAAGCTCACACCAGTGCTCTTGAGTTCCTCTGTCTTTTCCTTCCTTCCTTTCTTTTCCCTTAACTATTTCCTTTCCATTAGGACTAATGGTGTAGTTCATACCCTGGTTTGGGGAAATATTGAGGGACTTGTAAGGCTACAGATCTTTCAGCTGTGTGCCTTTCCTCAATCTGCCTATTGCATGCATCCAGTCTCTCTTGTCACACTCCTTTTTAGTCCAATCTTACCAATATCTGTAGGGCTTGTAGGCTGCAGAGCTTTTCATGGTGATGATGAAGATAATGAAGATGCGCCCGACGTCACATTTGCATCTCTGAGGTTGAACCTTTCTCTCTACCCTGAGACCAAAGGATTGCAGGGTTAAAGTATTTTATGGTAAAATCAGTGTTTTCAGTTGTTGTTGTTTTTTAGCCAAGAACAGCATCACAAAAATTCAGAGAAGTGCAAAATCAGAAGGCAAAATTGTGTTTCCCAGGCTGCACCTTAGTTCAGGAGGTGTGGATTTAGTTGGTTCATATCAGAATCCACAAGGAACAAATCCTTCAAGCATCCCTATTCCTAACAATGTTATGGGAGGTCAGACAAACTACATTTGCTTCTCTGAACCTGAAAGTGATTTTGGCACCAGGCTCCTTGAAAACTTGTAATGGAGAGTGAACTTGTTGGATTACGTGGTCGTTTATTCATGAGTACACCAGGAGATATTATAAAATATAAATGTAATCTGTGATAATGGGCTCCTTAGGAGACAACCACACAGTTGGAGCCAAATGCCAAGTTTTGAATAAGTTAAGAAATTTTAACAGGAAATGGGAAGCAATCACAGTGCATTCCAATTAGGATCACACAGCTCATACTTAGAGGGTCAGATGTGGTGGGCTGATCAAATTAATCTGAAGTTTAACTTTTGGATTTGATCCCAGGCAAATACAGATTCAGAACATAACATTACCATTTCGCCCGCACAATGCTATGAATCTTAAACTATATATATTACAATCCCTCCGTTAACAGAGGCAGTTGCTGGAGCACGAACAGGAGAGTGCTATTGTGCTCATGTCCTCCTGCTTGTGGACTTCGCAGAGGCCGCTGTGAAAACAGAATGCTGGACTAGCTAAGCCTTTGGTCTGATCCAGCAGGGGTCTTCTGATGAAAAAAATGACGCTTGGCATTTCCCAGGAACAATTGCCCTTGCAGGTTACATTTGTCTTTGGCTCTGAAAAGTAATGGTCTTATCTTTCAAATGTGCTAGAGGCACATGCCATGCGCAAAGACCGGACAAACATTTGGTATGTTTTTATTTTTAAAATACTTGCTTTTGATTGATGTATCTCAGATTCTTTGCATATACTTATTAAAAAATAAAGATGAAAATTCTAAAAATATCCAAAGCATCTTGCAAAAAACAGCAACACACCTTCCAATGTCTTTTTAAAAACCTTTCAAGATTTTTTTTAAAGCAATAAACAATAAATACATTGGTGAAAAAAGCAGGGAGGGGGGAGCAGCAGGTAAGAACAAATAACAGAAGCAGGGAATCTATCACTCGGTTACAAGCCCCGGAGGATAAAATGGTCAGTTTGATGCATATTGGACTTCAGAGCTGGTTAGTCCTGGACATTCTGGCAAGAGCATTCCATGGGAAGGCTGTAGCTCAGTGAGAGTGCATCCACTTTGCATGCAGAAGGTACCACGCTTAATTCCTGGCATGTCTACTTAGGACTGGGAAAGTTCCATGTCTGAAATGTTGGCTAGTACTCACAGTACTGAGTTATATCAACTACAATGGTACCTCGGGTTAAGAACTTAATTCATTCTGGAGGTCCGTTCTTAACCTGAAAGTGTTCTTAACCTGAGCTACCACTTTAGCTAATGGGGCCTCCTGCTGCTGCCATGCCACCGCCGCACAATTTCTGTTCTCATCCTGAAGCAAAGTTCTTAACCTGAGGTACTATTTCTGGGTTAGCGGAGTCTGTAACCTGAAGTGTCTGTAACCTGAAGCATCTGTAACCTGAGGTACCACTGTATTGGGCTAATGGGTCTGACTCAAAGTAAAGGTATTTCCTGTGTTCCTATGCATGGGGCATCCACACTGAAAAGTCACAATTCCTGGTCACCAATTGACAGTGCAATATGAAAAAGAAAACTGCAATGATTCTCCATACGATCATGTGTTGGGACGCATGGCTGAATGGAACTGCATATACGAAGGGGCACATAATTATCGGGCAGACTTAATCTATAGCTCCATCCATCCAGAATGAATCTAATCATTCAGGTATCAAAGTATCTTGCAGCAAATGGTGCCAACAATATGGTGTTACTGCCAGTCTCTAAAATGCCTGTAGATATTTTGCCTGTAGATGACGATGGGTCGACAATTCAGTCAGCTTGTTCAAGGGCAGAATGGTGGAATGGTTGCATTGCTAAATAATAGTGATGATTAGCCAGCTATAATGGCGGCAACATGAGTCATTCTTGCTCCACAGGCACCAATGAGACAAGCTGTTTGGAAACACACATGGACATAATAATACTGCTAAACAAAGAAAGAGAAAAGCCAACTAATTCCCTCTTTATATTTCCACAACAGATTTTTCCTGTGGCAATCACTGCAAAAGGATTCAGTGCCATTAAATTTGGTCAAAAACTAGCTTGGGGATAATCTGATGAAGCTGAAATTTGCCCTACCCGGGGACATTTGCATGTTATTTATTCATATCGTTTGCATGTGCTTGGCCTGATAACGTGAACACAAATAAAACAGCTGTCAACAGCCACCCAAATCTGTTTGTTTGTTTGTTGCCCCTTTGGTAGGAGCCAAAAGCAACTGCCCAGAGTCTTTTCTGTAGCACAAAGTCATTTCACTCGAGCCAATTAGAAAATCATTTTAGGGAAGCTCAAAGAGTGGGAACAATGCAAGAAGATACAGTAAATGATAGCACCATGGACAAGGGCATGCCAAAGGGACAAAGAGATGCCCAGCTCTTGCTAACAAATTTCCTGACATAGAACTGTGTTGTTTTTCACAGCCAATTAAAGGCACAGACCCCAATTCAATTAGCATTAGTCACGACTAAGATTGCAGTCCTGTACAAACTTAGGAAATTGCCTTATACCAAGTTAGACCATTGGTCCATCTGGTTTAGTATTGTCTATGCAGACTGGCAGTGACTCTCCCAGGTTTCAGGGGTTTCTCCTAGCCCTACCTTAGTGGCAGGGATCATAGGGGGGAGTCCTCCCTGTTAACACAGAACCTGCTTATCAGAATGGTGGTCACTTTGCTAGCATCTAAAGCAGGAGTTGGGAGCCTCAGGCCTGGGGCCCAAATACAGCTGCCCAGGCCTCTTCCTCTGGCCCTTTGCAACTTGCCCCTGGCTCAACATCCTCCTGAGTCTCACTGTTCATGGACTTGGCTTTGAATCTACATTGAAAGATTCTGCCTGGCAGCAACGTGTCCATGAGCTCCAATCATGCCTCTTGCTTGCCTGCATGGAGGATGGAGAGGAATGTGTGGGTGTTTGTAGAAACTAGCAAACTGCCCAAAGGTAAGATTCACATTAATTGCTTTGCCTGCTTTTGCCTCTGGCCCCACCCACCACCAGCATGCGGTCCTTGGATGGTTGCCCAGAAGGGAACATGGACCTCAGGCTGAAAAAAGTTCTCCACCCATGATTTAGAGAAGCAGCTAGATCACACTGGACCACAACATTTTTCCTTCTTTAACATAGTTGGGTTTTTAAAAACCTTGCTTTCCTTTCACATTGCTCAGGAAGCTAGATGGGTTTTACTTTTTGTTGTCACAACAACCCTGCGACAGGATAGGCTGAGAGGAAAAGAGAGGGAATTGACAAAAGGCAGCCAGTGAATTCTATGGAGATTTGAACTCTGGACTTGGGAGTTAAAACCAATATTTATCAGCTGGATAACACTACCTGTCATGGTTATGTCACATGGTGATGGCAAAAAGTAGCACCACCTCCTCTTCTCCTTATTAAAGTTTCAGAAACTGTAACCTAATTTTGTATGATTCTGTGTGAACACCCACGTTATCTACACATCCTTTGGATTTATAAGGAAACGCATTTGCTATATTCTGAAAAAAATGTAAGTCTGCTAAAAGATTCTTGTTTAACTTACTTTTGAGAGTCATGCTTACATGAGCGAGCATGGGATTCCAAGGCTCTGCTCACATCATAATAAGTTTATGAGCATTCTGCTGTCAACCCTAAGGCTGTCAAACGATATTCAAGATGAAACGGTATCTGATAACTGCAGATGTTTTGCCGGCTTAGCGGGTAGAAAAAGAGGCAGGATATTAAGGGATGAACAAAAATAAAATCAACTGAAGCCATTAAAACGAGCCGAATTCCTGCACAACTCAAGTTTGATCTGAACCCAACCCAATTGGTTATTTACGGCTGCATACGCTTGTTGCGCCATTACATTTCAAAACAACTATTCCCCCATCAGTGCATACAGATGTAAATCAGTTCAAGTGAATTAAGTTTTGCTCAAGGCACTGTGTACAATTATGGCGTGGCTATTAAAAGCAGAGGAGGGTAAGATGGGGAAAATATTTCCCATGGCACCGGATTTAGCCTATTAACTAATCAAATCAAAAACCGTACTTGAAAGAATAAGCAGACCTATAACAAATACAAGAATTCGATTGCTCGGAAAAGCATCCAGTGGAGCTATAGTTACCATTAGCTCTCCTGTTAACCCTGCTCTCTTTGCTCCAAAAGTGAAGGCTGGCTTTGGAAGCTCAGATGTGGGAATGAACTATATTCCCACCAGCCACTATTATGAGAATAGGCAAAACATCTTCTCTCTGTCCATTTTTGCACTTCAGTACCCTCACTTTCCTGCTCTTTCAGAATGGGGAGACTGGGTGTGTGTTGGGTAAGGAAGAGAAACCCTTTGTAGCTAAGATGTGCAGAGGCCAGACTCTCACCAGCTGCTAATCTACTAGCTGTTGGCTGCTTCACCAGAAAGTGCCTTCTGGGTTGCAGAGAGAGGCAGTCACCTCAAGTCCTTGACCCTGAGGATCATGAAAGGGCAGCAAACTCATTTATTACACTCATTAGTGTTGTATTTATACTGCCAGGGAAGGAGAGAGGCACTTGTGGGATTGTCTGCCTCTGGTGGCAAAATAACATGACCAGCCTTGCACTTGTGAGGCAAGGGTGTTTGCTGCTGCACCTCAGACAGGTGGGACAGCCCTGTTTTCATAAGCGAAGGCCAAATGGTCCCCTTGTTGTCCTCCACTCTGAGCCCAATGTCTACCTTGAATGCTTGTATTGATGGGGCAGTGTCAGGAGAGTGGAAGAAGGGAATGGGGAGTCCTGGCCTTGCTGAAGCTGGTTAGAAGAAGAATCTGTCCTGCTCCTCTGAATTCTGACCTTGGTAGAACTCCTATGGCAGTGCTTCTCAAACTGTGCACCAGGTTGCACGAGAGTGTCTTGAAATATGCTGGATGCACCCATCACACTACCAGCATGGGGAGACCCACCCAGCACTGATTTCACCCCTCCTCTTTCGTCATCTTCCTGAGTTATATACACACCTGGATTCTTTGGTGGAGTATTTGTTAAATCTTGTAGGCATAAGTGAATCTGTCCCATGTGCACAGTCCCATCCATCTGAACCTTGAATAACTGCATGAAGGCAGTGCCAGATTTAACCCTGTGGAGGCCCCTAGGTCCCCTTCACAAATCATCTCGAAGCTTCTGCTTGGCTTGATTGTAATTAACTTTCAAGTTCAAATCAAAATTATGTTTGTCCATTGTCACAGGCCCCCTAATAGGTGTGGTGCCCTTGGGCCGGTGCCTGCTCTTCCTATTTGGTAATCCAGCACTGAGTGAAGGTGATGGTGGTACAAGGATGGACTGTTGCAAGGAAGTTGACTGCCCATTGTTCTTGGGCTGCCATACCCACCCACCTAGCTAGCTGTTCCCACAGGTATAAAAACACTGCAGTATAATAAGAGATTGTGAGAACATCAAAGTCTTACAGGGACACAGACATGATGAATGCCCTTCATTTGTATAGAACATAATGGATGCCTGCATTTCTGATGCAGCTGTCCTCTATCACACATATAAAAACAGTGGATAACACCAGTGGTATTCACATAAACCACTGCAATTTGTCTAGGTATAGGAGACGTAAATAAGTAACCTTTGTTAAAGATGTGCATCATCAAAAGCCCAATTGCAGTGCTGCTGAATATGTTGTTTCTTTCTGACCTCACATTGTCCAGCCAGAACGACTAAAAGCCTCACTTTGTTATTTACTAGCTTTTAAGTGTGCAATTTTTTGACAGTCTTCATTACTCTTTAATAAGCTTCTTTTGTAGCCGAATTTGCTCTTTAGACATTCTGCTAGGAAATGGCATTCAGAGTTTTGTCTAGGGGAGGTTGATTGCAGTGCATTTAAAATATGCAAAGAGTTGCTTTGTTTTGAAAAGGAAACACTCAGGTTTCATTTCTTTCCAAATCTACCCCATTCAAATTCAGGATAGCTCCAAGCCAAGTGGTAGGTCTTTTAAAATTTCCAGTTATTAGGGAGGGGTGTGCCTTTTGGCAGATTAATTTATCACAAGGGGTTGGGGAGCTAATTTTCTGTCTCCTAATGCTAAGTTCCACCCCCTGCAAACAATGATTACATTATGGGAGGTATAAGTGAAGAGGAATCAGGGGGGACCACAGGGCTGGGGCTAAATGGTATTTGAATGTGGGTGGGAAAGTATGCGGCAAAGAGATGGGGAAAGACATACAGAAGCTCTGTGTTCTCTACAGGTCAGTGAACTGATGCTGCTCATCTGCCGCAGAGAACATGGACCACAAAGTTCAAAGCTCATTGGCCCCCCACCCTGAAAGGACAGGATGCTGGATACAGGTTAAAGAAGCACAACTTTATTGATTAACAAAGATCAACAGTGAGACTAAATTAACTAGTTATATCCCTAAATGCATCCTTACATGTGAACGTCAGATGGGGAAAGGGTTCAACTTTCAATGGAGGTTGGCGCTAAAGATTCCACCCTCAGACTTTTCTTCTGTTTTATTGCATGCCAAGGCCCCATGCTCCACAGTTCCCTATTGATTAATAAACACACCGACAAGAGTATTTAGGTTTATGGGCTAAAACAGGCCACAACTTTATTGGTTACAGATGTGAGCGGTTTGGCTTAGGCATTGGGTGAAACCAGACTATATATTGACTCCCACCCATCTGCAGGGAGTCAAACTAAGGGTTAACCACCGAAAGGGGGAGCCCTATGACTTACATCAAATAGGGGCACCCTGAGAGGTCTCCATTGGGGTCTCAGCATGGCTCTAGCCCACATCCGGGCCTCGTACAGTATCCACACCCTGGATCCCTTTAACAGGATACCCTTATCGAGGAGGGGCAGGCAGAGGCTACAACCTCCCCTCCCTTAAACAAAGGCTTACCCAAATCCTAACCTTACAAAGTTGTGACAATTGCTACAAGGTAGGCGAAAACCAAATGGCAGGCGCAAATTTGCCAAGTGGAAAATTCCTACCCAGCCCCAACAATAAGGTGGCTGATGTTTTGTCCATAGCAAGGTCATGTCATACCAAAGCTTAAAAAGAAGGTGGGTGGGTTGGGAGATCCAGCGAGGAGGTAAGAGAGGGAAGTTGTGGCATTGATAGGTTGGGCGGGCGAGACGTGACTGGGGTTGGTGCGATGGGGGCATCAATCCCCTGCCCCCAAGTCGGATCACCGCAAGAGCCCAGCTGCCCAGCTGCAATGCCGCCCACTGTGAAAGGTGAGTGGTCCTTTCATTTTCCTATTCCGTGTGTGTTTGCTTTTTCTTCACTAAATGGTTAGCGCCTACACTACAAACAGTGAGTAGATTCTACTTTCTTTAATAGTGTGGAGCTGAACAGTGGCAATGAGAAGATGTAACACATCTGTCAGGTGTGCGTGCAGGAGCCAGGCCCTGTGACCAATCAGACTTTGCAGGACTGGGGCCTTCCTAAGTTTGTTCTGAAGAGGCAAGGCGTGGCCACACAGGTGAGGCTGATTGGTAACTCACAGCACCTGGTGGCAAGAGCTGGGAAGGGTTATAAGGTCAGCATTTCCCTTCAGCTTTTTGCCACAGCAACATGCTTCCTGCCTTTCTGCATTTGGCTTCTTGCTTCCTGATCCTTGAAAATCAGCTTCTTGACTCCCTGCTTCTTGATCCTTGGACCCTTGACTTCATGAGCCAGTGTGGTGTAGTGGTTAAGAGCGGTAGTCTCATAATCTGGGGAACCGGGTTCGTGTCTCCGCTCCTCCACCTGCAGCTGCTGGGTGACCTTGGGCCAGTCACACTTCTTTGAAGTCTCTCAGCCCCACTCACCTCACAGAGTGTTTGTTGTGGGGGAGGAAGGGAAAGGAGAATGTTAGCCGCTTTGAGACTCCTGAAGGGGAGTGAAAGGCGGGATATCAAATCCAAACTCTTCTTCTTCTTCTTCTTCTTCTTCTTCTTCTTCTTCTTCTTCTTCTTCTTCTTGATCCTGAGACCCTTGACTTCGTGACTTCTTGCTTCTTGATCCTCGGACCCTTGACTTCGTGCCTCCTTGCTTCCTGACCCTCAGACTCTTGGTTTCCTGACTCCTGGCTTCTGGACCCCCATTCCTGCTCCCACCCCGCCATCTTGCCCCTGGTCCTGACATCCCCTGCCGGGACTTTGATCGCCCGTGAACTGGACCATGACAACGTCCTCCTACAGGAAAGCTGAAGGATTTAATCAAGACTGGCAGCAGTATGTGGACAGACATAACCATGAACTTCTGGCAAATGGGGACCTCAGTATCTGTGTCAGTAAAAGTTATGCACTTTAAAAAAAGTTTGCTCCAACTACAAAGCCCAAGGAATCAAAGACTGGCAGAGCAGTAAAAGATCTTGTCAGAACACTATTGTACAAAGTCAAGTATAATTGTGGAATGTGTCAAATTTCATAACATGATGAGGAAGTGAATCTATCGAAGTATACAGCTATCTCAAAAACAACAACAACTAAACACTAGTGCTTGGGGAATGTTCTAGAGCAGCATTTCTAAAATGGTGGTTCTCCTCTGCTTGAACTATTGGATTTGGCAGTGTGCCAGGGGCTGACTAACATTGTACTAGGTATCATCCAGCTCCACATATTCTGTGTAACTACTCCTTCATTTTAGTTTGTTCAGAAAACACTAAACTTTCCTTAGCTCTTGCAAAGATGATTTTTTTTCTTCATATGCATTAATTTATTTTAATTTTTGTTATCTAATGTTCTCAGCAGAATATCACCCAAGGCAATTTACTATTAAATCATAACTAAAACAGGAAAGAAATAATCTAGCAAGCACACAACTTTTCTAATGTATCTTTACTAAAGAGCTACTCCCTCCCCTGCAATTATATGTTGGTACAGAGATCAACCTTTGTTCTGAGAGGCGGGGCGAAATGTACTTGGCAACATATGCATTGCAAAATGATTTTATTTTTGTCTGCAATCATTTTTGGCTTCCACGTGTTTTTAGTTCTTGATCTGGGCACACACAGCCCTATGTTGTAAGTTGCAAGTTACAAAATACTCATACGTTTTTACAAAGAGCTATTTGTGTGTTTCTCAGGAAAATAACGTATAACGCAACCCTTTAAGAGTTTCATTGTCTCGTGGTGAGCTGGAAGGCCTACAGCTGGAAAGACAAGTAACAATGAAATGTGCCTGTGCTGGCCCTTGTTCTTTAGCCCACCCTCCCATTGGAGGTTCAGCTGGCACTAGAGATGAGGAATAAATTTGATTCAGTTCATATTCAAAGGCCTCACTTTCTGAAGCAATACATGAACTGAAATGCAGTCACCCCTTGAAATTCACACATTACCAAATTTTGCAATGCACTTCTCCAGCCATAATATGTACAAAAATGCATGTCAAACTGAGGCAAAGTGTGCTTAAAAATAATCAGTGAAGCTATCAGTGAAAATGCATATCTACTGGAAGGAATGTGGCTTTTCAATGATGTGTATATTATACAAAACTGTATATAGGAATATGAATAGTCAGACATTCAGACACAAAAATCACAAGTTGATGTGGAAATGTTGAGACCTCAAATCAAAATGGGAAAAATTGGAAACCAAGAGAAAGCAAAACTGACAGATTTGCCCATCCGTAGCTGGCACCTTCACTGCACCATCAGAAATTAAATTAAGGGTGCAATCCAATCCCTACCAAAAAGGTGACTGAAGAACCACAGAAGCAGCATCATTGTCACTCAGGCAACAAATATGGAGGCACACCTCACAGAGCTACAATTCCCAGAGTTCCCGGGGAAGAAGGATTGATTGAGAAACTACTGTGAGAACTGTTACCGGGAGCTCTCTCTGGACCAGCAATGTTTGGTCCACCTTGCCGCATTCTCCATTGGGTTCCATCATCAGACCAGAGCATGTCAAGCATTCTATTTAAATAAGGAGTGTCATGTTTGGGAATGTGGCGTCAGTAGCTACTCCACTCTCTTAGTATTTCATAGGCTTCAGGACAAAGTCCTTGTTACTCTAGGATGTGGGCCAAGAGTTCTTGACAACTCAGTAAAGTTCTCTTTGGCGGGAATCATAAGGTGATACATGGCACTATAAATCAGTGGCGTAGCGTGGGTTGTCAGCGCCCGGGGCAAGGCAAGTAATTTGTGCCCCCTAACCCATGGATTTGCGCCCCCTAACCCGTGGATTTGCGCCCCCTAACCTGTGGATTTGCCCTAACCCCAGATGTTGCGCCCGGTGCGGCTGGCCCCCCCTGCACCCCCCACGCTACGCCACTGCTATAAATGTGTTCTAACAAACACTGTGTCAAATGCAAGACACTGGAGACAGATTTTGCCAATATGCCACTGATGCAGTTTAAATTTTTCTTTTCTTTTCTTGAAGAACAAGATATTTTAATGCCATCATCATCTCAGAGGTGTCTGTAGAGTGGATGTATTGATTGAAAATGTCTAGTAAACCAGACGGGAGTTGGGTTCCTATTGAGGGTAATTGGTGAGCCAACATGACAGGGATGAAGGACTGAGGCTTGGAGTGATCATTCTGGTATTATAGCAGTGGACAAAGGTGAATGGTAACTTTTGAATAAATGTGTTTTTAGTAAGATTTACTTAAAGAAAATGTCCAATCGCCCCTCAGTAATTTGATCCATTATTTGTAAGTTGCTTCAATGTTTTTATTGTACACCACCATGATTTTTAAAAATAAGTTGCAGACTTAGAAATACTCTTAAATAAATCAATAAGGTTATAAACATCACTTGTGATTTTAAATGGGATAAACCCACCAGTGCTTAAAATCCATTAATTGTTGCAAAAGTTTTGTACGATACTGTACTAAGTACTCTCCTCTACATGACCAGGCTAAGCAACACAGACTCTCCATACTTTAAAGTCTTAAGCCTATGCACTTTAAAGGTTCTTAACATTTCTTAGTTCAGAGGGTCTTAAATCCTTTACATGATATTTCCAGGGATCACATTTCACAAATCCAGATTTTTGCATAGCCAGACTTCCTTAGAAATCATGAAGATTAATGAGTGAACTTTCACCTCAGCAGAGAGAGGCACAGCAAATAAAAGGAGATGAAAGTTTTAAGCAGGGGTGGGGGTTGAGAAAGAGATTTGCTTTACCATGTAAATGTAATTGTTCAGGCTGAAAATTAAATTACATTTAGAGGGTAGTATCTTAAGCCCATTGCTAATTATACTTATGTGAGTTTCAACTCATTAAATTTAGATAATAATTTTGCAAAAGAGGAAAAATCTAACCAGTAAAACTGCCGGCTTTCCAGACTTGCTATCTTTCTAGTTCCATTGTGGCACCTTGCCGTACTATGAGTGATATCCAATGTCAGCCTTACTCAGAAAGGATCCGTTGAAATCCATGGACTTACTCTGAGTGTGGCTTAATTGGATATTTCCTTTGGTGATATCCAGTTGTGGCAGCCCACTCGTGCAAGAGCCATTTCACTAGCAGGAGCCCCATTCTTAGAATAGGACAACAGCAAACTCCAGTGGGTGTCTTGTAAAAGCTGTTGTGCAACCCCTAGTGCTTTTATAGTGTCTTTTTATGTTGTGACTGAGATTTGTGGACAAAGGGTGGCATACAAATTTAGCAAATAAACGGGAAATAACCAAGCTGCTTTGCTTGTACCCAGGGACAGTTGAACTTTGTGCACTACCTCTTGTGCTACTGCTGGCACAACTGCTTGTGCAATTTCATCTTTTGCTAATGTTATACAGTAGTACCTCAGGTTACATATGCTTCAGGTTACACACTCCACTAAGACAGAAATAGGGACGCGGGTGGCGCTGTGGGTTAAACCACAGAGCCTAGGACTTGCCGATCAGAAGGTTGGCGATTCGAATTCCCACGATGGGGTGAGCTCCTGTTGCTTGGTCTCTGCTCCTGCCAACCTAGCAGTTCGAAAGCACATCAAAGTGCAAGTAGATAAATAGGTACTGCTCTGGTGGGAAGGTAAACGGTGTTTCCATGCGCTGCTCTGGTTCGCCAGAAGTGGCTTCGTCATGCTGGCCACATGACCTGGAAGCTGTACGCCGGCTCCCTCGGCCTATAGAGTGAGATGAGCACCGCAACCCCAGAGTCGGCCACGACTGGACCTAATGGTCAGGGGTCCCTTTACCTTTTTAAGACAGAAATAGTGCTTCAGGTTAAGAACTTTGCTTCAGGATAAGAACAGAAATCAGGCTCCGGTGGCAGCAGGAGGCCCCATTAGCTAAAGTGGTGCTTCAAGTTAAGAACAGACCTCCGGAACGAATTAAGTACTTAACCTGAGGTACCACTGTACCTCCTATGTTTTCATAAGTGAGTGTGCCAAGTTTTAAACCGCAAAGACCAGGAACTCCCAGCCCTTCAGCTGTCCAGCAGTTGTAGCCAGAGGTTCTTACCAGAGAACAGTTGCATTGGCCACCACTGGGGTCAGACCTAATGTCTTGTTTAAGTCTAAATATGGTGCCTGTGAAAAGCCAGTTGCTGACCACAGCATTAGTCAGACATGAAAACCATGAAAAGATTGCCAGATGAGTTTGGTGGTTATTTCCCAGTCAAGGCACGAACTGCTTTAAAAAAAAAAAACCTCGCAAAAGCCAAGGACACCAATTTGGGGTTTCACAGAAGAGTTACTGGTACTTCCCAGAGTTGCCAAATTACACATACAGCATTTCACAGTGGAAACAGTGCATCTCACATTAATTTATTTTTTAAAAAGAAATGCACATAGTCTTACACATTTTGAGGGGTTTGAAATTCAGCCAGGACTTTAGCACCGCAACTTCATGACATTCGGCAAGTTTCTTTTGGTGGAAGTAAAGGGGAAAATTATTTCTCCTGAAACATTTAGGCCCGAATAGCAATGCTTTAATTTAATTCTGGAAGAAAATCTGTTTTCTAACGAGAGCCAGAGAACTATGTTTTAATCAGGGGGATACACGAGCATTTCTTGTTAAAACAATACACTGGTCAATGGTAAACATGCAGTGGGCCAGAAAACATTTTGTGAGCCTTGTATTAGAAGGAACATTTTGAAAATGCTTAATGGGAGTTGGGAAGGTTTTTCTTTTCTTTTAACAAAGCAGGAGGAGGAGGATTGGGAAACAAGAGAGCTGTAAACTCTTTCCATGAGGTTTTGTGTACAAAATCCTCCTTCTAAGGAGGAAAGCCTTGAGTGAGAGAGGCACAGGGAAGAAAAAGAGGGAAATTAAATTTCCCCATTTGCCATCAAATCTGTATAGCTTTGCTCAACTGCTATTCCAACTTTCTACCTCCAGAGAATCCTTTACACATGGATGTATTTCCCAAAAAACTGTGTGTGTGTAGGGAAGGAAAGTTAAATTGTCAGGGGTGTGCTTGGAACCAAAGCTTGGCTTGTATTTGTCCTTTTAAAGAGGCACCCTGACCTGAGGTGCTCTGTGCACTCTCCACTTCGATTTGTGCTCTTGTTTCTGAGTCGTTCTGTATTGTTGCACTGCACCCCAATCCCCGAGCGGTGCAAGATTACAGGGGTTCCAGGCACTTACCCTGGGTTCATGTAGGCCTGTGCAAAGCTTGTCTGAGGTGCGGGCCACAAGTCTTGTTAGAATAAAGCTATAAATTCAAACAAAAAAGCAGCCTGTCCCTGGAGATAGCGCAGGATAGTGCGCACCCTGGAAATGATCTTTCAGCTTCTGCCTTCTGGAAGAAGGTACAGGGTAATAAAGACTAGGACTAGCCGCCTGAGAAACAGTTTCTACCGAAATGCAATTCTGGTTTTAAACGCAGTATAAGGAGTCTCTATAGGAGTATATTGTATTTTAAAATGGGGTTTCAGAGTTTTTAGGGGTTTTTGAATGTCTTATGTAGACTTTTCGGTTTCATTGTTCTGTATGGGACAATGACAATAAAGATATCGTATTGTGGGGGCCCCTAGCTATCTTAGCTCTCCAAAGCCCAAGACAAGTTTACCCAGCTGCCCCCCTTTGGAAATGAAGCACAGCGGAGACTGTGGTGCCTTCAGGATATATGGTTTACATACATACATACATACATACATACATACATACATACATACCCACACACAACCTGAGCCTACATTGGAGGGGTTCACTGCATCAGCACCCCAAAAGTGTCTTGTTTCTCCCATAGAAGCAGACTTGGATTCAAAGAGAAATCAAACGATGCTGTCAAATGTTGCTCCAACTCTCTTTCTCCAGTTTGCTGCTTTCCTTCTCCGTTACATCGCAGCAACTCAAGTTCAAACTTGGGCTTTGTCTTCTAACTATCTCTGAGTTGAGGGAGGTGCCCTACCCATTTGTCGCCTTACACAGAGGCCCTTTCCTTCCTTTCCCTTAATGGCTCGTCACCCAGGCAATCACCTGAACACAGGAAGCTAGCCTGGCTTCTATTTTAACATTTGCTGGATCCAGGGGTTAGAAGGGTCTCGCAGGCAGCCTACTTCCTCCCGCTGCTCCGCAAACTCATAACGGTATGAAACAAAGTTCTGTGCTCACTATTCACTATTAATGGGAAATCTGAAAATGACTAAGAGGCAGAAAAGCTATAGCCAAAGTGGATAAAATGTACAGGCACAGGAGCCCCATCACAGTAAATATTTGCCTGCCACATTGCAGACAAATAGGTCCAGGAGTGAAAGTGATCAATTTTGAAAGATTTTTCAGGCAGAGGTGACTGAGTGATATGGATTACTATGTTTGCTTGTGTGTTTTTAAAAAACTTTATAGCTTTACATTGGCCTTTACTTTTTCGGTGCTTCTTTGTGTTCTCTGATGTCTCCCAGCTCTCCCAGACCTTAAAATGTGAGGCTGTCTAGAATGTTCCCTGTGGAATTATGAAGAGCTCTGGATTTTTCTTAGTTCATGGAGAATATATATATATATAGAGAGAGAGAGAGAGAGCAAAAAGCTTAGGTGTTTTTTTTTAAAAGACATAAATGAAACCTTTAACTTTTTTTTTTAATCCCCTGCTCAAGGATGCAGTCTCATGAGACTATGCACAGGATCGCTATCATGATGATCCTAATAAATTTTACCACTGTTCTTTGGTGAGTGGATGTGTATTCAATTAAGAAAAAAACTTTCAATTTAACATACTGTGTTAAAAGTTTTTGATGTTCACTCAAGATCCAAAATACTGAGAAATTCCAGCTGTTCAGGATCATGCCTTTAAGAGTCCCATTATTTAGTCCATATGGATATGGTATTTTATCCTGTGGTTATTTCCAAATGTACCACTACTTTGGAGCTGTCAGTGGCATAGTGGTGGGCCTAAGTCTCAGATATGTTTGTTAACTGGAACATACACATGGCGTCTATGCACCTGAAGCTATTGTGCAACTGAAGCTGCCACTCCACATTTTAAGCACCCAACTGGCAATATTTACATAAGTTAAGATTTTTTCCCCTACTTGAATATGATTGCATTTTGAGAAGGCCATGCTTAAATCTTTCTGATCAGGTGAACCTGAAATTGAAAATGAGAAACTTCTTATATTTTAACCTCCCCCTCACGTTTCTCAAATCAGTTTTACTCATCTCCTGTAGTCTCTCCTCCCCGTTTCCTTTCACATTTAACTAGTATCTTACTTCCCATCCCAAACTTCCACTTTATCTCACCCCTTCTTTTGCATTTCCATTGATAGCTAATCCTTCTTTGGAAATTGTTTGCCACAGCATTTTCCTTGTGGCAATGAGTTCCATAGTTCAGCATTCCTCAAGTTAGTTACAGACATTAGGTCTGGAGTTATTCTGTCTCAGCTCCCCATTTTTTGAATAATGTGCTGAGCCATGCGCTCAAATTAGGCAGAACTTTTTTTTATCTAATATCTCTCTTCCCCCTATGCCTCTCAGTAATCTGTCCTCACCTTCTCCTTTCCATAGTTAGCTTGAATCTTATCCCCCCACAAACTGCCACTTTCTCACAGCCATCCTATTACATTCAGTTTTACTTTTTTAAAAAAACAAACCAAGCTTTTATCTCTTGTTTAATTTCCTTCAACACCCCCTCTAGTCTTCTCCCTCAGAGAAGTGAGAGATCTCTTCCCTGTCCCCTGGCATTGGCCCAAGTGAAAGTGATGGTTGATTGCTTTCCTCTCAAGCCAATGAGAGGCAGGGCTGGTTCACATTGAGCATGTGTGTGAATATTCTTATCATCTCCATAGGCTTACATTGTTTGGGGGAAATCTTTGTTAATTAAAACTACAAACATGTTACACTAAATGGCACACACTAGACATTCCCCCTGATCTAACAAAAAACTCTCAACCCAGTACAAATGGAGAAATATTTTCCACCTCAGCAAAGTCCACCTCAGCGAAGCCAGTGGAAAAATGGATACTATCTGTCAAAATGTCAGTCACTCATCAAACCTTTATCCCATTCAGAATTAGTGATGTCAGATAATTCAGATGAAAACAGAAATGGGAGCAGCAGTTGCCAATGTTCACTTATTCGTCCCATTTCTGGAACGTAAACGAATCCAATTTTTACAATCATTATTCACTGCTGTTGTTGCTTTCAGTCTGCAGCTGATATGCAATATATTTATTTCTCCCCATTTGCATTGTGTTCCCTTTATGTTGAAATGAATGGGGTGGAATAATGTAACGACAATCTAACTTAGGTGATTTGCATAATTAATTATATAAATTGTGTAAGTTATGTAATTTTTCCGCAGTAGACAGTGAGCCAAACAATGTAGTTTTTGGTGGACAACTAACTGCAGTGGAAAGCAAACAGTGCGGCACTACAAGGCTGAATGGGAAATAATGCCTTCTTACTTTCCTGTTCATAACAAGTCATTTCTTGTCATTTCTACACCAGCATGGACTTTTCACATTATGGACACCCTCTGGGACATGGCCATGGACGCTCCTTGGAAGACTAGCTATGAGGGCTGAACTTCCGCACCTTAAAATTTACTACTATATTACTGTTTAAGAATATATATTTTTTACTTACTCTTTCTCCATGTAGCTGCATTGCCCCATTCTGCTGAATGCAGGGAAACTTTAATGTAATCATGTAGTCAAAACAACGCATGCATATCTCCCCAAAGAGGGCCTGAATTGGAGAAAGATTACACAGTAAGATAGCTCTGACAACTTACATTGAAGAACATATGTATAAATAGATTATAAAGCAGAATTCATGTAAACATTAACATTCCATACAGTATCTAGCTATCTATCTGGAGGAGCATAGGCCATGGGTAAAAAAATGGAAAATGAGGGTGAAATCACTTAGTGGGGCAACCATGGGAAACTTTAGAGGTAAGGTGCAGGAGCTTGTAATTGATGCTGAAAGAGATGGAAACCCAGTGCAGACCATTTCTTTTATTTGTATTCCAATCCATCCATTCAGTATTTGGAGAGTGCACTAACCTGCCTAGGTCAGAGTTCTTCAACCTTGGATCGACGGATGTTTTGAGACTAAAACCCCCATCACCTCCAGTCAGTTTAGTGAATGGGAAGGGTTGGTGCAAATTCTAGTCCCACAGCATCCAAGAACCCAAGGTTGAAAAAGGCTGAAGTGTTTGTTTTTTAAGAGAGAGAGACAGGCATGGGGTCAAGGCAATTGCTATAAAACGCTTCTCTTCCACCAGGTGCATGTGAAATTACGTGACACCTTCATGGTGTGTCAGAGTAAGAGTGGCACTCACGTTGCGAGAAAACAGGTGTTGTTTTGCAGATCGAGACTCTAACCATTTATTTTCCACCTGCTTTCTGTGCACACATGCAGACGGCTGTATTTTGTCAGGAGAGTCTGTTAACGGTGAAGGCCAAAGCGAACTTCAGAAAAAGAAAAGAAATGTTTCTGCCTAAGTAGCCCATTTTCTATTCCGCAGGCTCAGTGTACGGCATCCGTAATTGCAATCACCACCCAGGGGCTTTGGCAATAAATTTCAAGCAGGGCAGGACCTTCCATTATGAATGTGAAGATGGCTTTAATTTAAAAAAATCAATGTATTATTTCCAATCACTAGAATCCCGTGCCAGATGCAAAATCAATCCTTTCTTATTATAGTGCTTATATTCACCCTAAAATGCTATATTACACAGAGCGGTCATTATGGGAAAACTGGAGCCGGTTCTCAGCAAGCCAGAAAGTTGCATTGCAACAGCAAATTGCTCATAATAAATTGCTGTGTGAGTCACAACCTCTTGGATTCCTCAGACAGGCAGCTCTTTGTAGGGGTCACCTTTCCCGAAGAGGCTGGGGGCTTGGACATTTGTAGACATGGAAAATGGGATCGGGGACAAGCAATTAGGATATTTGCAATTTGTTAACGGGGTGTCAGTTAACAAAGCCTTTCGGAGAGAGCAGGGAGATAATGAAGATAAAGAGGGATGAGTTAGGGTTGGAGACAGAGAGTGCCCCCTCCTCACCTCACCACTGAAGTCTCAATATGCAGACATCAGTAATGATGATGATGGAAATTAAGGGAGAACAATGCAACATCCGTCAGAGTTTCTTTTTCTTTTCCCCTCCCAAATCAGTCAAATGAGCTTCAGGTGGATTTCCTGGCTCTTCTTTCTTTCTACAGAATAAATTTAATTCAAGATAGTTGCAAAGGGTACATCATGACCAGGAAAAAAAAACATATTTAAAAATCAATACCATAAAATAAAAATTAAAGCTGCTTTTTTATTTTTTTATTTTTATTCATAGCCAATCTTTCTTCAGCTGGTGCAGAATTTGGTGGCCAGGTTGCTCACTGGAGCAAGGCCCAGATGAGGACTCCCAGCCCCTGCAAATCAGGGTATGTGGGCCTAGGAAGCTAGTTCATTTCCAGAGTGTTCTTGAATATTGATTTTTTTTTTCTTTTTGAGGCAGCTTACTAATTTTTTTCCAGCACTTTGGCAAAGTGAAATTCCCATGGGTGTCATATGTACAAACCATTAGCATAATGGTGTTATAAAGAAATGTTACTCTTATGAAAACTGTTTCTTTCTGTGAGGAGTCTGAAGTCTCACTCTGTAGTACAGTGTGACACACTCTGTAAAAAGGAGAAATGAGGCCACACCATATGCATTTAAAGCATTAGTATACCACTTTAACAGCCATGGTTTCTCCCAAAGAATCCCGGGAAATGTAATTTGTTAAGACAGTGAGAGGACCGACAGTGAATAGCAACCTGGATTTGAATCTGTGGGACTTGGGTTCAAGTTGCCACATACTTGTTAGATGACCCTGGTCAGGCCACTATCTCTCAGCCTCAGTTGTCCATCTGCAAAATGAAAACAATAGTGATCTTTCTTACACAATTGCTGTAAAGTCAAATATAATTAAGTCTATAGGCTCTCTGCAAATTAAAAATGCACCATAAATGATGGAACTACAGAAAGTTTAATGTTTTTTTACTTCATTAATTGTGATATTTTAAGAGGTGCAAACTAATTAAAATATTTAAAATCCTTAAAATTATATCATTTCTGCATGACTTCAGAAGTTCTTTATGTTCCACTTAGATCTTTTGGCTCATCAGAAATAAGGCTGAGCAAAGAGGTGAGCTGCTTTTCACAGAAAACTTCTGGGAGGCATGAAAAGTGCCTCACCTTTTAGCTGCTTTTCCTGCAGGGACTCCAGATAAGGTGATGTCATCCCATAGCCAAATCTGATTAGTTATGAGATGTATGATCATGTGATCCCTGACTGCCTGGGAGTCACTATTTCCAGGAAGAATAATGATGCTTCAGTATCAGTTGAGCAGAACAGCGAACAGCAGCAAACAGGCATGCATGAAGAAATATTACTGTTGAGGGAGGGGGGCAACTGAAGACCACCCCCACAAAACTTCTGTGTTTCGAGTCTGAAATCAAACTACGTGAACATTTGGTGCAGCTCTAAACAAAAACAGAAACAACCACCACTGCTTGTCTGGATAAATATTAAAACTGTAATTAAGAAGGAGGGAGGGAAGGACAGAGGGAGGGAAAGGTCCTAATTGCCAAAAACAAGGTAATTATGTGTTACAATAAACTATTGTAATAAATAATCATTTTGATTACTTTTTCCAAAGAATTCTCTCCTAGGCAAGCTGCTTTTTCAGTTTACCAAAATATGAGAACTCACACATCCAGATAGCAGCTAGACCCAAATATACTCCCATCATACTTTCAGTTGGGGGGGGGGAGAGAGAGAGAGAGAGATTATTCGCAGGGGTTGGGGAACTACCAAACTAATAGGACACTTTGTGATCCCTGTTAGCAAAAAGTGATCCCTAGAGGCTATTATAATTATTATAATTTATATCCTGCCCCAGCAAGCAGTCGAACCGCTGCTTTTTGCTCCAGCTACAACTTTTGGACAAAAGTCAAGGGCAGCTCCACATAGCCCTCATTGGAGCAAGATGATGAGGGGCTCAAGGAGGGTCAGTTGTGGGGGGAGTGAGAAATGTCCCTATTTTCATCTGTGGGACGTTGGAGGGCATGTCTTTGACACAGTGGCCTTCTTCAAACTGCATTCTTATTCACACCACTTGGACTTTCTGAGAAGTAGGCGGTTAGGAAATCAGCCCTTCTTAACTGTTTTCAGAATCACATCTTGAATACTTTGAATGTGAACCCCCCCACCCCCAAATCTATTACTTCCAAACCCCACTGCAGTCTTCCGACAGGCATCGGTGACTTTGGAAGTCAGGAGGCTGCTTTAGAAAACTTCCTACTGCAGTTTAAGCCCATTTGTGAAATACTTGCATCTCATTATTGCCTGTTTACACTACTTAAAATAAATCATTTTAATGCAATACAATTACTCCTGATTTATATCAGTTAAAGTAATTGTGGGCCCAGGCTCCAGTTTGCTGGAATTATTTTCTTTAGATATAGATCACAGGCCTTTAGATCTCAGAGGAAAAATCTGGCTACCAATAGAAAATGCAGACAGCTTTAGAAACATCATTAGGGAGAGAAAAATATATACTATATCCTTCTATTTCAACTATATCCATGTTGAGCACACACACGAGAGAGAGAGAGAGAGAGAGAGAGAGAGAGAGAGAGAGAGAGAGAGTCACCTCATGCACATTTACTCAGAAGTAGGTCCCACTGAGTACACTTAAACATACTTCCAAGTAGTTATGCACTGGATTGTAGCCTTAGATATAAACCATGGCAGATTGAATAGGGGGCCATATGTTCTACGTTACAGAGGACAGTCTGTTTGAAGAAATCCTCTATTTGAAGAGCTGACTGAATCCAAGGTCAGCTGAAAAATGAAAAACCTCAAGCAAGGAGAGCAGGGGTATTGCAAAACTTCGTTCACAGAGGACAAACTGAGTAGGCGCACAAGTCTTGTATTGAGATGCATAGTCTTCCTATTAAAATAACAATAAATATTTCTAAATGTGCACCCATACATAATTTAAAGTAGCATAGGCCATTTTAAAAATACAAATCCATGTCATGGGTTCAGGTTATTTGGGGTGTGTGTGATATGCTTACTTTGTTTCCTTTCTTTTTGGGGGAGCACAGGGCCTGCCCAACACATTTTGGCCCCTGAAATGAACCACAAAATGGTGTCTCCTCCCTGCCAGGAAAGAAGGAGTGAGTGAAGCTCTACATCAGGAAAGATCAACATTGGTATCTGCTGACCTTGTAGATCCTGCTGTCTGAGGCGGGGGCCTCACCTTGCCTCATGGGTGGGCCAGGCCTGCTTAAGTGCCACCCTAAGACTGGAATGCTCTTGTGGATCAGGATAGGGCCATGGATGAGATGCACAGTTCAACCCATTCCAAGCCCTGCACTGGATTAAACCCTTTTCTTTGATCTAGGCTTTACATAGAAGAAGTCAAGTTTCTATGTTGATCTAGGCCTTACATGGACCACCACTGTATAGGTCAGGCATAGGCAAACTCAGCCCTCCAGATGTTTTGGGACTACAATTACCATCATCCCTGACCACTGGCCCTGTTAGCTAGGGATCATGGGAGTTGTAGTCCTAAAGCATCTGGAGGGCCGAGTTTGCCTATGCCTGGTATAGGTTATTGTTGGCCAAGTTTCAGGTGTCATGAAGAGTAAACTCCAGGGACTGACCCCATCTGACTCCAGCTCCCTGTGGCAATGACCTTGTCTTTTGGCAAGCCCTTGGCTACCCTCCATGCCACTTTGGATGACTCTGATTCTAGTATTTTGCTCACATGGCTTCACCTTGTTGTCCTCAGCACCCAGTCCTTTCTTCTACCTGGCAGCCACAACTTCCCATTGTCCTTCTACAGTCAGTCTGGTCAGTCTGGGGCCTTACTGGAGTGAGTCACAAGACCCACAGCACTAATCCGTCTACATTATGATGCAATTAAGAGTGATGAGACAAACTGGGGTCTAGCTGCTCACACAGAACTTCCATTGCAATCAGTTCCATTTGGGTGTCCTTAATCTTAGGGGCATAGGAAGCTGCCTTAGACTGAGATAGACCATTAGTCAGTCTAGCTCAGTATTGTCTACCCTGACTGGTAATGGCTATCTAGAGTTTCAGGGAAGAGTCTCTCCCAGCCTGACCTGGAGATGCTGGGGTTTGAAACTGGGATCTTCTGAATGCAAAGCAGGTGCTCCACCACTGAGCTATGACCCTTAATTAGAAATGTGCTGCTCTCCCTTAAATGGGAAAAAATAGAAGGAGGAATGGGGTGGGTGGGATGGAACAGAGAGACAGACAGACTCCCTTCTCTGCTGGAGAAGAAGAGTGGTGAAAGAGCCCTCCCATTGCTGCTGTTGCAGCAGTGGCAGCAGTAGTAACCGCCATCAGGTTTGGGGGCTCACAAGATGTATCCAGTGCTTTTCTTCTAGAAAAAAAGGTGCCAGTATTGTGGCACTGTGGGTTAAACCACAGAGCCTAGGACATGCCGATCAGAAGGTCGGCGGTTCAAATCCCCGCAACAGGGCACGCTCCCATTGCTCGGTCCCTGCTCCTGCCAACCTAGCAGTTCGAAAGCACATCAAAGCGCAAGTAGATAAATAGGTACCGCTCCGGTGGAAAGGTAAACGGCGTATCCATGCACTGCTCTGGTTCGCCAGAAGTGGCTTAGTCATGCTGGCCACATGACCTGGAAGCTGTACGCCGGCTCCCTTGGCCAATAAAGCGAGATGAGCACTGCAACCCCAGAGTCGGTCACGACTGGACCTAATGGTCAGGGGTCCCTTTACCGTTACCTTTATTTCACCCCCAGAAAAACAGCACTGGATCATTTACAAGCAAATTTAGAACTCTACCCTGAGAGCAGTGGATAAGATTTTTGAGAGTATTCTCTACTTGCGCTTGCATTCATAACTGTCCCGATCTATCTGTTGAACTACTCATCTGTCTTCACATAACTAAGGATGGGCCAAAGTTTGCTCTGTGTCAGTATCAATGGCTTTCAAGCATAAAACCATCCCATCCCATTTTCTAATTGATTTTCTGAAAGAATACACAACAAATAAGACATGTATGCATTTTGTGCACTCTCTTCCTGCATAATATGCCTTGTGGTGCTTTTCGGTATATTTTGCACACATTTTCAATGATGTGTGCTTGTGTTTATGCACACTTCTGGAGACTGAAACTACTCCCCCAAATCTAGAGAAGTGGACAGTCTGAGAGCTGTATTCCAATCTGTAAGCAAGGATGCCATATTGAGTCAGTGAAGAGCAGACCAAATGAATTCTTCTCAAGCCCTATACTTAAATAATTAAATCTTCTTTTAAAGTTAGCAAGAAGGAAATGGAAGGAGACCCGCTGCTTACAACTTGCAAACTCTTCTAAGAATATGAATAAATTAAAGAAGTGATTAAAACTAATTACTGAAAGAGAAAAAAAGAGCACACGTGTTACAAGGAGCTGAGCCTGCTTATGAAATTCCAGCCAGAAACCTGCCTTTGCCTCTGAGCAATGAGCTTCTGTGTAAAGGGGATTTCGAATGGGAAGACTGATAGAGGCCCAACTGCCGGAGTGCCGTGAGCTGCTTTTTTCTAATTCCTTTCATCCTCAACAGGTGCTTGTAGCATCTGTAACAAGGCCATCCTTGATAAAAGAGCCTCATAACTTAATCCAAAGTATATTACATTCATAAACACATTTCCATCCTCTCCTATCCTCTTCCCCCGAGACACAGAAATAATGTGCTATTAAACTTGCACTGCTGCTTTCTGGCAGGAGAACATTAATAGTGTGAAAATAAATAGCTCCCTCCTCTGCACAATTCCCAGAGGAATAAAATGTATGTATGTGTTTAATACATATGTAGATATAGCTTCCCTGGAATGTGCCAGAGTAATATGTTTGCATGTGGTAGTAGATTTATCAGTTCAGTGTCTAGGCCCAAGTCCACAAAGTGTCTTAAGCAAGTCTTAGACCTCCACTGCTGTCACACAGCATTATTAGCACGAGTTGGGCTATGCATATATTGAAAGCATACTCTCCAAGTGCCCTGATTTTCCCAGGACAGTCCCGGTATTACAAAAGCCATCTGAATGTCCTGATTTCCCCTGTCAGCGCCGCACTCTGAGAGGAAGATGAGCAGGTGCTTGTCCCGATCAATGATGACAATGGTGGTAGCAGCTGCAACAGAGCATTCTATTTCATGTTCATGGCTGCCGCCAGGCTCCTTCCTTAGGCAGCTTGTAGCAATTGCTGGAGAACGGGCCCTTCTTTCTCTTCCTCTCCCTCTTCTTGAAGATGTTGTACATCAGGGACTTCCAACTCCCAAGAGAATGTGATCTACTCTCGGGGGAAAAAACTGACAGTGATCTACTCATTTGGGGGGGGGGCAAGGCCAAAGTTGTTGAGCTTTAGGGTAAGTGTGCAAAACTGAGATAAATTGCAGTGCTACAGCAGACAACAAAGGAATGCACAACTGAACACAATGCAGCAAAAGACTGAGAGGTCAGGGGGTGGAGGCATGAGTCTAGACAACGTGAGCAATAAGGATACCACAATCAACCACGATCATCCGGGGATCAACCTGTTGATCGCGGTCAACCAGTTGGACACCCCTGTTGTACATGATCCACTCCCTCACACATTTTTTCTTTACAACAATCCTGTGAGGTAGGTTAGGCTGAGAGGTTGCAATTAGCTCAAGGTGACAGATGTACATGTTTATATCATGTCTATGTGTGCAAGAGATCAAACGTGGGAGAAGCTTCCTGATGCAGAATGGAATGTCCCTATTTTCGTCTGTGAAATGTTGGAGGGTATGTGAAAGCATGCCCATGATACAGGCAGTTTAGAAGAACCCAAGGTCTTATGTTTACCCTCTGGCAGCGTTGACTCCTTTACCTCTGCCATTTCCATACTTTTTGGCATGTCCTTCAGGTTCAATATAGGCTTGCTGCCATGTAAATTGAAAGGTGCAGGGGGACATGTTGTTCAAGCAACTTAAAGCCAAAACTCCCCCGGGAACTAAGAGCTAATCATTTGTATGCTATAGCTGACCCTGTTTTCTAATAACTGTCTGTAGCAAATCGCTTTCCCTCTTTTTGTCCCTATTTTTATTTGCCATAAATAGCACCATAAATTAAGTGATGCTAGCATGAGAACCTAGAGATATTCATGGCTACAGTAGCCATCATAGCTTGGGGCATCAGAGGGGCAGAGCAACGCAGTGATGGATTTGGTGGGTTGAAACCTGCCATACTGCCAGGTATGTCAGGCCCCTTTGCTAAGGCCTGGCACCATAGAGCAAAGTTCTCAGATGTAGCTGCCCCCAAACTTCATTTAGATGTGAAATTTCAGAAGCTGTCAAGTGAGAAATACTGACTAATGTTACCTGTTATTTATCAAATGTTGGCGGATAAAAGAATCCAATGACTTTTTAATTTTATGTATTTATGTGAAGTGCCAAATGTTATCTAATATTAAAATGGTGCACCACTAATCAAATGCTGTCACATATGACATACCAAGGCTTTTCGAACTATTCTGCAGAGTAGGATTTTGTTTACCTGGGCACCAACATAACCAGCAACCTTTCCATCAATGCTGAACTGAACAAGAGTATTGGCAAGGAACTGTGGCAATGGCTTCCCTCTGCAGAAGGGTATGGGATAATGTGATGCTAATGACCAACACCAAGATGTAGGTCTGAGGTGATGCTCAGATTTATGTGTTGAGCATTCTGCTTTATGGAAGCAAGTCGTGGGCAACTTAGCACCATCAGAAGCAACTCCTCAGCGCCTTCCAGATGTGTTGGGTCAGGAGGGTTTTGGGTATCACATGGCAGGACAGAGTTTCAAACAAAGATGCGCTCTCCCAAGCCCATATTCCCAGCAAGTTCACACTCCTGTTTAACAACATCTACACTGGTTTGGTTATGACCGCAGAATGGAAGATGGCAGGATCCCCAAGGATGTGCTCTATGGGGAGCTGGCGTCCAGCACCTGGCCTGTTGGCAGACCAACTCTGTGTTACGAAGATGTCTGCAAATCCCTTGCTGTTGGGACTGAGTATGACTTCACCCTCAAAGACACACTCCTCCATTGTCTCCTGAGAGTAGCATCATGGGTTCAGTGGAAGGGTTTCAGAGTTTATAAATTAGGCATGTCCTGAAAGACACATTTGGCCACCAGTAATTGTAATCTGCAGGGAAATTTGGGAGTGTTCTAGATCCATAGTGAGCAGTGATGCATATAATTTCCAGAGCTGGTTTCGGACAAATGTTTCATGAGAATCAAAGGTCTCCATATACCATTAAACTAGCCTGTGAAATTCCCTCTTCACCATGACCTACTCAAGGCACCTGAATAGATCTACTGTAGCTACTGTTATGTTGCAAGAACATCTCAATGCTGAGTTACTTTATTTTTATGCTGTTTTTTATTTTCATTTGTTTGTTTGCATACAAGATGTTTCATTTACACAGAAGATGTTTTGTTCTTCGCTCTTCAGGTGAAAATGTCCCAGGGAGGCTAAAAGTGCCATAAAAACAAAGACACAACCACGGTAACACGTACACTGCATAGAAACAGCAACTGCAAAACAACAACAACCACCACCACTTTACAGTGCATGCCTAGGCACTCAAAAGTTAGTCCCACAGAGTTCAGTGGAGTTTGCTCCCAGGGAAGCAGCAATAAAATGGCAGGCTCAGAGAGCAATCTAGCCTCCCGGGGAGTAAGCCCCATTGAACACAGCAGAACTTGCTTCTGAGTAAACATGCAGAGGATTGTGCTGTGTGGCTGCATTTTAATAGCCTGCAGGCCAGTGAGTAAGTGCCACTGAACTCAATGAGGCTTACTTTTGAGTTCATAGACACAGGATTGTGCTGTGAAATGTTGTAAAACTCAGCACTTAAGGGGTCAGAGAGAATTACCTGGTACTGAAATGACATCAAGTTTGGTGATAGGTGAATTTCACTGGGAAGAGTATTCTAAAGCTGGGATTCATGTTTTACAACTATCCTTGTTTTTCCCCCTCACCTACATTTCAGCCAATGGCCTACAAAACAGTTATATGAGAATATTAGAGTGAAGCAGTGTCTGATCAGAAACTTCTGACTAGCGCATGCAGAAATATCTATGCACATGTATATTCCTTCTGTTCATTCATTTTGTGCACTAAGCACTAAAACACAGACACCCAGAGAAATCAAGTCAGGGATATGTCAAAGGCAATAAATGGCAGCTCAATTAATGGAATTCATCAATACATAGATTTTTAAAGTTAAGACAATTAGGTAATTTCAAATCGCTACTTGCTCATTTTCTAATTCATTAACTCTGGTAGCAGTGTCCATATACTATAGGCCTTATGATAATAAAGCTGAGCTTTAGAAAGGATTTGTTTTCAGCAACACTAGGGAGATAAAAGGAGAGGTTTTTGAAGAATAATAAAAAATGGATTAAAGGAAACAGAAATAATTTATCAAGCACAGTTTGGGGGTGGGGGAGAGAAAGAAAGAGGAGTGTGACCTTACAGCATATCCTTTCTTTTCCTAAGGGGAAAAAAAAAGCTTTATCTCTCACACATACAAAAATAAATTAATGGATATTTGCCACTATTTTAGATAAGCCAAATGCAGTTTGGTTTGACATGATATCTCAGAATATAAGTAATATCAGACAATGTGAAGGCTGCACTAGGAATCTCTCTCCCTCTCTCTATGTATATATAAAAATAAAATCTCCAGGCATGATTAAAATATAAGAACAGCATCCATCAGCTTCCTTCTACTCAGTGAGAAGCTCTAGAGGAAACACACAAAAGTCCAATCATATCTTCAACAGATTTGAAAGGACTACACTGAAAATGTGGGGAAGCGAGAGCAATTTCTCTGGAATTTTTGAGAGAGGCTTTCCGCTTACCTGAAATAACCTTACAATATGGCCAAGGGCATTCCTTATTTAAGAAAGTGGTCCTTGCTGTTCACAGTGCTGCTGGTTCTCTGCAGCTTTCCCTTGGCCTCAAGACCAGCACCATGTCAGCCTTGAACCCAGGGCCTTCTTGGAAGGGTGGCTGGTGGGGAGGGCCATGAGGCTTTCTCCATCGCTTCCCACCAGCGGTACTTCCTGGCGAGATCCAGTAAGGTAAGCAAACCCCACAGCTTGCCCCAGGCTAACTCATTCATCTTGCTGTCCTCAGTTGTGGTGGAGGATGCCTTCCCATTGTCAGTGTTGAAGTAAGGCTCAGTTGCCTCTCTGCTTGGTTTATGTGCGTGGAATGGAGTGAACACTCAAGGAGCAAAAAGATCTTGGGCAGGAACTTCTAAATGCCATCAAAGTTCCACTTCCTGGTATGCAGCCATGAGTAATGTCCTCCCCAACATCAGGGTCATCTCACTTCTGTCATTGTCAGTGCGCACAGAAAGGCTTCCTCCAGTGATGTTAGTGGGTGACATGTTTTGTGTATGAAGAGAGTAATGCATTGGCTGCAACCATCAGGAACTGTGCATTCAGTGTTGGGGGTCCAATTTTGTGGAACTTCCACCTAACCAAGATTAGATAGCCCTTCGCCCTTGACAAAGCAGTTGACAGGACTTTCCTTTTTCAGCAGGTCTTGCAAGGTAGTTTTCTGTTTTAGCATGGATTTCAATTGTCCTTATTCTTTGTACAGTTTTGAAAAATTCATTTTATGTACACCGCTTAGAAATCCTGAATAGTAAGTGGTAAATAAATAAAATACTAATATGCAATAGAATCCAAGCTTTATATCAAGCACTTTTTCTTTTCTCTCTCTATCTCATATATATATATCCCAGTTAATTTCTGTAGATCTTTTTTTAGAATGCAGTAATTAGCCAGCTATTAAAAGCCAGGGAAGAAAGGCCCACATATCATTTCTGTGGTCTGCAGACTGTCATGAATTTCAGTTGTAAATGTGACATGTGTTATTAGACTGCAGCACAACACTTGCTGAGGACTCTGTCAAAGCCTTTAAAAATAAACATATGCTTCCTGACATCGTAGAAATTAGATAGAATTGCAAGGCATAGGCCTGTGCTGAATATTATCTACTTTCCATCTAGGGGCCAAAGCTAGTGATGATAATTTCTCCTGAAAGATAGTGTAAGATTGTGTGAATACCACACCTATTTCGTGCCTGTGTTACTGCTCTGGAGCCATTTTTGATTTCTTGACTGTTTCCTTCCTTTTCATTCTTCCAGAATTAGTCACATGATTAGGGATGGCCAGTTTTTATTTCTCTGTTTATCTTTTTTCCATTTGTGAATCCATTTGTAAGCCCAGTCTGCCACATTTCCACATCAGTTTGCATTTTGTTATCACCACAAATCACCATCATTTAGGTTTGCAGTTTTCCTAATACAGTCTACACATTTGGTATGCAATTTCTCTAATGCAATACATTATTGTATGTTATTTTTAGCATTATATGAATCTTAAAGCACACTTCCCCCCAATAGACTCATCTTGATACACAGTTTTTGATTTGAGAAGTGCATCAAAAAGTTTGGAGATGTGGAAATGATAAGTGTAGCTCTGTTTCAGTTTGCGATTTTTTTGGGGGGCTGGGAAAGTGTGAATTAGGTAGGTTTGAAATAAAATGGGAACCGAACTGAATTCTCCCCCTTCCTTGCTACACAGGTACAATCTCATCACCAGAGATTATGTGGTGAACCTGATGCTTTATAGTCAATAAGATTTGATGCATGGTGGCATCACTGAAGACAAGTGAGGACAATTTAAATCCATAAGAAAACATTTTCACAAGGAATATTGGGAACAACCATTGAAAATGTGATAGCTATATATTTAGCTGTCACCATCTGCAGTGATCAGCAGTCACAAAATTAAAAGACGCCTGCTCCTTGGGAGAAAGTCAATGGCAAACCTAGACAGCATCTTAAAAAGCAGAGACATCACCTTACCAAGAAAGGTCCGTATAGTTAAAGCCATGGTTTTCCCAGTAGTGGTGTAATGAAGTGAGAGCTGGACCATAAAGAAGGCTGATCGCCGAAGAATTGATGCTTTTGAATTATGGTGCTGGAGGAGATTCTTGAGAGTCCCATGGACTGCAAGAAGATCAAACGTATCCATTCTGAAGGAAATCAGCCCTGAGTGCTCACTGGAAGGACAGATCCTGAAGCTGAGGCTCCAATACTTTGGCCACCTCATGAGAAGAGAAGACTCCCTGCAAAATACCCTGATGTTTGGAAAGATTGAGGGCACAAGGAGAAGGGGATGACAGAGGACGAGATGGTTGGACAGTGTTCTCGAAGCTACAAACATGAGTCTGACCAAACTGCGGGAGGCAGTGGAAGACAGGAGTGCCTGGCGTGCTCTGGTCCATGGGGTCACGAAGAGTCGGACACGACTAAACGACTAAACAACAACATATATTTAGCATCATTAAAAACATTTACACAAAAAATAGTGTGTACTTTTGATTCAGTGTTGGTGAGGTATAATTTCCCTTTACATAGCTCAGCTGAGTTACAGAGCTCGGTTGGGCTATGAATTCTCCGGCATCCTTGCTGAATGCAAAGCTCTTGGCTTTCTTCTCACTTCCAATGAACAAATTAATCAGGCTCCCAAAACATTTTATGCCTTGGGAAGTTGAACCACCACAATTATATGCTATGGAAGCACTGTGTCACTTGACAGTTCCTCTGTGCAACTAGACATATCAGATGATCCTTTACAAATAAGCCAGAGAACCTAATGCAGCACAGGGCATAGTTTGTATAATTCAAGGCTCCCCCTAACCATGTTAGATGAAGGGTGAAGGATCTTGGGAACAATAGATGAAGACACTGTGGTTTGGCTAAAGAAACAGAAATAAGTGGTTTGGCAAGCCTTACTATGAGTGCTGTAAAAAGGAAACGAGCATGAAAAATGTGCGGTGAATGAATAGCAGAACAATACTTTCAGGGTGTAAATAATTGTAGGTTTTTTTTTAAAAAAAGTGCTACATGCTGTTTGTTGGTTTCTAAACTGGGAGAATGTATCCAGGTTTAAGGAGTCTAAACAAGTTACCATATGTGTTAAACTGTAGCATTCAAATTTAAATTGATTCATGTGATATAAAGTCCATGGGCTAAAGATGTCATCTGCATTAAATTTAAACATGGCAATAAATGGCACAGGTCTGACACATCATAGGATATTGACTAACTGCCTGAACCTTTTCTTTAAAAACAAACATTTTTCACTTCTGTGCCTCTGCATAGTTCCAGCCTAGGTAATTGTGGAAATCACACGGAGTGTTTCTGAATGAAATCTGACACCATGCTAAACTTCCCATATTGGAGACTTTATTGCACATTTAAAATTTTGAGTCATTTCCCTTAACATCCTTGGAGCTTCTGTTCCCTTGGAGTTCCTTTTCCTGTTTGAGCAATCCTGGCTGATCTAACATTTGACATCCCAAGCATGTGAATCTGTTGCTGCGCCTCTTAAAAATGCAAAAGCAGTACAAACCTTTGCAGAGACCCAAATACAAAGGGAGGCCTCTAGAATTTGAAAATCATTGCATTCCCATACATACTGCCGTTTATTATTATTATTATAAAAAAGGAACCACCAGAAATTTCTTTAATAAAAACAGAGAAACAAAACCCCAATGATTATATTCCACTCATCGCTTCTTCTGGGTTAGGGGTTGTTGCTTTGTGACAATTCCTTTTCCTTCTCAATTCTTTGCTGCTGTTCTGAGTTGCTTTGAGCTCAAGTCTGATGTTGGAAATGCAGCATTACTAAATTATTAAATCAAATAAAAAACCATTTGTCTGGTTCGCCAGTCTGATCTGAGGTTCTGCCCCACCTTAGTCCATCCTTATAGAGGTGGGGCAAGGAACTGCTACAGTACACGAGAATCAGAGGCTTCTTCCCATTAGCTCCATCTATGATGCAATTATCTGTTTTTTACCTTCATTGCAAAATGGCTTTCAGCATTTCTTCATACAGCACATATTTAAACGATGGGATTCACTCCCGCAAGAGGTAGTCATGGTCATCCATTGGGATGGCTTTAAGAGAGGATTTGACAGATCCATGGAGAATAAGGCTACCATTGGCTATTTGCCATGCTGGCTGTGTTCCACTTCCACTGTCAGAGGCAGTATGTCTCTGAATACTAGTTGCTGGGGATCTCAGGTAGAGAGAGTTCTGTTTCGCTCAGGTTCTGCCTACAGCCTCCCAATGGGCATCTAGTTGGCCACTGGGAGAGCAAAACGCTGGACTAGGTGGGCCTTTAGTCTTATCTAGAAGCGTTCTTGCGTTCTTATCATGGCTTGCTGACATTTTGAATTGAATGTGTGCCTCCTGTCTACCAGTTTTATTGAATGACCTTGGGTTCTTGCATTTTGAAAGAGAATGGATGATTTCTTTTTTATTATCTGTATCAACATGATTTAATAATCCCTCAGGGTCATCTTTTTTTGCTTCCTCTTCTAAATGAAAAAAGCAACAAGCTCTCTCCCCACCACTATCATTTCAGGTTTCCTTTTCTTTGCCTTTTCCTGTTCTACTTCTGTGCCTGCCTTGGCGAAAATGTTTTTATACAGCTCGGGCTTCCCACTTCTCTAATGAATGTTTCTGCAAGGGTCTTTCCAAGCGGCTCCCAAAGTCGAAACAAAATTTTAAAAAATTCCTTCCAGTAGCACCTTAAGGTAAAGGTAAAGGTACCCCTGCCCGTATGGGCCAGTCTTGACAGACTCTGGGGTTGTGCACCCATCTCACTCAAGAGGCCGGGGGCCAGCGCTGTCCGGAGACACTTCCGGGTCACGTGGCCAAAATGACAAGCTGCATCTGGCGAGCCAGAGCCGCACACGGAAACGCCGTTTACCTTCCCGCCTATTTATCTACTTGCACCCAGGGGTGCTTTTGAACTGCTAGGTTGGCAGGCGCTGGGACCGAGCTACGGGAGCGCACCCCGCCGCGGGGATTCGAACCGCTGACCTTTCGATCGGCAAGCCCTAGGCGCTGAGGCTTTTACCCACAGCGCCACCCGCGTCCCTTAGCACCTTAGAGACCAACTAATTTTGTTATTGGTGTGAGCTTTCGTGTGCATGCACACTTCTTCAGATACACAGGCCCCCCAAGTGTTTGTAACTGCAGGTTCTATTGCAACACTGGCCCTGATCCATCCTTAGTGGTGCTATTTCTCAATTCCCATGTAATAAAAAGGAACATTAAAGTGTTGCTGGTGATGGGGATACCCAGGATTTAAGAGGTGGGAGGGAAATGTGCACTTTAGTGCTGGAAAACTTGAGCATAGAATCTACAAACAGGAAGGGAAGAAAATACAAGGAAAGCAAAGTACTGAAACAGTGGGGTGAATTTAACTGTTCATAGATTGGGTAGGTAGTGGGCAAGAAAACTTTCAGTTGCAGGGCAGTGAAAGGGGAGTGACATTTGGCCGACAGTTCAGCTCTGTGGTTTGAGAGCAGAGAAAATCTGATTTTCCTGAAATAGATGAACTTACTGATATAGGGGCATAAAAACATTTTCCATTTGTTTGAATAATATGAGTTTCCTTTCTCATTTTCATTCAGTTTTCCATTGATTTCCATAGCAACCCTGCCAGATTCTGCTGCATGTAACTTTGGTATTTTCGGTCCCAATGACATGGGATTTCACATGCATTCTACTTCTTCCTTATGGCATCAGACCTACAAAATTCCAAACAGACTGGATCTGCCATTTTACAGCCAATTTAGAATTCATAGATTCATTTGATGCCTTTATATCCCACTTTTTCTCCAAGGTGCTAAAGGTGGTGTACATAATTCTCCCCCTCATTAAATCCACACAACTATCTTGTGAGATAGGTTAGGCTGAGAGGCAGTGCCTGGTCTAAGCTCACCCAGTGAGCCTGATGGTTGAGTGAGGATTTGAATCTTGGTCTCCCAGACCCTAGTCCGACACTCTAACCATGACATCACATTGGCTCATATAAGATATCATGTAAGATTCCCATTATTTTTACCACCTGTAACTGGTTCAACAGCTAGGGCTGTTCCTAGAACAGGAAAGCCTTGCAACAGTAGTTCATTCATCGGTTCCTTCAATATTGGATTGCTGCAGTGCGCTCTGTGTGGGGCTTCCCTCATACTTGAGTTAGTGCATGACTGCTGAGAGGAATGAAGCCTTGTCAACATCTAACACCTGTGTAATCTGCACTGGTTTCTGATTTGCTACTGGGCCAAGTTCAGTGTGTTACTATTCATATATAAAGCTCTTAACAACTTGGGACCAGTGTACCTACCAAAGCATCTTACCCTACATTTCCCCACTCAACCACTTCAGCCAGTGGAATTTGCACACACTATAGGTGCCACATAATACCCATTCCATCCAATTGTGGCAGTGAAACTCCCTGCTTATTGATATCAAGCAGGTGTCTTCACTCTACCCTTTTCAGCAACTGCTAAAAATATTTTGTTTAGACAAGCCTACCCAGTTGCCAAACTACCAAACTGCAGGAGGCAGTGGAAGACAGAAGTGCCTGGCATGCTCTGGTCCATGGGGTCACGAAGAGCTGGACACGACTAAATGACTAAACAACAACAACAACCACCACCCAGATGCTTAGAAAGTTGGGGTACTACTTTTAATCTGCTTTAGCATTTTAACTTTCATAAGTTTTAAAGCATGGTTTGTAAAAATTTCCTGACTTTAATGTTCCACATTTTTGTTAAGAACCTTGAGGGTTTTCTTTGAGAGCCAATGTGGTGTAGTCGTTAAGAGCGGTAGTCTCGTAATCTGGTGAACCGGGTTCGTGTCTCCGCTCCTCCACATGCAGCTGCTGGGTGACCTTGGGCCAGTCACACTTCTTTGAAGTCTCTCAGCCCCACTCACCTCACAGAGTGTTTGTTGTGGGGAAGAAGGGAAAGGAGAATGTTAGCTGCTTTGAGACTCCTTAAAGGGAGTGAAAGGCGGGATATCAAATCCAAACTCCTCCTCCTCCTCCTCTTCTTCTTCTTCTTCTTCTTCTTCTTCTTCTTCTTCTTCTTTGGTTTTCTTTGGTTTTTACAATCAACCAGTGTATAATTTCTTATGAAATAAATAACAAAAAAACCAGACAACCTTTTGCTAGCTGTAACTTTGGTGTTTGCCTTCCAAATGTCTTCGAATTTTCAGAATTCTCCCATCACCACCCAGGGCATTAGTCTGTCTCAATTTCATAGACACAAGACAACAAGGATCCATTCTATAGGAAATTAACAAGCGTACAAATATGGCCTAATTTTGGCGTAACCAAACTGAGCTTCCCAGTTAGTCTCTCTTACTGCTGTCTCTTCCCCCTCTTGGGGGCCTTTCTCTGACCTGTACCCAGATATCTAGGCAATGCATTCAACACAAAGTGGCCCTGCCATGCAAGCAATTGCAAACATATGGAAACAATGGGGACAATGAAACAGTGGATTCAAATTTGTTTTCTCCATTCGTTTTCATTATAAAAATGAACAAAACATATAGGACTCAGCCATGCCAGTAAAAAACAAAAACAAACTGGGGGCTTTTTGCTCCACCATGATCAGGAGCTGAAACATTATAGGTTTCTAACCACTTTCTTAAACTGCTTGCACATGGTGTTGGAAAGACACTATGGAAAGTGGCTGGCAAAGCAGAAGCATTTTATTAGTGCCTGGGGGGTTATGGGCTTCCTGGAAGATGATACGCTTCATTTGTGGCATTTTGTACTGGGAACTGCCGGTGACATGGTAGAAGAAAGCTTTATTGGTTACACATCTGATCTCGTAAGCCTGTTCTCATGCTCTTGTCTTACGCTTGTTGCCGAATTAGCAGGACAAGGGTGGAAATTATTCTGATTATTCCCTGTTCAGAAATACGATGTGGGAGTTGAACATTCTTTTCAGCTGTCTGTCTGAAACCTCTTTAGGGTTGGTCAATCAGAGGTCTTCAGTTCCTTCAAAAGCTTGTGCTGTGGGGACAAGAAAGGCCTTCTTTCATTTCTCCTGCATTCCTGGTTCTGAAGCAGAGCCGTGAGTATTGCAAGCTAATATTAACATTGCTGTGGCTGCAGTGTTTGTGCCTTCCGCTAGTTCTGTCTTGGGCTATGCATCAGTGGGGTTATTCTAGATAGCCACGTGCCGAGAGGAGAAAAACCAATTTCGGCTCACAACACACAGCTTTATAAAATAAATCACTCTGTCTGCCCCGGATAATTCACTCTGTATTAAGTGTCGTCCTTTTAAAAGGAAACATACTCGAGTTTGAGAAAGTGGCAACAGGGAAACCATCCATGGTGACTGGCTCCAATATCGCAGAATGAAGAAACACTGCAATTCGAGAAGCTAAGGTAACAAAAGAATGTGCCACTGTACTCTACATCATTTAGCTTATTTAGCTGGTTGATTTCCTACAGCAGAGGTTCTTTTTTTCCCCCCAGGAAAGGCAAATGAGCTCAGACCAAAACTTTTTTCGCAGTATTCATTTCTGCGACAGAGTGGGGATGAAGGGGGGGGGGGGAGCCAAATTCTGTTGATCTCAAACTCCTGTCTCTCCCAGGAATGATCTTCCCTTTAACTTTCTTCAATGTGGTATTATTACTGCCTTGTTTACTGCTAATGATAACAGGGGTTGGGTGGGGGAGAGTGCAGGTAACTGTGTTCAAAATGGTGGCACCTTTTGCTCCTGTGGTGTTTGGTGTCTTGGATAGGCCATGCTCGTACTGCCAGAATAAGGGTGACATTCACCAGGCCATATTGTCACCCTTCATCTTTCTTTCTTTCTTTCTTTCTTTCTTTCTTTCTTTCTTTCTTTCTTTCTTTCTTTCTTTCTTTCTTATTTAATATACCCCCCACCCCTTTCTCCAAGTGCAGGACCAAAGGCTGCTCAGAGCACAAATTACAACTAAAAATACACATCAAATATAAATATCAAGAAACAATTAAATAGGTTACCCTATTAAAAACAGCATTGAAAACCGTTTAAAATCACACACACACAAAAGGAACAGCACCAGCCACCCTTGGAAGAACCCTCCCACAACAGCCAGTTAGTATTTATTTCTCTTATCTTCTTGAGACCCTTGTCAGAAATGACCTTGCTGTGTCCGAGACGGGAAGGGCAGAGCTGGAATGAGATGTGGGAAAACGCCATGTTGGGTAAAGCAAAAGAGATCGGCTCATGCCTGCTTTGTAAATGAATCAGCTGGTCCCAAATGAAATAGTCAGGATGGCATGCATCAGTAAACAAAGAGATGTGGTTAACCAAGATTTGGCGGAGTCAAGATGGTGGGGACAAGGAGGGACTTGCGAAGGACAAGGCAGCCTTCACAAAAGTGCCTTGAACATAGAAAGAGTCCCATTGGATCAGACCCAAGGCCTGCTTATTCCCATAGTGGGCAACCAGATGTCCCCCTGTGCCATATATAATGCAGGCAGAGGCAGAGGCATGACTGGTTCAGTTGCACTGGATGCGGATCCATGATTTACCATCTATCTGTTTATGGAGGTGTGTGTGTAGGTGTGTGTATATAATATATATATATGTAGATATATATAGATATATATAGTGTTTCTGTGCGCTTCTCTGGTTTCACCAGAAGTGGTTTAGTCATGCTGGCCACATGACCCGGAAAAACTGTCTGTGGACAAACGTTGGCTCCCTCGGCCAATAAAGCAAGATGAGCGCCACAACCCCAGAGTCGTTCGCGACTGGACTTAACTGTCAGGGGTCCTTTACCTTTACTTTATATATCCATCAAGACTAGCAGACATTGATGACCTTATCCTCCAATAGCCTTATCCTCCAATCCCATTGCTCTGTTTTTAAATCTTCACACTTCAGGTTCGCCTTATCACTCCATAACTACCAGCTGCTGCACTTTAACTGTGCCACATCCTGATACGCTCACCCTCCTCAAAAAATTAATTCAGTAGATTGGTTTGGGGTTTCCTTAGTCATTATCAGGCCACATTGGGGAAGAAGTGTGACAATTGTCAGGGTGTTCTAAATCTGGCAGTTTCCACAAATAATGTCCCTCTCATCTCTTCCTTAGTCTTGGCCTGTGCCTAAGGGTGCTGTAAAAGGAACGACATGAAAAACCTCCAGAAATAAAAGAAGAATGTCTTAGTTGGGAAGTGAACACAGCAATGAAAGATCTCTGTAAACTCTAGCCCTGGGCACTGATAGCAAAGTCCACATGCTCACTTTAACTGCATCCCCTCTTTGAAAAACGGTTCTTCCCTCTTTTCAGAGCTACGTAGAGATTGCTGCACACACAATGGCTGGCTGCAATGATTTCTTTCAGCTTGAAGAGAACAGTAGCCATTGGACCAAAGTCTTTATGTTTTTAAGTGAAGCTGATTTTGGTGATAAAGGATAGTATATGTTTTTGGGGGGTTTCTAAAAACATATGTTTTTGTTTCATTTTCAGGCGTAACGGCAATAATATCACCATGAACAAGATAAATACAACAAGAAGTGAATAGCAGAAAGTCTGGGGAGACAGAACGGTCATTGTTTATTTCCCCTGGAAATAACAGTGAAGATGTCACCCAAGCGTTTATGGGCTTGGAGTTACAGACTCAAATATCCCAGAAAGCAACATTCCAAAACTTATCTTGGGAAGATGGTGGGCTTTGCAGAGATGACTATTTGTTTGCATATATGTTAATATGTTGCTACAAATAAATAATCCTTTTTTCCAGTCCTTCCAGTAGCGTTATATACTGTTAGAGGCATTATAGCTCTGAATACCAGTTGCTTCAATTGCAGGTAGGCAGAGTGCTGCTTTGCTTGTGTCCAGTTTGCAGGCTTCCCACAGGCATATTGGGCAGCCTCTGTGAGCCCAGGATGCTAGATGAGATAGACCATTGGCCTCATCCAGCAGGCCCACCTTCTGTTCTTAAGCTTGTTTAGATATGTCCATTTTCACCTTAAAGCAATTGGTCACCCCACCCCTGTATGTCCATTTCCTGCCACCAATGCAATATTTTGTCTGTTCCAGTCTAGCTGCTATCAGCCTCATTCCTATGAGATTTGGGGGAGATTTTGCTGAAGAATGACAGCAGAAGCCAACTTTGGTCTTTCTCCCTTGATTTCTTGTGCTCTTATTTCAGACATAACTTGGAAGGCAAGTTATGAGAGTGAGAGGTGGACAAATCAACAGGTTGCAATGGTGAAGTGGAGAAGCAGGTTCAGGGGGCCTCTTGTCAGTGCCCCCCCCCCCCCCGCTGGCATGCAATCATGCCAAGCCTTGATACTGGCCCTGCAAGACCACATATCCTAGTGCTGATCATTTTGCTTTTCATATTGTGGTTCTCCATGCCTGAATGTAGCAGATTTGTTATCGCTGAATGTATTTCTCCCCAATATTTTTAGACTTCTTATTTCCCCCCTCTTTTGATTAGGACTGAGGATGCAAGGAATACATGATAGATAGATAGATGAGATAGATAGATAGATAGATAGATAGATAGATAGATAGATAGATAGATAGATGATAGATAGATGATAGATAGATGATAGATAGATAGATAGATAGATATCGATAAATATCGATAAATAGGCAAGATCCAGTCAGTTGGGGAAAATTTCATTTTCCAAGGCCACTGAGTTTTTAATCTTATTTTTCTCCTTTGGGACACCACCCACAGTAATATCTGCAGATGGGATGGAAAATAAAGTGAAATACTATAGTTTTAAAATGCTGGGTAAATATATACCTCCATTTCGGGCTTCAATTGAACCTTCTTTTTTTTAGCTATGTTTTGCAGCTTTCTGGATGGGCAGGGTACAAAAATAATAATTATTATTCAATGGCTTTGGCTTAGAAATTGGGGAAGTAGCATGAAAGAGACCTTGAGAAAATGGGTATCTTAAAGGATCCTGTGGCTGTTGATCTTCTCTTCATCAGATCAACTTCAGTAAGAGTATTTCCTGTAGGAACAGATGAAATAAAGACACTGGGGAGGCATGTGAATCATCTGAGCATTTTTAATGGTTTGGGTTCAGTTCACATCAAGATCTGGGTGAAGGGTCTAAAGGAGACAGTTCCTCTTCTTGATGCAAATCAGTGTATCCTATTCCTCCGCTCTTCTGCCTTTATAAAACCTAACCAAAGCTCACTGTAGGAAATTAGAGAAATATTGGAATGTATTGGAAAAAAATATGCATTTATGCGGGTCTTGTGAGTGGCATTTTTCTTATGCCACTGATAGTTTGTGCAAGTTCTCAGTGTAAATGCACACACCAAAGCCTGTGGACAAAGGGCCAATCTTTTAAAATTGTTTACAAGGTTTGTAGCAAGCAGCTTTCATTGAAATAAATGTACTGGAAACAGCACAACTAGAAAATGGCACAAAGGCTATAAAGTTTGCATAAAGAATCCATTATGAAGGTGTGCCAATGGAATGATTGTTTGATGTTGCGTTACAAATGTATTGTTTATTCTTTATTTTTTAAGACTCAGTTGATCCAGTGGGGTTTTTTGCATTTAAAGAGCATAATGAAGCTGAGTTATTTCCAAGTTGTGGGAGGAAAGCAGCTCCCATTAAACATTTGTAAAGAATTATTAAAACCTGACTACTTCTTAATGCAATGCCCAGATAGATTTTATATTGGGTTTTTGATTTCGCACATATTCTTCCAATCAAATGCAATTCAAAAAACCCACCATTTTACATGCATTACCAATGAAAACAAGAAGCACAGAAACAAATGAGATAATGTTTATAATAAAAAAGCACGACGCCAAACATCTGCATTTGAGATGGACTAGCGCCATCAATTTGTTATGAGCCCAGGAGTCTCCATGCTCTTTGGCACGTGTTTTAAGGGCACATTTGTTTACTTATCAAACTGGTTTTCGTTCTTGGGCATTCTTGCGTTACTTTACTATATTGCAATTTGTATGCTACTTTTCAAAAATCAAAAGTGGCTCGTAAAAAATGGATATTGAAGACATGTGACAAGTGCAACAAAATCTTGCAGTGCTGAGTGCTCTATTTCAGTATCCAAGTCCTGCTCCATGAAATCCCATTCAATTCTGCTTCCCGACCAGTCTTCCATGGCCACGGAGCATGCTTAGTCCTCAGTAGATGGTTGGCGGCCTCTTCTCCCTTAGGGTTCCCCCCCCCTTTTAAAATGTACTTCTGTGGACCACAAGCCTGTTAATGCCTCCCTCCAGTGATTGCTAATGCTGCCCATTGGGACTGGTAGGGCAGAAGGCAGCAAAGTCAACTCAGGACTGGCCTACCTATGAGGCAAGGTAAGGCGACCACCTCGGGTGGCACGATCCACGGGGTAGCAGATTCCGATAAAGATCTTTATTCCCCCCTTGCTCCTGGTGTAGATCTTCACTCACCCCTTCTTCCCTGGCAGGGAGGGGAGCACTATTTTGTGGTTCGTCTCAGGTGCTAAAACGTCTTGGGCAGGCCCTGTGTCAGCTGTAGGTAGACACAGAACTCACGACAGACAGAGCCAGCTGGCCCATGCAGAGTTTATCTGAGCTCATTATTGTTTTGTCCCTGTTTTCCTCCCTGCTGAGTTCTACAAGGGGCAACACAGAGACTGAGGAGGAAGAAGGGGACAGACAGGCAGTACCACACCCTGCACTGTCTATAAACAGGCAGGTGGGGAACAGGCTGAGATGGACGATGCAAATCAGGTAGATTCACCTATGCGGTAGGGTGGTGCCCTGGGCTCCTTTGTGATGAAGTAGATAAAGAATGCAAACTGAATTGAATTTCATTCTCATCCCTGTGTGGTTGGTCAAGTGAGCTGTGGACTGAAAAAGGTTAGCAATCTCTGCCTTAAGCGCACTCAAAGACCTTGAGTGTGCTTATGCAAGCAAAGCATATGTTCAGCCCCTCAGAATACCATTCTCTTCCTAGGCAGAGTCTATCTGTGCTTCGCTAGCACAGAGCTTCAATAACATCCATGTTATTCATGTAGCCCTAAAGTAACTGCCAGAAGCCCAGCAGTTACTGGGACATTTCACAACATGCAGAGAAGTGCAAAATACAAAGGAAAGCTACGTTTCCATCTGCTAGGCTGGGACATGTGGATCAGATTAGTTCATATCAGAATTTGCAAGGTCCAGATTTTCCAAGCAACTCTGCAATATTACCTTTTGGGGCTTTTAAGGCCTTGTAGAGGCTGGGGTGTGGGTGGTGCTGTGGGTTAAACCACAGAGCCTAGGGCTTGCCGATCAGAAGGTCAGTGGTTCGAATCCCCGTGACAGGGTGAGCTCCTGTTGCTTGGTCCCTGCTCCTGCCAACCTAGCAGTTCAAAAGCACATCAAAGTGCAAGTAGATAAATAGGTACCACTCCGGTGGGAAGGTAAACGGCATTTCCGTGTGCTGCTCTGGTTCACCAGAAGTGGCTTAGCCATGCTGGCCACATGACCCAGAAGCTGTACGCCTGCTCCCTTGGTCAATAAAGTGAGATGAGTGCCACAACCCCAGAGTCATCTGCTAATGGACCTAATGGCCAGGGGTCCCTTTATAGGTTGCGAACACTATGCATAAAGAAAAACCTTTCCTGATATGAACCTGTCTGAGATCATCTCAGACATTTTTCTGTGTACCACCTCCAAGGGAGAGTTGCAAGCTGGAAGACAAAGCAGTGGGGCACCAATTTATAGAATGCTCTCCACAGGAAGGCCCACCTGGCACCAGCCTTGCCATCATTTCTGCCCCTGGCAAAGAGATGTTTATTTTCCTGGGCATTTGAGCAGCACCAATAACATGTTACTGTACTGTTACATTTGCTACTTGTGTGATTTTATTATTGTAGTTTTAAAACGTAGTTGTAAATCACTTTTTTTTCTTTTTAGTGGAAAGTGCCATGCAAATTTGAGAAATCTAAACCTAAAAGCTAAATCTAAGATGGCACTGGCAACAGAATCACTACGTGGAGGCAGTTTATAAGTGTCGTTCATATGGCAAGTAGATCTGGCTCAGTAGCCTCCAAGTGTTCAGGAATAAGCAACAATGGAATGTAACTTCTCCAGAGCCAAGAGATCAGTGTCTGGAAGAGTACGTGGCAAAATTATAACACTCTTTGATCATCTTGCTGCAAAGTGAGAACCTTCTTGCTAGCCTTGCATTCTCCTTCCTTTGAAATGTTTTAAGTAATAACTGTCATTACTGGTGAAATGTGTCAGCCTGACAACTTCAGAGACCTAAATTTTCAACCCATTGAAAAGAACAGAAGCAACAAAGGTCTTTCTCATCATCCCCCCTGTGTGATGCTCGTTGTAGGAGCAAAAAGGTTTCCATGCCCGTTTTGTCCTTAACATCTTCTGTTGTGATTGCCTTGAAAGGTGGTGATTAGCACTGATTTTGCTCACAAGAATTGAGCTAAGAGATCACATTTTATTTAGAGAAAGTAGACTGAGGCAACCAAAGTTGGAATACGTGAAAAGTTTCCTTCTGAGAATCCTTTTGCATACAGTTTTGGCTTGCAGAAGTGAATGCTTTGGAAATCTTTTAACTATTCCCTAATGAATGGAGCAAATATGATTACGCCACTGTTCTTTCCAGGAACTGTGAGATGCCCCAATTAGTTCTGGCTTTTGGAAGTTGTTTTAGATCCACCTTCACCACCCTGGTGCCCTCCTGATGTTTTGAAGTTGTAGACTGTGACAGTCTAGAAGATACGGAGTGAGCAGGGTTGAGGAAGGCTATTTTGCTGTCAAAACATTTCCTGGCATATTATGAAAGTGAAGAAAATGTGGCAGAGGACTGATGGCTACAGATATGCAAGATGCAGTCCAGACTCAGATGACACACAGATGAAGAAATTAAAGAGATCACAGTTTTAGGCTTGAGAACGTGAATGTGGATTTAGAACTCAGTTTTGAGTTATTGAACCACTGCAAGTAGCAAAGAAGCTAACAGCGTGACATTTGACAGGGAACAGATCAAGGTCTTAGCTTTCAGAAATCTCGTTTCCAGTTAGTACTTTTCTTTGTTAATAAGTTTGATTATAATAAGAACCTAAGGGCCAAACTACAAAAGGGGCCAGTACTCACTGAATGATCACATGACCATGCACATTTGCTTTGATGCAAAGCTCCTCCTTTGTTTAAACCAGAGTTCCCTGTTGTACCAAAACCAGGGAACTATGTTTTTAATGTAGGTCTGGTAAGTAGAATATGAAGCTGGGAACATTCATCCAAACCAGGCCCATATGTTAGGTGCATGAATGGATTGAATGTATCTGGAGGGGGGGGGGTGATCCCCTTACAACCATAACTGTAATAAACTTTATTGCGGTCCAACGACCCAGAACATAGATACAGAATAAAATACATACTCATACAGACAACCCCCCAAGGAAGAGAGACCGAAGCGTTATTTGTTTAAGCATGGATATGTTGAAGGCTGATCGCCAAAGAATTGATGCTTTTGAATTATGGTGCTGGAGGAGACTCTTGAGAGTCCCATGGACTGCAAGAAGATCAAACCTATCCATTCTGAAGGAAATCAGCCCTGAGTGCTCACTGGAAGGACAGATCCTGAAGCTGAGGCTCCAATACTTTGGCCACCTCATGAGAAGAGAAGACTCCCTGGAAAGGACCCTGATGCTGGGAAAGATGGAGGGCACAAGGAGAAGGGGACGACAGAGGACGAGATGGTTGGACAGTGTTCTCAAAGCTACCAGCATGAGTTTGACCAAACTGCGGGAGGCAGTGGAGGACAGGAGTGCTTGGCGTGCTCTGGTCCATGGGGTCACGAAGAGTCGGACATGACTAAATGACTAAACAACAACATGTTGACAATCATACCTGCAAATGGGTTGGGGGATCAGAATCCTTGAACTTGGATAATGATTCATGCTTTCCTGGATGGAGGGGTGAGTTCATGCATTTAGAAACTAGGCTACTGCAAAACTGTAAAACTAACATTCATTGTCAGTTCCTGGGAGGGAATGTGGTCCTCAGTCTGAAAAGGGTCGCCCTCCTCTGTTATAGCAGCTTCAAATAATATCAGCTTAATGCTCCAGAGCAAAAACAGAACCACAACCAAGAGAAGACCACCAGATAAACATCATTTAAATAAGAAATGTTTTTCTTTCTTTCCTGCTTCCATAGCAGAAATCTAGCCATGGAGAGGACACAGAGGTGTGGGCAGTCTCCACATGTCTAGGCAGATGGCAGTTCCCAAGACAGAAAGAGTTAATTTGGAACTTGAGGCAGAAAATCTCACAATAAAATCTCCACTTTCTGGATAAAAATATAGTAGTAATTGATTACTAGATTACTAAATAACAAAGACTCGGCTGCCCTTTCACAACACCCAGAATCAGTTGCCTGAGGTGGCAATCTCATTCTAGCCCTGCTTCTGTGTGTATTTGATGTGTGGTCTGGGCACAAATGAAGTGAATTTTTGTGTCTCCTTGGGGACTTTCTTCTGCAAAACACCTCAGGGACTTTCTTCTGGGGAAAAATACTTGGGAAAGGTTATCTTGTTACAACATCTGTAGTTGTCATTGGGAGTTTCCTCCTCAACTAGAATGGGTGTTTGGATGAGAATCCATGACAAAATAATTCTCTCAATCTTTTGGCCAGCTCTCCTCCCAGGCGGAGAATTTCATTTTCTAGAAGATTCTGTTCCTTCTGGAACACCGGCAAGAAGCCAATTCTTTGTGTGCTAATGGTCACATGGGCAGAGACTTGGCACTCTCTCGTCATGTGAGAAGCTACTGCTGAGTATGGCTTTAATCCCCGACCAACGCATGGATCATATCAACAGCTCTACAAAGCAACAATAAACACAGATACTTAATGGAAAGAAAATTCTCATTAGACTTTATGGATTCCTTTTTCCTAAGGAAACCTTATATGGTTTGGCTCATGACTGTTGCTTGTCAAATAAATAGAGAATCTATGAGAGTTTTTATTTTTTTAAAAAAACTAAGAATATTGTTTCTCTTCTGAACAAGATGTACATATGGAACCTGTTAATTTATTTGGAATTTTATAATGGTTTATCCATTTTGACTAAATGCTTCCCTCCCCCTTAGTGTTCCATTGACCTTTAATATAAATAAACATTAAGCAAACAGAAAAATAAAACAACATTCTCCAAATTCTACAGCTTTCTCTTGTGCTCAAAGTCTTATTATTCACTTCCTGTCAAAAGAACTTTGACGTTAACTCTAGTATATAAACAGTCCCTGAAGCGCAAGAGCATTTAGTTCAGCAATTTGTTGAAAGGGCTTTTTTGAGTAGTGATGACTTGCAAGCAGCAACATAATGGAGCAGCGTTCACCAACATGGTGCCCTCCATATGTTAATGGACTACAACTCCAGTAGCTCCCAGCCTCATCTGGAGGGCACCAGGTTGGCAAAGGCTGTAAAAGAGGGTTATAAAATTGTGTGTGATGTAGAGAAAGTGAATGGAAATAAGCTTCTAGAAGAACTTGGGGTCATCCAATGGCGTTGATGGTTAGTAATTTCAGGAAAGATAAAGGAAAGTACTGTTTCACGCAATCCATTAATCTGTGGAACTCACAGTCATGAGATATGGCAACAGCCACTAACTTAGATAACTTTAAAAGGGGAAACAGCAAATTCCTGAATGTCCCACAATTCAGCTTCAGTATTTGACTCCAAGTTCCAGCATTATGAGAGAGGCTTCCCCACACCATTCCTGGTTTTAGACATCTCTATCATGCCTCCTTTTGCTTCCCATTTTTCGTAAAGAAAAGAACCCCAAATGTTGTGACTTTCTTTGCAGAGGAATTGCTCCAGCCCCTTGATCATTTTGGTTGCCCTTTCGAGAAGCTTTGCCAGCCATGCAATATTCTTTTTAAGGTTAATTGTGGTCATACCACAGAGTTGTGTAATAACATGCTCATATTGGCAATTTCAAACTCCTTTCCTAAGTGCCATACACTGGGTTGCCATCTTTATCAAGCTCTCCAGTACGATCCCAAGGTCTCATCTGCCAGTGCTATGGTTCCAAGTCTAATTGAGGGTCTCTTGTTTTAAAGTTGACGAAAAAGATCACAGACCCGCTATGTCACCTGCAATCAAACTTTTAGGACTGTAGGCCTCTTGCACTAGCAAATGGGCGAGTTTTAACGTTGCACAACAGAGGAATCCAATGGAACAGTTGCACTAGCAGAAACATGTCAGAGAACAGATTGCACAATCCACCAGGGAACAAAGTTACCAGCAACCTGTCTGTGCATTCCCTTGCACAAAAAAATGGTCTGCTAGGGCAAAACATTTTGCTGGTGGAACAAGTGTACTGCTAAGTGGCTTTAACTTAGTGCCACATTGGAGACAGCCCAAAATGTTGCAGTGCAGGGTCTCTTGATCAGGATTCCAGCCAGCCAGCTATTCCATCTTCCAGGATACCCTATTCCATTTCCCCATCCCTCTGTGGTTTTATGTTTCTCCCCTCTCAACTGTCAGGCAGTTAGTGGCCACTGGGCATGCTCAGTCCTTAGTGGGTTGTTCTGTGGTTCTCCCTCTTACTCCCCCCCCTAAAATTTTCTCTTTTTATCCTTCTGCAAACCCTGAGGTTTCACCAAGCCTGTTATCATCCCACACCTCACCCCCATACATGAGTAATGCTGTTTTGACTACATAAGGACCTGCACACAATGAAAGATTTTGCTGTAGGATGTGCAGTGTGTTTTTATGTAGGGGAGCACACCAGCACGCTACCCTTCGCCTCCAGCCTAAAGTGGATCAGCCCAGGATCTGTTTTTCCTGGGGAGAAACTGTTTGTTGGGACTTACAGGGCTCCTCATGATCCTAACACCTGCTTAATAAAATTCAGGATGTCTTATGCCTGAGAGTAGGAATGGAAGTGTTCACGTTAGCTCAACTTCTAAATAATGCCTTTTCTATAAGCAGTTTTTTTAAAAAAACAACAACCCCAAACAAACAGAAAATACCTTTAGAAGCTACAATCCACATTCCCTTGCCTTGCCTTGTTTTGCAGTTTCTTTTTAAAATGCCCTTGTTTTCTTCAGGCTGTACTTTTAATTACTTGATTTGACTTCTACACTTGTGTTCCTTTGCTGGCCCATCAAACCTCTGGCAAGTGCAGGAAAAATATCCTCTGGTAGATTTTGATGTGTGCTTGAAAGATGGAAAAAAAATCTTTTCTCATGGCCTCTCGTCCCTAGAAATCTGCAGGTCTCTTTATCTTGGCAGCAGGCCAAGGATCACCAAGATGGACCATTTTTCTTGGCTCTCTCCCACCCAACAACTTTCAGCCATATGAAAGCAGGAGTAAAGGGGGGGGGGGGAGGCACATGCAATGTTTCCTTACCTCTCCCCACTCCTGCAAGTCCCCAGCTGCAGGGAACTGGCCACAGCTCTCTGCAGAGTGAATTCCATATGAAAGGTTTTCATCTGAGGGTGGTTTCCTAAACAAATCCAGAATTAGGGCTAATGTTAAGGTTGCATCACTCCTGCAGCTACTGAGTGCTTTCATTAGGGACATCAAAGCGTCACCATTAATAGAATTAATATGTGCAGTTTGTGTTGCATGCATTAGATACGTGCTGCAAAATTAGCATCTTCCAAGGTGGGGGCCACCATCTAAATCGACCGGAACGACACATCTGTGGTCCACCTGGCAGCAATTATCACTGGCCCACACTTCTCAGTGCTTTTCCATAGCACGGAGACATTCCTATGCAGTTGCTGATTTTAACAGCTGGGTTAAAGTGGCCCTGCTATGGCGTGGTCCCACCCAACACTCTTTCCTACTGTCCTACAAAAACATCACCAAAACCATTGCACTCATATTCACTTGCTTAACAGGAAGTATAAAAATAATGTGCAGCATCTGTTTTTCTTGTTTTGTTTTGCTTTTAAAGAATCCTCATGATATCTTCTTGTGGACAATACTGTTCACCAGGAATGAACTGTGAAGAATATGAATCATTTCAGCACGCTGGAGCTATTTTCTAAGATTCATATCAAATTCATCTGCGGAAAAAAGAAAAGAAACTGCTTGGCTTATAACAAGGGCATTTCTCAGCCTGAGGGCCAAAGTCTCTCGTTATCAAGTTTTTGGGGTCCACATGCCAGTGGTGAGTGTAATGAGGGACAAGTTGGTGGAGCCAGAAACAACAGTCACTCCATTTCTTTAATAGACTACATACTACACTAACAGTTTTTTTGTCTCCCACCTAGGCAATTTAGGGTGTGTTCACATTACTGCCTTAGAGCTCAATGAAGTTGTTTCCTCACACACCTCAGTATGTTTCGATGCACTGTTTACATAAGCATGGCTTCATAGGTGTCAGATTCATTTCTGGTTTTCATACACACCAGCGTGAGTTGACAAGCAGGGATGCCTTTGCAAAGGGGACGAGGATAGCCTGATCACTATAGTCCATGCACTGTAGTCCAACCTCAAGGCTGGATTTACTGCAATTAGCTATACGTGGGGCTGCCCTTGGACCTGGTGCAGAATGTGGTGGCCAAACTGTTGATGGGGCACCTAGATGACAACATGGGACAACATGGTCAAAACACTTGTACTGGCTGCTCAACTACTACAGAGCTAGGTTGTGGTAACTTATGTATTTTTTACATAAATCCATAAGTTATGTTATCGTTATGTTCTTCCACCCCATTCATTTCAAAGGAAACATAATGCAAATAGTGATGGATGTGTGTGTAATCAGTTACATGCCATTAGTGGACAGAAAGCAGCAGCAACTGTAGCAGCAAATACCAATTGTGTTTTCTGGGTTGATTTCCATTTCGGGCATGGGACAAATAAGTGGACATTGGCAATGTCCAGTCCCATTTCTGTTTTCATTGAAATTCTTCTGACATCCCCAGATAACAGTGGCATCAGGCAATGTGTTATAGTGTCCTCCATGCAAACAAATCACCACGATTTCTCAATACACAGTGGCATTGTATAACCTCTGCACAAATTCTGTGCAAACATATCAGGATGGTCAATAAACAGGTTGCCTGGAAGCATCCACAGGCAACATGATAAAGCACACACATGCTACATGACTGATGTGCTGGCATTACAAACAGGGAACAGTCTCAGGAACAGATTATCTCCCCCCCCCTGCTCTCCGACGAAGGTTGTATTGTACTGGCGGTACATCATTCATCACTAGGAGACATCCATTTTTAACAGCTCCTCTGTGGTTGTGTAACTCTAGCCTTGATGTTAAAAGAACAACAGAGACCTCCTCTTGCGAGGCCGCAAATCAGGATAATGGCACCAAGCACTGCTTCAAATGTCAAAGGTGCTGCTGCAATCTGATAAAGAACATTTATATTTGCATAGCTCAAAATGTGCTGAGATTGTGGATATGGTGGCTCAAAAGAATTTCCACAGACCTCTAAAAGTCTGCCTTCCGAGGCCACTGAGTCTCGAGTCTTAAGCTGCTGGGGTTTTTTTTATATATAAATTATGTCACCTCCTGCTGTTGTACTGATGACTTGATTATTTAATTCAATTGTTTTTATGATTTGCTTTGAGTGTGTTGCTACTCATATTTTGTCGTCAGGGTGAGAAGAAAGAGAAGAAATAAAATAAATGCTGTGCTGTGTCAGTGTCTAAAACAGTGGTTTCCAGCTTCCCTGCCCCCACAGACCATTTGGAAATTGCCAAGGGTCTTGACCGGGGCTTTTTCCAGCTGGAACTCACTGAAACTCAGTTCCGGCCCCTCTCAGGTTTGCACCATTGCCATTCTAAGAGAACAAGGGAGGTGTTTGTGGTGAGCTCTGGCACCTCTTTTTCTAGAAAAACAACACTGGTCTTGGTGGACCACTTAATGATTTTTCTGACTAGTTTGGGAACCCCTGGTTTAAAACATTTGAGGAGAATCTGCATTTCTCCAGATGCTGCCTGGAACTGATGGGATATCAAGGGCCACAACTTCCCCACACCTGTTCTAAAGGAAGAAAATGGAATAGACAATGGATTCACAAAGAAAGGCTTGCTCATTTATTTCAAAATAAAAACATCACCTTTCTTCCTGTTTCTGGTGTTTTTCTACAGCTTTGCCTTACAATGTCTCTAGTTTCATAGCACTGCACAGCTGGATGGAGCACTCCTTGAAAGGTCATCTTGTCCACTTCTCTGCACAGAGACAAGATTCGCCATAACCCAAATCCTGGGTTGATTTTCATCTGAAGCCTAAACAATCTGTTGCTAGATAAATAGGTCACACATTACATGGAAGATCTGTTCATGAATCCTTTCTTAATGAAAAACAAGTGGGTCTGTTGGAGTGGTAATACATTGATAATCAATGGTTTTGTATTGCTATAGAATCTGGCAGTTCAATATGCTACTAATAATAGTGGGTTATGATTGCCTTTATCATATTTCCTGAATGTTCTTAGACCTATCCATAGCTTTTATATAATGTGTCAACAGCATTAACATATGATTTATTAATCATTAAGATATATATATATATATATATATATATATATGCTTTCGTAGATTTTTATATATACACATACACATACAGAGAGAGAGAGAGAGAGAGAGAGAGAGAGATAGATAGTAGCACACTATGGTGAATCATTAGGAGGGACATAATGTCTACTAAGTATACTGGTTCATGCTCTCCAAAAGCAGGGTTAAGCAGCAGGAAGAACAAGGCACGGGTGCCACAGAGCCCTTTCACAATCTAGACAGGTAGGACCTCTAGGCCATACCAATGAATTTGAATTGGATTGATTCTCTTTCTAGCCATTTATCCTCCTTCCATGCTGTTTTAAAGAACAGTGGATTTATCTGAACATATACAAATGAACATATATGATGCGTGTGAGCTTTGAGTTCTGTGAATTCTGAAGGAAACTGATTTGATCCATGCCACCTGGACGTCCTCAAATTTTGAAATTTAATTCTTCTCTCAAAAACATATCAAAACATGTTTAAAATGTGTATTTTAGGGTGACATATGTTTAGGAATGTGTACATTGAAATGAAACAATGTAGTTAAATATGATTTCTGTTGCATTTTTAAAATTGCAGATTAATGCAGAAATAGGATGAAATGAATGAATATATACAGTGTTGATACAACCCAGAAATGGACTGACCAGTCTACCCCTCATATGAATTAAGCCATAGTTTTCAACAATTTCCTTGCATCAGGCCCCTATATTTCCTTCTGTCCAGAAACCCAACCACACAGATGTGGAACTTGCTGAGTAAGTGCTGCAAAGGTTGCTGTAGCAGAGATCACTATTATGGATTTATAGGTGCTGTAGAAGTCACAGCTGTGTCAGTCAAGGGCCAGGCTTTGGGTTTTTATTATCTGCTTTGAGCCCAAAAGGGATGTGATTCTTTCGGGAAAGATGAGCAGAACATTTCTGTACATATATATAGAAGGGTCTCTCCTTTTCCGGCAGCATAGATTGAACTTCCAGTAGCATAAGAAAGATAAGCTCACGTGATTTATGATAACATTTAAAGGAATTCATCTGATAGCTTAAAAGCTTTCTGTATAATAATGTTAGTTCCTTCTAAGTCCTAAATAAGCTCTCTTTTTCTAGTTAAAAATGTATGTTTGTGAACCTGCCAGCACCAAGGGGACATGGATTCTCTGTGCAAAGGCTGAACTGCACAATTGAGTGGCATTTCTGGTGACATGCTCAGGGGACTCAGAATGGTGGTTTCATAAATTTAAAATAAAGCATGTTGCTCAGTCCTTTAAAAAAAAATGGTTTCTTGTATGCTCCTCTGAAACCAAAGATATTGATATGTTCTATCCTGCAGGGAAATCAATAGCAAGCTTAATCACAAATTAAATAAAAACTAACAGTGACTGACACTGCATAGCAGCATTTTCTGGAGGAACTCTACCAAGTTTTATGGTTCTGTTGTGAAAGGGCTTCCTAAAATCAATACCACCTTTGTAGAAAATTGCAGCAGTGCCATATAGGGAACGCAGCATGTGCAGGAATTTCTTTAGGAAGAGGGATTGATTGTTAAACCTATTTGAAAATTGTAGCTCCGACAGGGAACTATGGGGTCTCCAAACTACATTCATCACTCTTAACCAACTACAGCTCCCAAAATTCTTTGGTGGAAACCATGACTGTTTAAAGCGGTTTCATTGCACTTTAAACGTATAGCATGAATGTGGCCCTAGTTTCCCACAGTAGTACCTCAAGTTGACATACACTCCAACACAAAGCGGCCAAAATCTGGGTCATCATTTCCTGGTCTGAAATCTTGTGTGAGTCATGTGACCAGTGCTAGATCGTGGACCTGAAAAAGGCACTTTTGGGAGGCATGGTACCCCAAAATATATATTTTGGGGCACCACTCAAGGTCGCAGACCCAAAAAACTTTTTCCACAGTGTATTCTTGGTCTGAAATTGTGTGAGAACAAGGCGGCCAAAATGGCTGCCATACTCTCACAGGATGTCCTGGTTTTTCTAGAACAGTTGATGGCTATGAGTTGAGCCACTCAAGCAGTGGTGTGTCGTTAAATCTTTCATAGGGCTAGTGGTGCTAGCATGCGATGGGTGTGGGGGATTGATGTCATGCATGTGACATTGTGACATCCTGACATCGTGCATGTGAGCATCATGCCTCCCTAAGCCAGGCAGAAGCTTCCCAGGCTTTGTGAAGGAAGTGCCAGAGCTCTGACAGGATGCTGGAGCCCTACTTCCTCCTTCCAAAATCCAGATGGGCTTTGGAAAGATGGCAGGATGGATCTCATGGACCCATGAGAACCTCAAGGCTGTCACACTGTCAAGCAGCTAGACCCTCGATATACTATGGCAGCATGAGAAGGAAGGAAGGAAGGAAGGAAGGAAGGAAGGAAGGAAGGAAGGGGTATTTGTTGGACCATTTAGAAACTAACATTATGCACAACTGGATACTTGGCAGAAGGTAATGGCATTCAAGAGTCGTGTGTCAGTTGCGTTTCTGCCTCTAATGCCTCTGGGTTGCCTTTTGCGAGCAATTTGTGAATGGTAGCTGCTGAAACAAGACCAGCCATACATATTTCACGGCAGACTATTGAACACGGCCACGATAAAATCTGATTTTCATAGCAAGGATAAATAATAAACAACAACAAGGAAAAGCTGTTAGTACACACTGCAAGAAGACATGCTTGAGGGTGTTTTCTAACAATTGGGTTATTTATAAATGGCTCCTTTCTTACGTGGCTTAAGAGTTTTGGAAGCTAGCAGAGAAGCATTGTCTGCATAGAGAAATGGTGAAATAAACCCCCTGGTAGGTGAGAGAGAGAGAGAGAATGTTCATTTCGTGCAGATACATGGGAAACAGATGCTACCTGTTCACAGAGCACTTAAGCAGAGCCCTGCAGAGATTTATATGAGAACATGATGAATGTATATATCTCTGAATTAAGGGCTCTAAGAGAAAAGGCATGGAAATGATTCAATTAAATCAGAGATGGACAGCTTTAGTCAGTTCCTTATTTTGTTTGTGGACACTGCACTTTTATCCAAGCCAGGCTTTCCCAAGATAGTGCTCTCCAGAAACTTTTTTGGGGGTGTACAACTCACATCATCTCCCTGACCACCAGCCATGCTGGTTGGGACTGATGGGAGTTGCATTCCAAAACATCTGGAAGGTATGAGGTTGGGGGAGGCTGATTGAGCCTGTAGTGGCCCTACCAAATGATAATCAGGGTACAATAAACATTTTGTCTTCCTTCAATTTACAAGGGAAATAATTTGTTTTCTCTTTGGGGGTTTTGTCCCCTCACTTACACTAGGCTTACAGTCTGCCCCCCCCCATAACTGAAATTGTGCAAAGTGGGGAGCACCTTCTAAAAAGCCTCCGAATGTCTGATTTTTTCCTGCTCTCCGGCTCTCCTTCCCACTCTCTCCCCAAAATATCTGGAGTTGAAGCTCTGGGGCTGGCTGGAGGATGCATGGGAAAGTAGCTGCTGCTGCACTGCCCCAACTATCAGCTGTTAGGCAGGGAAGCTGAACAGTCTTGGTATACTGCAGGCATGTCCAACTGGTCGATCGTGATCAACCAGTCGATCGTGGGGGTGTCTGAGGTCGATTGCAGTACCCTTCCCCCCAAAGAAAAACCCTCCCTCCCAAAAAGCTCAATAACTTTGGCCAACCCTCCCCTAAAAAAAGCTAAACAACTCCTGGCAATGGCAATGGGAAGATCACAGCCGGTCTTTTTATACTGTGAGTAGATCACAGTCTCTTGGAAGTTGGACGTGCCTGGTATACTGGATACCAAGGAGGAAAGACCTCCCTCCTCAGAACACAACATCTATACATAGCACACCAACAGGGTAAGAGAAAAAGGGAGGTGCTCATGGCAAGTTCCGGCACCTCTTTTTCTAGAAAAATAGCAATGGTTAAGAGTTGGCATCTTATCAAATAAAAAAGAGAGGAAATGAAGCTAAATATTTTGTATTCTAAGAACCACACAGAAATCTCAGAAGAAGGGGCAGGCAAAATATTTGCTTTGTTTTGCCAGTGCCTTAGAGCCAGTCTCTTATCTTTCTACAAGCATTAGTTTAAGCCTGCTGGCATACTACAGTTCGCACTAGTCTGTGATCTCTCTATTGTCTGACCCAAAGAGCCTTCCTATTACACTGAAACTTATTTAAGTTCTTCTGTTTCCGTAGTTCAGTGATGGGAAGGCTGTGCAATCTGTAAGGATCGTTATAGTGAATCATGTTTCTCTGAATCTTCCAAATTTTATGCATCAACAAAATCTGTCTCCAGTTCCTCCTTGATTTCCAGTAGTCCAGAAAAACTGGAGAATGTTTACTGAGATATTTTCCAATTCTCCTCATTCCAGTTGTATTCAACAGCCAATGTTGTCAAAAGGGTCAGAATATAGACAGGAAGAGAGAGAAACAGGTTGGCTGAACTATAAATTCTACAATTTATGTCTTTGCTCTTCCTCATCTGAATGGGGGGGGGGAAATAGCACTCTCTTCTCCTCCTTAAATTATTTTCATAATTATCATTTGCAGCCCAAATCAAGATGACTAGGGTGCAAACTGATGCCCCCAAACTCTGGAGAATCATTTGTATAATGTTCCCAGAAATAGCTGCCTTTAACTTTTCAAAAAGTTAAAGCAGAATATATGTATGCTTCTGGGCATGTGAATTCAATCGTTGCTTTCCCAGTTTAGCATTGTGAAGCTCAATTCCAGATTTCCTTATTTCCTTTTCAGTTCCAATAGGTCCCCTTTTTCATATATTGTCCTGTTCCTCTGTTATCAGAAAATCCACTGTTACTGTACACACTTAATAAGGTTTATTGCATTACTGCCCTTCAGGATTAAGGTATTGATTTCATTATTACTAACACATTTATAAAAGACCAACGATGTTGTCTATTATCCTGCCATCATCCTCTTGTCTACATGCAGCTTTAAGCAACTGGCATGGTGTTAATCATTGGCTTCCTGGATATTGTTAATTTGATTCCACATAGTGTTTATTGCTGTTGGTTCTTCTCAAGCATTCTTGTCAGTGAGGCAATTTCTAGGAGCTATAAAATGATTCCATTACCACTTAACGTCATGTCTGCTTACAGGGCTCCCCCGCTTTCTCTCTCTTTTTTTACAGTTACAGGTGGCCGAGTGATAACAGCATACAAACACAATGCAATGCACAAGATTTAATCATCCAAAGCAAGCCACGACTATTATATAAAAAAGTGAGTCACAACAACACAGCAGCTCAAAACTAAGTGCTGACATCATTCCCTTAATTTATATTTTATACCTATAGCAGAAAGAATAAAAAGGAATTGTTCGTCATGGGGTAGCCTATAGATATGCTCCAAGACTGATATGACCATGTTTATTCCAGCATCGTTCTGCTGGATTTAGAATGGGAAAAGAAGTTGAGGCAGCAAACACTAATTTAAAGAACTATAGAGACCTACACAGATAATCATTGTATAGATGAACTTCCAGAAGGAAGACAGGAAGACAGTGAGCCTGACCTTGACTTCAATGAATGGGAAAGAGTATGTACAAGAACCTATTTGTGAACCTTCCCATGCACAGATTGCTCAAACATGTGATCTGTACTCTCAATTTTGCAGGGTTCAAATCAAACATTCTCAGACTACACAGAGCGTATGGGCAAGCCCTTTTGCACAAGTCCCAATCAAATTATAGAGGTCAAGGGTGGGCCTGAAAGTGGCCAACCAAATTTCCCTTCAGGTTTGCTGATGCAACTAAATTGTTCAGGATGGTTAAAACAAAAATAAATCACTTGCAAAAAGTTTGTATTAATAGATAGTCTTGAAAAAGTATTCCTTTTTAGGTCCGTCCCCCCCCAAAGTAGGCTATCTAAATTTGTATCTAATAATTACCAAAACACACTGGAGATTAGAATGGAATTCACTTCCTAATGCAAATAGTTCAACTGAATTAAGTGGCTTTGCCACTTAAGTTCATTTAACTGAACAGCTACCTACCAGATTGGAACATTCCCATCATACTTTTCAAGCCACTTCTAAATATTTCATAATTTGGAGTAGCCTTGTATTTTGAGGGCAAAACTAGAGGCCACCGCATTTAAAGGCAACAACAGAGATGAACTCTGCACTGTGTTGCACACCGAGCTTTTAAGACACCCCACAGAGTTTTCCGTTTGTTTGCAAATCAGACCATTTACAAATCAAGGAAGTGGAACAGACACTTATTTCTGAACTTCGGTGTTATTGGCTGCCCTTGTGTAAATTAAAATCCTCATTTGCTTTCCGTTCTGAAATTGCTGCTACTTTGGGATGTTGCTCATGCTTCTTGCCTTCTTAGCTCTTTAACTTTGGTAATTAGTGAGCCAATGATGGTAAATAATTAAATTGATGTGCACTTTACACTTATCTAGCTCATTCAATCTAAGGGCTATGCTTTGCCACTTACAGATAATGTTCTCGTCATCACAGCAGAAGGAAGTGCATTTCGTTCCCTCCAACATTGTTTTCGCCATGTAATGGGCTAAAGTATAAGAGCATGATGTTAAGCATCTAGATCTTGATAATCCAGAAAACATAACATGCTGTGGCTGCTTTGGATCTAAGTGCTGGTAGGTAAGAATTTTTCTCTGTTTTTCACTGTCTCTTCTTCATCATGCTAGCTAGAGTGCAAGCGTGAGCGGTTGTTGTCCCCACCCCACCCCCATGTTATATATGATATATCTAGATTGGGGCAATTTCTTGATCCTGGGCACAATGAGAATAGAAGTGAATGACAGCTGCCATACTTGAAAAAGTCTGGCAGTGAATGTGAACATACAGGTGACTCTCAATTTATGAGAGGGTTATGTTCCAGGGATAGCGCATAAAGCCAAAATAACATACAGTCAAAACACCTTGGGTTCAGTGGTGGTTGGGATTGCCAAAGTCTTTTTTCTTGCCCCCCTTTTTATATTTTCTGCCAAGTGTGTAAAGCTGAATGAACACAAATTAAATATTTGCAAGTTGTGAGTTACCTGTAATAAAATGCCCAGGATTGACTGATTACATTTTTTAAGTGTGAAAGGGGAATCTTGACATTGACTGTGGGCAAGCCAGCTACTATTCCTTCCTTACCACCTTGCCATCTGTAAAACAAGGCAAATGAGTAATGTTCCAGTTATGATTTTAACAACTAGCGTATTTTAACATCATGTTGTTTAAGGTCCTAAGTTTTGTGTGCCTGAATTCTGAAGTTACAAAAAGTGAAGCTTGCTAACGAAAACTGCACAAAGCCAAACATATACAACTCAAGGAGTACTGCATGCTCAGAGCATTATATTACCTTGACTGTGCTATTTGCTACACATTTTCCCCCTGTGAAAAGGATCTCACTAAATTCTCACCTCCCCTGACTGCTAAGCATGAAGCTGCTAATCTGGAATAAAGCTCTCAAACAATAATGGAAAAGATAAAGACTGAGAAAGTTAACGGCTGCAACATCTACTATGGGTCTCATCCCACAGATGCCTTAGTCTTATCTAGCGCAACCTTCATTCTGTTGGCACAGCTCACTGTTGTTTCAATTACATTGGAGCCACCGTGTTACTACTTTACCTGCTGTCTGAAAGATACATTTGGCTAAATCTCACCTGCTGAAGAATTGCATGGAGGAAACGGTGCATACTAAACTAACAGTGATAAAAACTATGTCTAGCCAAAAGAAGCTTAGTGTTGATCACCTGCTGGTTTTGACAGTGTGAGATTATTTAGTGAGTCATTTAATGGTGCCTCATTCTGTGGACCACAGAAGCCCTACAGTGAGATTCACTGGCAGCAATAAAGGCCAAATTGTGCTGAGGTTATCAGTCTACTAGATAAGAAATTTCACTCATTTGCCCAGATCTCCTAGGAGTATCAGTCTAACCCAAATTCCTCCTTCTTCCAACTAGCAAATACTTTCCATTCACCAAGCAGGATGCTATTGCTTCTTACCTTCCCATCCATCATTGCTTTCTTCATTTCTCATCATCATGATTCCAACAAATTTCCAAGTGCCAAAAAGCAAAGCTGAAGATCAAAGTGAGTTATCATGTAAAGGAGGATGAACATATTTCTGCAGCTAAGAGGTGGAATGACTTTCCTTGGAAGTATTTTATTACTAGAGCTATAAGGCTTGATTTGGGGGGGGGGGGGCATCGAGTCAATGTGTAGGTGAGTATAAGAAAAAATTGCAGATCAAACTGCCAACTAGGAAATGGAAAAGCATAAACTTTTCCAACATGTTTTAAAAGCTGTCTATAAAGTCATAAGGCTCACATGGTTTCCCCCCACCTGTTGTAGTCAAGGTTTTAGGGCAATATCATTATTGGGTTAACCAAGAAACTTTGCAAATGCAGATTCATGGTGTTACCACCCCTTCCACTCCCAAACTTTAAAAATTGTGCATCACTCTGTGATGTTTTGGTTGGCCTGAGAAAGGTATTGTTCCAATAAGAATTTTGGGGTTTTCTTATGGGCCAACATGGCTACCTTTACAACTTTCCCTTTACAACCCTGAACCTTGTTTTCAGGGATTCCTATGATCACAGCCCCCACTTTCCCCAAAGCAGGGTTGCAATGAAATACAGCACTGTATCATTTTGGGTTGGGCCTATTTTATTTATTATACGACATTTATACCCCACCTTTCTTCTCTCAAGGAACTCAGAGCAATGTACATGTGGTTTCCAGTTGGGCACTCATCAAAGCACAAACCAGACTCAGATATGCTTAGCTTCAGCAAGATGGTGGCTTTTTGTGCCTTCAGACCACACCCAAGGCACAACTTGAGTCCCCAATCCAATTGTCATCAAGTAATCACTTGAAGGTTAGGCTTTTTAAGGTTTCGCATGAAAACTGCAAACACATGGCTGATTTTTGAACAATTCAAATATGTTTTTATTACATACTATCTTTCTGTATGCATCAATTTGTCTGGGCCTCCTTATTTCCTAAGGGACAACCCAATACCATTTGTTAGAATAAATGACAGATGCACAGAGAGCTCAAAGAGAATAAAGGAAGATGTTAATTGTTGCGTGAGCCTTCCCCTCTCCCCATTTTAATAAGTCAATTGACTTATATGCACCAGAGAATCTTTGCTTTTAAGTGAATAGCATGCTTTGGAGCAGATGAAAGAGATTAAAATATCTATCTTTTGGAAATTGCATGTCCTGTTTTTTGAGAACTTCAAATATCCACCCACACTGAGGCCAGCATGGAAACATCTGAACTTTATTCCATCAAATATTGAAAATTAAAGCACTTTTAAATAACTATTCAAGTGATTCCTCCCTACCCCCATATGCAGTGTCTTTTGTTTTTTTAAATGTTTTTTTCTGTATTCTGCAGAAGAGAGAAAAAGCTGATTTGAAGGAAGACAGATGGGCCAAACACGTGGTAGTTGTTGGTGGGTTCAGAATGATCACCATGTTGAAAGGTCACAAATGTTACTTATTAGCCATATGACTTTTATGAGTAGTAAAAATGAACCACCAGCTCTCAAAGGGAATCTTCCAAAGACAAGAAGCATTCTGTTTAATTACGGGTGGTCACTTAGTATGCATGGAGAGAGAAAAGAATGTATAAATGAAACAGGATGGTGTAAATAGTGGTGTATATGAGCAGGCTATCTGATGCATTGTGATGAGCCCCTTGCCTAGGTCATTAGGCTGCAGTAACTGGAACTGATCCACCACACTCAGATGGTATGTCAGACACGTGGACAGATTCTGCAAGAACAATGGCGTCAATATCATTTTGAAGGTGAGCAACTTCATGCTCAAAGTGTGCTGCAAGCTGATTGCCTGCAAGTCACATCATGTTCATTGTGCTGATGGTAGGTAACTCAGGCTCACTGGATTGCCTTGAGCAGGAGATCTTTATGCTATGACACTGTACAATAGGAAGGACTGATTTGCAATTCTTGGTTCAGCACAACTTTAGCTACAAAAAGGAACATCTGCCAGTGCTTGGTTTAAGAGCTTAGTTCACATATGCACCTTCTTCCCTTGGCGACTTGCATGTGTGAATTAATCTCAAATCATAGCAACAACTTTCATATCATGTAGTGTCATCGCAAAGCCAATGCTTTTCAATGGGTCAGTTGATCATTAAATAGCAATGAGAAATCCAGTGGTGCCAATGCATGACTGACCTTGCTCTAATGCCCTCTTAAGATGGCAAGAAAAATCCCACAAGTACTCTAAGCAATGCGTGCTATACTCAGAGACCTGTGGGCAGATGTGCACACCAAGAGGTTAAAACAATTTCATATTCAATTTCACACATTTATCCTCTGGTGGATTACATTGGGATAACCCAATGAGCCTCCTTGAAGGAGAAATGAGATGCAAAGCAATAGATCTCCTTTTCCAGTCTAAGGTCCATATTCCCTCATGGGCAGATTTCCAGGGCCCGCATGGCTGTGGTAAGTATGGCCAGATGCAAAAATGGTTGGGCAGAGGTAAAAGTGGGCAGAACAATGGATGTGACTCTTACCTTTGTACAATAAGCTACATTTCAGCCATGCAAAAGTTTCCATACCCATATCTCTTCATCCTCCACCCAGCAGGGAAGAGGAATGAGCAGTTCACAGACATATCCCAGCCAGGCAAAAGTAATGGATGAGGGAGGAGAACATGCCCAGGAAGGGGGCATGGGCAGGGAACAGACCTGAGGGTCAGAAAGAGAGTGTGATGGCCTGGGAATCTGATTCAGAGGCTGAACCGGAGGAATCCCAGCCTGCACAGGAGTCCCCGCCTCCAGGGCCGGCTGAACTGGGGCAGGGCCTTGATTCTGAAGCGCCTGCACCTGTGCCGGATCCTCAGGAGCAGGCACCAGGTGAATCCACTCTGGCTCCAGAGTAACCCTTCAGCCTCTCCTGAACTGCAGAGGCTCAGGGCAGAGAGGCGAAGGGAACTGGTTTCTCCCAGGAGGAGTGCTCGCCTTAAGGCCAGGAGAGGCGGGTCTCCTGGGGGCCGGGACCTCCCCTGGCCTCAGAGAAGATAAAGGCCAGTCAGCCCGGTCCCAGGTTGCGGGAGCAACGTCATTGAAGAGCTGTTTCGGCCAGCACCCAGTCCAGTTCCCCCAGAGTTCCTGTCCTTGCCCGGCTCCTCGCTGTGGACCCCGCTTCGCCCGTGGAGGACTGTCTGCCGACCCTCGACTCAGGTCCTGGACCTCGCCCCACGGTAACCTTCCCCCTGGACCAGCACAGAGAGACCCAGAGGACCACATTTGGTTTCTGAGCCTGAGGTTCCTCACTCCTGTGATAGATGAAATTATCCAGTAAACATAAACCCATTACTTATCCAATTCTATTCATCTATCTACTTCCCAAATTGTAAAACATGGTTTTCTATTTGCATGCCAAAGTTTTCATATCATTATGACAAGCATCAAGTCTTCCATCAGGCTGGCTGGAACTGACATTTGGCTCATTCTTTCCAAGAACTTGAAGTCCATTGGTGGTTGTTCCATCCGTCTGCATCTGAGGGAGAGGTGGCAAAGTAAGGTACACTCTATAGATTAGTTGGGACCAACAGCCATTTGGCTCATCTTCTTCCAGAATGGTCTAAATTGAAATCCACCCACCTGGCTTCATCCAAGTCAGAGGAGAGACCATTGACAAGCTACCATTTTGACTCCTTCATTTCCAGATCTGTCTCTCAAGGCAGTGACCACAGAAGAACCTCACTTCCATTTATTTCCCTCCCCATCCCTTTTGAATCATGCCTATTAGATTGTAAGCCATTATTTTAAGCTGTGAAGTATCTTGAGTGCACTGCAGAAAGGCAGCTTATATAAATGTAGCAAATAAATTTCAAATATAGGCCAATTGTGCTTCTAATAGATCTCTGGGAAGGAAAGCATTTTGCTAAGAAATCACTTGGAGTTTGTTGAGTACATATCCTCACATAAGATCCTTTAAAATGCTTGAAGACTTTCAATTACACACACACATACGTATGTCCATGCACGCACACACATACACATGCACAAAGTGCTATGCCAAATTGTGTCCTCCAGTTTCTTGAATTCCCTCCACACTCCCCGCTAAAAAGAAGCTCTGTGTTGCTGCCTCAGTCTCAGGATGTTTTAGAATTTCATTAGAACTGGGGGTGGGGGCAGAGTGTTTGCTTTTCTTTCTATTGAATGTTTCTCCAGTGCTCTGCAGCCTCCCCACTCTGTTTCACCAAAACTTTCTCTCACCTTTAATAATTTTCAGATGACGTTTCTTTCCTCATCTATTGATGGAGAGTAGTTGAGGAGAGAGAAAAAAAAAACAGAGAATACATTTTCAGTACAGCACCAGCTGTTTCCTGGCCCTCCCTTCCACAGCTGGTTTGCCACTGATACCTTGAATTGCTCCTAATGACCACTGAATTTCAGGCTAATGGGAAACTGCCCCACCACCTTTGCCTAGCTGCCTGCCTTCCTACTGACACCCAGGCCAGCTCCCTCCTCCTTCTTAAGCTGCATTTGTAGAACTCAGCCAGGAAGAGGATGGGGTCAATATTAAAATTGATTAAAGCTATGGTTTTCCCAGTAGTGATGTATGGAAGTGAGAGCTGGACCATAAAGAAGACCGATCGCCGAAGAATTGATGCTTTTGAATTATGGTGTTGGAGGAGACTCTTGAGAGTCCCAAGAAGATCAAACCTATCCATTCTTAAGGAAATCAGCCCTGAGTGCTCACTGGAAGGACAGACCGTGAAGCTGAGGCTCCAATACTTTGGCCACCTCGTGAGAAGAGAAGACTCCCTGCAAAAGACCCTGATGTTTGGAAAGATTGAGGGCACGAGGAGAAGGGGATGACAGAGGACGAGATGGTTGGACAGTGTTCTCAAAGCTACTAACATGAGTTTGACTAAACTGCGGGAGGCAGTGGAAGACAGGAGTGCCTGGCGTCCTCTGGTCCATGGGATCACGAAGAGTCGTACACGACTAAACAACTAAACAACAACAATATTAAAATTAATTGGCTCTGCCTGTCATTGGCTCTTGCTCCACCTATTGTTTCAGCTTGCTGACTTCCACCCTACCAGCCCAAATTGGCACCTGCCACTGCTGCTTATCCCTCCCCCAACTCCAGACCTGGTAACCCTACCTCTGTGAAGGCGGAGGCTCCTCATCATTTGCTACCATTTGCATCAGGGCCTCCTGTAATACCGCCTCTTCCCCTACAACCACCTTGATGACTTAATATGTATTTTCAGTGACTGTCTTATCAAATATGTCTCCTTTCCCTAAGCTGCTTAATTTCTTCTGCGATTCCACCATCACACCTAAAGCGGTTGCAAGTTTTGGGATACACAAACAGGCTCTCCTTGGCATTCTGGGATAGGATTTCTGTGAGCCATTGCCAAAACAATACATGCATGCAGCATTTCTGAAAAGCAGCCGGTGCAAACAGAGCCTTTAGGGAAGACTGATCCATTTGCCACCATTAATCTTAAAAGCCAAGGGATTTGAAATAACGATTGTCCCAGATAGCTTCCATTCATGGGTGAAAAGAGAGTGCGGGGAGCATCATTACCCAGTCACTGTAGGAAGAAGCCATAGAGATCTGCATAGTCTGCATAAGCAATGTACCTCAAGCATTTTAGAAGCCTTACAGAGGATAGGGCCATGTTTCTAAAATTCATATTCAGCAAAACAGCCCCCCTCCATTTAGATTTCAGACTGACTGTCATATGGTTGTTGTATTGTATGCTGCACAAACCATTCCTTCAAAGTCTTGGAAGGAATCAAAGTTCACCAAACTGTGGCCAGCCCCAAGCATTCATGGCAGTGATCAAGCTTTCCCCTATTGTATTAGTTACCATGAGGTTGCTGAAAAGGTCAAGCTATTGCAGGGGTAGCCAACACAGTGCTCTCCAGAAGGTGTTGGACTACAACTTGTATCACCCCTGGCCTACGGCCATGCTGGCTGGATCTGATGGGAGTCCTCCAGCATTTGGAGGGCATCCTTTCAGCTGCCCCAAGGCTATTGTGTAATGCTTTTCCACCATGTAATTGGCTTAACGACACAATATGCCAGCCCTTCTTTTCTACAGAGCAATAATAGCTGTTCTGAAACTTGTTTCTGCTATATTCCAGGAGTGGTCGACTGCCGCTTTAGTGGTCTAATCTGCATTCCGCCCCCCCCTGACTTACCAAGACCCCACTGGTTTTGGAAATGGCAGAGAAAAGAAAGTTAATGTAGACAGAGCAATGGAATGAGTGGAGCCCAGCACCCTGATGGGGATGCACTTTGTGCACTCCCCAGTTATTCGATCAATCGTTTGATCAGACTGACTGGACCGGCTTGCAGATTTCTTTCTCTCTCTCTTTTTCTCTGTCTCTCTGTGTGTGCATAGGGCAGTGTGTGGATGAGAGGATGTCCACACCATGCCAAGCCAAAGGTGAAGGTGACTCTCAGGCCAAAAAAAGAATAGCCACCCCTGTTATAGCCATTATATTGCTCCTGCAACTATGCAATTTTTCTACTCAACAAAGTAAAATCACAGTTGCTATTATGAAATACCTGCAATAAATAAAATCCTTATTTCAGCCTGCTGGTTGGGGATCGGATCTTTGAACGCTTGCTGCAGATGAAAAGAAGAAACAACCAACCTTCTGCTCATACAAACCAGCATGTCAACCGTTAGCCTGGTCCTTGCTCTGAAGATCTACTTTTGTTGAGTGTGCATGAAGTTTTTGATGTGGGAGTAGAGCGCAAATAATCCCCTGTGAGGCGGTACATTCCAGCAAGAAACATGGGTTTGTTGATCATGTGTTTAGTCTCTGAGCATTCCAAAATGGCCCTTTTCAAAGATGTTGCCCATGAGAGGACAATCTCTTGCTTTTTACTGAGATACAATGGGTTCTATCCAATGCTAGCCCTATAAAGAGCAGACCCACTGAGGTTAATGAACATGCCTAACTTAGGAACCTTCATTTCAATGGGTCTATCCTGAGTAGGATGAGAATTGGGTATAACCTGTTTAAAAGCATGTGTTATGTTCTATTTCCCTCCCCCCGGTCTCATTCCCACCCATCTGTCTTCCCAGAAAAATATCTATCTTTACTACTGAATTGATTTCAAAACATATTTCCCGTGGAACTTGCTGTTCCTCAATAAACAAATGAATGTGCTGTGTTGATACTGATATTTACATGATTCACTGTACTTAAGCACAGTTAGCCATTAATTTATTAACTCACAAGAAAAACCACAGGGAAAATATCAGCTTGTCAAAAGGCTAGTCTCTTGATATAATGAATTTGGGAAGTGATGCATTGTACAAAGAAAATGCAGGTACCTTTGACCAGCTGGAGAAACACAAGACAGGTACGGATGACTCTAAGAGATTGGGGTGACCTGCATCCTCAAAGGTGGTGGGGAGACGGGAATATCAGCAAGCACAGCCTGTCATGTCATATTACTACAGAACCAAAAAAGCATTGTAGCAGAAATTCCCTCTCCTTCCTATTAAAGGGAACAGACGTTCTGTTTGTGACTGTATCCAACCAGCCTAGGTACGGTTCAGTGGTCTATAGGAGTGTGACTGCATAACTGCACATCCTGAGGTGCTAAGAAAACATGGAAATTTGGGGAAATGCCTGCTTAGATAAAGCACTGTGTGTGCTGTGAAGCTACTGTATCCTTCAGGTGCCCACAATACAATTTGGTCAATGCTAGATGCACAGGTCTTCCATATGAAGAGGTGCGGTAGATTCTAGGGGAAACTGATTCTGAACACTGTGGGCCAGTTTCAGGGTAGTCAATATGGTGCTCACCATGTTTTTTAGACTACAACTCCCATCAGCCTCAGCCAGCATGACCAATGGCCACGGATGATGAGAGTCAAAGTTCAACAATATCTGGAAGGCACCAACTTTGGCTGTCCCTGACCTAGTGTCAGGTAGGTAGCCGTGTTATTCTGACGCAGTCGAAATAAATATACTTTTTTAAAAAATGTCCAGTAGCACCTTAGAGACCTGACCTAGTGTGTACTTGTCTTTTCTGTTGTCATAAACACTGTAAGAGGGAAACACTTCTTAAGCACTTTAGGAGGAAGGAATTCAGAATAGCACAAAATGTGCAATTCTTTTTCTCAGAAAAATGATTGTTTTCACTATAGTTATCCCAGTACCCAGAGATATGGGGAAGATGGATTCCATCTGGATCCTGAACCACAATTTTGCTACTACTGCTCTAGTGTCTATTCTGCTCTTGTAGCAATTGTCCCTAACTCTGAAGGCCTTCACCCTCAATTTCTGGAACGAATGTTGCGATCTTTCTTTGGCTCAAAGTTAAGGGTGGCCTTGGGGGGGGGGGGTTTAATTCCCAGGAATCCCAAGCAGGGCGATTTTGCTCACAAAATGCTTACACTGATGGAAGGGCATTATGAGGTGCTTGTTTTTGATTCCCCTGAAGTCCCCTACGCCCCTTGAAAATTTGCCCAAGCTTATTGGAGATCTTCCAGAATAGCATGAGAAGTCATGGAGGGGGCTGTGGAAGGAAATAAAAAGGTGAAGAAAAATAATCTCACTCCCTTTCATCAGCTGGAGCATCTGTTGCATGAAAGGCTTTGACTAGCATTGGATACAACCCCCAGGTTTTTTTATTATTATACAATTCAAAATGAGTTCTAGAGAGTTCATTAAAATATGTTACTTGTATTTAAAGGACTCTTGTGAAGTTTCCTATTAGATTTTACCCATTTTTCTTTGTTTATGAGATTTTTTTTACTTGCTCTTCACCATAAGGCCCCAGGGCAGGTTACAGCAATACAGTATAATATACAGATATAGGAAACAGGTAAAATAGTGACAATTATAAAAATAAGAAAAGCTGTTCTAATCAGAATACAACAGTACAATGGTAATTATAGAATGCATTTATCCACTCTGATTCCTTCCCTCAGCTGTTTTTGCTTTCCTCATGGTACATATTTATTTTCTGAAATGCATGATCTATTCACAAATATTCATGTGGGTTTCCATGTGGACTGCAGTCAGCACACTGGAACACACTTTCTTGATTTCCATCTAGAAAACATTTGAATATTTACATGCCTTAGCAAAAATAGGTTTTCTTAAAATGTAAAAATGTGTCTAAATAATTTGCAGGGTCTACTTTTTTCCCTAGCCTGCAAATTGCAGATTAACTTCAATTGATTTAAAACACAGTGGATGATAATAGGGTCAGTAAGGGGTGCCGAACGTTAGCAGTGTACACAGAGAAGCCAGTTATAAAGGCAACACAATCTTCCTTTGCTGTACTCTAAGCTCTGTCAGACATTACCAGCTCCAGACATGAAATCAAGAACCGATCATATATATTGATCATGCCAACATATAGCAGTATTTACTTTGGATTCAAGCACAATCTGTTTTCCATACTTCTGTTTATTAGCTTGAAACGTGCTTAGAGCTCTAGAATAATTTACAACTCCCTACCTGAACTTTAAAAAAAAAAAATAGTGTAGAAACCTCCTTCCATAAATACTTCCGAATATCAAGGTGGTTGTGTTGTCCTCTTGCACCAAAAAGTGGAAGTTTCTTTTTGTGTCGCTACTTGGTTGGTGACAGCAAGGTACAAAGGGCAACAGTAATCAAAGAAAGAGACCGATTTTCAGGCACACAGTCGTTAGGCCACCATTTCACAGTCAGCACAAACAACAGCACAAGCATGCTCTGTGCTCCTTCCTTTTGATTCACATCCAATTTTGCCACAGTCAGAGTTCCCCAGTGAAGTTAAGTACCAGTAGCAGAGCCACTGCCAACCAGTACTAGGGTTGCCATATGTCCGGAATTTCCCGGACATACCTGGAATACTGTGGTCAGAAGCAGTGTCTGGATGTGTTATTTTTGCCAATTGCCCTTAACAATATCTCTAAAATGTCTTTTTTTGTTCAACAACTTTTCCATCCGGTGGGCTGGGTAGACCAATGGACTGACTGAAGTTGTATTTACACCATACAATTAAAGCTACAATTGTAGCTTTCCCCAAAGAATACTGGGAGCTATAGTTTGTTAAGGGTGCTGAAAGTTTTAGGAGGTGCTTATTCCTGTCACAGAGCTATAATTCCCAGAATTCCCTGGGAAGTGCGTCCTGTGGGGCGGGGTTGCAGACAGACCGTGTGGCCTCTCACACACAGCGGGGGCTAAGCTTAGCTTCCGCATCATTGGAGATCCCTTGGCTGTGTCACGGACTCTGGCCAGCCAATCCAGGTGGCCAGGGTTCATGGCTTGGCTGATTTAAGGTGCTGGGGGCCAGGAGATCTCCCTTGTTTGTCTGGCTTCTGTGGATCTCCCACCTGCCCATCCTCTTTTCATGTGTCCGCTTTATTGGCCTTGCTATGGTCCTCAGTCGGTCACCGTTGAGGGACCTGGTAGGCATTTTTCCACTTGGCAAATTAGCACTCGCCATTTGCTTTTCGCCTACCTTATAGCAATCGTCACAACTTTTGTAAGGTTTGGCAGTTAGGCATTGGTAAAGCCTGGTTTGGAGGAGGGCAGGTGTGGCCATCACCTGCCCCTCCATGTAAAAGGGTATTCCGTTAAAGGAATCCAGGGGTCGTGGTTCCTGTCCGAAGCCTGGGTGTTGGCTAGGGCCATGGCACGACCTTGCCGGTGACCCTGGGGGAGCTCTAGTTGATGTGCATCAGCAGGGCTGCCCCTATTGCTGGTTGACCCTTGCCAGACGCCCTGCATGGCGGGGCAGGAGTCACATATAGTCAGTTCAATTCCAGTGCCTAAGCCAATACCACTCACATTCTGTAACCAATAAAGTTGTCGCCTAAATTTGCCCATTGAAGCTAAAATACTGAGTCCCAGTATATTATTCAACACAGGGGGGAGGCCTCGGGGTCTTGACACGCAAGAGGGATTGATTGTTCAACCATTCTGTGAAGCAGAGGTGCCAGCTTCTCCAGAGCATTGTGTGTGTGTGTGTGTGTGTGTGTGTGTGCGCGCGCGCAATGTTGCACAGTGTCCTGATGTCTCATGCATGACGTCCTCTGAAAATTGAGGGTCCCCAGCCCCATCACAAAAATATATTCAGAGGGCTTAAGCTACCTTGGCCCCTAGGAGTCGGCACCCCTGCTGTGAACTGTAGCTCTGGGAGGGAAATAGGGGTCTCCTGACAACTCTCAGCACCAGGACTGATCCACCCATGACAGCTGAGACAGGTGGTTTGGGTAGCAAAAGCTCCAAAGGTGGTGGTGCTGTGAGTGCCCTGCTGCCTCTGCCACCAGCGACTTCCAGTGAGATCTTGCTGAAATTTCATGAGAGCTCCATGAGTTTTCACAAGAGCTTGCAAGATCTGGCCAGAACCCACCACTGCTGCTTTGCAGGCACCACCACGCCACCTGGGTAAGGGAGGCTTTGGCGACTGCAGGACGGCACCTTCTTGTTTCAGCTCAGGTGGAGAAATGGGACATACAGCCCTTGTTTAGCACCCTTAACAAACTACAGAATTCTTTGGAGGAAGCCAAAGTGTTATCATCAGAATATGTAGCAGCTTCCTGTGTCCCTTCCTACAATGCTTTGCATAATCTGAGTGATTGTTGACATGGGGGCTTCAGCACATTCCAGGCAAAGTCTAAATCCGCTCTCGCCACCGTCTTTGGTGTCACCACAGTGGCACAAGACTGAGAGCAAACAAAGACTTTATGCAGATAAGGGTTAAAAAAGAAATCCTGACATGACTTCCTTACATGAATAAAGCAAGGAAAGATTTAGCAACCGTGTGCCAGTGGGGGATTTTATAGCCGGATTGTTTGTAGCACATCCCATTTCGGTGCTTTGCTACTGTTTTCTCTAATGAATGGTTTTGCTTAAAAACCCCTCAATTATCTGGAGAGAGTTTATGCATTTCCAGTCCTAAGCAAAACCAGTGTTGATAAGGCCAGAGCGGTTCCTGGTGCATCAAACACGAGAAATCAAAAATCTGAAACAAATCAACACAACCCGCACATCTGCTGGGGTATGCCATACGGAGCAAATCAAGGCACAAACTCAATTTGGAAAGAAGAACAAATTCCTTTGCAAACCACTTCTTATATTGTTTAACTATCTCATGCATCTTGTTTACACATGGTTATTTTGGGAGTAAAAAGCAGGGCCTTCATGTTTATTGCTCATGTGAATGACAGAACATTCGATTTGCGTCCCCGTCGTGGGAGAGGCTCTGAGACTGAATGACTGTGCTGGTAAGGAGAGAGGTAGAAGGTTGTTATATAGTTATAGAAAGATGTTTGCATGAAATACAGGAAACGACTTGATTGGCATTTCACGAAACCAAGCAGCCGCCATCCTGGAATGTAAACTTTAATTTGCTAATTGCATTCAAATCATTTTATACCTATTGTGGCAGATTTTCAAATGTTGCATTTGAAATGTAACTTAGGCCTGCTTGACTTACAACTTGACAAGCCAAGGATACCCCATCAGCCCCATGCTGGAAGCTTCCTCCACCCCCATAGTCTCCCAGGACCTTGTAAAACCACTGTTTTACTGCTTGATTGAGCCTGCAATGTACATATTGTAGGGGGGTGGGGGGCTTGGTTTAATTTACTATGCAGTCAAGAAATCCCCATGGAAATGATGTTCCATAGCATTACTATGGTGATCTAGTAATCCCAGTTGGCAAGAGTGCAGAAGGTTCTGGAGTTGGGAGAGTCTTGCTGGTTGTAATTAGTAGCCAACAAGGGTGTTGTTGTTGTTTTTAAAAAAGTGTTAGTGAAAAAACAGGACCCTTCATGGGCCAACTGTCAGAAGGTAGTTTCCCCCACCCTGAAATTTTGTGTACAATTGTGTACAATTGAAGCAACACATATGGGTATTCTAGATGTTGATGGGCTACAACTCCCATCATCCCTGGCCATTGGCCATGCTGGCTGGGGTTTATGGAGGCTGGAGTCCAACAGCATCTTGAGGGCCATAGGTTCCCTGCCCCCTGGACTATACTGACTGGCAGTGGCTCTCCAGGAATTCAGACGGGATCTCTCTCACCCCTGCCTGAATATGCTGGGGACTGAACCTGGTACCTTCTGTGTGCAAGACAGATGTTCTACCATTGAGCTACAGCCATTCCCGACTTGAAATGGGCTAGTCATGGCTGCTTGTGTAACCAAGGGACCATTTGGGATTGCTTTCTTATATACCCAATTGTATATTTTCCGTCCTTTTCCTAAATAAACCTTCTTTAAGAATTCTACTGTCAGGGACTGGCCAGAACTGGAGGAAGCTCTCTGTGTCTCTGATTTCATTAGGCAGTTAGCCGTTGAGCTTGTGACATCTACTGAGTTTTGTTTTGGGAAGTCAGTAGCCTAAGACCTCAGAAAAATCTATTATTATCTACCAATATCTATGTATTTTTTCCTAAGCTCCTTGATATAATCCTTTGTAGGAGTATATTATAAAGCAATACTTTTATTGAGTTTTCTTCAATTACACAAACAATGAAACTGGAGAACAGTTCCAGGGAAGCAGTGTCACATATCACGTAATACACACCGTTGTTAAACAAATGAAAGATAAAAGAAATACAATAAAAATACAGCTAAAGAACAAGAGGCCAGGATATTATCATAAGTTTTGAATTTCCATAGATCGATGTAGATTGTTACTATTGATGTATGAAATGAAGTTCCACCAAATTGCTTAAAAGGCCTGTGGTCACTCTTTACCTTTGCATGACTCTCAGATTATGCGCAATCATCTCAGATGCAGCAATGCCCCATGTTTTTGTACCATAAGGAAAGCTTCAAATCTTCCAATTTTTTTTGCTCAATATAAAGTCTTGCAATGGTCAACAACAACAACAACAAACAAAAGTTCCTTGTCTTTAAAACCCGCACTTATATTCTCAAATAAAGATAAAAATGACAACTGTGGTCTTTTAAAATGTCAATAATTACCTTATATATCTTAGTCCAGACCTCTTTGACTAGTGGACACTCCCACTGCAGGTGCTAATAAATACCCTGCACTGTAAATTATGAAGTTGGAAAGCATGCTTTTAGGGAAGCCCCATTCTTAAGTTCTATATTATCCTGCCATTTTAAAGCTATCCCCAGAGTTAGTTTGAGGTCCACATCCTATCAATTTTTCAGGTATGCACCACTAAAAATGTGTGAAGGCTGTACAATGCAAGTGTACAAGTCAGAGAACTGTGACTGGATGCAGCTCTTTGTCAAGCAGATACTTGGGAACATAGGAAGTGGCCGTATACTGAGTCAGAACATTAGTCCTTCTGTCTCAGTGGCAATGGCTTCCCAGAGTTTCAGACAGGAGTCCTAACCTGGGGAATGAACCTGCAGCTTTCTGCATGCAAAGCAGTTGTTCTTCCCCCGAGCAATTTTTATCCATAATGACATTATACAATGACCCTAAAGATGGGGAAGATGTTGGTCCCATGGCAGCCCTTGGTTCGTGCCTGAGAGAAGAATAAGGAAGTAAATAGAAATAGATTCTACTGCCTCTTTTATCAGAAACCTTATTATCCGACACCCTATTCCACCATTCACTGTATTTCTCTCATATTGATTGCCGTTATCCTCTGACTGCTGCTGAAAGCCATTTCTCTCTCTTAGGTTTGTAAACTATTGCGCCACATCAGGACCCGTCCTTAGCCAGCTGTCAGAAGATGGCTCCCCAGCAACTACCGGGGCTTTGCGTACGAAAGAAGCAACACATATGTGCAGCTTCCAGCAGCTCAGCAACTAAGGATTGCAGATTTGTGAATTTGCAACTGTTTGCTTTGCACAGCCACCAGCTGCACACTTAACAGCTTATCTCCTTGTCAGCAAAGCAAAAGAAAAACGAACAGAGTAGAGAAATGACTCACACCATTCCTACGAGGATTTGTTTGTTTGGAAGCCACTGCATTGTCTGGTAGCAGAGGTTTACTTGAAGCTAGAAGAAGCCACCATTGAATTTGCTCGAGGCCTTTCCAGTGGGCCAGTTCATAAGTATCATGTGCACATTTGTTGCTCTTTTGTTGCAATGGAGCTCTTTGTTTTTCTCGAAGGAATCAGTTCTGTTTCAGGTCACACTGCACCTTTCAAGCACTACAACTACAGTACATACCCTCCAACATCTCTCCGATGAAAATACAGACAGCCTATTTCATCATCATCATCATCATTTTATTATTAATACCCCACCCATATGACTGGGTTGCCCCAGCCATTCTGTGCAGCTTCCAACATATATAGAAACATAATAAAACATAAAGCATTTAAAAAACTTCCCTATACAGGGTTGCCTTCAGATGTCTTCTAAAAGCTGTATAGAGTTCCTTACTGAATCTCCTTGGCTCAGGGGTCACAGAACTCCACTTCCGATGGAAATAAGGACATCCTAAGGAAAAGCAGGACATTCTGGGATCACATCAGAAACTGATGACTTCTGGAAATCTGAAAATAGGGGAAACTTGGAGGGTCTGCAACTAGCATGTGTTGTCTGCAAGGAAACTGTGATTAATTCTGTAGCTAGCAGGGTCATCAACTGATCATATTAACTGGAGAAGTTGGAACATTCTGTATGGGCCCTCTTGTCAATGACATGCTATCGGTGGTGCAGTTAGGTGGTTTAAACTTGGAACCTCATGGCCTTGCAGTTGCATGGAGGGGGGGGTCTTTAGATGGTAATATATATTTCTTCACATACTTCAGAATGCAATACAACAGCCCTCCTGGCTCTGGGAGCATTGCTACACAGTGCTCTAGGGTTCTTGACTTCTACCCCAAACTCTTGCTCAAAGGGCAGGGATGGGGAAGAGATTTGATTCTTTCTGCATTTTAATGGGAAATGACCTAATTTGTACTTCTCAATCTAATATGCAAACCCAAACACAGCAACCCTTTAGAATTTGTACTTATTAGAATTGCACAATGCAGTTCTCCAGCCAAGTAATGCGTACCAGTATGCGCACAATAAGGGAATGTGCATTTTAATCAGCACTATATTCAGCAATATTATGAGAAACTTGCACTGAAATACAGCTTTTTTTAAAATAAAAAATTACAAGCTTCTGCAGAAATGTGGAGAACTGAATTTAAAATCGGGGGGGGGGGGGGAATAAAAACTGAAACTGAAATTGACAGGTTCATCCATCCCTGCCTAACAACACCACTGTATGCTAGGCATACATACATGAGCATGTGAAGAGTTGACTGAGCATCAGCAAAGGTCGAAATCGGCATGAACAAAAAGTCCAAATGAAAGGTCTGAAAGAGAGGCAAAAGCCAACTGAAAAATGATGCTGATTTTTGACGGAGATGAAAATGAAAAACAGGAAGGACTTTTGGCTCAACCCTTGCATTCACCCATATTTATTTGATTGAAGCATCTTTGAAAGGCTTTAGAAAGCCATTGTCTTGTCTCTCAGCTTCATTTTCTGAAGGGGGGTAGGAAATCCAGCTTGCTCATATTTTAATGCAGATTTAAAGTACTGCTTTCAATCGCAATGAAATTGACTCTTAATTCCACCTGCCTAGGGATTGGTCAAATGAAAACTCTGGACCTCTCTCCCTGTTCAAGCTCAGAAGATTTGGATTTGGGAGCTCATTTCCGTATCTATTTGTATTTTCCCACTGGCTTGCGAGGAGGCTTGTTGCAGCATGTGGAGCTCATTTATTGCTTATATTCTCTTCCCTCTCTGCTCCAAAGGACGTTCAGCAGTGTATTAATTAGCTAGCACTCTAGCTCAGCAGTCTGCTACATTCACCTTGTGCACCGCTGGACTCCTGCTGAAGTCCCAAGCACCTCTTCTCCAGCCAGAGATGTATATTTCATGAGTGAATGGCATATAAACGTGCTCCATGCTACAAACTCCAGTTTCCAGGTGCTAATGCTGCCTGAAGAGCTTGTCAATCTCAATAAGTGTGTGCATGCATGGGGAGAAAAAGAAAGAAAGGGTGGGCAGAGGCTGGACCGAAGAACCATTTTGCCCACACAGTATATAAAAAAGGAAAGACTGCCATATTGGACCAGACTAAGGTCTATCTGGTCCAGCATTGTTTCCAACAGCAGCCATTCAGGTGCCACTAGAAGATCACAAGGACAATAAGAGGGTGGTGGCTTTTCCCTGTTTGTCTTCATCTAGGGTGGCCATGACGTGACACTCCTCTGTTGGTATGGCTGCCATAGAATAGACTTTATTAGAAAGGTTGTCTGGTTCAATTCAAGATAAAAGAACCATCAGACATCATGTCGTGTTCCAAATACAATGCCTCCTAAATTTTCTCCCCGCCTCTAAACTATAATTTTCTTGGCTATTCTCCGCCATTTTCCTATGGTGGCAGTTGCTATTTTACCCACAGATATACAAAATGGTGGCTGGGCTATCAACTCAGGAGCCTTCTGGGATAACAATAGTAACAATAGAGTTGTGCTTCTCCTAGTGAAGAGCCACCTCCCCAATAAGCTGCTATAGTATTCCTCTACTGAATGACTCCTCTCAGTTCACCCCTCAAATAAGTTGGCTAAGAGGCCATTCTTGCTTGCTCAGCTCTGGAGTTGTTAGTCATAGACCTCCACCATGACGCTCATAAAATGAAATGTGTGTCTGTCATGCATACCATTGCTTATGTGGTCCAAGTGAACATGATACAGATTAAGTTCACCACAGAATGTGACCAGAGACAGAATGAGGTCTTTGCCTTGAACTGTCGTTTTGTCATTCTGTCTGTGCAGAATACAGTTCTGGGAGAATTTTTAAGGTAACATTGTTTTAAGGAATGTTACAGCTGGACTAATTTTGCTTTCCTCAGTAAGAATGGCCATGTGTTGGAGGGAAAACATCAGGCTACAAAATTGTATCCATCCACCAATTTTATTTTTTTAAAAGAAGTCATGGCTGGAATAAGCAATAGGCATTTATTGCCGCAGGCTGTTGCAACAGAGCAAAATGTATAAAATAATACAAGCCTCAGGGTGGGGGGGGAGACATAGGAATAAATCAAAACCCATATGTTTATGTATTCATCATTATCCTCACTTTCTTCTTCTTCAGAAATCCTGTACTTTAGGCATTTTGCTGTGTAGTTTTAGCCTATAGTGATCAACAACAAATTGTGATTGCTTGACTAACACAAAAAGAAAATGCATAAGAGACTTCCCATTTTGGTAACACCAAAAGTGACGGATTGCTTTGTTTACTTTTGTGTTTTCCCTGGCTCCTGTCCCTTCCATCTGGTGGGCCCCCTCTTATATTCAGAGGCCAGGGGTTGATTTGGTAATATGGTGCCCTGAGCGAACACAAAATTTGGCACCCCCTAAATATTCTTTATTTTCATGCTCTCCTCCTTCTTGCCTTCCATTCTGTGCCTCCTCTGCTTGCCATCCCCTCAGTTCAGTGCCCTGAAACATCCTCACTCCCCCTAAAGCCAGCATTGCTGAGGCCCTCTTAGGCTTACCTCCTTAGCGAGGGGTAGCAGCACTCCAAGGGTGACTGGGAGTTGTCATTTTCATTTGCCACAATGACCTTGTGTCATTACATAACTCTGGGGCATTGGAGAAATGACAGTGGGGTGGTTGTTTTTTTGCATAACTAGCTGCCTGGTGTGGAGGGCCTGGGGCAGATCTCAATTCTGGTAGAGCCCCAGCACCTGCCCTGTGATGCCAGCTGCTGAGGCAAGACCTGCTTTTGCCTTCTGCAACTCAATTTTGCTGAACTCTGAAAGGGAAACTCACTGTCTGATAATCTACTGACCTGAACCCAGACATTCCAAACATATCGACTCTCTCTGTTTACCAACAACAACCCCTGTTTTCTGGATCATGACTCTCCCCCCCCCCTCGCCCCATGAGTAGGGTTGGTGGAGAATTATGCAGTGATCAACCTGATACCGTGCTCTGCAACAGCAAAACCCTGCATGGATAAACTTTTCTCTGGCTTATATCTTTCAATACACATCTCTGTGCATGTGAGGGCTGGGTGGGAGGTTTGTTTTTCTAACTCGCACATGCTGGTCGGTTTTTCTTTGGCTTTAGAAAACCCAGGCACTGATTCCCCCAAGTCTGTTTACAAAGATGCTCCAGGTCTAGCAGCAAGTCCCCTTTGGCTCTCCTCCTGAAGCAGTTTGCGTGCCAGGTGTTCACTTCACATCCTCAGCCATACTGGAATACATTAATGCAAACACTACATCAAAACATAGCCAAATTAATGATCAGTGCCAGGATGTACAGACCAAACTCCTTATTACTGGCTGCACAGAGACGTTTGTGCTTTGTGTCTGTTATCTCGCTTTCCAGATTATTAGAGAATCAGATACCAATAGCTAATTAGCTGCTTTAATTATTGGTTGGTGTTTGCATAAATTATGCTGAGATGCCCAAGTCTGTCTTGCTTTACTCAACATAATATGTCAGGAGGATGCTCTGGGTTGTAAGATAATGAGATAACTGAAGCTGTGTTCTCTGTACACTTCATTACTGCAGGCTTCAGCCCAAAGAGGCTCCTGGCATTGGAGAATTTATCCCCAGTTTAACACAAGCCAATTGAAGCCTGCAACAACTGTTCATCACTCTCTGATCCTTTTACTGCTATTGCTTAGCAAGTGGTTTTCTAGAGGGAAATGGGGGATAACTGTGTGGATGGGATTCTTCCTGAAGAATACTCATGTCTCCTGATGGACTAAGATTGGCTTACCCAACTTCCCTTGGCTAAAATTGAGCACACCGGACTTGCTCTCAGAACCCAATGAGAACCCATTTCTCATGCCAAAAGTGGGTGCCATGTCTCACTGCTGGTGCATATATCCTACCCCAAATCATTATTTTAATTATTTATTTCAATTTACATCTCAAAGAGTCCGTTGTTTGGCCCAATATCAAAGCAGGATAGGAAAACGCAAAGTATTAAATCTGTATGCTATATTTTAAAAAACCCTCCCTCTTTGCCCGACTGATGTACCTGAATCCATGTCCTCTGTCTCCAGTTCTTTCTCATCTTAATAGTCTTAGTACTACTAATACATTCAGCAGGATTTAGTGGTAAAGCTTTTGCTGGACTGTGCCAATTCAAGGCATAAAGGGAAGAGAGGGCAGCATAGTCCTCATGCACAAAAAAATCCTTGAATGTAGGAAAGTAGCACATCAGGGAAAGGGCTAGGCTAGAATCCATCACCATAATATAATTTTTATTATCATTATGCCAGCATTTCATCAACACCTATGCAACCCTGCAACCTGAATTGTCATTGTTCAGGAAATGTTCTGGTCTGTTTCTGGGACCAATCCAAAGTGATGGTATTAGGCTTTAAAATACTAAGCAGTTTGGCGCCAAACTACCTGAAAGATCACTGCTGCCTGGACCCTGAGATGTTCATTGGAGTCCCTTTTTCAGATCAGGCAGATAGTTACAAAGCAGAGGGTCTTCTCAGTGGTGGCACCTTGGTCATGGAACACCTCGTGACTACATTTAGGTTCCTTCTATTCTCTCAGGCCCTTTACTATTTCTTTTACTGTTGGAGTAGATTTCTGCCGTGGTTTAAGTACTGCTGCATTGCTTATGCTGGTTTCTAACATTTAAAAATCATTTTAAATTGATTTAAAAATGTTTTAAATGTACCAATTAAGGTATTAATTGTACATTGATTGAACTTGGTGTGACCTGCTCAGTGGGCTTTGTTGATTGGGCAGCCAACACATGTTTGGAATAAATAAATAGGTTAAGAAATCAAGGTCAACTCATTAGATTTCACTTCATTTGGGTCATCTTTTACCTCATGTCTGCCTCATATTTTGCACACAGGCATGGTCAAAGAGGTTAAGAACTCAAATCAGCCCATCAGTTTTTACCTCACATCTGCCTGAAACTAGCCCTAGTTTGGGTCAGGACTCTGGCTGAGATTTGCCTGTTGTGACCTATGCAGGCCTCTTCTCAGTGATGTGGAGAAGCCTTGTGGGATCTCAAAGTCGGTTTCAGTCCAATGAAGCAAAACTATTCATGTGTGAAGAATTAAAAATCAATAATACAGCTGCTCTTGAGGCTTGTTGTGTGAGCAATGACCAATGCGAGCTGGAACTGAAGCAAAACCATTAATTTCCTGTGAAGCTGACGTGAATATATTGCTGGCAAGACCTTTAGTCATATAGCTATTCAAAATTATTTTGATATAAAATGCATGGCTATGGTGAAAGTAAAAGGCTAAATGCTGGGAACAGAATGTTGGAGCAGTGAAGTGGGTATGAAAATTAATAAGATTAGGGTGTGTTTTTTTTAAGTTATCTTCCTTAAGAAGTTATCTCCCTCCTTTATACACTGCTGGTGCCAGTCACAAGAGCTGTCTGTAAGCAACACCATCCTAACTCCCTCACAATCCTCCACACATGGATACCTCATTGAAGAAAATATTTGTTGAGCAGGGACTGTCAGAAGCACCCTAGAATCTGTTCCATAGCAGGGATCTATAACAGCATTCTCAGAAGCCTCCCCAATCCCTCATTATCCTTCTTTGTGGGAAGCCGTGATGATAAATAGCTATACAGTGGTACCTCGGGTTACAGATGCTTAAGGTTACAGACTCTGCTAACCCAGAAATAGTACCTCGGGTTAAGAACTTTGCTTCAGGATGAGAACAGAAATCGTGCTCTGGCGGCACGGTGGCAGCAGGAGGCCCCATTAGCTAAAGTGGTGCCTCAGGTTAAGAACAGTTTCAGGTTAAGAACGGACCTCCAGAATGAATTAAGTTCTTAACCCAAGGTACCACTGTAAAACCATTGTAAGATATATGAGACATCTCCCTTTCTCTCCCTCTCCCTCTCCCTCTCCCTCTCTCTTTCACACACGTGCACATACACATTAGATAACAAACACACCAGATAACAAATGTAGAATGCATGAATGTATCTAATCTAAAATTACCAATCAAACAAGCCTCGTAAAGCAATGTTGGATCCATGTACGAATTTGATATTCTTGAAGCTTAATTTTGTAGGATGCCTTAAGATGTTGCATTCAACCTGCAGTGGTAAAAGTAAACCCTTCAGTAGCATTACCAGTTTATTTGTGAACATTGATTGCATTGTTTTATGGTAATGCCATAACTCTACAAAAGGTTCCACCAACCCACAAAACCTTAGATAAAGTACCAGTTGTACATTTGCCTTGTAGTTGGTACAGCATCCCTATATTGTTGACATCTGTTGTACAGTTGTTGTTGTTGTTGTTGTTGTTGTTTTTATGGAAACCACCCCTTGGTGGCATCTGGACTCAGCCAGTTCCCCCACTCAGGGTCTAAAACATTCTTACTGAATTTAAGGCAGTGCCTGCATATAACTTGGACATAGAGCAGGTGTAAGGTTTTTCATATGGTTGCTATTTACATAAATGGTTGTGAGCATCAGTCCTGTAGAACAGGGTTGGCCAAGGTAGTAACCTCCAGACATTTTGGACTGTAACTACCACCAGCTACCAGCCAATATGGCCTACAGTCAATGAGGGTGGGAGCTGCCATTTGCAACATCAGCAGGTCACACATTGGCTACCCCTAGAACATCTCAGAAATTTTCAGAACTGAATACCTGTGCTAGCATAGTGGCACTAATGCGCTACCTTTGCTGATATTACACTCATCTCATGGCACACTTGAAATTTTAAATCTATAGGAGGTTGGATGGCCATCTGTCATGGATGCTTTAGTTGAGATTCCTTCATTGCAAGGGATTGGACTTACTTCCATTGTAGCATAATCACATCAAGTGTGGCACAATCTCATGTGAGTACCGTGTAGACAAGGAAGGGAGAAAAGTATCTAGAATGGGATGCTGAAGCTAGACTGGTACTTTGAGATGACACATAGTTCTATGAAAACAAGGCTGTTTTTCATTTGAATAATCACAGAGATCCAATGGTTTATTTTGCATAGATTTTGGGTAGCTGCAAACATACAGAGTCTCATAGGATTAGATTTATATTGTGGAGCTCTGACAGGAAATCAGACTGTCCTCTATACAAACACACCACAGATAGCTTCAAAAACAGTGATGTTTGATGTGACCTTGAAGGGACCATCCTCTGTGGATGCAAAAGGCACTCTCCTGCTGATGCTGTTAGAATATACAGAAGAACGGAACTGCAAGGTATAAGTGCACTCAGGTGGATTCAGAATATCAAAAGAAAGAGCAGGCTTTTGTACTTAAATAGAAACAATATTACCACAATAATCAGATGCGTTAAACTCAGAGTTCATAAAGTGGGTGACACATGTCAGAAACATGTCAGAAATATGTGGAAATTTCCCTAGTGAGGAGGTAGAAATATTATTTTTTTTAAAAAGAAAAGGAAAGGGGGGGGGGGACACAATGAAGGTCATGACCTGACACATAATCAAGAAATGGAAATGTCTGAAAAATGATAAGGTTTCCATACCAGCTGGGATCCAACTTGCTGGAGCAGGGGGAGGAGGTAAAGAGAGATACAGAGGAAGAATTAATCATCTGAGTACCCTACAGATTTATGATCTGCATCCATAAAAGCAGCACCTGTGGATGCTGCACTTGGGAAATATTGAACAGTGCATAACTTTGCCTTATGTTCCCTTACTTAACGTTTTATCATTTACATGCAAAGAGTGCAGCTTCACTTTTGGATTTGGTTCCCCAAACCAGTTGCTTCTGCTGCAACCCTCAGTCTGCTTGCAGGCAAACACACAGATTCCAGCTGGGCTACTCTGAGGTAAAATTATTGGAAGACTTCATGACACCTCTTAGATTATATCTTTTTCTTTCATTGTTCTGTAGCTTAGAATTTATCATCAAGATTCCAGTTGAATTCAGGCTGAGCATATTTGGAGTGATATTTCATATCAAATGCAGCTGCATAAAATACCCATTTGGGCATTTGATATCAGCCTTAACCGTAGAACAGTGGTGGGCAACCTGTGGCCCCTGAGATGCTGTTGGACTAATGTTCCCACCATCCTAACTCTTGACCATGCTGGCTGGGGACAAGGGATGGCCACAAGTCCCTCATTCCTGCCTTACATAGGATCAGACTAAATACATACCTTTGACAGCATTCTGTTTACATAGTAGTCAACCTGATGCCTATGGGAAGCTTGCAAGCAGGGCAGGAGAGCAATAGTTCTCTCCTATCCATGCTTGCCAGCAACTGGCTTTTAGACAGACTCATCTGATATTGCAGGTGACATGTATCCATTGAGCCAGTATCCATTGAACTTATCGAATCCCCATTTAAAGACATTCAAGTTGGCAGTAATCTTGGTAGGCCAAATTAAGTCAATGAGATAGAGGTTCTTCGTCCTTGGACTAGACACAGCTTCAGCAAAGGGGTGGCCTTATGTGCCTTTGTGACCATGTCCTCTCCCTCCATAATCTGAAAGGAGACCTGCCAGTCTTCTAATTCCTGGAACATATGTTTTTACGTTCCCACCTTCTGGAATGTGCTGTGAATAGAAAACAGTCCTAAGCCTGATCTATTTCATCTGCATGCCTCCTGTGTAACTAGAAACGGAATAGAAAAAGGCAGGACTAGAGACTGTTTGCTGGTGATTAAATCAGGGGTTAGCAAGCCATCAGCTCTGGGTTTTATTCCCTGCATTGTCCCAATCTTGATGACCTTCAAAAAATGCAAAAATGTCTACTGAGTGCCTGTTTTATTTTTTAAAAAGGTATTGGTCCTGATGTCTCTCTGCAGATATTGCATTTCCTACTGCATTATTAAACTGTGTATAGTCTGAGTTACTTGTTCAATTTGCTGCTGGCACACAGGAGCAGAAGAACAGCCTGGCTGGACTAGACCAAGGGTCCACAAAGTTCAGCCTTGTGCTACCATTCCAACCTGGGCAAGCTAGATGCTGCTAGAAAGTTTGCAAGCAGGACAGCTTTACCTTGCTCTTTACCCAGGATATACAGGGCCATGCTTGCTCCCCAGTAGTACCATTTCATTAATTTGAGGAAATTCTGGTCTCTGAGCATGCAAGGCACTTCCCAGAGGCATCTCACTGACCACTGTGGGAAGAAGGATCCTGATTAGATGGACCAATGATGTGACACAGTAAAGGTAAAGGGACCCCTGACAATTAAGTCCAATCATGAACGACTCTGGAGTTGCAGCACTCATCTCACTTTAAAGGCCAAGGGAGCCGGTGTTTCTCCACTTCCACAGACAGTTTTTCCAGGTCATGTGGCCAGCATGACTAAGCCACTTCTGGCGGCTGGAAATGCCGTTTACCTTCCCACCAGAGTGGTACCTATTTATCTACTTGTACTGTGTGCTTTCAAACTGCTAGGTTGGCAGGAGCAGGGATTCGAACTGCCAACCTTTCAATTGGCAAGCCCAAGCGGCACAGTGGTTTAACCCACAGCACCACCCAGCCTCCAAATGTGACACAGTAGAGCTCTTCTAAGAGTACATTTACAACCTACATCTGCCAGCTGCAGTAGGAACAGGAACCGCTGCACAAGTAAGAGCAACCCTGAAACATCCATCCCCTGTATTTCTGTTGCTGAGGCTATGTGTGCCACATCACATGCAACCAAACTGGCACCACCTGTGCACAAACAGGAGTATCAGCAGGGGTGATCCTTTTGCTGCCCGAGGCAAAGTACACATTGGCACCTCCAGATTTCACATAGGGAATCTGAGCAGATTGGCAGCTGATCTTACGTATGTCATCACTGGCAATGGGACAGCATCTTCCATTGTACGCAATGGCAGCCAGTTAGGTTAGAAAGTGCAGGATAGCTTAGGGGACTCAAGGAATTTTGTTTTGTGTCTGGGAGAGAGAGTTGGGTGGAAGAAAGAGAAAGAGAAAGAGAAAGAGAAAGAGAAAGAGAAAGAGAAAGAGAAAGAGAAAGAGAAAGAGAAAGAGACCATCAGGAGCAAAATCCACTTTATTCCTGTAGTGCTATAAGTTTAAAATGTGAATCTGAACATGATTAGAGGATTTTATTTGATTTAAAGAAATTTAAAAAAACAACCAGGGTTGGCAAAGTGTTTTTTGTCTGCTTTTTTTGCTCTAACGTATCAGGTAGGGGGAGAGGGGAGAAGAGAAATGCTAATGGTCTGCTTCACAGCAGCTGAAGTAATGCACATGGCTAGCTAACTCCTCCTCACCCCAGCCACTCTCTGTGAGACCATTATGTCCAGGGTCTAAAGTTATCCTGCTGCATCAATGCTCAACAGCAAACAAAGCAAGAATGTGGCAGGCACAGGAGCTGAACCTGACGGACTGTGCCTCCGATATTTCCTTTGTGCTGCGCAGAAAAGAGAGGGAACCCTACAAAACAAAGGGCTTGTATATTTCATATGCCTGACAGGCAGTTGCATGGAAGGTACTCAAAGCACTAGTCAGGGAGAGAATAAAGGGAATAACGATTTAATTAGGAAAAGTCAGCATGGATTCACAAAAGGGAGTTCGTGCTTAACAAACGATAATGGGATTTCCGGAGCTGTAATAAAAACTGCTGACAGAGGAAAGAGATAGTTGCAATTTACCTGGATTTTTATACATACCCTTTAAAGTGTGTGAAGGGACTTATTCCCCCCCCCCATCCCTGCCAAGCTTGGTGGGAGCATGGAAAGTGTAAGAAGCCGCAAGGAACTGTCTGTCTCAGACAGCCCCACCTTTGTAAAAGAAACGTCGTGGGAAAGCAAAGACAGTTTTGCTGCTGGACTCTGTCACTCACCATGGTGGAACTTCCTGGAGAAATGGTGTTGCCAGACAGCTGCTCTCATCAATGAGGTGGCTTATTCTACATTGACAATATCTATATGCCACCCAAGAGCAAAGTTATCTGGGCGGCTTATAATAACAAGAGACACAATGCAATTTCCGAAAGTAACAAACTATATATGTGTGTGTGCATGTGTGTGTCTGTATACATATATAGAGAGCAGAAAATCTTCAGCAGCAGAGAATAAAACCAGTCAATACCGACAACTTCAAGCAACACCAAACAATCCTTCTGAGTTCTGACCAATTTTAATATCAAAAACATGAATGTTCCCAAGTTTAGAAAAATAGCATTTGGAATCAAGGATCAATTTTTGCTCTGGAGCAATTTTATACCATCAGAAAAAGGAAGTGGTACAAAATCATGATTCGAGTCCCTAAAGTATTATAAATGCAGGTCCTGATCCAGTTAAAGCTAGTTGCAATTAACGCTGCAATTCTATAGATGTCTTCTCAGAGTTAGGTGTCATTGGGGCTTACTCTCAGGCCAGGACGAGGCTCATTACTATCTTGGAACACACTTGTTAGTCATGATTAATTTTAGCTGAACAGAACTTGAAGTGAGACTTCTTCCAGCTCTGATTCTTCTCTTCTTCCTCCCATTCTTCTCCCAATTTTACTTTTGCTTTGGTCAATTTCACCTACCTGGAAGCTTAATTTTAACAAACTTTCAGAATCTGTGCCAGATCAAGTCAAAGTTGTTTACAAAATTGTTGTTACAATGAAATCTCATTATAAACTGGGCTAACTGAGATGTTAGACTGCTCAGATCGAAAGCTGTGGTTTTGGATATTCCAAACTCATAATTCAGCACAATATATAAATCAGCCTGAAATCATAAGAGTACATTGTGCCTTTGCATTTTTGCATTTGGTGTTCATTTAGGGATACTGCGTGAATTAATGCAAATATTAAAATATCTCCCCTAGTTTTCCAACATGACTTTCATAACTTAGCATGTGAAGTAGGCACTAGTTCAGAGCCAGGCAGTGGTGCTCCAACTGTCCTCCTCAACATTTTTTGGCAAGTCATGATCATTCCAGGGGAGTTCTTCATGGAAGCAAAAGTCTGCATGCCCCAGCTGGATTGGAGTTTTTTATGTGTGGCTCCTGGGAGTGGAGAATATATAGACTACGGTATTTACTACTCAGGGACAGCCCTACCATTAGGCTGAGTGAGGAAGCCACCTCAGGTGGCATATCCTAGAGGCAGACAGTGATGGTAAGGTATTGGGAAACACCATGTGCATCTCTTGTCGTGCCCTGCACACTGGCAGACGAACATAGGGGTGGGAGGAGCGGTCCACTCTGGGTGCCCCCACGATGCACATCACACACCCTGCGACACACGCCAGCCAAGCCCCCGTCTGTTTGCCGATCTGGTTGCCGGAGCATGTCGCTCTGCCACTGGCCCTGCAACCTCCAAAACTAGCTAGAATGCTGCCCTCAAGGAGAGTGGAAGATGTCCCATCACCAGTGACAAAGTATAATTCAGGTGCTGGTCTATGTCAGGTGTGCGTGCAGGAGCCAGGCCCTGTGACCAATAGGACTCTGCAGGCCTTCCTCAGTTTGTTCTGAAGAGGCAAGACGCGGCCACACAGGTGAGGCCAATTGGTAACTCACAGCACCTGGTGGCAAGAGCTGGGAAGAGATATAAGGTCAGCATTTTCCCTTCAGCTCTTTGCCACAGCAACATGCTTCCTGCCTTGCTGTGTTTGGCTTCTTGCTTCTTGATCCTTGGACCCTTGACTTCTTGACTCCCTGCTTCTTGATCCTTGGACCTGTGACTCCTTGCTTCCTGACCCTAAGACCCTTGGCTTCTTGACTCCCGGCTCTCTGACCCTCGGACTCTTGGCTTCCTGACTCCTGGCTTCTGGACCCCCATTCCTGCTCCCACCCCGCCATCTTGCCCCAGGTCCTGATGTCCCCTGCTGGGACTTTGATCGCCTGTGAACTGGACCATGACAGTCTATTTGGTTTCTGTATGTGGAATGGTGGTGGAGGTGGCACCATTTTGTCTTCTGCTTCGGACAACAAAATGTCCTGGACTGGCCCCATTAGTGCTTTGCACATAGCTAGCAGCCATGAACCAGGCATGTGTCAATCACTCACTTGAGAAACAGGGGACGGATGATATCAGAGACAACAGCACTGGCTAATATGTGTGCACAGCATTTGTGCAGGCCCACACAGCAGTGTGCAGGCCTATGGTGCATGCATGCTTCTTTGGATTGAGGCCAATGAGAAAACAGCTATAGCACCCATTAAACAGACACAACTGGAAATTACATGCAATAATTAATCGTGTAAGCTCTGTTCTTAAGTGGACTAGATTGCTGCTCGCAGTCCAATAGCTGTCTGGCATGAAGTCCTGCCCGGAATTTAGGAAATGATAATTGACTTCAAAGAGGGAAAGAACTTGCTTGAACATCAGAAAGAAATGACAAATGTGAGTTCAGCATGTAGGGCTGTGACTAGAGGAGAGTCACAAGGATTAGTATTAGGATCAATTTTGTTCACTTTATATATCAAGCAAGAAGAAGCTGTAAGTGGATTATGCTCGCCGCCAACAGAAAAGTGCTAGGGCAGTCAAAACAAAGGAGGAGGGCGACCAAATTCAGAACAGAGGAGCGAGATAAGTAGCTTATGAAATTCAAAGTACGTAATATAAGGTAATGAGTCTAGGAAAGAAAAAATAAAATAAAAGCCCCAGCAAGGGGGAGGGGGGAATAGAATATACACTCAAGAGTAATATATTATGAAACATTAAGCAAGAGTAGATCTGAGGTTAGTGGTAGATAAGGCTGAAGCTCCATTAGCAAAAATGCTGAATAGAGCAGTTGAAGGGGGGGTGGGGCAGGGATAACTTTGTTCCACAATAACATAATGGCAGATGTAAACTGGGATAGGTGGGTGTCTGTCTGTCTATCTGTCTACCATACTGCAGACAGAACATTTCTTATTTACATCCACCTATACATTATTGTTGTGTATCATTAACAGAACACAGTATACTGCAGGGATGCTATGACATGGCTAGAATGGGAGTGAAGAGTGAAAGCAATTCTTTGGGCTGAACTGTTGGAAATCTCAAGGGAGGGAGGGAAACACAAGATGAAAAGGAGAGAGGGCTGCCTTTCGCATTCCCGATGGGAAGAAGAGAGGATAGTTAGTACAAGGCCGCCTGAGCTAGTTACATATGAAAGGGCGTAGAGCCATGAACTTTAGCTAAGGGCCAGGCACCAGAGGAATTTCTCCTCCCTCTACAAAACGAATGAACCAAGGAACTTAACCGAGGGCAATAACAATAGGCCCAACAGACACAAACCACTTTGAAAAGCAGACTTTAGAAGAGGGACCCCGTTGCGAGGTGCAGGTGCAGCTATTAACCTCACAGGAAAGGACACAGCAATAGATTTCTCAAGTCTATCCATAATACCCATTCCCTAATGCTTCATAAGCCCATGTTAAACATCCATCATGAGCAAGGCAATGTTTTCCCCGCCCCCAACAATTGCAATAGGCATTAGGTGAGACCAAAACCTCAGGCGCTGTGATCTTCTAAAAATTCAAATCCTGCTCCTATCCAACCTATGGTCCTGTTGTCAAATTTGTATTCTTGGCTAATTGGTAAGGTTGAGGGAGAAAATCGAATCCGTTCACATTTAAAGGTGAATCTTCCTAATTCACACTTTTTGAAACAATATGAGAACTGAAACACAACCATCCTTCAACATCTGCACTTTTCCAAATTTCAAAATGCAGTTGTCCAGGCAAGTAATATGTACAGTGGTGCCTCGCAAGACGAAATTAATCCGTTCCGCGAGTCTCTTCGTCTTGAGGTTTTTTTGTCTTGCAAAGCACGGCTATTAGCGGCTTAGCGGCTTAGCGGCTATTAACGGCTTAGCGGCTTTAAGAAAAAGGAAACAAACTCGCAAGACGTTTCGTCTTGCGAAGCAAGCCCATAGGGAAATTCGTCTTGCGGAACGACTCAAAAAATGGAAAACCCTTTCGTCTAGCGAGTTTTTCGTCTTGCGAGGCATTCGTCTTGCGGGGCACCACTGTACAAGAATGCATATACTAGAGTCATTTCCACAAAGAAGTGTGTATAGTAGTGAAAAGAACATGCATCCTATTAGGGAAATTGCATACAACAAGGTACATATTAAGAGAAATTTGCCGTATAGTGCTGATGAATATCCATGAGGAGTTTAAAAAATAATAATTCCAAAGCGATGCAGAAATATGGAAAACTGAGAAACTGAAATCAACAGATCCACCCATCAGTACAATTGGCGAAGCTGACAGTTTATTATGGAAACATAGCAACTTTGTGAATGACCTAAGGTAGTCAAGGGAGGTTGTACTGGCTTAATACATTTGTCTGCTTAAGTAATTTGCATGGCCACCACTCTGAGATCTGAACTAACCATTGATAGACCAGCAATGCAGTAAAAAGCATACACAGGACAGGGCATGATGATGGTGGTGGTGGTGATGATGATGATGATGATGATTTTTTATTTGTATTCCGCCCTCCCCGGCCAAAGCCAGGCTCAGAGCAGCTAACAAGTAAAAATAGCACAGTGTACATAAAATCACACAGTCAATTAATTAAAATACATTCCTTCATTGACTGGTGGAGCTAGCCGCTCGGGCACCCAGAGCGGCGCACATGCCATGCACCTGGGGGGCGGGGCGAGCCACCCATGGGGGATTTTGTCAACCCCCTCCCCCGGATGACACCCGGGGCGGGCTGCCCCCACTGCCCCCCTTCCTAGGCCCCTGCCTTCATTCTATATAGGGAATAGCATACGACTGTAGCAAACATAGGTTTGCTCAGGTCTCATATTATTTTTTATAAATGGAGGTGCGCTCCAGTGTTCCCAAGGTCTAGCCCCATACCTAACCATTGGATTGGAGGAGTTGATTGGCCCCATAAGCTCTGACACTGCGGTCTCTTATATTTAATGATGTCAACCTGATTAGAACTACGAAGTTCAATTTCATTTATCTGGGTCTGAATGAAGACAATGGTTTATTGTCACAGTCCAGGCATTCATGGCATTTATTAAACATTGGTAAGATGACTGTGGTTGTTTGTTTGTTTTTACAAACTGTTGCTGCCGCAAAGGGTCACTGTGCTTGTTTGGCATGCACTGAAGCTGTAATTGAATTGTCACACACTGAGGAAGGGTCTCAGCTCAGTATAGAGCTTCTGCTTTGCATGAAGAAGATTCCAAGTTCAATCCCTGGGATCTCAGGTAAGGTTGAAAGAGGCCCATGCCTGCAACTTTGGGGATCCACAGTTAGTAGAGACAATTCTGAGCTGCTCTGACTCCCAATATAAGGCAGCTACCTACATTCCTGTGCTTTTTGCATTTCATTGTCACTTGAACCTCTACATCCTTTCACCTTTAAACTCATTTATCTACCAGTTGAGGATTACGCTTCATGCATTAGATGAAGTGGAACTCCAATCTGCAAAAGCTTGGGCAATTTATTAACCTTTAAGGTGCCACAGTGCTCTTTGCCGCCTTTGACTTCTTTCCAAATCACTCCTCCATCAAACTCACATCAAAATGGCTGGCCTTAAAGAGAGATCCTGCTAAACAGAAGCTAGGATCACAGGAGTAAAAAAGGGAGCTAGATGGGAAGGAGGGAGGAAGGGATTTATTCTGTTAGACTTTTTTGACCTCACGGTGCTGAAATGGGGCCGAAACTTCCACAGTGTGTTCCTCTCATCCTTGAAATAAATGTTTGCCGAACTGTGAAAAACAAGCTATTGACCATATTTCTGTCAGAGCAGATTCATATTTGACTGTGCATTATCACCATGCATTTCACCTTTGCATCAGAGGTTTCTGGATTTAAAAAGAAAGAAAGAAAGAAGAAGCCTTTAGCAGATAGGACTAGACCAATTTCAGTTTTGCAAAATCTTGATCTGTCTCATCTGAGTCTGCCAATCAGCTTTGCCATACCAACTCCCATCAGCAGTGCTCACTGGGACATGCCTAATGATAGTCTAGCTTTCCCCTGGGTTTGGAGAGAGGTTTCTGAAACACAACTGTGCCCTACATAATGAGCAAGAGACATCGAGGGAATTATAGTCCTTAGTGAACCTCAAGTACAAACCAGGCTTGTTCCCTTCTATCATGTTCCAAGTCAATCTAAATGCATTACGGACCACAGAGTCACAAACTGTATTTGATTATTTATAACCATAAAATAAATGGAATAATTTGGGACTTCTGAATATCCCCCTCCTCCTCCTTCGAAAGCAGATAAGGCATGGAACAGCAAACTCTCTTGTGGAAATGTATGATTAATGTGTGATGAATTTATAATACGATAGTATCTGACAGCCATTGAGATGCTGCTCAGAACTTGTGCCTTACAGTTCCTCTCCTTATAAGATATACAACTTTTTTTTATATAAGGCAACCTGGATTAGCTAAATGTATAATCTTGAAAGGAAGATTTCACATTATTATTCTTTTTATTATCATCATCACCATGAAGCCTTTGTTCTGAACAATTTTCACTCCTCCAAATACAGACCAGATTTCTACAATGCACCTGCTTATAATCAACTATCAAGACAAATATGGTATATCTTAGAATGTATTACCAGACATTAGTCTGGCAAGATGAAAGAAAGATGTGGGATTGACTGATGTAGCCATCAGTCAGAGGTTTCCCAGGATTACAGCTACCTATGTAACCTGGACAAAGCTACATCAAAGGCCTAATTAGGGGGATGCGAATGTCTAAGTAGACTATATAGAAATGACTCAGAGGCTATAATATTCTTTTCCCTTGTGATCCAGGGATGCACAAAATATAGAAGTGTATGGTATCTGTACTCTCTGCCAGTTTCCTAGTGATGTACCATACTTTTCTGTCAAAAAGCCCCAGAAACGTGTGTTTTTTATTTTTCAACATCAGGCAGAGCTTTTTCTAATTAGTTAGTCTTGATTCTACAGTTTGAAAATCAGTGATAAATGGAAAATTAGTCTCATCCCCTGTGTTCTAAACAAAATTTCAGTTTTTGATGCCCTTTTTCAAGAGCTTCTAAGTCTATAATAGTTTCATAGGAGTGGAAACTGTTTTGATATTTTGCTCTTGAGGGAAAACGGGAAAACAGGAGAAATATTCCCACCCTACCCCCCTACAATTCAGACAAACATATTTGCCTTTTAAGAACACCTGCACTGACTGGGTGGGCAGTGGGCAGATGTTACTAATAAAATTAACATAAACCATGAATTAGACCCTTGGTTTCATAATCTCTTTTATCATCAACAATCCAAACACATCATAGACCTCTTCCAAAATCATGACATGCATATTAAAGCAGTTATAAACACATACACTAAGCCAATACAGATGTAATGCTCTTGATGGTCTAACCATGGTTTTGGAGTCTGGGGGCTTACATACTTTCTTCTTTATTTCCCCTCTCAAATGAATTCCCTTCCATAGTTTCTTTTAACATGGTAGTAGCATTACATGTGCTGTAATGCTGCAACCATGGATTGTCCCCAGAACTAGCCTTTATAAGTAGGCTTGCAATCCCTGGTTACTGCACCATACCAGCATCGTAAGTAGTTTGGACTACTACCATGTTCCGCTGCGCACAGCCCGGTGTTTTGAATTTCAAGAGAAATCACTGAAAACAACATCTATAATGCCTTTTGTGATTATAAAAAGAAAGAAAGATCAATACTACTGCACTGTGCCATGAATTGGCAAATACAAAGGCTCATAATTCAGCTCATCATGAAATGCCAGCCAGAACCATGGCCATGTTATTACTAAACTCTTTAGTTGTCCAGGCTGTTTTCCTGCTGGGTCAATTCACAGCATACACTTAAACCTAAAGCAAACCAGATTGATCATGACGACCCAGGCTGCCTTTGATAGACTTTATGCAAGGAATAACAGAATATTGTTTCACAACTGGACAAGCCCCGTTTGGAAACCACCTGCACTTCCCTTCTTGCACGTGCAGAAGATATTTTACAGTAAGCACCCTACCTTTTTAATGCTGCTTCATTGGGGATTTTTATATGAGATGGGGGAAGGATAATACCCCTGCCTTTTAGGAGGAAGATAAAATAGTAGATGAATACAACTCCTGCCTTTGAAACGCTTATGCTTTTAGGTATTATGAAAAATACAATAAAGGAAAAACATAATTCCAGAAAGTAATAGAAATGGGCAAAATGCACATTAATACCCTTTTTAAAAAGCAACTTGCAGCTGAACACCTCTGTTGGGTCTGCAGCTTAACACTCTATATTATCCATCACGCTGCTTAAGCATTATTCTTCCTTGTATCTGATGTGGCTTTTTTTTGTGCCGCATGTATTTCAGTGCCTTAATGGCTGTAATTTATGTGTGAGGGTTTTTTTCTTCTTCTTTCTTATCCTGCACCTTGACTGCCAGTAATTGTGACTGAGTGTTGATAACACACAAAGGGAGTCCTGTAGGTTTGATGGGATACTTAGGGATTCTCAACCCTCTTTCGTTCCTTTTAAGGTTGTGAAGAGTTGCTGCAGCTGACAGTGTCTTGTTACGTTGCAACAGTGTGTGTGCGCACACATTAATTTCTGAACCAATGACTCTCTAAAAGTTGACCTTTTTAATGCTTTTTCATGCAGGATTTCTGTTACAGAGGAGGTGTGGTAAGAAGGCTTTAAAGCAAAAGATAAAATGGTACAAAGAATATGCCTAAGTGCTGGAAATGGACTCTGCTGCTTGATATGGGTGCAAAGAGGCAGGCACTGGAAAAGGTAAATTTAAAAGGGCTACAAAGGTGATGGTCCTTTGGAGATAGAGATTCTTTCCTTTATTGCAAGAAATAATTAGCACATGGCTAATACCTCTTAACGGTCACTTTATTCTAGAAAGCTGCACAGAGGTATAACAGAAGAGAGGGAAATGAATTGTGTAAAACAGCTTTATTGGGATTACTTTGATAAAATCTACAGGGAGTTTTTTTTAAAAATAATCTAAATTCTAAAAGAAGCAAGACTTCTTTTCCAGCTGATGACAGAACAGAATAATTTGCCTGGTTACAGATAATGTGATAGGAAAGGGAGAAATAGATGATGTGAAAAGAAGAAGAAAAACCTCAGCACTGTGGATTTCAAAGGAGATAAATCACAATAGAAAAATACCTTGTCACAGCTAGCTTCATCTGACAGGGAATCCAAGTTGTAATATGCTATTATTTGGTGTTAGTTTCTGCTGCTGAAAACAGCTAAACCCAAAATGTCATTCTTGGTTATGTACAGTTAATTACAAAACTCGAAGGATTCCCTCAATTTCCACGAGAAATTAAGGAAGGAAAGAAGGATGGAGGGAAGGAAGGAAGGAAGGAAGGAAGGAAGGAAGGAAGGAAGGAAGGAAGGAAAATAAATCTGCAAATGGGAAGAGCAGGTGCCAGTGGGGAAACTCCTCTGTTTTGGGACTAGTGACCTCCACACCCTATATGCATGTATAAATGTACCCTCAGTCTCTCTGAGGATTCTAATTCCCATAGATATTTTCAATAATAAAACACACCCTCAAACAACCTTTCCCATCTGTCTAACCACACACTGCTACAAAAATATTTCAAAAGCATAAACACTTCATTTGCTACCCAGAAAGGGCCAGTCCTATTATTAGGTTGAGTGAACCAGCTTCCCTCAGACGGCAGATGCTGAGGGGCAGAAGCTGGTGGCAACGGAAGGGACAATAGATCACAGCATTGCCAGTGGTCAGGGATCATGGTGACTCAAGAGTGAGAAAGGCTGGGGTAGAGGGATCTGTGGTCCCCTTGATGTTGATGGACTACAACTCCCATCATTCCTGACCATTGACAATATTGGCTGGGGGTGATGGGAGTTGGAATCCAATATCTGAAGAACCACAGGTTTTCGGTCCTGGTGTAGTGCCAGACTACCTTCAAATATCTTCGCAGCCATTAAGCTCACCTGCCTTGAGGTACTTGGAGGAAAATAAATGTGGGATATAAACGAAATGATGATGATATCTCAGGAATAAAATACGTTGACAAAGGATCCCCCAGCTCCTTGCCAGTCAAGGGAGGAACAAAGGCATTCTTCTTTGTTTAAACTAAGAGAATAGGCTATCTTTATACTGCAACATTGTATTCAGCAATGTCAATTAATGAACCATTAAAATTGATTTCTTTGCACTAAATGGGGCTTCATTCACAAATATACCCTACTGCAACAAGAGCCATTTAAGTTTTAAAACCACTTTGTTCTGAAGCTTAGACTAGCCGATGCCTTTCGGAATCCTCATTGGCTTTGTCAGCGTGTAACAATCCCATTTTTGCCACACGTTCCCTATAATCCAGATTGGCATCTGATGCTCACTCTGCCACGTGTGGCATTCTTTTGAAGGCATGAAGAGAGAAGCCATGGAACAAAATGAAGATTGATTGAAGAACTATTATTTGCCACCCATTTTCTTCCTTTCCTTTTCTGTGGCTCCACCTGCCACCACCGCCAAAAAAACAAAACAAAACCCACAACCCCTTGGCTTTGCAGGGCTGTCCAATTTGCAAAGTAGACGGCGACTGTAAGGACATTGTTGCACCTCACTTGTTACAACCTCACAGTGAAAGAAAATGTCGAAAAACCATTACTTTGCAAAAGAAAAGGGGGGAAAAGAGGAAAGAAAATAAAGACCAGTAAGCAAATTTCTTACCAAATGATGCCTGTGGTGTTCAACAGGGCAAAACAGAGCACAAGAGGCAAATGCAAAACTGCAGGATCTGCAACACGTGAAATGCTTTAGAGATCCTTCATTTCTACCTGTGACCTACTGCTTTCTCTTCCATTACTTCACCCTGCCCCCTCCAAGATGTAATGCTTGAAGTTACATATGAGGTGACATATACTCGGAGTTGAGTGTGGATTTCATGCTCTTTATTCAGCTCATAGTAGTGAGGAATGAAAGTTCCCCCCAAATATCTGCTTTATATACATTATTTACACAATGGGTCGCACGTGATTGGCTAATTCTGGGATTCTCCTGTAGGCCAATCAGGTTGTGGATTCACTTCCACCTGGAGCTGGATTGGGTGGCTCCTGCGGACCAGTCATACTGCTGCATTGTTCTAGGACCAATCAGACTGCTGCATTCTGAATCCTATTGTTCTAGGACCAATCAGACTGCTGCTTTTTGGATCCTATTCAACTCAGTACATAACACCAGGGTTATTTTTTATTTTTTTTAAAAAAGCTTTCTTATACTCATTCATTCATTCATTCATTCACTCACTCACTGACTCACACACACATCCCGAAGGATCATTTCCTGCCCAATTTCATAGGATTTCCTATTTCCTAGACAAATTCATTGAACTGGGAGGCACAGGACATTACAATCCCCATGCTTTCCGTATGTTATCCTAGGTTGGCTGGCAGCTCCTTTCAAGTGACAGTTTGCAAGCTGTTCAGACATGATTGGCTTTTGCATGGTTTGGCACAATGTCTGGATGGAGCCAGAGTCACAGATAAGGGACTGTTGGCTTTTTTTATATAAGAGAAAAAAAACCCATAATGATCCCACGAGTTGTGTGAGAAATCCAGTCTTCATTGACTCTAACATGAACTGAGCTGATCTGCAACCCTATCAGGGTTGGAGTTTAGTTATCCAGTGGCTTCCTTGAATATGTCGATGAACCTCTCAGTTCATTTAAAAACAAAAAACAAAAAAAACCCCTCAAAATGCATTTTAAAAACAAATACTTTAGGAGAAAATACATTTAGAAATGCTTACTTTGATAGAAAACTATACACTTGACCATGCATTTTCATGCAGAATTTTTTTTTTTTTAATGTGGAAAGAAGTAAAACAGATTTATGCGTGAACATGTACAAAAGTGACACAGTCTAGAAACTGACTGATTCACCCAGCTCTAGAAATACTTCATTCTCGCCACGTGGGAACACCATTATAAGACAATGAACTGTAGCCTACGCACTGGTATTCTACAGACTGGGCTACTGCAAAGCATTCTATGTGGGGCTGCCCTTGGACCTGAACTAGAAGTTCCAGCTAGGGCAGAATGCAGTGGCTAGACTGCTGATGGGGGTGGGAGGCCAATGTTATGAGTCACCTCTGATAAAACATTTGCTCTGGCTGCCCATAGGCTACCAGGTGAGATTCACAGTTCGTGTATCAATACACAGTGGACTCAACAACTTGGCTCCAGGATACCTTTAAATGCCATCTGAACTCAAATATTTTGGCTTAATCTCCAAATTCATCCGGAAGCCCACTGTTTCCCAAATTTCAAAAGCCTGGTTGGTTCAACTAGAAGTTGGGCATTTAGTGGCACTAGTCCGTTGTCAAATACTCTTCCTGAAAAGCTATGGCAGGCTAACATCTTCAGGCTTTTAAAAACATGATCTATTCATTTGGTCCCATCCCCCGTCCCCCGCAAGATGAGCCAATTATTCTTATGATTTATTTATTTATTTTGCTTGTTTTTACATACAGTGGTACCTCGGGTTAAGTACTTAATTCGTTCCGGAGGTCCGTTCTTAACCTGAAACTGTTCTTTACCTGAAGCACCACTTTAGCTAATGGGGCCTCCTGCTGCCGCCACGCTGCCGGAGCACAATTTCTGTTCTCATCCTGAAGCAAAGTTCTTAACCTGAGGTACTATTTCTGGGTTAGCGGAGTCTGTAACCTGAAGCGTATGTAACCTGAAGCATATGTAACCTGAAGCGTATGTAACTCGAGGTACCACTGTACCTTATTTTTTCTTGCCTATGTTGCCTTGATATTTTATGAGAGTGGGGCAAGATATAAATACTTTTGTAAATAAATCAATTAACTACATAAGAACTGTACAGATGTCTCAACTCACGCGATGGTGGAAACTCGCCCACAAGCTACTGCTTCTACCACCCACAAGTAGTACACAGCCACATAAGCAGTATTACTAGAATACACTACACCACATAGTAACACTTTGCTGAGTTGGTCTCACAAACACCCCTGAGGGTAGTACAACTAATTCAAGCAATCCATCTTATATCTGTCTGATGCCAGCTCCATATGTCACACCTGGCATCTGTTAGCCTTTCCTCTTGACAATAGATAGCTGTTTTTGGTTGCGTCCTCCCCTTCATTTCAATAACCTTTGTTTCCTTGTGTTTATGGTTACCGAGGCAATAAGTGCTAAATCGACACAGTTTCCTCTTTCTGTGTGATCAAGACCAATTTATACACATGTGAAGCTTGTTGGGCATGGAGATGCATGTATGTGAGGCACACATGTCTCCTGCTGAAATTAATGGATGGTGAATGGATGGCTGAAGGCCAGGGGGGAGGGGAGGGGGAAGAGAAGCCCACTGAACACTACACTGAACACATCCTTCACCGGCCTGCAAAAAGCTTTACTCACAGAGAATGGACCATGATTTCTGTGATTGGAGTTGGGGTGGAAAAACTAAAAGAGAGTGTTGGACCACACCTCCAAATTAATGCAAATGGGACTGACAACAAACTGTTGCCGTGTATCTTCACCAGCCAGCCAGCTGTGTCTTACTCTGGGATACTATAAGCTGTCAAGATATCAAGCGGTCCAGCTCACTCTCCACATTCCCCTGGTCCCCTGATGCTCAGCAGCCCATGGTCTTTGGAGGCTACTGGGTCATTTTATGGTCTTTCTTGATGTATGCGTTCTTTTCTATGATTGGGGTTTATCCAAGCAGTCTAATACCTCCTTCTTGTTTCTCAATGGCCCATTTTGGCTCCAATCCTGTACCCAATCACCTACGTTTGCTATTCGAGGGAATGATCGTTATATTTTGTTACACTTTTTAATCCCATAAAGAGCATAAAGTGGTGCACATAGTTCTCTCCCCAACCTGTTTTACCTGCACAGCAAGCCCATGAGGTCAGGTTGGGCGATGGGCCCAAGGTGAGCCAGCAAACTTTGTGGATGATTTTGGATTTGAGTCTGGGTCCCCCTGGTCCTCTAATCACTATACAACATTGCCCTATGATATACATAGAATGAAGCTGCTGGGCACCTTGGAATTATCTATAATATATGTTAAGTCGTGGGTTGACATAGCAGCCGGCACAGCGATCTCTTCAAGTAGCTCTTTATTATGGTAAGCTGGAATAGAACTGACTGCGAACAGCTCAGCCGGCCTGTATTTATAGGCAGCCGGCTGTCAACATTGTAACCACAACAGCCCAGAGTTCCCGCCTAAAATAACTGCCGCGGACCTGAGTGAAAACTATCTACAGACCTGAGTGAAAACTATATACAGTATCCCCCTGTTGGCCCAGGTTGAAACTACACTACATAACAATATATATTTGCAGGTTCTGTTAAGACCACACTGCTAACTTTACATTTGAACAGCAACACAACTTCCTCATCATTTGACAGTAGAGTTGCCAGATCTCCAGGGCTGGCCTGAACTCTCCTGGTTTGCTTGGACCCCTCCAGGTGGAAAGAGGAGTGATTGAATTTCCAGGTGAACAAGAGTGCCTTAAAGTTAAAGGTAAAGGGACCCCTTACCATTAGGTCCAGTCGTGGCCGACTCTGGGGTTGCGGCGCTCATCTCACTTTATTGGCCGAGGGAGCCGGCGTACAGCTTCCAGGTCATGTGGCCAGCATGACTAAGCTGCTTCTGGCGAACCAGAGCAGCGCATGGAAACGCCGTTTACCTTCCCGCCGGAGCGGTACCTATTTATCTACTTGCACTTTGAGGTGCTTTCAAACTGCTAGGTTGGCAGGAGCAGGGACCAAGCAATGGGAGCTCACCCCGTCGCGGGGATTCGAACCGCCAACCTTCTGATCGGCAAGCCCTAGGCTCTGTGGTTTAACCCACAGTGCCACCCACATCCCAAGAGTGCCTTAATTTATTATTATTATTATTATTATTATTATTATTATTATTATTATGAAGAAGAAGAAGAAGAAGACTTGTAAGCTTCAGCCCAATAGGAGCTGGCTGCAAAATATTGCATAGACTCTCTTGGGGTGGGAGGAAGTCAACCCTTCTACACTTCCTCCTCCCCTCTCCCAATTAACCTCTGTCTCCAAGGCTCAGTGGTGGGAGGGAGCAGAATCACCAGGGTCTGCCCCATGACATCATCAGAGGCTGCCCCAAGGTCTCAGGTTTGGACCCTGAAATCACTGGATCTGGAATGCTCCTGAACTGGCAGCCCTGGTTGACAGTGCCCAAGTGTGTGTGTGTGTGTGTGTGTGTGTGTGTGTGTGATTAAGTATTAACTGCAAACTGAAAAATCTCTAGTGTAAAACTCAGGGCACAACCACACCATACAGTTAAAACAGACTTAACGTGCACCTAAAGCCCATCCCCCCCCCCAAGAAATGTAGCTTACCCCTCACAGAGCAACAATTCACATCACCTATAACAAACTACAATTCCTCGAATTCTGAGGGGAAAGACACGTACTTGAAACATGCTTTAAATGTTCGTTGAATGTAAGGTGTAGATGTGGCTTTAGTGAGGAATTTTCTTGACAGTAAAACGACATAACTTTACACAGCTGTAGTGACAATTAGTAAGAGTAGTACCAGTAGTAATAAACATCTAGGAGATTCAAAATACATACCCTCCAATACATACTATCCAAGAACTATCCAAGAACCCAGCGCTATTCCTTCATATATATATTTTTTTAATCCATTTTCTTGAACAAGCAGGAGAATGGTGCATCTTAACTTAATACCATTACAGCTCTGACCTCTCTCCTGGTAATTATAAATGGTTTTGCATTATGAAAGAGGAGGTTGAGAATGGGATCCCAGAGTGCTTTTCTCTGTTCCTTATTATTTTGCTCTTTGAAAATGATTATTCCGTGCTTCATCTTGGGCAGTCTTCTGTCAAGGCAGAATAGCTCCACTACTTCTGCTGAATACATGTTAGTTACCCACCCACTCTTAGAACAATCTCGTTCCTTGCTGGGTTTCTCTGAAATGGGAGGCAGCAGGGCCTCGCGAGGCAATAAGAACTCATGATCACAGGGGAAGGAAATTGTGCCAGGCTAAGATTCTTCCTGCTGTTCCTATATGATTTCCTAATTTCAAAATTGTGTGGGAAATAATGGGGAAAATATAGCATGAGAATTTCAACTATTCTCTGGTGCGATTTCCCCCCTTACCCTGGTGCGTTTGAAATAGTCTATTAAACTTTTTCTTCTCAAAACTGGCACAAAAATAATCAAACTTTTGTTCTGGTTCCTCCTGTGCTTTTATATTTCAATCCTTTTGTACACAGGTTTGCTGCGACCCTCCAGACACAATTCAAGGTGTTATTTTTGTCTTATACATTCCTACATATCCAAGGAACTTTTACCCACTGTGTCAACCTCTGTGATTGCGATCTCAGCAGGTAAACAGGATAAGTCTCTTTGAAAGCGCTCTCTCTCTCTCTCTCTCTCTCTCACACACACACACACACACACACACACCCATGTACTTATATAGTAAAGGGACTGGTTTCCGGTGGCGTAGCGTGGGGTTGCAGGGGGGGCCGGCCGCACTGGGCGCAACATCTGGGGGGGGGGGGTGCGCTCACACTCGCAGCTCTCTGCCCCTACAGGTTAGAGGGCGCAAATTACTTGCCTTGCCCCGGGTGCTGACAACCCACGCTACGCCACTGCTGGTTTCTTTCCAACTTTGGAATTTCCTTATCCCAATATGTGGCTGCTTGTACACTATGCAAAACTTTCTTAATTGATTTTTTAATGTATATCCTGCCTTTTTCTCCAAGGAGCTAAAGGTGGTGTACCTGCTTGTTCCCACAACAACCCTGTAATTTAGACTATGGTGAGGGGCTCTAGCCCTAGGTCACCAATTTGTAGAAGAGGTCCACTTCGTTGACAATAAATGTAAAGCACAGCTCTAGAACATTTGGGTAAATGGAAGGTGCAATTTAAATATATTGTTGCAAACATGCATTTTGGATGCAGTTGTTGAGGGCCTCGAGTTGGACTAGGTGCTGGGAGAAAGGAGCTTAATTTAACTTTCCCCCTAGGTGCTACATTCCCAGTCCCAACAGACATGCAGTTAGGGGGTGTTCAGACAGTAGGCTAAATGTGGATAGGTTAAGGAAGGGAAGAGCAGATGCAATTCTGCCCCCTCCCCATGTACATTGAGCATGTCATCTGCTAAGGGCTTAAGTTGTCATGGAATCAGAATAATTGGTGTTCAGGTGACAGGAAGGTCTGCTGAATTTATAGATATGCTCATACAGACAGATATGCATGTGACTCTTCATTAAAAATCATGCCTTGTTCTCACCTTTGAAAAGATTTCCTCCTATCTTACCACAAGAAGCACTGCAAATAGTCACCGGGGGTGGGGGTGGGGGTGGAGGGGAGAATGACATATATATTTATTAGTCTTGCACTAACAAAGCTCAGCTCTGCTGAAGCTGACACAAGTTGCTCTTCACAGAGCAATTACAGCACCTTCTAGGAATGCAAATCAGCAGCAAACATCCTATCTCCACTAATTAAAGTACCCCCTGCCTAAGAACTAGTCATAGCCCTCCCCCTTAAATATATTTTTTTCTGCAGGGGCTAATTGAAAAGAAGAAACAACTTCCAAGGGCAAGAAGAAAGGACCGAGCTGAGGACTTATTCAAAGTACAGCTCGAATACTTAAAAAAAGTGGATGAACTCAGACGCAGTTCAGAGTTATAGCATCTCCCATGTAAACTTTGATGTCCTGTTTTCAATGCTTGACCTTACTGACCAATTTAAACTTCACAGTGTTTACTTGGAAGGGTTGTGGCATATATGGTGGAGCAAAATTGGTTTCTGCTGTTCCACCCAGGCCAAGAGGTTCAAATTCTAAGAAATGGGGATTTCAGCTAACTGTTAGGAAGAATTTCCTGCTGGTGCAATCTATTCAACAGCGGAACTGACTGCCTTGGAAAGGATGGACTCTCCTTTGACGTATTTTTTCAGCAGAGGCTGAAAGACTATTTTATCTATCACATATGCTGCAGCAAGGGGTGAGGGAGAAATTCAGTTCAGTTTGCATTTAAAGCTGAATCTATCAAACCTGCATGTTCCGAAACAATATGGGAACCCAAACATCCTTTGGAATTCTCCCATATTTGAATTTTATGGTGCAGTTCTCCAGCCAGTGTTTACAAATATTAGGGCAAGTGTGCATAAAATGAAAATATTGATAAAAAGCATACAAAATGCATTACATTTGGGGAAATTCCTTGCAAAAATGCATACATTAGTCAAAACTGCATATAAAAATATGTTTATTAGGAAAAAAATCACACTAAAATGCTGATGAATTGTCATATTTTTTTTTTAATGACAGATTGTTGCAGAAATGTGGAGACCTGAATTTAAGACTGAAGAAAAAATGAAAAACCAAGAGAACCATAATTGACAGATCGTTCCATCCCTATGTGCATCAGCAGGTTTTTGCCCTGGCAGGGGGTTTATAGTCCCCATGAGTTCAATGGGGTATAAGATTGCAGTTTCAGAGGCTCATTCTCCTCAAGGAACCCTGGGGAATGTAATCCTGGGAGAAAGGCTTTGTGTTCTGGGCACCACAGTTCAAGAAGGACACTGACAAACTGGAACATGTCCAGAGGTGGGCAACCAAAATGGTCAAAGGCCTGGAAACGATGCCTTATGAGGAACAGCTAAGGGAGCTGGGCATGTTTAGCCTGGAGAAGAGGAGGTTAAGGGGTGATATGATAGCCATGTTCAAATATATAAAAGGATGTCATATGGAGGAGGGAGAAAGGTTGTTTTCTGCTGCTCCAGAGAAGCGGACACGGAGCAATGGATCCAAACTACAAGAAAGAAGATTCCACCTAAACATTAGGAAGAACTTCCTGACAGTAAGAGCTGTTCAACAGTGGAATTTGCTGCCAAGGAGTGTGGTGGAGTCTCCTTCTTTGGAGGTCTTTAAGCAGAGGCTTGACAACCATATGTCAGGAGTGCTCTGATGGTGTTTCCTGCTTGGCAGGGGGTTGGACTCGATGGCCCTTGTAGTCTATTCCAACTCTATGATTCTATGATTCTGTGTTGCCAATATACTGAAAATGCTCAGTAATTTGCTACACAGCACTTCCCAGGGTTCTTTGATAAACTATATCAGCAGTATTTTTTTAAAAAGACCTAAAATGGTGTGTAGTGTAAACTTGTGATACCTATGGAGAGCAGGTCCCAGAATTCGTTGTAAGGGGTAGGGCTCCTATGACATTGTAAAGCAGAGGTCCAGCCTAGGAGGTCATGCTTGTCTTTAGGGGGGGGGGGGAATAAAATATTTACATTCACTGACCTTGGGCTGTCTCTCAGCCTAACCTACCTCACAGGTTGTTGATAGGATAAAATGGAAAGGGTGGGGCTGAGGTTGTATCCTGTGCTGAGGCAATCCGCTGTGGCCACTGGTGTGCTGGGCTCAGCTGAGGCACCAAGGCGGCAGCGCCCTCTTCGCTCCAGAGCTCCCCCAGCACTCTGCTGGGTGTTTGGGGTTTGGGGAGGCAGGGGTGCCATTTCCAGCCAATCATGGGCCTCTGTGCCCCTCCCTGGGTTGCCTCACTGTGCTTCCCACTGGGCGCGTGGCTGAGTCTGGTCTAGCCAGGCGCACTTTGCTGCACACTGGGCACAAGAAGGGCGGCCAGAGGTGCTCTCGGTGGGCCTGTGGGGAGACTCGATGGGCCCCTCAGGCTGCCTGCTGTGGCAAGGCCATCCTGGGCTAGTGAGTCAGCCGGCAAGGAAGGCCCGCCCACCCTGGCTTGGTGGGTGAAGCTGAGCATGGTGCTGCGGCTGGACTCCTTTTCCCCCTGAAGGGTGGTGTGCACACACTTGTGGTCTTCTGGTTTCCCTACAATGAGGCATCCCGGTGCTGGCCCCTCTCAGAGAACCTCACTTTAGGAAACCCTTCCAGGAGCCACAGGGATCCTGAACCCCACCCAGGAGCCCCCCTGCTCGTGGCCCTTTCTGCCTCCAGCACTCAGCAAGGGGGAGGGAAGGGCTGGGTTGTGGGTCTCCTTGAGGAGTTGCTCCACTTGTCCTGATGGAAGTGGAGGGTGCCTGCCCAGCTAGGCTGTAGCCAGACTCCCCCCAAAATAATAATAATAATAATAATAATAATAATAATAATAATAATAATAATAATAATAATCTCACACACTTAGGCATTTGATTCCTTTTCTGCCTTCCTTTTTGATGCTGCATCTGTGAGGCTGCATCACTTTGTCATACACCTGGGTTTTCCTGGGCATTTTACCACTTACCGGAAATTCCCCCCAGATGGCCTAATCCTGGATATGTCTGGGAAAACCCAGACGTATTGCAGTCCTAGGTGCCACTTTGAGTTCCTTGGAGTAAAGTCAGGCTAAAGATGTAATAATAAAATAAATAAAACATAAATATAAATGAGGCACAAGAGCAGCATACAGAAGCCAGGAAAAAATCCATAGGATTGGCCTATTAAAGCTGCTTAGCTTGATAGGTCAAATACCTAATGGAAGGGGGGAAATGTTAATTAAGTAACAAAACCTACAGCAACTGCACTCCTCAGATGAGGCAGTGCTGAGAGTGCAAGAAACACCAGAGATGGACTTAAGCATATATACTAGAAACTAGGTTGAATCTGTAAACTTTGGTAGTTTACCTTGTATGCTGCTTCAGTAACTTTTGCCTGTGAAACGGTTTATAAATCTGCCAAAAAAATAAAAAAAATAAAGTGAAATTTAACTAGTGCCAGAGAGAAAGGGGCTAACAGAACACTGGGGAAAGGAATGTCATATTCAAGAAAAACACTGTGAGAAAAACAAAAGGGCAATGAACCCAGAGGGAGAATCTCCTACTAGCGAGGTGCATGAGGAATCTCACTGTTCCTGGGAAAGTTGCCTATATTTAAACTCCCACATAACATTTGCATGTGCCAATGAGGCACTGCTCTGACTCACAGGCTCTCTTACCCTGCCCACTCCCTAAGCACAGGATCACACCACAAGACACAGCTTGCGAGTCACTTTTTGTGCTACTGAAGCTTCAAGTGGTCCACTGAATTGGGCTGGCATTCAAAGCCAGTATCTTTTATCAAGTGTAACTTCAAAAGCAACCTCTAAATGAACTCTGCTTTCTGCATACTCAAACGGTATGTCAGGATTCTAGGGCTTGAACTGGGAATCTCAGGGCCACAAATGAAAGCTAAACTTGGTGAACTACCTAGGACTTACAGTCTTCGGCAGGCTGAGAAGGTATGCAGTCTCTTCCTATTTAGAAGACAACACAAAGGAATAGGCACATGAAACCTTCGCTTTTGCAGTTTTGGCAGGCAGTATAAAACGCGGGTGGCGCTGTGGGTAAAAGCCTCAGCGCCTAGGGTTTGCTGATCGAAAGGTTAGCGGTTCGAATCCCCGCGGCGGGGTGTGCTCCTGTCGTTCGGTCCCAGCGCCTGCCAACCTAGCAGTTCGAAAGCACCCCCGGGTGCAAGTAGATAAATAGGGACCGCTTACAAGCGGGAAGGTAAACAGCGTTTCCGTGTGCGGCTCTGGCTCGCCAGAGCAGCGATGTCATGCTGGCCACGTGACCCGGAAGTGTCTCCGGACAGCGCTGGCCCCCGGCCTCTTGAGTGAGATGGGCGCACAATCCTAGAGTCTGGCAAGACTGGCCCGTACGGGCAGGGGTACCTTTACCTTTATAAAAACCCCAGATTGGCCAGGCCTAGAACATGGTGCCTTGCCCTTTTCTGGATTGATTGATTGATTGATTGATTGATTATTGCAATTATCCCACCTTTTTCTCCAAGGAGCTCAAGGTAGCGTACAAAGTTCTCCTCCTGTTCCTCATTTAATCCCCACAAACTTGTGAGGTAGGTTAGACTGAGAGGCAATGATTGGCCCAAGGTGAGCTTCATGAAAGAGTGGGGATTTGAACCCTGGTCTAGCAGATCCTAGTCCAACACTCTAACCACTTTACCACACTGGCTTAGTATCACAGTGTCCCTGTGGCCCTGTTTGAGAAATTATCCTCATACAATTACCAGTGCATGTGGGGAGAAATATTCATCCATCCCTATCTACCTCTTGGGTTTGCTCAGACAATAGAATAGAGAGTAGGGAGTGGGAAAATCATATATGTCACTGTAAGGTAAAGGAATACAGTCTGTGTTCCAGCTGGAGTAATTCCAGTCTCATTTTTTTCATAAAGCTCTAGAGCCTAGGCCCTGAGACAGCTGAAGAGATGGATTTCTGATGGGCTTTCCTTTTGCTTAAGGTGTGTTACAGTTGTTTTGAATAAAGTGGGTTTAGTCTCCATCCTTCAGGTAAAAAGTACATCTTACAGACACTTTGCACTCCTTGGAGCAAAGACATGCCACAAATAGAAATGAAAGTAATGCTCTTGCTTCCTGATTATCTGGGTCCCAACCTTCCCAGCCTGAGATTTAGACATGGGGCAGTCCATGGGGAAAATTGCAAGCAAATGAAGCAAAAATGAGAAGATAAGGAGACAGGCTAACAGAGCTCACTTTAAGGCTATGGAGCCCACAGTCCACACTGCTTGTGAAATAAAGGCACATCCTTCACGAACTACCACCAGCAAGATGATTTGGGGTGAGGGAGGGAGGGAGGGGGGGGGGGACTCCCAAACATTCATGGTTTGGCCTTCTAAAAAATAAAATAACCCCATAACATTGAGTTCGGCAGCATTAAGTGCTTGATGGAAATCAGACGTTTTGATCTGAATGTTACACATGCAATATACCAGCTAATGAGAACCAGTGTCAATTCTGGAAAATGTTAGGCAGAATGATTTTTTTAATTCACCAGCCCACCACTTTCCCCCCAGGAAGGCTGAGCATATGATTCCAATCACACAGTTATGACAGGTTGTATGCATGTAGGAGGTTTTCCCTTAAGTTTCCAGGAGGTCACTTACTAATGGCTTGTAGCCAAGAGCGCTGCTCTCTTCAAGACCAATTTAGCTGCCATTGAGAACATCCAATACATTTTTTGACTGACACTCGACAAGGAACAAGAGTTTTGCCTTCAGCCTCTGTGAGAAATCTGCATTTCTGTAGCCAGAAGAACTAGCTTCTTTATAAAGAAAATAAGGAATTCAAGGCGAGTCTAAGTGACTCCCTGAGACAGGATTTCCTTAGACCCAGTTTGGATTAGGGCTGTTAGGGGAGATATAGTACCTCTGGTGGGTGACACATTTTGGTGCTTCTGCCACAGTTTGTTCATTTTTGGTCTCCACCATGCACTCAGCTCTCACCTGTGGCTCCTAGAAGCTGTCAATTTGCATCAGAAAATTGTCAGTTTACATTAGAAAAAATCTAGTGGCCTGGAAATAACCCAATATGCCATGCTTATTTTACGTGTATTTATTAAGCATACCCAAAAAATATTTGAAACTGTCAAGCCTGTCTAATTGGCATTAGTTCATTGTTACTAATGAACTTATGAAACAGAAAATTTTGATTTGGAATTCTTTTTCATGAAAATCTTTCTGCCCCAGATCATTGCAAATTGCTACACACCCAGCCTAGCCATTCCTACTTCCTCCATCCAAAAATATCCTGGCCACACAGTAAACTACTTTTTTTTTGGTAAATGTTTTGTGCCACGGGGGAAGCAGTAACTCTGTACTGTTATCTTATGGATGTTTGTATGTGATGCCAATAAATGGTTTGATGATGAGTAAACTACATGTCAGAAATCAAGCTGGACTTGGTTACATTTTTCCTTGAGATCAAGTTTTGTATGTAAAGAAAAGTCTCTGTGGAAAATTATTGAGCCAGTAAGCCCCAGCTACCTTGAAGTCTGATATGGTATAGCCCTGACAGAGGTGGACCACCTTGAGTAAGAAATTAGGTTTTCATCACTTGGATCACCTGGAGCACATATAGGAGCTTCTTGTAAGCAGCTGCTGCTGTATTATTCACTCCTGTCCTGGAGACTGAGAAGTCTTTGATACTAATATTAACAGGGCATGCCCTACTCAGACAGGCCTCAAAGACACATCCGAGCCCCATGGAGCTGTGGTTCCCAGTCATCCAGTATAAAGGGAGATTTCATGGAGGTGGAACTATAAAATTGGCTTACCACTGCTGATTTATAAAAGGAAAATAACGGCAGGAGGAAAGAAACTTCATAAAAATACCTCACATTATTTCTCCTGTGACTCATCATTAATCTAGCTGTGTCTGGACACATTAATAAAGTCTGAACATCCCTCCTCTCCCCACCCCAGCCCTGTCCAGCAAAATCCTAGGTAATGTTGTAACAGAAAAACCTCCATAATAGTTAGTTACCCTTATTAACATGGGTTGTGGCTTCTTGGCTTCCTCTTAGACACTGTAAAATGCAAACGTAAAAACTCAACATAGCAGACGTTTGAAACAATAACATATGGCTCATCTGGACTATGCCGGGCCATCTTTCAGAAGTAGGTTACTTACAGTGATGAGAGACTAGGACAAGATGACATGGGTTAGACCTGTGACCTCAGGGCTCTTGCCCCATTATCCACCCCCCTCCATCAGCCTCCCTCTCACTTAACACATTCTTAGAGGCTCCAGCCAGAAGTGGCTCTAATTTCCAGCTTCACCACACTGTGCCATATTCTTATCTCATCTCCTTGGCTTGGACACAAGCAACAGTGTGGGGATATAGCTGAGGTAAATGGAGAGAAATAGGAGCCACAGTAGGCCTGATCAGTAGACCTTGAGTGTCTCCAAGAGCAAACAAGCTGAAGTCCCACTATGTCCTGGACTAAAAGTTTTTAAGGTAAAAACGTATGAGCCCCTGCTGGATCAGACAAAGGCCCAACTAGTCCAGCATCCTGTTTTCCACAGTGGTCAACTGAATGCCTCTGAGAAGCCCACAAAGAGGGGCACGGTGACAACAGCCCTCTTCCACTGTTGCTCCCTGGAAATTGCTATTGAGAGGCACACAAGCTCTGAACCTTAAGATTCCATAGTATCACCATGAGCAGTAGCCACTGACAGACTTGTCCTCTATTAATTTATTTGAATCCATTTTTAAAGCTATCTCCCTTGACCAGAATAATTCTCATACTATTATGCAGAGTGGACTTCTTGACTTAGGACTTGGAGGTATGGAAACCACATCACCACCTCTGTGCAGTCCAGAAAACTACCAGGAGCACCTCTTCTCCCAGCGCTGAGGGCCATTCCAAGAGGAATTAGTCATGCAGGGCTGGCCTGTCCATTGTCTGGCTGGAACATCTGTCCCATTCATGTAACCACATGTCTTTGTCGGTGTTTTCCCACTTCTCTCCTTGCTAATGGCCAATTCTATGAATCACTGTGTGGGAAGAGGACTCGCACACTGCTGCTCTCACACTCTTATTGGAATCTGGCCGCAGCCTGGCTAAAGTCACTGGTTCTCCTATGCTGGCATTTCCTTTCTGACCTCACTTCAGTGCTGTATGAGGATATCTGGACAGCTCCAAAGGGTGTGGTGCAATGGCCCATGTTATGCAAACATCTGGCAGTAACTGTACATGGGAATTGTCTTATACCAGGACAACCTTTTTTTTCTCACCTAGCCCAGAATTGTGTACTTGGATTGCAGTGGCTGTGTGGGTTCTCAGGCAGGGGAGGACCATTCTCATCATCACCTCTTACTGAATCCTTTATTTTTTTATGGGAGATTCAAAGGAAGAGCCATAGCTCAATGGTGCAACATCTGCCTATCATGCAGAAAGCCCCAGGTGCAATGCCTAGCATCCCCAGGTAGGGTTGAGAGAGAATCTGGAGAGATCCTGCCAGTCAGTTGAGGCATTACTGAGTGAGATGGACCAATAGTGTGACTTAGCCTCAGGCAGCTTCCTACGTCTATTGAACCTGATATGTTCTTCATGCAGTACATGCACTCCACCAGTGAACCAAGGCCATCATTTCTCTCCGTAAGTATGGGGAATACTATGGCTCCTGAGCCTTTTGCAAGTGTGGAGTAGTGGTTAGAGTGCTGGGCTATTCCCCACCTGACAATGAACCTTATTGGGTGATGAACCTACCTCACAGTTTTGTTGGGAGGATAATATGGGGAGGGGGATAGTCATGGGTGCCACCTTGAACTCTGTGGAGGAAAGGTGGGGTACAAATGCAATAATAAATAAATAAAATAAAAATAAGTTAAGATGTTCAGGAGGACTCTATGGCAAGCATGGTCTAGCCAAGACATTTTGGCACCACAAAATGGCACCTCCCACTCCCCACCAGGGAAGAAGGGATGAGTGAAGATCTACATCAGGAATAAGGGAGCGATAAGGTATCTATATTGGGACACCCTGCATCCATCCACCTGAGGCGGTCGCCTCACCTTGCCTCATGAATGGGCCAGCCCTGATGGCAAGCCCAGAATGCCATTAAGTTACAATGCTACAGCAAAAGCAAACATGTAGAGGCAATCCTTCTGTGGATTACAATGGCTTATTTTCCCATATTCATCTATATATTACTAACAGCATTTTTAACACACACCCCATCTGGGTAACTCAAGCCAAACTGTTTTTATGCCAAATTGCCATCGGCCCCACCCTGAAATTAAGAAAACATCTGAATATGTTTTAATGTAATGGTTGCCATAAATGAGATAGCAGTTCACCCATGTTCTGACAATAATAAAGTTGATGTTTGACACAGAACAGAATCAAAAGCGGGAATGTCATGTCAAGACCCTGAACAGGCTCCAGTATCTTTAAGATCATGTTTTTGTACACACATGGCAATAAATCTCATTCAAATCCATAGATAAAACTGGTTCAATATGCAGAAGCTCAGGATGCAAGAACTGCGGGGTAGGAAGAATTTCACTAGTATAACATAGAGGAGCAGCCACACTCTCTGGGTCTGAAATCGACAACTCTAAAGGGGGAAAGAACCATAATTTATTCCACTGCTGTTTGTTACACATTATCTTAATAAACCAAACCAGTGAAAGATGGCTGCATGGCCACTAGTCAGTCCAGTAGATAAACAACAGACTTCTGATCAGCAACTGCAATGTTGTCTTTTCCAGCAGGCTGTCTAGCATTCTTCTCCTATCAGGGAAACTAAGAAAACAGAGCCTGTGCCAGATAGACGCAAAAGATTACACAACAACAGTGTAGTGAGGTTAGGCAACTACCAGTTTTACTAGGGAGATAAGCAGAAAGGCTGAGATATTTATAGGAGCTTAGACATTTATATTGCCTTTTGAAAGAAATGTAATGATCCAAACCGTAAAGAGCACGAACATCATCAGTTTATTGCCTTTTTAGTTTAATGGGAGTTTGCAGCATAAATACATGTCAATAAAACACTTCTGTGGGAATGAGATGAGCAATAATCTCTCTGGGACAGGGACTGCCTCTTGACGTACATCTGTTTTTGGAATGGGCAATGCATATCACAGTAAGATAAACCAACATTGCTATTCAATATCACAAGACAGCGTGGTGTAGTGGTTAAAGGAGGGACCCCGTTCTCTACTCAGCTGTGAAACTTGCTGAGTGACTTTGCAGCATTCACCATGTCTCTGCCGAATAACCTACCTGACAGGGTTGTTGCGGCAATAAAATGGAGGGTGGGGGAGGAGGATCAATTGGAAAATGTAAAAAGTCAATAATGTTTATTTGGCACTTAATGACAGAATCCAGCAAATTCTATTGACAGCATTAGTGGAAGGAATCATGTGTAGCCCTGGCAAGTGGCAAAAGCTGCTTGAAACCACCAACTGTGACCAATATGACAATTGATATATGAATATTTCACTTCCTTTGTGGTGAAGCCAGGCCACAAATATTCTTTTGGGTGTCTCATAGCATTGGTTTCTGCTTACCACAACCTGACTGCTAGAGCTCCAGTCTGGGGGGATAAAAACAACTTCTGAGTCAGTTGTGGAACTCTAGCAGCTCTTCATAGTTCAAGGGGGTCTCTGTGAAGGGAACTTTGAGGAATTCCCCCTCACCACTTGTCCCAAGTCTCTTTGGGCACCCTGAGCTCTGAGCCTGGATCTCTTCACAACTGATAACATTGTGTGCACTAAAAATGGTGGAATCCCAGCACCACCACTCTTTACCCTCAAAACCACCTCAATAGTTTTTTCCATGAAGCCTTTGGCATGATTTTGGCATCTCAGTTCAAATCTAGCCCTACTGTTAGGCAGAGTATTGCAGTTGTTGAGGGGACAGGAAATGTAAGTGAGATGCTGGAAGAAAGAGGTGGCCATTAACGATGTCCCTTTGTGAGAGCAAACTCTTAAAGGAAGGTTTCTTGATATAGAGACTACCTTGGAATATTTGGAATTGGAAATCAATCAGAGCTCGGGGAAGGCGGTCCACCCCCCCCCCCAGTTAAAGGGTGGAGAAGGAGGCCTCTTTGTAGTGGGGAACTGGGCCACGGGGCGTCACTCGACCAACCTCCATTTTCCCTCAGCCAGCCTTCTGCCTGCCTTCTTAGCTACAGGGGATGGAAGTACCTGTCATCTTCCTTCTCCTCCTGTTTCTTAGTGTTGCCGTTGCAGAACTCAGTAGGGAGAGGATGGGGACAAAACCAGAATCAGGGCACTTCTGCTTGTGCCGTGCTTAGAAAGCACGGGTCTGAGCATTTTTCCAGGGAAAACCCAAATTGTCATTTGCCCCAGTTGAGTGCTAAAGAGTGGTTTTCCCCAGGGGGGAAGCAGCAATAAAAGAGCAAGCATGGCTGAGCCCTTAGTTGGCTCTGCATGTCATTGGCTCTGGCTCTTGGTGGCTCTGGCTCCAACCACTGTGGGTATCTCTGCTTTCCACTCCACTAGTGGGTATCAGTCACCACAGCCAATGTGCTGATGGAAAAGTGGTGTGGATTGAGAAAGAATAACAGAAGCAGGGGAAGAGGGAAATGCACACTAAAGGCTGGGAGTCCTTAAGGGAGCATGTGCTACTTAGTATGGGCATGTAAGCTGCTGCTTGTCTCTACACCCAAATTGTACTTGTATGATATGTAAATAAAATAGTATACAAACACCATAAATCTCCAGTGACATCTTCTTCCAAGAAGCCAAACCCCTGAGACTGCTCACCATCTGGGAAATGGGCAGCAAACAACAATGTTTTGCTGTGGCATGAAGAACTCACCACAAGGTGGCTATTTTAGGCCACCGCCATGTGGCAAGTATTACAGGTGTCACTGGTGTTTGTGTGTGCATGTTGGAGCTTAACCTGGACCAAGTTGCAAAATAAGCAATGATTATTTTTAACTTGCAGTTACAACTTTGACTTATTTCAGGTTGCCTTGCTCAGAAGTATAGTGCGAAGACAGCAGGCTTGATGGAGTGGCATGCCGGCAGCTGCTCATTGTGACTGAAAAGAGCAGAAAGACTATAAACTAGACAGAACTCTGAACTCCAACCATGCTGACCATCACAACCTGCAGGTGATATTACCTGCTGGAGGTGTTCAGTCACTCAGGACTGAATTTTTCACTTTTAGCTAATACTGTTTGTCTTGGTGACTAAGCTGTAGGCAAAGGTTTTGCAAAGGACCTGTCTAGCAGGCATTCTTTCAAGATGTTAAGAAGAGGGACTTTCCCTGAAACATTTGGCTGCAGAAAGAATAGTACATTCACTATGCCAAATATCCCACAGCAGTAAATCTGAGCCACGTTCCTTGAAAATATCAAACTCTGATTTCCCCTTCCAAAGAAAACACTGAACTGGGAGATCTAAGAAATGGACAACAAACACAGGTTGGCCTTCAGCCATTTGAGGTGATGTTTTGGACCTCGTTACCCAGCCAACCCTTCATGAGTAAGTGTGAAAAAGTCAACACAGCATAAAGACACAGGCCAAATGATGATTGCCTAACTCCTACATGTAGCCACATTGCAATAAATGAGGCGCACCTTAAATTTTTATCACATATTTTTGTTTCCAGCTGACATCAAGTGAGGAAAACTTCCCCTGCCCCCATGATATGTGGGGAGGTTTTGTTCACTGTTCTGCACTGTGAGACATCAGTGCTGACCACAGCAAGAAAGGAAATAATCACGATATCATCTTTTTTGTGAAATATTTCAGAATGCATGATGATGATGATGATGATAGATTGATACCATAAGAAAAAGATGACAGCTCACCACTCATGATATATACAGAAGTGAAGGTACACACTTCCTGGTTCTACTCAGAACTAGACATGTCAAACCAAGCTACTTCCCACCGAAAATTGATGGTGGTCGTGGTGAGAATACATAGTTCCTAGGCATGCAGTATCCTGGTTTCCTGACATCAATGCGAGTGACTTGCGGGTCCTGGGGAAATTATGTTTACCAGGGTTCCTCACAACAATCCTGTGAGATACATCAGGCTGAAAGAGTGTGACTGGTCTAAGGTCACCCAATGAGCTGCATGACTGAGTGCGGATTTGAACCTGCCTCTCCCAAGTCTAAGTCTTTAACCTCTACACTTCAACCACCACACCAAAATGCCTTTCTACCACAACTGTACGAGATCAACAAGAGCAGCCTTGGTGAGATCAGGAAATTTCTCTTGTTACTAAGTTCCAGCAATTTAAAAACCAATAAATTAAGTGAACGAACAATATGAAGATTAAAATTATGTGTTTATATTTCCCAACTATAAGCCTTGGAAATAAAATGAATACCTGCTGACAAAGACTCCATTATTATCATCATGAATTAACTCATCACACAATAACAGGGCAAGGAAAGGGCTTTCAGAGGAGATCCAAGTTTTCTGAATAGCTGATCCTTCTGACATTTTGTTCTAAGTTAGGCAAGGTAATGGAAGAAGTGAAGAAATATCTGCAGATGCCTGCCATATCCAGCTCCCCCCTGAGACTGCAACTTGGCAAAACAACAACAACAACAACTCACTCATCTCAGGGACAAATCTGCTATTAGACATGAAAGATGCATTACTCTGAAGGCTGTACTTTGTGTGGTCCAGGGTGGAAATTAAATTCAAAACAGTGTTTCCCCACACTATATTCAGCCAGAGTGACTGTAGACCAGTTAAAATGCATATGTATGTTACGATACCTCAGAACTCCACCCCGATGACTGAATGTACAGACCGACTCTATTGCAAAGTTTTGGATTTCATACAATGTGAAAGTTCAGGGGTGTTAAGTCTGCAATTTTCACTCATAATGAAAATTACTACTTTATGGTGCTATTCTCAAGGGATGTGGCCCTGTTCAGTGGTGCATCTCTTAGCTCATTCAGCCAAGATCTTCCCAAGCTTGGTACCTAAATGCCCTGTCCTTATGCCACCCCTTCTCTTCTCCCTTCTCGGTGTACCATGATTGAAAATTTGCAGAGCTGATTAATCAGTTTCCCATTATGTCTGAATGTCTAAAACCTGCCTTAGAATAAACTAGGATCTGAAACCATGGCCTAAAGTAGGATTCAGATCATGGCTTGTTCCACTCCTGAAAACCATAGTAGGAAATTATGGTTAATTATCTATGGTTTTCAACTGTAGTACAACAAAGGAGTATTGGGACACAATACTCATGCATGTATGGGTTAATAAGCTTATATATGCATATAGCCCCATCTGCACTATACATTTAAAGCACTATGGTATCACTTTATGACAGTCACGGCTTCCCCCAAAGAATCCTGGGAACTGTAGTTTGTTAGCGCTGCAGAGAATTGGTAGGAGACATACCATACGTAGCTACAATTCCCAGAGTCCCCTGGGAAGAGGGACTGCTTGTTAAACTACTCTGGGAATTATAGCTCTGTGCGGGAAATGGGGCTCTCCTAACAAATCTCCGCACCCATAACAGGATTCACTAGGGGGGATGCTGTTACTGTTTAAAGTGGAATAATGGTGCTTTAAATATCCTCACTGGATGGTGTTTTGGAGATCCATTCAAATCCCTCCGATATGTAACGTTTTTCAACAATCATTTAACACTGATTATTCACTCATCAAGCTTTAAGTAATTGAAGCCATATCCTGATGTTCAACTGAAGTCATAGGAGGGAGCAGAATCATTTGTGTTGTCTGTGTTTCTGACCACACATTTCGATGAATGTCGACATAGAGCCCACCTATGCAAGTGCACATGCATAGGGTTTATCACATGTAGTTGGTAGCGCTTGAAGTAAAGCTGAACATTCATATAGTCTTATACAGAACTCTAATGGGAGATGGCCTGCAGGAACAGTGTGTGCAATGCCCCTCAGTGCATTCAGTTCAGTGTCTCAAGAGGGATGTAATGTAGAGAAATGAAGGTATGTACATGCAATTGTGAATTGCACCAATATGAAGTGGCTCCAAAGGAAAGAATCATTCCAGATGATCTAAAAGTCTGTCTGTGAAATGATGGCCCATTTCAGAAAGGCAACTCAATAATTTTTTTTTTTGTTTTAGAGCCAACCCAAGTGATTGAGACTGAGCTTCAGAATCCTCATTCTCTGATCACTAAATCACTTTCCCACATAGAGGTTGCCTAATTTCCAGCTGCGTTGTCACGTCTGGGCTGAAATATTCAGATTGCTGTAGATCAGGAGCACGCTTGTTTGTTTTCATAGTAAAGAACAAATGTAACATTAAATACCCTTGACTGCTTCATTGAGCAGCCTTGCCTGCCTCGTGCTGTAAACAGAAGTAGTTCCTATTGTGACTGGTTCTTGATTGAACTAATGATGCATACAGAATCATAATTCAGCAATGGGAATTAAATTATCAAACAGATTTTGGCTCTTGTCACTTATCATTACTTATTCGGGCAACAGCAAAAAAAATAAAAAATCGGTGTGCATGCATGGATGTTTCTAATGAAATGTTCTTTGCACAGTTTACAGGTAGGTGGACAAACCGCAATGGGAGTAAATAAAGACAGAGAAGACAAGGAGGAGCTTTGTAACCAAATAGGAAGATGTGGAAGTATGCAAATGATAAATGTAAGCAAAGCTGCAGCTCTCAAAAGATCAAGTCTTCAGTGAATTGTGGAAATTATTTCTTCAAGCAGATTGCATCCATAGAGCATGGCCTTTCATTACTTACACAATTTGTTACATGATCTGAATCACACATCAGCTATTCTCAACTTCGTTTGGGGTGGAGGAATCTAGGATGTCCCTCTGCCTGAGATGCCCAACATTACGAATACCTCTTTTTTCGTGATATGTTTTATGGCGGGAAGTGCTTCAATAGTAAAACTGGGGGTTATTTAATTGCACTGCAACTTGTTCCGAGAACAAAGCACTGTAGACCTAGAGAGGGGATTCCCAAAGAATGAGTCAGGATCTACCAACAGGATGTAGAGTACTATGGATAGTTCAAAATCAGACTGCTGGCAAAGGATATTTGGAGCTAATGGGATTAAAAGTAATTCATACCAAAACAGACCCCCTTAGGATTGATACTAACAAAATGCATGGCATTATCCAGCATGCCAAGAATTGTAGAATATGCATTGGATAGCAAAATGCCTCCAAATAAGAGATTATCTTCTCAGAAATTGAAGGATTTATTGCAGCAACCAGAGAGATCGTGGGGAAAAAAACACTAAACATATTGACGTAATCTGATCAAAGCAGTAAAAACAATACAATGGGATTAGCGCCACATTCTGTGTATGATTGCTGTGTGTGGCTTTTAGATGTTGAGTTTGTGTAAGGCACAAGCATGGAGATGGAGTCCCAGGCAGACTTTACTTGGGGTCTGATCCTGGCTAAAAGCCCAATTACCATGATTAATGGTTAAATTAATGGTTAAACTGAAGCTCATGCTTATGGGTGTTGATGCAAATATATTTACATTTTTCTATGGATCTATATGTGGCATCCCAATCTTGCAAGCACTTCTGAAGCCAATCAGGTTCTAACAAAACAAACAATATTCTGCATTGAGTGTTTCTGGACCAGACTTCCACTGCATATTTTGTGACTTTCTGCTAGGGTTCTCTCATCAAATAGTACTTGCCCCAAACTTGGATCTTGGCATCCAGGCATTCTCCTTTCTCTCTATATATTCACACCAGCACTTGGACACTGCAGGTCCAACATTTTCAAAACCAATGCTGAAGAGCATCAAGCTAAGCATATTATTGGTCAAGAAAGCCAACAGGGAACGAAATGAAAACCAACATGTTTACAGAATGTGGAAACCAAAGAGGACACTGAAATAATACCAAAGCACTATATGTTCTCTGGTTATGATAACTAAAGCCATTTCGCTCACATGGCAAAGCTAATCCCATTTGTTTTGTGTGTTAAATTAAAAACAGGTAACAGAGCTCAGAATGGCTGCCCAGTTGCTGGAACTATAGGACAGATGTTTTGATGTGTTAAGGAGAACTGTAAAGAGTTCAGAAATCATTTTGAATCTGAATAAGTCCCCCTTCTCCCCTGTTAATGGAAAGATAAATACTGTATCTTTGGCTGAGATAAACCTTAGCTTTTCAGATGGTATACAGTCAAACTGCAGCAAAGAACAATGTGTTCACAAAATGGAGCCCAGTTCCTATTATTACTAAATCCACACAGCTCGTAACAGATGCAGAGAGCTTGATTTAAAACTGTGATCTGAGGGCATTTTTTTGTTTATTTAAAACTGCAGCCCACCTGATCATCTGCAAAGCTCACAGCAAATGATAGCTTCGGCTCAAAATAGGCATTTATAAAATATCCCAGAAAGAAATAAAGCCAAAATGAAACAGATATGCAGATATGAGATGCAAAAACCCTTCTGTCATAATATTAAACTCCAGAGGGAAGACCCTACAGCCCTAGCAAAATATTATTAGGTTTTAGCTTTTGTCAGGCTGCAATGAAAGCAAGCTCTACTGTTATTCGACAATCACAGATAAGACAATAGCCTTCTTTTGTTATTCAGTAACTTGGGCACTGAATACATGACGAGTTGTTGTTGTTTAGTCATTTAGTCGTGTCCGACTCTTCGTGACCCCATGGACCAGAGCACGCCAGGCACTCCTATCTTCCACTGCCTCCTGCAGTTTGGTCAAACTCATGCTGGTAGCTTCGAGAACACTGTCCAACCATCTCGTCCTCTGTCATCCCCTTCTCCTTGTGCCCTCCATCTTTCCCAACATCAGGGTCTTTTCCAGGGAGTCCTCTCTTCTCATGAGGTGGCCAAAGTATTGGAGCCTCAGCATCAGGATCTGTCCTTCCAGTGAGCACTCAGAGCTGATTTCCTTCAGAATGGATAGGTTTGATCTTCTTGCAGTCCATGGGACTCTCAAGAGTTTCCTCCAGCACCAGAATTCAAAAGTATCAATTCTTTGGCTATCAGCCTTCTTTATTGTTCAGCTCTCACTTCCATACATCACTACTGGGGAAACCATAGCTTTAACTATACGGACGTGACGAGTAGTTGGGTTATAATTACCTGCAAGTGTACCTTTGCATGTCATATAGTGCTTCCCCTCATAGCTGTCAACGTTTCCCTTTTTAAAAGGGAAATTCCCTTATTCCAAATAGGATTCCTCACAAGAAAAGGGAAAAGTTGACAGCTATGCTTCCCCCATGGGGCCAAAACCATGAGTGATGGAGTGATACTTGGAGTGATACTGAACATTTACTGATCATGTGTACCTAAATGGTCTTACACTCTGAAGTGAAAAGGCTTATTGTACACTTCGTCTACCAAAGAAGTTGGCTTAGGAGTCACCATGTCTTCCTCAAAGGTAAACATGCTTTTCCTCAATTACGGTAAAAGAACATTTTTCAGCTGAGAGTGACATCCTGCACTACTCCCACATCACATAAATATAACATGAGAAAGAGCCCTGAGCATTCAGCAATTTCTAGAAATAAGGCATCTTCACAGTATATATGTCAGTAGGCAGTATTAATAGAGTTTCAACCACTTACATATTCTCTTGAATAAGAGAAGGTGAAACTTCAGCATGGAAACAAACTCCATGCATACAGCACAAATATAGAGACCGCCATCTGATTATCACTCCAATGCTGCTTAGGATTTCTCGTGCACATAGCATGCTTAATTTGTGAATTGCACATTTTATTTTATTTTCACCACAATGATCCTGCTCTGAGCTAGGCCACTATAATTCTCATTTGACACATAGGAAGGTGAGTTTGACAGAAAGACTGACTTTCCTGTAGCAACATAGTAAATCCATGGATATTCACTTGAGTTTTCCCAAGTCCATTTTGCTAACCTCTGCTCCATTTTTGCCATTATTCTTCAAAGGTGTTTGTCTTTGATGACTAACTATGCTTCTCTCTTAAAACAATGGGAATAAGGAGCTCTTTTCACATTTAAATTTGCCTATACACCACTATTTATCCATAATGTAGGGAATGACACAAAGATATATACGTACATGCTGTTCCTATATTGTAAAATTGCTTTTCCCCATACATATTTTACCACGTCGATCTCTGGAACTAGCACTGTTACTGGCAGGGGATTCCTCTTCAAATCCCCATTCAGCTACAGATCATACTGAGTGACCTTGGGTCAGCTACTATTGCTCAACCTAACCTACCTCACTAGTTGTTGTGAGAACAGCATGAGGGGGATGGAGAGCTATGTAGGCTTCCTTGAACTCCTTGAAGGTAAGGCGGGATATAAATGTAGTAAGCATTGAATAAATAAAGGAAGAAGGAAATCCCTACTTTTTACAGGTGTTGGCATGAAGAATTCTATTTAGTGTGAAGAGTTACAACAGCTGATGTGAAGGTCCCTTGTGAATCTAAAGTTCAATTCCTAAGTCTTTCTAGTCTCTTTTTAGAAAACTCCCAGAGAAGAATATTCCAGAACTTCCCGTGACGTGTAACCCAAAAACTTGACCTGAATCACTCAAGTCAATGGACATTTTTCATTACCCATGGCAAATTAATGAACAGCAAATTAGTAAAATGCAAATGAGTAAAATGATGCATGGTGAATTATTCAAATTATCTGCCCTAATCTGTATTCAGAATATGAGCGTACAAATTCAAATCCTTGTCATAGGACCCATATTGGATTTGATTCACGAATTTTAAAAGCCATATTTATTCAGCCTGATTCACAGATGATGTTGTTTGTCATTTACAACCTCCCCTCCTATAATAAGGCATATTCATAAACGAAGAGCCAGAAGTGCTAAATGAATTTTGAACACATGTAAGCAACAGATATGGAAAGCAGAGGATCTGCTTGCTTTTTTGCTTTTTTTTTTGTCCTGTCCAAAGTGCTTATAGTAGGATGAGCTACATTGCCAAGGAAGCTGGTCAAACAATGCCCAGATTCCTGTGTGTTTATCAAGCTGTATGAATTAATGGCCCCTGTCCATCATACATTGAACAAAGCTCTGAAGGTAATATGCCACGAGTGCTTTCTGTCAGCTATCCCTGGTGAAAGACCTGAAGCCATTTCTCTCAGATGCACAGCCAGTGACTCAGGGATGATCTCTGTCAAATGCCAAATGGTGGCACTTGGCCGAGAGTGGACAGGGTGGCCTCTTGCATTCCTTAGTTCTAGAAAAGAGGGGATTTCAGCAGGTGCAGCTTGCATGACAATTCCGTCTTCGACACAACTTTTACATGTGCAGAAGTACATGTAAGAAATTTTGCAAGTCACCATTCTAAGAGTGGAATTATACCTTTCTGTTACCTGCAGAAGTGATGGAGAGAGAAAATTGATGGCTCATCTAGCAACCTTTGCAATTCGAGGCTGGGCTACTGTAATCTACTTTTATGTGAGGCTGCCCTTTAATCAGAGCCATCTTAAGCATATGCGGCGCCCCTAGCTAGGTTGCCCAGAGTTGTAGACCTTTTTTTAGGGAGAGAACACCAACGGGGGTGCGAAGGTGGGTGCAGGTTCCATGCTGAGGGGGTGGGGATGTCAGGCGGTACAGTCACTGCGCTATCTGCCTGCTGTTTCAGCTGCGCACACAGTGCCCGGAGTGCCGTGTAACGTTGTGTAACGTTGTGGCCGCTGTGCAAGACATCCTGTTGCTTGCGCCGAGCTGCGGGTTCCTGGCACATGGGTTGCCAGCGCAGAACGATGGGGAATGCAAGCAGCAGTGGAGTAAAGTTCTCCAGAGGTGATCCACACGCTCCTATTTATCGGGTTTTGTTGGCATTTTTGGCACGTGGTGGATCCTGTCCAGAGATGTTTCTTCTGCTGCCACTTGCATTTCCTGTTGTTCTGTGCTGGCACCCCACGTTGGGCAGCACTAGGAGAATGCGCCGACAGCAGAAAAGCCAGCAAAGGAACCCACAGCTCGATGCATACAACAGGATACGTCACACAGCCCCCACAATGTTACACAGTGCTCCAGGCGCAGTGCACGCAGCCATCATGTAGCTGGGGCAAGAACTGACAGCCAAGTGGAGCAGAGCGGTGGCTCAGTGCAAGTTCAGGGGGCGAGCGTTGGAGTCCGGGGAAGAGCCACCCGCGGCGCTCCGATGGGCTCTGCTCCACTCAGTTGTCGGCAGCTCTTCCCCGGACTCCAACACTCAGCCCCGGACTCTTGGCCTGGCGTCCCTAAGAGCCCGGCGCCTGGGTGCCATGCACCCCTAGCGCCAACAGTTAAGACGGCCCTGCCCTTAATAGTTCAGGAACTTCTAAAGGTGCAAGTTGCTCTGGAGAGGGAAGGAGGAAGGATTCAGCACAAGGACAAGGGAGATAGAAGCCCTCAAAGGTGCAGTACATTTAGGCCCAGTGCATTTCACATTGTAAACACTTCAGGGTCAACAGGCTTAGTCTCTTCAGGGAGGCTAAAAAAATTTTGTATACGATCTGATAGAGCTTGAGTCAATAGCTTTAAGGCTGGAACCTGGGAACTTAACAGCAAGACCAAGGTGCCTTACTTCCCATATCACCAGGACAGTTTGCAAGTGGAAAAAGAGAATGGTCCAATGAAGCTTGATGAAGATGTTGACCCAGTGTGCAACTGGGTTGTGAATGGATGATATGTCACAATAAATAAAGTATGACTGCAACGAAGCAGTGGGGGGGGGGGGGCACCAGAGTTCTAGTCACCTTTTTATAGGCACATCTTTATATCACTTTTGGATTGCAAAGGGATGTTCTGATGGAAATTGGCACTCACTTTAAGAACATTAACCATAGCCATAAATTAGTCTTAATGAATGTAGGAGTTCATTTTATTTTATTACAATGGACTGTGTTGCCAAGCATGAAATTTCAATGGTGAAAAGAAAGAAAGTCAAGGAAAATATAAGTAAGCCAGTTGCAGCAGACTTAACCTAAACTTACAATAAGACTAAAACCTTAACACTTAAGCATACTATGTACAGAACACCACACCAGAAGGAAAGAGAGATAGAAAATTGAAACTCAGGCTCCTTCTGGCCTATTATTATAGTCAGCATGACCTTGAGTGAAAGAGATAACAGAACCTTCAGCTTCTCTGAAGGAATAATCCAAACATCAGGAACCTTCTGCCTGTTTTCTAGGCAGAACAGAAACTTGCTTGTCGGCTAGAAACTTCCAGCTTGCACTAGTTTGCACCACACAGAGAAGCTTCCAGAATCCTCCTGAATCAATTAGAATAGGAAAAATCTTTACACATCAGAACAATATTTTCTGTACCAAGACATGCAAACCAACACTCCTCCCATTTTGTAGGTGCAGGAAGCATTGATATGCAAAACACCTATAGAAAAACACTGCATACACACCTTCCTTCTATAAGAATGAATTTCCTTCCCATCTCCTGCTCTGGTACACAAATGGAGGAATAGCAAATGTCACCATGACAAGCATCTTTCTATGTTGCAAAATATATTTCCAAATCACTCCTATTACAAACAAGTATCTGTGCAACAGTGTTGTTTTTTTTATTATTAATCTTTGTGTTTTTCTTGCAGCTAGAAGGGATTACTTGCAGATGCTCCCATATTTATTTTTCTCCACTATCTTCAAAGAGCTGGCCTTAGGTTTATTATTTGTTCTTCAGACTGGGAGGTATATAGATAATTCTGTGAACGTGACCGGCAAAATAGATTCTTCTATCAGCTGCCTTTCTTCAAAACACTGTTATTAGCTAAAACCTTTCCATCCTGCTGCAGCCAGATAATCTGTGACCATTCGGAAAACTCGGCAGCCAATTCAAAGAGTCACATTCACAATGATACTGTTTTGCCCTGTGAAAGATACCACAGTTTTAAAAGAGAAAACCTTATGATCTCAGTAGGTGTCTTCATATACCGATTCTGACCACTGGTCCACCTAACTCAGGATCGTCTACATTGATTGGCAGCTGCCCTTTGGGCTTTCAGAAAGGAAACATTCCCATCTCTGCCTAGAGATACCAGCAACTGGACCTGGAAGCCACTACATGCAAAGCAGGTGCTTCACCACTAAGCAACAACCCTTCCCTGTGCTCTGTTAAAAACTAGTGCAATCCCATAGCAGGCATGGGAGATGTATCCAGGAAACCAGCCCACAAATTTCAATTCAGTCAGGAATCGTCAGGCACAAGCCTCTTTACAGCAGGGGTGGAGAACCTCATATCCAGGGACTAAATGCAGGCTCCTGGCCTCCCATAAGAACATATGGGATTCGAAACTGCAGTGTGGTGTAGTGCTTAAGAGCGGTAGACTCATAATCTGGTGAACTGGGTTCGCGTCTCTGCTCCTCCACGTGCAGCTGCTGGGTGACCTTGGGCCAGTCACACTTCTCTGAAGTCTCTTAGCCCCACTCACCTCACAGAGTGTTTGTTGTGGGAGAGGAAGGGAAAGGAGAATGTTAGCTGCTTTGAGACTCCTTCAGGTAGTGATAAAGCGGGATATCAAATCCAAACTCTTCCCAGCAACTAGTATTCACAGTCATGTCTGCTATCTGACCCTTGAGACTCAGGCCACATCCATCCCCAGACTCCACCCTTCTCTTCTCAGCCTGATCCCCTCACAGGTCCTACTCTGCATCCTTCTCAAATACATTTGCTTGCCTGGGATGTGTCCTTGAACTGTGAAAATGCTTCTTGGTTGCCTGTGGCAGTGGAGAAAGCTGCTATGGCGCCTGAGGCAGCACGCCCAGTGGTGGGGCGAGTCGAGGGTGGGGCGAGTCTCCTCCCACTCAGCCACTCTACAGCTGGGGGGAGGCAGCAGGTGGACTGTTTGGGCAGCGCAGAGCCTGCGCGAGCCCAAGCCACTGCGTCTCTCCCAGGAGGAGAGCTGAAGGCAGGAGGAGATACTACAGGAGAACTGCTGGCCCTGCGGTGCCCTGCCCAACATTTTGTCACCCCCCTCAGTGGTAACACCTGGGGTGGCCCACACCCACCACATCCCCCTTCCTCTACCCCTGGGTGTCTGCATGGAGGATGAAGAGCTGTGGGCGTGTATGGAGGTAGAAATGGAAACATCTGGCTGGTGTGTGCCTGGAATGTGGTCTACGGTGCACAGATCAGAGTTCTGGCCCCCTCTTGGCTTTGGCCCTGCCCACCAAGTCTCTTCATGTGTTAGAAGTTTTTTTGCTTTAAAAAAAGAACTCCAAGCAACAGCACCAAAATGCTGAGGGCTGGCACGGAAAGAAAAATGTCTCATTTATATGAACAATTTATCTCAAGCAGAGTCACACACACAAAAAAGGGGGGAAGCAGAGTGTATCTTTATGGCTGAAATATCTCAACAATGAGGCAATCAAATTTAGAACTAACTGTGAGCTGCTTCCCCACGGTGGTGGCTATATATATGAATCAGCAATGAAATTAAGACTATAGTTCAGAAGAGTTTCACTGTGTTGTCCTATATCCTTGAAACATATTGTACTAAAGCAGAACTGGGGGGGGGGGGCAGACAGCTAGTGGAATAGAAGATAGGGAGGGGAATGGTCAGCTATTCCTTCTGCAGTCCTTTATATACAACCTTTGCTTCTTCCTATTAATTACAAGAGACCCTTGTCACTTTTTCTATCCACTATAATTATTATCTTCTCTTGCCATGTTCATTTTGTATGATTGATGCCTTATGGTGCAAGCTCTTTCTGCATCCTCATCAGCCGCTTCCCTGCACATTCTTAAAGAAACAAACTCAAAGTAAAATAGATATACTTTTCACCATTACTTATGGGAAGAACTCATGCTTAACACATGAAAGGTCCCAGTGTCATGCTCCAGGGGGTGACCCCAGGGGCTAGGGTCCCAGTTACAGAAGTCATAAGCCTTTGCAAAAGTGCCAGGGGTTCTTCATCAGGTATCAACCTGGGGGGGCCCCTCAAGGGTCATCCTCAGCCTCAGGATTCAGGGGGCCCTGCCTGCTCCTCAGGGTCCTTGACGTGTGGGCTGTATGGTTCTTGTTCTCTGAGGAATCAGTGTCTGGTACCAGGTCAGGGCTAGGCATGACACCCAGATTCAACTTCTGCCATCTCTAGATGGGGCTGGATATGTCCCCTGTTTGAAGCACAGGAGCATGTAGCTCAGGGATGGGGACTTGTGGCCCTCCAGATGTTGTTGAACTCCCTAGTCCCATCAGGCCCAGACATCTTGGCCAGTGGTCAGGGATGATGGGAACTGTAGTCCTACAACATCCAGGGGTCCACCCAGGTTCCCCATCCCTGGTGCAGATCATACTGAGCTAGGTGGATGACTCCGTATAAGACAGCTTATAGTTCCTCTGTTAGCAAAGGAAAAGACATTGGGAATTCCCTGAAAAAAAGAACCATTGTGCCACTGTGCATTTTTAAAAAACCTACCTTCTTTTGTGTTTTGAGCTACTTTAAAACCATTTTCAGCTGTTTTTACCTCTGAAAGTGACCTTGAGACATATGCAAAATGTGATAATTAGTACAATTATTTGAGAGAAACCTGCACCAGTCATTCTGCCTTGGCTTATAGCAGGGGTGAATTAGGTGTTTTATTTTCCCTCACCCCACCCCTCAACACACATGAGCTCAAAGTGTTAAAACACAATATGAACAAAATAGAATAGACTTGAAAACACAACCACACAGCCATATATGCCAAACTCAGGGCAACAATTCAATTTGTACTATAGCTCCCATCAGCCCTCAACATTATCCATCCTAGCCTGGCTGATGGGAGTTGGGGTTTAATGATATCTAGAGGGCCAGAAGTTTCTCAGTCCTGGTTAATACAAATGGTTCTTCCCACATGTGGCTTAAAGGGATCAAATGCACTTAGTGGATTATATTGCTCCAAATGTGGTAGCTAGTGAATCAACTGCTGCTTCAGATAGAAGACTTATTATTAACAGGTTTGTTCCATTTTCTAGATTTATGTCCCTAAAGTTTCACTGTATTCCTGCCCCCATATTAACCCTACAATGATATGGGGAATTATTGTTGGGATACAAAGATATATTAGGCTTTACCTTCAACCTGCTCAGGACCTACGGTTTAAGTTTTCTTATTAGAAAGTATCACCCAAAGGCAAAAATGGAAATGTGGAAAACTGAATTTAGGATTGCAAAAATGAGAAGCTGAGACACTGAAATTGACAGTGGTTGTTGCTGCCTCAGAAATTACCATATGGCTTTATGATGTACAAATCTCTTCCTACTGATCATTAGACCGCTCCCTTAAATTGGAATGTCTTTTTAGGACATCTCTCCCACACTTATGTTCAGATGTAGCCCACAGCAAGAGAACTTGCTACACATCTTATGCATCAGAGATATCAAATTGTCTGGCGTGCCCAATTCTCCACTCAGCAGACACCCAAGGGCTTTGAGCCCAGGGTTTTCCCACTGAAAAACGTCAGCTCAACCAGAATCCATCACTACCTCCTGTGCACTGCCCTTCATTTTCCAGTACTTGACATGATCCATGACACCTGGCTTTTAATAAGGAAGGAATTGCGATGGGGAGAGGGATGATAGAGTAGTAGCAACCAATGAGCCATCACCTTTGCCCTTTGAAGGGCACCTGAATTGTGGCCTTGAAGATAAATCCATAATTTGTGGAGAGGATGCTGCGGAATCCACTGAGGGCCTAATAAGGCTCCCATTGTCCGGTCTTTGACACCCTTGCCATACATGATGGAAGCATTGCTGTGCTCACTGACCATCACTAACTGGAAGTAAAAGCTGGTTCCAACCTAAATAATGGAATACATTTGCTGAGGGGGAAAGGGGAGGAGGGAATATGTTTTAAGCGAAATTATTTTAAAAGACAAAGGGGGCTGACATAAAATCACTGTGCAACTTAGCAAACCTGACTGCCTGATTTCTAGTCCATTGTTATCTCTTGTTTAATCTATAGATTGGTCTGAGAAGCACTGAGGGGCCAAAAGGTTTCAGAGAATCAACATTAATGCTTAATTTGACCTTCGCTATTTAACATCTTTGATTGCTGAATGACGCGTCCGTATTAAAAAGTTAAGTGGTTCACACACTGAACAACTCCTCCCTAAATTCAATGGCTACAGTCTGTTCCTTTGGTTTTTATATATGTAAATGATGATTTGGCGTGTCTGTGCTGACATGTTCCCTCTCCAAACACTTTCAGGGTTATAACCTTTCACTGTTTCAGGACTCCATCGTTTGATTTATTCCCTAATTTGATTCCAGCTCTGTTTTAAAGGCTCTCTTCATCTGACCATTCACTTTTTATTTTGTTTCTTTTTCTCGCCTCTTTATTGCTTGACCTTTGCTGGACCTTGTTTAAAAGACATATATTGCCCTTTACATTTGAAGGGGCCATCGCATGCTCTGCCTCATACCTCTTACTAACTCTGAAAAAAAGCTGGCACTCAAGGGCCATTGGGCTTAATGCGACTGAGGTTGACTTGCAGTACGGTGAGTTATGTCACTTAGGGATCAAGTGTGCCTTTCCATGAAGTCTTCTGATCATATATATTAACACAATCAGCACTACTGGTGATGCTGCAGTTTATGTACATAGCAGTGTGGAAGCAGTTTCTCATTGCTTAGTATCCTTCTGGCAAAGTATGGTAAACCAATTAAAGTATGTTCAAGCTTGAACAGGAAGTGGACAATTGTGAGTAAAACACTATGGAGAGTGGACCATCTTTAAGACAGATTTAGGTATTGACAACTCTGTCAGTTTCTCCTTTCTCCTTATCTTAATAGGTACCTTTTTGTATGCAACATTTGACTAACATACAGTGGTACCTTGGTTCTCAAACTTAATCCGTTCCAGAAGTCCGTTCCAAAACCAAAGCATTCCAAAACTAAGGCACGATTTCCCATAGAAAGTAATGTAAAATGAATTAATCCGTTCCAGACTTTTAAAAACAACCTCTAAAACAGCAATTTAACATGAATTCTACTATCTAATGAGACCATTGATCTATGAAATGAAAGCAATAAACAATGTACTGCATTCACACAATCAATCAATCAATCAATCAGTAGCTGAAATGAGTTCCACGCAGTCACAAAAGCAAAACAAAAAGAGCTGCAAAAACAAAAACGCAAAATAAATAGCAAAAACAGACAGACTTCAGCGTAATACTCAAAACAAAAGTGTGGCACTCAGTTCAGAAGCATAGAATCATAGAATCATAGAGTTGGAATAGACCACAAGGGCCATCGAGTCCAACCCCCTGCCAAGCAGGAAACACCATCAGAGCACTCCTGACATATGGTTGTCAAGCCTCTGCTTAAAGACCTCCAAAGAAGGAGACTCCACCACACTCCTTGGCAGCAAATTCCACTGTCGAACAGCTCTTACTGTCAGGAAGTTCTTCCTAATGTTTAGGTGGAATCTTCTTTCTTGTAATTTGGATCCATTGCTCCGTGTCCGCTTCTCTGGAGCAGCAGAAAACAACCTTTCTCCCTCCTCTATATGACATCCTTTTATATATTTGGACATGGCTATCATATCACCCCTTAACCTCCTCTTCTCCAGGCTAAACATGCCCAGGTCCCTTAGCCGTTCCTCATAAGGCATCGTTTCCAGGCCTTTAACCATTTTGGCTGCCCTCCTCTGGACACGTTCCAGTTTGTCACTGTCCTTCTTGAACTGTGGTGCCCAGAAATGGACACAGTACTCCAGGTGAGGTCTGACCAGAGCAGAATACAGTGGCACTATTACTTCCCTTGATCTAGATGCTATACTCCTATTGATGCAGCCCAGAATGGCATTGGCTTTTTTAGCTGCCGCGTCACACTGTTGGCTCATGTCAAGTTTGTGGTCAACCAAGACTCCTAGATCCTTTTCACATGTACTGCTCTCAAGCCAGGTGTCACCCATCTTGTATTTGTGCCTCTCAATTTTTTTGCCCAAGTGCAATACTTTACATTTCTCCCTGTTAAAGTTCATCTTGTTTGTTTTGGCCCAGTTCTCTAATCTGTCAAGGTCGTTTTGAAGTGTGATCCTGTCCTCTGGGGTGTTAGCCACCCCTCCCAGTTTGGTGTCATCTGCAAATTTGATCAGGATGCCCTTGAGTCCATCATCCAAGTTGTTGATAAAGATGTTGAATAAGACCGGGCCCAAGACAGAACCCTGTGGCACCCCACTAGTCACTCTTCTCCAGGATGAAGAGGAACCATTGATGAGCACACTTTGGGTTCGGTCAGTCAGCCAGTTACAAATCCACTGAGTGGCAGCATAGTCAAGACTGCATTTTACCAGCTTCTTTACAAGAATATCATGGGGCACCTTGTCGAATGCCTTGCTGAAATCAAGGTAGGCTACATCCACTGCATTCCCTTCATCTACCAGCATAACACTCAAATCATCAGCGTGGCACTCTAAACTGAACTGTGGCACGCTAAACAGAAGCATAACACTCAAAACCGAGCATGTTTGGCTCCCAAAAAATTCGCAAACCGGAACACTTACTTTTGGGTTTGCATTGTTTGGGTTCCAAGTTGTTTGAGTACCAAATCATTTGAGAACCAAGGTACCACTGTACAGATGTACCTGTACAATTCAGCCATGCAAGATTCAAAGGGTTCTCTATAGACACAGACACACTTCTCCATCTTCCACCCAGCCAAGCAAGAGGCAGTATCACAGGCAAAATCACTTGAGGAAGATGTGGAACAGGATGGTGAGAGTTGTGGGCTGAGGAGAGGGGGCATGGCCTGAGAGGGGGAGAGTCCTGAGGGCTGGATGGAGAGATCTGGAGGACTGAGGTTCCCCAGCCTTGCTCTAAAGTTCACCTTTCTCTTTCCTCTCATACCTCATCAAACTTGTTCCTTTAATTATGTACCTCTGACCAAGATCTGTACTGTGAAACAACAGGAGAGCACAGAACTCATCAAAGAGCTAAGCTCTCTCAGGATCTGATTCTCCATTAACGGCATGCTACTTCCGCCCATCCTCACTTTCTCACACAAGACCTTTTTTTGTGGGATTTAAAAGTATTTTCTTCCTAAAGCTTCCATGCTTTAGAAAGAAATGGGTAGAGTTAGGACATCCTGTTTCAGACAGGGGCACTATTGTCTTCAAGGCAGAATGAGTGTAAATAAATCATTCCATTTAAGGTCTTTATGTAAGTCACCAGCCAAAAATGACAAATTTCACAGGTTGCTCAGGGTTAGATTGGCAAATTACACAGTCAGTCATGGGTTAAACAATAACAGAAGTTACAATGAAACATTTTCTTTTCTTTTCTTTTTTAAAAAGAGCACAATGCTGATTACATTGTAACAAATGGCTCCCAGATGTTAAAATGTTTTTTAAATGGAAATGATGGATTTTATATCCAGTTTAAGATGCATCTACAAAAGCAAAGCGAAAAGACCTTCTCCAGATAGCTTACATAAAATGGTCACATAATCTACAGCCATTTCTTCGAGAAAATCAGTGTATCTCCACATGTCCTCAGAGCTGATGAAGTGAAAAATCCCAAATTTTACAGATTTCACAGAAAATGCATTAACTGTAATCTTTTCACAGCAGACGCAAGAAACAGCATTTTTTCTCCAGACCTCTATGATATTGTTATTTCTAAGCTGGTTTGTAATTTGTATGGTTTCTTTTTTCTTTTCTTTTTTAGCACTGATTACAATACAATCTGCGCTTCTAGCAGCCACTCACAATATAAATGGCTCATAGCCCAGTTTTCAGACCTAATATGCTTACTTGGCCCACAATACAACATTAAAGAGTTCTGGCACAAAAGCAGGTTGGAAACATCCCTGCGATGCGAGTTAGATTCTCCATTGTCCCTGGGATAATAAACTGAGACATGCAGAGGGCAATGGCCACATTTTCTCAGGATTTTAGTTATTTGCCATTATGGAGTATGCCCAGTTTTGTTATGTATACTCAACATGCTTTATGAAATGTGGGAAAGGGGAAAGCCTTATTATTTATTGTTGTTATTATTTATATACTGCCATTTATGTACAAGGGGTTATACAAAAAAACAGGAATAGCAGGTCCCTGCCCACAAGAGGTTTATAATTCAAAAATAGGCACGTGCAAACAATAGGGGGACAGGGGGGATTGAAGAATGGCTAGGCAACAAAATAATATGTGATTACGTACTTTGATTACACATACTTTTGCTTGGTTATAATAAAGCAGTCTTCTGTAACCTAGTGCTAGGTTGGACTAAAACTCTCATTAGCCTACACCAGCAATTTTCAGTTAAAGGCAGATATCTCTGAAAAACAAGAAGGGGACAAATTATGATTTAGGCTTCGCATTTAGCAATGAGTGAATCTCATTAAGGTCAACATGACTTGCTTATGAATAAACACCCACACAACTGCACTGACTGTACGAATGGACATATTTGGATGGCAATGTAGTCAGTCCTATTTTTCACTCCACATCCCAACAGGCTGTGACAAGGCAAAAGATGGGACTGCGGGGCCCCTCCATCTGTGGGACTCCAGTACTGAGAGACCAGCTCCATCAGGCTCCTCTCTCAACTATCAGTTACAGAAAACCTTTCATCAAGCTATGGGAGAGGAAGAAAGATGGGATTTAGAGGCGTCACCATCCAGTCTCCTGAAAAAGCAACTCCATCAAGTTCCCCTCTCTCTCTATTATCAGCTATGGTAGCCATTCCCTCAGACTGTAAGAGAGGATAAGAGGTAAATTGTGGGACCTCTCCATCAGCTGTGCTGAAAGACCAGCAATCTTTTGGCTCTTCCTCACCTTGAACTCTTTCCATTACAGCTGATCACTACAGTAGTCCTTTAACTAAGAAATAGTGCCTGAGTTTGAATGTTTCATCTTCCCTCCCAATACTCTTTCCTTTTTTTGTCATATAAGGCACATCCACCTCATACATTTAAATGCACATTTACACCACTTTAACCATTATGGTTTCCCCTCAAAGAGTCTTGGGAACTCACAGAATCACAATTCCCAGCACCCTAAACAAATTACAGTTCCCAAGATTCCTTGGAGGCAGACATTATTTAAACGTATGGTGCAGGGTTGGCCATAGATTACTGAAATTTGTAAGCCTTTCTTGGCTGAAGAGCAGGAGGGCATGAAATAAATAAATACCTTAAAATTTCCAAAGCCCGCTGCATAAAATGTGATGCCATTTTCAATAAAAAAAAAGTCTGTGCAACAGGCAGCAAATCAGTGATGACCTATAAGAAGTGACTTTTGGACTACCATCCTATTGAAGAAACTGACTGTTAAATTACCTCTTTTGCGAGTGCTACCATGGCTCAGTTGGCAACATGTTTTCACCTTTACCTGAAATGTCTGGATTCGAGTCTCCCAGTAGGATCCTTGCTCCTTGCCAACAATACAGCAATTAGAGCGAGGCTGTACTTTCGAGCCACCATCCCTCAGACGACAAGAGGAAAGGATGATCCTTAATGCTGGCTTTCCTGTCATAATAAATTAAGAGCCCTCATCTCTCAGCTAGCTTTTCCTCTACTTCGTATCAATAAAAGAAGAAAACTCTGAAACTCCAATAAACCAGCTAACTTGCTTTTCCTTTCTAATTATTGTGAAGCGCAAAAATTGTCCAAGAGATACTGTGTGTTTGTTAGCTTGAACTACTGTGCTTTTTCACCCACTAACCTTCCCTTTGTATGTAGGAGATGGAAAGCGACCACAGCACCATTACTGGAACTGGGGAAGGGAGAATATTACAGAAACTCCAAAGTTGGCAAATGGTTCCAAATTTCAAAGATACAGATCAACGCAAAATGGAGACTGTGACTAAGTTGTTCCTTTGCCCAGAATATATGCCCATTACCTGTTATGGATAGGGTTGCACTCCCACTAAAAGTGCAGGTACATAGCTTGGGGTGCTCCTCTATACCTCTTTGTCAAGGGACCTCTGTGGCCAGGAGTGCCTTTTCCCAGCTTTGTCTGGTACGCCAGCTACAGCCATATCTGGATCAGGATCACTTGACCACTGTAGTCCATGCATTCATGACCTTGAGACTGGATTACTGCAATGCGTTGTATATGGGAGCAGCTTATATCCGGTCCACAAGCTCTAGCTGGTGAAGAAACAGAAGATAGACTGCATACGACACCTCTGCTAGAGCATTTGCACTGGCTGCCCATAGGCCAGATTCAGTGTTCTTGTGTTGATCTACAAAGCTGTAAAGAACCCTAGTCCAGGACACCTGAGCCTTTATATCCCAACTCAATCACTGAGATAATCCAGAGGAGCATTGTTGTCAATATTACAGAGACTTCAACTCAAAGTCAGTCATTTAGTGTTGCTGGTCCCATGCTGTGGAATGCATATATTAAGCAGCCTCCTTCGCTTTTGACTTTGAGGCACCTTTTATGCCGACAGGCCTTTGTAGCTGTTTACTTTTATTATTATTATTATTATTAGCTAGTCACTTTAATGATTATGTGTATTGTTCTTAATGGTGCTGCATTTTTACATTTTGTGTGCCACCCTGATATTTTATGAAATGGCTCTGTAGAAATACTTCTATAAATTAATAAAGCAAAGAAGCCGTTGGAGACTTTGGTGCAATTCCCCTTACCGAATTAGATTCACTTTGATTACTGGAATACCCTTCGAGGTTACACTAAAATATTATAGACGTGGAAATATGGAGAATAGGTAGGATTTAAATATTCAACCAGCTTAGCTGAAATTCAAGACTTCTGACTACTAAACTGCAAGCACTCACATTATCTCCAGACAACTTTACAATAAACTGTCAAGACAGCTTATCCCACCCCACCCCCCTTCATCACATTGTTACAGTCAGATGCTCTAGCATAGGGTTATGCTGGCCCCTTTGTCCCAAGTTTACCCTTCAGCCCCATCAGTGCTATGCAAATACAGATTAGGAGCAGTGAATAATGTGGAGCACCCTCTGATCTATAACTCAAAGCTTCATTTCCAGTTTCAAGACAAGTGATATCTTTGCTGAGCTCCGGCTGTTATCTGTCTTAGCAGGCAGCAACTAACACAGTTGTCAATATATCGTTGTGCTGTTCCTGGGGATGGGTCCTGATTCAGGAATAGGGAAATCTGTTAATTTCATTTTCTCTATTTCTCACTTTTCCAATCTTAAATGTACATTTTCAATTGTGGGTTTTTTTTAGGTTTTTTTTTAAAAACCCTCGTGAAATTTCACCAGCAGTTTAGTGCGAATTTTTCCTAATGCACCCATTTTTGTATGCAATTTTTCCTAAATACATTTTTGCAAAGTGAATTTCCCTAATACAACGCATGCCTTTTTGCATGCCATTTTTACAAACGGGTGAATTTTTACTCACACTTTACCTGAGTCTGTGCAATTTTGTACACATTGCTTGGCTGGAGAACTGCACTGCAAACTTCAGAAAATGGGGATTTCGAAGGACAGCTACGCTTCAATTTTCAAATTGTTTCAGAAGGGTCAAATTAGGTAGATTCACTTTTAAATGCAAGCTGAAGCAATTCGGGAGGGGTGCTTGTGCAAACAGCAGGGCCCATGTCATAGGACTGGGCTGTAACACTTCATGCATGAACTGAGTTTTATGTACAGGGTGGGGCCTCCACCTTACAGTCTTAATTGTATGAAGATTGCCACCTCTCCAAGAATGTCAGCATTCTCCATTGCTCTTGCTGCATTCCTTCCTCAGCCACATGTTGTAATAGCATTTGGGCAGCTCAGCAACAATCTCATTGAATGCCCATTAAATTCACTTGCCAAAGATTTCCTGTCACTGCCCACTCATTCTCCCAATCACCTTCTTCATGTACTTGAAGAGCTGAAGAAGCTGCCATTCTTGTCACCACTTTCCGTTCTCTCTCTCTGTTCATTAGACTTGCTAAAAGACTGTGAAAAGGAAAACAAGGATCTCTGCCTTTTCCAGCTCTCTCTGTTCATTTATGAGCCCTCTTCTACCTTGCTCTGTCTTTTGCTTTCCCCTGCTTCATTTATACCTGAATAATTAGACACCATCTCGAATCTCTTATAATCTTATTTTTCCCCCACTGAGCTGCAAGGATTGGCTTAATCATTTTAAAAACCAAAGTGGCCATGAAGGTGCCAAAGCAAAGATGCTGCTCTGTTAAACTGACAGAGCATATCCTTCTTTGTTCATAATCAGAGCTATTTGAAATCCAGTATCATTTTCCTGCTGTTTTGTGCAATATCAGGACGAGCCTTAAAAATCTCTAGGCAGTTTGTACCACGGGCCCCGCACACTATGTTCTTCAGCTGCTTAATCTCTGAGTAGAAATTCATTCTGACATACAGTCCAAACCCTTCCGCAGATGGGCAGACCAGGCCCCGCCCAAGGCATTTTGCTGCCCAAGACAAATGAAAGGTGGTCTGCCCTCCCATTCTGCGTACAAAAGCCAACCAGACAAACAGATGGATATTACGTCAACACTGGTAATGGGAGGGAACTCTACGTTGCAACAGGCTACCTGAGTGGAACAGGACAGATCACACAGAACTCAAAGCTCTGTCTTCTGACAACTTATAACACTCCCCAGCAGTGGCTGCCTCACTCTGCCCACTGGTAGGACTATCTCTTGGGCAGTTTCTTTCATACTCAGCACCTTTGCAGTTATGGATATGAATGAATATGAACTCCACTGGGCTACTCAAGTTGAATAGTGGAGCAGCACAATTCCCCCCACCCCTGAACCTCTGCCCTAACTGTGAAACCATACCCAGCAAGTGTCCTAGAAAAACCAGGACATCCCATTTTTTCTCACGAGAGAGCAGCCATTTGGGACCCCATGATCTTGCATGATTTTGTGCCACAATTCGCCCCCCCCCCAGGGGAAAGATTTTGAGGGGCCATGATCTTGCACACCACTCCAAAGTGCACGGGGCAAAATCACATGACATCACGGTGTCCAAAATGGTTGGTGTCCAAAATGGCGACCTGGAATTCGCTATCAAGGTGTTGGAGGATATGTGAGACGCTACCTGAGAGTAAGGAGTTTTACCTTGGGAGGAGGAGGTAGGAATCCATTCAGGCTGTGGCATTTCCAGGAAACGCTAACACAACCCAGTGTTTGGTTTCTTCCCTGCCTTTCTATGCTGAAGGAACCTCAAGGTAGCTTATGATTAAAAAAAAATAGAATAAAACACAATTGCACTGCAGCCTCTCCTCTCCAACATTCACAATTGCTTTGGGATAACATATTGTCCCGCCCCCAAAAAGTTTTCATTGGGTTGTTGCAAATTTCATTCCATCGCACACTTCTGACTACTGACAATGCTTAGCTGCACAATCTTTACTTTACACCTTCCAGGACTGAAGGACTTTCCACTGTCCAATGGCAGCAAGAAAGGAACCAGGAACAGTAGCTGTGGTACAGGTGAGCTGCCGAGCACAGGCGTTTGCTTGCCAGGCTATGCATAATACTTACCCACCTCCACTCTGGCATGTACGCCTTTCCACTGCCCAAGAGCTGGAAAGGGACAAGATTGTTTTGTACTCCTCTCAGCACATGGGATCAGGCTTCAAGGACCACTTTGCAACTGCTAAATCGCAAAAAGGTGGCATTGTACAAGCAGCAAGACCTTACACATGTGCTACTGCTGCCATTTGCTACCCAGCTCCTTTTCTTCCGCCAACCACCATTCAGCAAATTCAGGCCATAGGAATACTACTGAACCATTCTTCCAGGTGGGGAGAAAAGCTGCCACACACTTTATCACCTGTCACTTTTTGGAGGATCCTTACATCCTAGAAATCCAGAAGCCAGCAATTTAAAACAAACTGTGTTGGCCATTTCTGATGGGAAGGACAAGAGAAGCTGTTTCCAGGGCTGAACCATAGCAGTGCAACATCACACAGCCTTGATCAAGCCACGATGAATAGGATTGCAGATGGCACCTCTGCACCTTAATCTGATCAATAGGACTGGGCTGCTTACTGATTTCTGTGCTCTTGCATACTTTACAATACCGGCTGGCTGGTCTCCTTACTGTAGGTCTGAAATGAGCAAATGTATCATGCGTGGAGCATGTAGAATTGATTTGTTAATAATTTTTGGCCCTGCGTGAAGATGTAAAAGAATCTGAAAATATCCGCTATAATTTGTACCAGGCAAAGCAACTGGTTTCCTCCCCTGCTTATGCTTCTAACACCTCAAATTTATTTATTTATTTTTACATCCCAAACTGCGTCCGTGTTATTAAGTTCATTAAGCATCTCCTAGCCCTGACATTTAAATGCCTGCAATGTTTCTGCATAATTACATTGTTTTGTATCAAAACACCCATTATGTGGCTGTGTGTATTAAGATGTGCATTTTTGCTCATTTTGCTTTTTGGCTATAATAGCCTAATGCTGTCCCTTTCACACCATTTACCTTGCTCTGCTGGTTATTACAGCTTTGTGGAATAAAGAGCTTTGGCTCTCATTTGCAGAAACTGGGCCAATTTTAAAATCCTCACAAACATACCCTCCACCTAGTTTGGATCTGATACAATTTGTTGGCTTCTGGGTGCAATGCCGCCACCGATACATTGATTTAGTTTTTCCACCTTGATGTTTGCAGAGTAAGTTTGGCAATGATTCCCAAGCTTTACTACAGGGAAAGCAGAAGTAGACTTCCTCATCACATAAGAAAGTCATCCTCTCGAGTGAAAAAGCACAGACGCTGCTAGTATACAAATTTCACTTTTGCTTTTTTGTTTAAATGCATTTGGATTTTAATTGCTCATTAGTCCTGTCCAGGGGTTACAAATAAGAGACTGTAAGTACATGTGTGAGGAGGCACCAGGGATGAGTGTATTTGCTGCATCAATGCTTTCACTGTTTAGTCGTGTCTGACTCTTCGTGACCCCATGGACTAGAGCACGCCAGGCACTCCTGTCTTCCACTGCCTCCTGCAGTTGGTCAAACTCATGTTAGTAGCTTTGAAAACACTGTCCAACCATCTCATCCTCTCATCCCCTTCTCCTCGTGCCCTCAATCTTTCCCAACATTGGGGTCTTTTGCAGGGAGTCTTCTCTTCTCATGAGGTGGCCAAAGTATTGGAGTCTCAGCTTCAGGATCTGTCCTTCCAGTGAGCACTCAGGGCTGATTTCCTTAAGAATGGATAGGTTTGTTGTTCTTGCAGTCCATGGGACTCTCAAGAGTCTCCTCCAGCACCATCATTCAAAAGCATCAATTCTTCGGCGATCAGCCTTCTTTATGGTCCAGCTATCACTTCCATACATCACTACTGGGAAAACCACAGCTTTAACTATATGGACCTTTGTTGGCAAGGTGATGTCTCTGCTTTTTAAGAAGCTGTCTAGGTTTGTCATCGCTTTTCTCCCAGAAGCAGGCGTCTTTTAATTCCATGACTGCTGTCACCATCTGCAGTGATCATGGAGCCCAAGAAAGTAAAACCTCTCATTGCCTCTATTTCTTCCCCTTCTATTTGCCAGGAGGTGATGGGCCCAGTGGCCATGATCTTCGTTTTTTTGATGTTGAGCGTCAGACCATATTTTGTGCTCTCCTCTTTCACCCTCATTAAGAGGTTCTTTAATTCCTCCTCACTTTCTGCCATCAAATTGTGTCATCTGCATATCCGAGGTTGTTGATATTTCTTCCAGCAATCTTAATTCCAGCTTAATTCCATCAATGCTACCTGTTGCCATTACAAAAATGTAGAATGCTAGGGTGCGATTCAATTACATTTTACTCAGAGTAGACCTGTTGAAATTAATAAACATGACTAAAGGGCCATCCAGATGTGGAGTTTATCACATTAGTTTTCCTGATTTTAATGCTAGCACTTCTGCCTTGTTTTTCTAATATTCCTTTCACACTGCCATACCTGTTCCACTATGGAGTTAAATTTCATTCACACCAGTGGATGTGGTGTGATGCAACAGTGGATATGGTTAGACACGCTGCCACCCTTTATGCACATGTGTGTCTCTGTTCCTCCATGAATCACCCATGAAAATGGTGAGAAATAAGTATATGCTACAGTATCACCCCAAATTTCATCACATGACATGATCCATTAAAATGGTGGGGAAATTACTGTGTGTAAACCCCATGATTTTCCAGATTAAGGGGGATGCACACGGATTTCTTCTGGAAGCAAAGAACATGCAAATAAACTGTACTTTTTTCTGGGGATACTCAAGGGTATGCAGTACTGGCACCTCCCTCCCTCGCCCCCCATTGTTAAATGTGTGGCACATACTATAACAACTTTATGGTGAGTACCGGCACCTATTTTTTCCTTTTTTTAAAAAAAAACAAACCCTCTGCAACTGAGTGCTAAACTTCTCCTTTATCCTGATAGACTTCTAGAAAAATCAAATAAAATGCAAAAAATCAGCAGGTAGGAAAACCTTGGGAAGATGGAATAAACTGTCATGTGAATGCAGGTTGAGTTAGGTCCATTAATTTAGTTAGTCTACTCTGTAAATCTTAGTTGAATACTACCCCTTCATCATAATCATCATTTACATTTCTATACCATCCTTCACCCAAAGATCACAGAGTGGTTTACCTTCTCTGGTGCATTGTGATTTTTTTCGGTGTGGGGTGGGGTTAGATATCAGATACTGATTCCTTTCAAGGGTGCCATAAGAGGCAGTGGGAGTTGTCATCCAGGAACATTTAAACAGCATCAGGTTGGGGAAACTGATGAAAAGCAACTGTATTGTTTATATGGAGGGTGGAAGGTGTTTGATGATAACTTCTCTACCGCATTGTGAAGGGATTCCACCAGACACTGTGACTGAGCTAACACCCAGATGAGGTAGGGAAGGATGCTGAGAACAGCCTTGCAGCAGGTGAAAGGGCAACATTAGAGAGCATTTTATCTCAGTCCGGCTAGAAGCAGAAGGGGGAAGGGGACAGGAGCAAAGGAGAAGGGCTACTGAGGTGGGAAGATAAAACCCAAAGGAAACAAAAAGACTTCAGGAGGGATGAAGTAGAAGGGAACAGAATAGACCACAAAGGGAAGTTAGGCTGCGACAAAGAGCATATTGGAAGAAGGAAAACAGGAAGAGGTGGTAAAAAGGGACCCTCATCCCCAGGGATGTGTTAATGAAGAGGAAAGGGGAGCAAGCATGGAGAGATGTGGGCACTGTGTAGGGAAGAAGGGGAGTGAGAGACTGAACTGGCCAGAAACATAAAATAAAAGCAATAAAAAGAGGGGTGCCCAGTGATGAAAATGAGTAAACAAGATGAAACTGAGGTGCTGTTTTGTAAGGTGAAAAGACTAAATAAGAAATGAAGCAGCTATGAGGGAAATCTTGGACGTATGATTGCAATGAGCGTGGGAAACCTGATTTTAAGAAATTGTATCAAATCAAAGTAACGTGGTTTTATTTGTAATTATTTGGAAAATCAATAAAATAATTTAAAATGGGGAAAAGAAAATGGGCAAGGCTCCCAACAGGTATTTCTCTAAAGAGTACTTGTATGTCATGGGCCAGGAGTCAGCTTCACCTGCTGAGCAGCAGCCTGAAGGAACAGAAGGCAAAGTGACTCCACCTGCTGCTGATCAGCCTTCTTGCTCCTGATGAGAAGCAGCTGACTCCAGCTTTCTTAAGCAGGGTTTCCAGCCTCAGTCAGTTGCTGGAAACAACATTGGTTGTTCCTAACCTTGCTGCTTCTTAACCCCTGGATTGTATGACTACAGGAACTGGGATACTCCTGGACCTTAGGGCTGGACTGGACCTTGTATATGGACTCTGCCTCCAGGCAAGTACCCCCCCCCCAAGACTTGGTTGGCTGACTGGCTTCTCCCTCCACTGAACTCTGCTGTGGTTGGCAGCACAGGACTGTGACATCCTAGGACCTTAGGGGCTGAGATACATGATAACTCTAGTCAGTCCAAGAAATATTTGAGGGAGGCCAATGATGCCACCCTAAAGCAATATAATTCTATGTACACATCAATTTATTTTGAATTAGTCCCAAATTCCAGCCCAGTCTTAACTTTGCTGAATAAACTTAGCAATTACCAACTTCAGAATCTCTACAATATCTCAATGCAAGGAATTCCTCCAGGGCAGTAAATCGTTCAATACCTTCCAGGCTGTCAAAAAGTACAACATTTAAGTAATAGCATTTCAAGTTTTCCTGGCATAATTATTTTGATGCCCCCACCTTTCAAATACCAGTTTTATCCCCAGTGCAAGCTTTCTGAACATCTCTTGAGTGTTCAGACATATGATGGCATTCAACTTAGCTTCATGGAATTCCTCTGAAACAGAAGAAACAATATTCTTAATTTAGGACACATCATTCAATGAGGCATGTTGCAGACAAAGGGATGATAGAAGTATCTTTTTAAAAAATGCTTCTTCTCTCAGGATAATACAGCATGGTATGGAACAATGTGAGAACTCACAGCTTCTTTTCACTATTCCCTTGGCCACAATAATGAGTGTGTGTTTGATAGATGTTCAACTCCATGAAACAGAATAGGAAGTGAGATTATGATGATAGCCTTACCTAAAACAAGTGATATTTTTAAACAACCCAGTCTTGAACATGTTAATTCCCAAGGAGTTCAATTGCAAATAACTTCCTGTTCAATGTACTTAGGACTACAACCTAAATACAGGAAGCTATTATATTCTGCCATGCATTAATTTAAGCAGGTTTGGGAAAGGTTTCCCTCCAGTTGTCATTGTTTGTACTCCCATTATTCCTAACTTTTTGACCTGGAGGTGATGGGAGCTGGAATTCAACATCTGGAGGATGGTAGGTCCACCATTCCTGAATGTGAGTGGAGACTCATAAGATGAGAGTAAGACCAATAGAATCATAGAGTTAGATGTGACAGATGCAGTCAACTGTATATCCTGTCTTCACTTAGGTTCCAACACTGAAAATGGCAACGTCATGGGTTTCCCAAAAACCCCACAAAAGTGGTAGACTAAAACTTCAGACTTTTTTTGGAGATGCTGTACTCGTTGAGCCATTGAAGCTGTTAAGAAAACAACAGGCCTTTGCAGGTCCAAATAGTAGTATCACCTCATGATCACATGACCTGTTTCTCTTAAGACTGGCCACTGCCCTTTCCTATTTCCACAAAGCACTTGAGATATGTACCTCACAGAATCCATTTCTCTTCATCTTTCTATCTCCGCTCTTCCTGACCTGTTCTCTTCCTGGTTCCTTGGTCTACTAGCTCCACTACATTTCTCTCAACACCTGCTATACCTGTCTGGAACATTTTTTTGGACCTGACCCCCCCAGCTTTCCCCTCTGACATGGTTTTAGTTCGTCCTTCAGTTAGATACCTCAACCCAACCATAGATCTTACCTTCTGCTCCAAGGAAGACAGAAAACACGCCCAGCATAACACATGATATCTGTGATACTGTAGCAGGGATGATATAGGAACCACTTGACTGTGTCGGTGTACCTGAGACACATGTGCCAGAAACAGAATGTACCAATTATTGCTCAGTTCAATCAACATTGTTCAAATGTCAGGATATCTTAATGCACATAATGAATATCAACATCCCAGTGTTGACTCTGCTCATAATACAAACTTCGAGTACCAGTTACAGGGATGTTGCAGAGATGTTGGCAATTGCCACAGCTTTTTGAGAAAGGCCATAACTCAACAGTAGAGCATATACTTTGCATGTGTGATGTCCCAGGTTGAATCCCTTTGCCTCTTAGGTAGGGCTGGGAAAAGACTCTTGCCTGAAAGACTTACCAGTCAGTGGAGACATTACTGAGCTAGATGGATCAGTGGTTTGGCTTGGTATAAGGCAGTTTTCTTTGTTCAACCAGGAAAGATCCTCTTCTCTTTTCTCCTTAGAAAACTGTTTAAAATGTTATTAGGCTTTGCAATGAGCTGGTGACTTATATTTTAATGCTGATTTTACACTGACACTTGAGAGGTTTGTGAATTGTCTTGTGACAGAAAGTTGGGTTATAAATAAAAATAAAATCAATAAATTAGACCATAGTGTTATATATTCTCTGGAAATGTAAGCCGTGCATATATTCTGGATGAGTTTTTGTCCATTATATTTTGGAATATCTCAAAAAGTTCATTTGTGATCACTTTTATCCAAGGCCTTAAAATGAAGGATTTTGAACAGATTACAAAAAAATGATAGAATATGGGTTTGTCTCGTACGTACAGTATTTATGTTGAAGGCAGGCCAGTGATATACCAATGTGATGCCAAATTGATATCTAATCTAAGATGATAAGGTTGTGGCATTTAGTTTTTAAAAGGTCAGGGGTATCCTGGAGATACAGATCTGGAGACAGTTAATGTAAGTCAATGCCTAGTAGAATGAAAACTTTTGAAAAAGAAAACCATCTCTTGGAAGAGGCACCACCTAGTTAAAATAACATTTTTTAATGGCATCATTTTTTAACCTGCCAATGACCATCTAAAATGTACCTGCGGGATGGGGAAGCTGTGGCCCTCCAGATGTTGTTGGACCCCAACTTTCATCAGTCTCAGACAGCATAGCTATGGTTAAGGATGATAGGACTTGTAGGTACACCACCAGATGCCTAGATTAATTCCTGTAATGAAAAACCCAGACTTATAGTCCCCCCCCCCCCCGAACAAAGCCAGTAACTGCTAGTAATCAGTGGGGGTGTTGGCTTGCAGGAGTTCCACATGCATGGCATTTTGTGCAGATATTTGTTCTCTAGCACAGTATCTGACACCTGCAAATTTGGGAGACTGTTTCATTTAAATGCAAAAGCAAATGTCTAAATCCACCCACACCCATGATCATGCAAGTATGCTTTGAAAGCAGGTACCAAGTTGCTCTAACACGAACCCTTGTATTCCAATGGCCACATGGAGATTCTGCACAACAGAACTTCCCCTTTCACTTCTGTAAAAGAATCAGCTTACCCAAAGATTATCCAAAAAAAGAGAAGTGAACTGAGAAAACCTTACCATCAGAGCAATACTATGTGTTCATCAAAGCTCTAGCACTGTATTACTGAATTGGGGAGAATGTTTTAAAAGACACTTGGGTTTAGCAATGGGAGTTACATGCTTTATAAAGTGACTGTTCATGGCTTTGATCATATTGCTTGCCCCAGATCTGACTATTATCCATCTGTCCATGGACTCCCTCTTGCTTCACGTCAAGACAGTCCAAATTATGAAAAACAAAGCAACACAAATATCAAGTTTGGAAGGAAGCAGGCATACCAAACAATGTTATGGATAATAGGCTTGCATAAAAGTGATTTATTTGCAGATTTAGATTGGATAAAGGATTGGGATTAGATGACCAGACATCATCATCATTACAGTAATCATCATCCAATTAAATTATAAACATGTCATTTGTTGCTAAACAAGACCAATCCCTAGTCAGCAGATGGATTAACATTAGAATTTTTTTGTTGAGACTCACGAAGCGCATCAGGAACAGACAATTATTAGTGTACTTTCAGAGTTTCCTGTCAGAATATCTAATAGACAAAAAAAAGTTGCTATCGTGGGAGAAGAATTATTTCGTAGGAAATTAAATTTCTGAGAAGCACTTCCATATCATTACACTTGTCATCCCTGGCTCATCATCACCTGCAAAGCACCCCATCTTCATTCATTCTTCTGAGCTGTAAGAATTAATAGATGGGTGTGGTGTTGAACATTTGCATTCAGAATTAGTAGTGCCTTCAGGAGTTCAGGCAGGAATCTAGGAGGACCATTTAGCAGAATGGGAGAAATCCACTTCTCCAAATTCAGCAAGGCTGGCTTACCGTGTTTTGAAATAAGTGAAGCAATATACACAGTACTATCTAACGATGGGACTCCCATAACATGATTACCTCCAGCGGCTAAAATTACCTTGCTGCACAAATCTAAAATTATCTAGCTGTACCACTGTTCAGAGTGCCAGTGCTCCTGATGATGTTTTAAATATTACATGGAAGACCAATGGTAGGTCGTGTGGCTGATGTTAAATTAATCAGGGAGAAATGGAAGGGTAGAAAGATACGCAGTGTTGATATCAGGCTTCCCCCTCCCCTTAAAGACATAGTCATCCTAACCACCTAGGGTGCCTTTGTAGAAAGGCAGTACCAGTATATAAATGCAATAAATAAATAGTCTCAACTTGACTCTCAAGACTCTCAAGAATCAATCATGTGATCCAGACTTCAGGCAATTTTTTGATGTGATCCTATTTCTACAAAGTGGCTTTTACTTGTCATTTTGGTGTGCATATGGTTCCCCCAGTAGGACCTGGGATTTATGGTGCCCTGGAGATGAAAGCTATCAGGTGCCCTAAATGGCTGGGTTGGGGGGGGGGCACAATCAGGAAATGTTCTAGCTATGCAAACATAACAGATAAAGAACATGGAAGAGACATCCATGTGAAGTGTGAAAGTGTGTGTTTAGATGAGTCTGTCTAAGACACGACTCACAACCTTCAGAGGAGCCAAACCTAGAAAGCCATTGTTTGCACGTATTCTCTAGAAATAAGTATGCATACAAAATTGCATGTAGGTTCCGGCGTAATATGAACAGACTTTGGAGTCTGCACTTGCACTGTCTCTATCTAATAACAATGACAGAGATTGTTCAAAAACAAGGGGGAACGACATCTCTACACTACAAATGCATATAGGTTTTATACCACTTTCACTAGCATGGCTTCCCGCAAAGAAACTTGGGAATGATAGGTTGGTTAATCTGAGCAGGATTCATGAGTTTGGAAGAGCAATGCTGCTGAGGGGGTGGGAGTTACAGACAGGGAAAGGGTTAAACACATCCCCATCTCCCCTATTGCCCCTCCTAAAACAGCTGTTGGGAGAAAAATAAGGACCTTCAATGTCTGGTTCCATCCATTCTTATATATTATGTACTTAGGTCCTCATTCTCTCCTATAGCTATTGACATCCTTTGCAAGAGACCCAAGGGATTCCTGCCTTTCTACTAATATAATTTTTTCAATGGAGATTTAGCAATTCCACTCAAAACATGGAAGTGTCTGCACAAACAGAGCTGTACACTGTTCTGAGACTGGGGTTTGCAATATGGCACACACACATAATCACATAATCTCATAGCCAATTTAACAACTGTTTCTAACGATATGGGTAACTGCGGACTGTCTTGCACTGATATAGCTACAGCAGTGCCCTATCTGTGACATATGTTGGGCAAAAATGTCCTGCAATGCTGTTTATCAGTAGAAATCCCATTATAAGAGGTTATGTAAGGTTCCACTAACTTAGATGGCTCCTTGGTGGTGAAAACTACTCTCAACATGGTATGAAAGTGACTCATTCAGTCTTTCCCTGCACACCCACCCAAGTCCTCTTGTCACAGTCTGCCTCCATAGGATTTATTTATTATATATACACCTATTCTGTAGAAATTTCCAGGTTTAGTTTACAAAAATAGCAACAATACAAAAAGGATCAGGCAACACGATCATAAAATACAAAGACTAAAATTGTAAAAAGACCTTAAGAGGCAGATAAACACAATCAGTAGGGGTAAAATTAAATCGAAAAGGCCTGGGATAAAACACAAAAACAAAAGAAGTCTTTGTCTTGCACCAAAAGGGCAATGAAGTAGAGGCCAGGAACACCTCTCTGAGTAGTTCAACTTGCTAATTCCAATTTATGCTGCATATTTCCATGATATGTTGTTGTTGTTGTTTAGTCGTTTAGTCGTGTCCGACTCTTCGTGACCCCATGGACCAGAGCACGCCAGGCACTCCTATCTTCCACCGCCTCCCGCAGTTTGGTCAGGCTCATGTTTGTAGCTTCGAGAACACTATCCAACCATCTCATCCTCTGTCGTCCCCTTCTCCTTGTGCCCTCCATCTTTCCCAACATCAGGGTCTTTTCCAGGGAGTCTTCTCTTCTCATGAGGTGGCCAAAGTACTGGAGCCTCAACTTCACGATCTGTCCTTCCAGTGAGCACTCAGGTCTGATTTCCTTAAGAATGGATGCGTTTGATCTTCTTGCAGTCCATGGGACTCTCAAGAGTCTCCTCCAGCACCATAATTCAAAAGCATCAATTCTTCGGCGATCAGCCTTCTTTATGGTCCAGCTCTCACTTCCATACATCACTACTGGGAAAACCATGGCTTTAACTATACGGACCTTTGTTGGTAAGGTGATGTCTCTACTTTTTAAGATGTCGTCTAGATTTGCCATCGCCTTTCTCCCAAGGAGCAGGCGTCTTTTAATTTCGTGACTGCTGTCACCATCTGCAGTGATCATGGAGCCCAAGAACATAAAATCTCTCACTGCCTCCATTTCTTCCCCTTCTATTTGCCAGGAGGTGATGGGACCAGTGGCCATGATCTTCGTTTTTTTGATGTTGAGCTTCAGACCATATTTTGCACTCTCCTCTTTCACCCTCATTAAAAGGTTCTTTAATTCCTCCTCACTTTCTGCCATCAAGGTTGTGTCATCTGCATATCTGAGGTTGTTGATATTTCTTCCGGCGATCTTAATTCCGGCTTGGGATTCATCCAGCCCAGCCTTTCGCATGATGAATTCTGCATATAAGTTAAATAAGCAGGGGGACAATATACAGCCTTGTCGTACTCCTTTCCCAATTTTGAACCAATCAGTTGTTCCACATCCAGTTCTAACTGTAGCTTCTTGTCCCACATAGAGATTTCTCAGGAGACAGATGAGGTGATCAGGAACTCCCATTTCTTTAAGAACTTGCCATAGTTTGCTGTGGTCGACACAGTCAAAGGCTTTTGCATAGTCAATGAAGCAGAAGTAGATGTCTTTCTGGAACTCTCTAGCTTTCTCCATAATCCAGCGCATGTTTGCAATTTGGTCTCTGGTTCCTCTGCCTCTTCTAAATCCAGCTTGCACTTCTGGGAGTTCTCGGTCCACATACTGCTTAAGCCTGCCTTGTAGAACTTTAAGCATAACCTTGCTAGCGTGTGAAATGAGTGCAATTGTGCGGTAGTTGGAGCATTCTTTGGCACTTCCCTTCTTTGGGATTGGGATGTAGACTGATCTTCTCCAATCTTCTGGCCACTGCTGAGTTTTCCAAATTTGCTGGCATATTGAGTGTAGCACCTTAACAGCATCATCTTTTAAAATTTTAAATAATTCAGCTGGAATATCATCACTTCCACTGGCCTTGTTATTAGCGATGCTTTCTAAGGCCCATTTGACTTCACTTTCCAGGATGTCTGGCTCAAGGTCAGCAACCACACTACCTGGGGTATACGAGACATCAATTTCTTTCTGGTATAGTTCCTCTGTGTATTCTTGCCACCTCTTCTTGATGTCTTCTGCTTCTGTTAGGTCCTTTCCACTTTTGTCTTTTATTATGGAAATCTTTGTACAAAATGTTCCTTTCATATCTCCAATTTTCTTGAACAGATCTCTGGTTTTTCCCATTCTATTGTTTTCCTCTATTTCTTTGCATTGCTCGTTTAAGAAGGCCTTCTTGTCTCTCCTTGCTATTTTTTGGAAATCTGCATTCAATTTCCTGTATCTTTCACTATCTCCCTCGCATTTTGCTTGCCTTCTCTCCCCCGCTATTTGTAAGGCCTCGTTGGACAGCCACTTTGCTTTCTTGCATTTCCTTTTCATTGGGATGGTTTTCGTTGCTGCCTCCTGTACAATGTTACGAGCCTCCATCCATAGTTCTTCAGGCACTCTGTCCACCAAATCTAAATCCTTAAACCTGTTCCTCACTTCCACTGTGTATTCATAAGGGATTTGACTTAGATTGTATCTTACTGGCCCAGTGGTTTTTCCTACTTTCTTCAGTTTAAGCTTGAATTTTGCTATAAGAAGCTGATGATCTGAGCCACAGTCAGCTCCAGGTCTTGTTTTTGCAGACTGTATAGAGCTTCTCCATCTTTGGCTGCAGAGACTATAATCAATCTGATTTCGATGCTGCCCATCTGGTGATGTCCATGTGTAGAGTCGTCTCTTGTGTTGTTGGAAAAGAGTGTTTGTGATGACCAGCTTGTTCTCTTGGCAGAACTCTATTAGCCTTTGCCCTGCTTCGTTTTGAACTCCAAGGCCAAACTTGCCAGTTGTTCCTTTTATCTCTTGACTCCCTACTTTAGCATTCCAATCCCCTATAATGAGAAGAACATCCTTCTTTGGTGTCACTTCTATAAGGTCTTGTAAGTCTTCATAGAATTGGTCAATTTCAGTTTCTTCAGCACCAGTAGTTGGTGCATAAACTTGGACTACTGTGATGTTAAAAGGTCTGCCTTGGATTCGTATCGAGATCATTCTATCATTTTTGAGATTGCATCCCAGTACAGCTTTCGCCACTCTTTTGTTGACTATGAAGGCCACTCCATTTCTTTTACGGGTTTCTTGCCCACAGTAGTAGATGTGATGGTCATCCGAACTGAATTCGCCCATTCCCGTCCATTTTAGTTCACTGATGCCCAGGATGTCAATATTTATTCTTGCCATCTCATTTTTGACCACCTCCAACTTACCCAGGTTCATGGTTCTTACATTCCAGGTTCCTATGCAATATTTTTCTTTACAGCATTGGACTTTCCTTTCGCTTCCAGGCATATCCGCAACTGAGCGTCCTTTCGGCTTTGGCCCAGCCGCTTCATCAGCTCTGGATCTACTTGTACTTGCCCTCCGCTCTTCCCCAGTAGCATGTTGGACGCCTTCCAACCTGAGGGGCTCATCTTCCAGCGTCATAACTTTTATATGCCTGTTGTCTTTGTCCATGGAGTTTTCTTGGCAGGATACTGGAGTGGCTTGCCGGTTCCTCCTCCAGGTGGATCACGTTTGGTCAAAACTCTCCACTATGACTTGTTCATCTTGTGTGCCCTGCTCGGCATAGTTCATAGCTTCTCTGAGTTCTTCAAGCCCCTTCGCCATGGCAAGGCAGTGATCCATGAAGGGGATTTCCATGATATTCTCCCCATCAAAACTAAAGCACAGGGACACCATATTGCGTAACAACATCCCAGTGCAAACAGGAATAGAGCAATTGAGAAGTATTCTTATACCCTGGATCGCGCAGACTCAATTGACTTAAGCCAGTACATTTTGATGTATTTTTAAAGTCTGTAGAAAAATGGCAGGAACAAATTGAGATAGTACTTCATAATTGAAGCCCTTTCCCTGACAGCCACCCACCCATCTCCCCTGAGGTGGCCAGCAGCACCCATAGAAGGCCCTCAGCAGAGGAGCTTAACATACAGGTAGGCCCATGCAGAGATATTATTATTATTATTTCTATTAAATTTATATACTGCCCTTAACTCATAGATCTCAGGGTGGTTCACAACATAAAATCACAATATGAAAAGCACACAATGAATGTATTCATAATAAATGTGATAATAATAACTGGTACCCTGGTCTTTGTGTTCGTTTTATCTTTGCATCATGAATGCTCACCTGGCACAGGGGGAGGCATGTGTTCCAGGTGATTTCACTTGATATGATCAGTGGGATGTGGGAGCTAACTACAGAGGGAACATTTTAACCAAGCACGACATGTATGACTCAAGAACAGCTGCCACTTGAAACAAGCAACTTCTGATATGAGTAGTGTAGGGATGGACAAATCTGCCATTTTCAGCTTTTCTTTGTTCCTTATTTTTCCATTCTTAAGTTGGGTCCTTCACATTTTCACATCAATTTGTGACTTATTTTTTAAAAAAGGAAACAAGTCCTCAACCAAATTCAGCAACAGTTTCCTGACAGTTCCTCCATACATCGTCATTTGCCCAACATACACATTTTGAGGCAATTTCCCCTTATATTTTGCCTTTTGTGTGCTTTTTTTCACTAATACATGCATTTTCACTAATACATACCTACGGGACCGCCTCTCCTGGTATGCCCCACAGAGGAACTTACGGTCTTCAAATAAAAACATCTTGAAGGTCCCAGGCCACAGAGAGGTTAGGCTGGCCTCAACTAGAGCCAGAGCTTTTTCGACTGCGGCTCCAACCTGGTGGAATGCCCTGTCGCAAGAGACAAGGGCCCTGCAGGACTTGACATCTTTTCGCAGGGCCTGTAAGACAGAGCTGTTCCACCAGGCCTTTGGTCAGGGCGCAGCCTGACTCCCTCCTTTGGCAATCTCTACAAAGCTTTAGTCTATGGTTGCCATCAATTTGTATTTTATTTAATTTTTAGAATGTATTTATAATGTTGTACTGTTTTAGTGTTGTTAGCCGCCCTGAGCCCGGCTTCGGCTGGGGAGGGCAGGATATAAATAAAATTTATTATTATTATTATTATTATTATTTATTATTATTATTATTATTATTATTATTATTATTATTATTATTATTATTTATTATTATTATTATTATTATTTATTATTATGCATGTTTGACCTTGGTATACATTTGTGAGCACATTATCTGCCACAGAACTGCATTGCAAAATTTGGAGAAGTGCAAATTTCAAAGGATGGCTTCAGTTCACATATTTAGAAACTCTGAATTAGGTAGATTCACCTACAAATGTAGAGTGAATCGAATTTCTTTCCCATCCCTAGATGTGTTAGCCATGAAACACATCAGCAACCCATTCATATGGGATCATCCATTCCCTTCTGCAAACTGGAAAAAACACAACTTTGATCACTTGGTTCAGAGACCTTATCATTGTACTCAGCTTATTACATTCCACACTTATTTCTTGGCACAGCAATTTGAAGGATTATTCTCTTATTGAATAATTGCAAAAACCATGAAACCAAATGAACTTACTACACCTAACATTAAACCATGCAGTCATCTGGTTAATTCCAATTTGTGTTGCATATTTTCATGAGATTTCCCCATCAAAATAAAGCATATAGACACCATCTTTTGTAACAATATCCCGGTATAAACAGGATTGTAGCAGTTTAGAAATATGGTACATTTTTTTGGCCTGGATTGTGCAGACTTCATTTAAATCAGCCATGACATTTTGATGTATTTTTTGGAATTGGATATAGAAAATTGGCAGAAATGTAGGCAGTGAGAATGGCAAAATGCTACCAACAAAGGCCTGCCAGGCTCCTTTGCATCTTTGTGACATATAAACAACAGCAGGCTTTAAATGTGAAATGTACTCTACAGACGCTTCACCTATGTGTTGCAGTCTTGGAATTTTAATATTAAGACTGGTGGGGGAGGGAGGGATCCACCAGCATTTCTGATTTGCACAAGGCAACAAGAATGTTTGAAAGCACATAGAACGTAGTGAATACCAGCCTGAATAAAGTTTTTGCATACGTGTGGGACTAAACCACTTAGAGGAATAATGCAACATTAGGTAACTTAATTCCGGCAAGGCAAAGAGAAATCATGACAACATTGGCAGGGTAAGATGGCACCATAAATGTCTGAGCTAGTAATGTGCTACATATGATCACACTTTAAATGCCATTGTGGGGCACTCAGCGAAGACACACACACATTGATGCTTCATAGACCTCACACTGTGCATCACAGGAACATGCCATAAATTGGTTGGAGAATGAAAATTAGGGAATATTTGTTTATTTATATTAAAAAATATATATGTCACATTTCAGTTTACAACCATAAACATACTTTTTAATGCAACAAACACTGAGAACAGGTTTTCTAAAACACACATACCCACCCAATAAAAATGCAATTGGTCCAGTTGTTAGATGTGTGTAGTGGCTGCTTCTCATTGATGTGATCAGCCTGAAACTGGATGTTTGGGAGAGGATAATGGTCATAGAAAAATGGCTTGCACTAGTTCAGACTATTTCTCCATTGAAACCAGAATTTTGTACATTGATTGGCAGAGGCTCTCTGTTTGGGTTGGGTCTCTGGTTGCTGTAAGAGAGGGGCAGGGAATCGGATTAGAACCATGGTACTAAGAAAACGAGCTAACCACCCCCTGCCCCGTGCTATTTCCCCAGGGAAAGTTGCAGATTGTGCCTGTGCGTATGGTAATCACACAGCAAGCGCAGCTTGAATGAGGGGGATGAGGAAAGAGATTGTTATGGGGAAAATAGCATGGAGGAAACAGCTAAACCTGCTTCCCCCCAGCACCGCAAAAGCAAGAGGTATGTGAAAAGCATTCCCCCATTTTGGGGGACCAAAGTACACTTGACCCTCAATTGTTCCTAGTTTCCCCTCCAATGTTTCCAATAATTACAGGATTTCAGACTTATAACAAAAAAACAAAAACCTGGAGGGACCTTACTTATAATAATCCCTTGCCATACATGTTGAATAATGTTCAACAAGAAATAGCTATTCTTTGGAGTCAAGCTTGCGCATTCAGGTTTTCTTCTCTACAAATCTGAGTAAGTGGTTGGAAACCTGCTTCTTTGACCTCTCTCTCCAGCTAATACATTTGGTTTTCTGTTGGGGGTGGTTCACTTTAATTGCTTGTGGGGGTTGATGGAGACTTTGGGGAGATGAGGTCAGGATATTCTGCCTGGGCTTGCTTAGGCTTTGGATATATAGGGACTGTTTTGTTCTGCAATGAATGAATATAACAGACACCCCAAAGACCCTCTTTTAAAGATAGCTTCCCCATTGAGAAATGGCAGATGTTCTTTGCGATTTATGTGTCAGATTAGAGGTGTCTTTAATATTGTGAAATGTATTTTAGAGCTGGCTCGGGCAGGTTATATAATCTTCTGCAAAAGAAACACTCATTGATTTCTCATATCCTTGCAAACACACCCAAAGCTGTGAAAAAACCCCACTGTTCTCAGCACTTGCTCTGCTGAAACATATCCAGACCTCACAAGTTCTTGGACTTTCTACAGTGCCCAGATTTAGGAAAATATGTGCTTCCACCCCCTCTGAATCACACACCTTTCTAGAAGTCTCCCTTGCTTTTGCCAGCACTGATGACAAGTGTTTACACTGGTGTGCGTGGGAAGAAATCCTAATAAGTATTGAAAATGGAAATCAACTATTCTCCCAAGCTGCAGTGGCTGGATCTGGCAATTGAAGCATCCTAGCATCTTTGGAACAGATCCAGGCAAATCGATGTAATTCAGAACATTTGGGCATCTCTCCACGGTTGTATACGCTTTGGCTAAACAAACATTTCTCTTCCTCCTCCCTACCCCACCTCAGACACTTCCTTTGTCTTCCTCTCCTTTGTGCCATAAAAAGACAAAAGCCAGAGATACAATCATATCTATTCCATCTGTCCTTCCAGTAAACATCCTGCTATAGGAACCTGCTCTTTTTGGTTATACGGCACAGAGGATAGCAAATCAGCTGTACAGTTGCATTATTATTTAGAGCAAGGCTAGACAAAAGCTTTGAAGACAATGCTGTACTATGGGAAGCAATTCTGTGCAGACAAAGGGGAATGTGAATGCACTATCCAAACTCATATTTTCCATCTAGAATTGCTTTTACCCCACACACAAAAAGACTTATATTAAAAGCTTTTTTCAAAAAAGGCTAAACAGCAGCTACCCACCCACTAAACTAGGCTGATTTTATATTTCAGACTGAAACAACAAGCATTTATTGCTTTTTACAACTCGAGAATTACAAATGCTTCAGAAATAGGGCTTGGCTGGGATGACCCCCCCCCCAATAGTTCCACCTCTGAATGCACCATATATCTTCATCCTAGAGCTGAATTAAAATTTTTAGGATACTTTTTTCTAAGAATATCTCTGAGATTTTTCTTTGCAGAATTTTCTTTGAATATTCTCCACTATTTTGGGGTCAGTTGTCATCCTCTGCCTGCCCCTATGCACACATCGTGCTCCAGGTAAGGCATTGTGGAGGATGAAAAAATGGCAGCCAGACTGGAGGGCTTTAGTTCACTGGTGCAGCATCAGCTTTGCATGTAGAAGGTTCCTGGTTCAATCTCCAGGGAGGGATGGGAATACCCTGGTGTGAAGCCTTGGGAAAGCCACTGCGAGTCAGTGTAGAGCAAAATGGACCAAGGGTATGAATTGATGTAAGGCAGCTTCCTTGTGTTATAGGTTTGGCGAGCCAGTCTGTACGATACTGTTGTAAACAAAAATTGCCCTTTTCCCTTATGGGGTATCCAAGAGCCCATAAAGAGTCCTTACATAGGTTCCCTATTGGTAGGAGAAAATAACAGAGGCCAACCAGAGACTATTGAGAAGCAAAGCAGCTAGTAAGCTTGATCTTTATTGATCTGTTGCAACAGGGTGCTCCCCTCACATGCAGGAAAGGAGAAGGACCCAGAAAAATGGCATGCAAGGCCTTATAAAGACTTTTGAAATTCCCATCCTGTAGATCAAGACCACCCCCAGAAACATCATACATACACACACAAAAAGCTGTCTAAAACAGAAATCTGCATGTTGTTTTTCTCCTGTCAGTGTTTATCTCCTGTCTGGCAGGTTACTTGATTGGATTTCCTGGGTAGCCTGGCCATTCTTTTGTAGTGATAAATACTTAGTTCCTGGGCCAGGTCACAGGCTCACACCTTATTCAAACACAGACACACGCTTAAGACAGGATTTGTGAAGGAAAAGACAATGGGGAGGGATTTACACTTTGACCTTGCAGAGAAAACATTTGGTCAGTTTAGGAATCAAAATGGTTCCAGGTTGGTCTTCCTGTGCTGATCTATGTATGTGCGGTTATGAACATTACCATATATCTAAGACCATAAAATTCCTATCACAATATCCGTGGGTACCCTCCAAACCTGTGATACTGTGTAGGTAAGGGGTGCTACCTTTGTTCTGGCAAAATACAGGACAGGACGGCAAATCGCATCAGCTCCAGCCAACATGGCCAGTGGTCAAGGGTTATTGGAGTTGTAGTCAAGCAACAGGGACTTGGGTGGCATTATGGGTTAAACCACAAAGCCTAGGACTTGCCGATCAGAAGGTTGGCGGTTTGAATCCCCACGATGGGGTGAGCTCCCATTGCTCGGTCCCTGCTCCTACCAACCTAGCAGTTTGAAAGCATGTCAAAGTGCAAGTAGATAAATAGGTACCGCTCCGGCGGGAAGGTAAACTGTGTTTCCGTGTGCTGCTCTGCTTCACCAGAAGCTGGCCACATGACCCGGAAGCTGTCTGCGGACGAACACCGGCTCCGTTGGCCAATAAAGCGAGATGAGCGCTGCAACCCCAGAGTCGGTCACGACTGGATCTAATGGTCAGGGGTCCCTTTACCTTTACCTTTACTCAAGCAACATTGGAGCGACACAGGTTTCCCATTCCTGGTGTAGAGGATCATGCTGCACAAAGCACTCGATTTGTTCCTGGAAAACGCCCAAGACTTAAATTTAAAGGTGCCTCAGTAGCCCTGTCAGGCATTCAATCCCTCACACAATGAGGCAGAATGGGGATGAGTGCATTAACTCTGTCCCTTCCATGACACCATAATTTTCCCCTGAGTTGGAGGGATGACTGCTGGATCATGAGTCTTTTCTGCTTGTGAAGGCTCCCTGCGTGATTTAGAACCCTAAACAAAGCTGGCTCCCTGTTGCAGACATTTGCCTCCAACTCACTGAAGGGTGACAAGTAAAGCAGTGAGAGATGGGATTAGAATGCCCAAACAGGGAAAGTAGAGTTACCATATGCATGCAATGAACTCTGTTGAAACTTCAAAAGCAGCAGCTTCCACCCTCATATTATTATATACGAAATCTCCTATTCTGTGCATGTCCAGGCTGCCTGAAAGGTATTTTTAAAATATACATGCACTCAACAGCTAACATCATAAAACACAAAAGGTGCAGAAACACAACACAAATGAAAGTATAGCTCCCAGAAAATAATGGACAAGAGGCATGAGAGAACGGCACGTTATCGGAGAACTCATTCCTGCTTTTGCAACTTACATGTGTAAAAGCTATTCTACTTGCTAACAGGAACAGAAAGAGAGTGGGGTAGATAAGGATCAATGAATAACATCCTGATACATGAGCACCTATGTAGGAAGGGAGGGAAATTCATGAATACACTTTGTGCAACCAAATCATCCATTCTGAAGGTAACTTGCTTCACATTAAAACTGAATCAGCAGCCAGGTTGAGTTTGCAAAAGAAAAAGAGGGAGATAAAATCCCATTTCTCTTGCAAATGCAATGTTATCTAAAGGTTGAGAATAATGATTCAGAAACATCTAGCCTGCCTGATCATCTGTCCACATTCAAAAACTGAAATCCTGGGTGGAACTAATGGCTCTAGTTATGCATACAGACATTTCCCCCAAGGGAATGAGGTGTGAACACAGTGATATTAAAAGTGTCCTTAGCAGAGCCTGATCTAATCCTGCAGCTGACATTGCTTAGGGTTACTGTTTTATGATGGGCGGCTGTTAAAGAAATGCTAGCTGAAGTGATCTATACAGGAAAGAGGAGAGCAAACAGAAAGGAAAGACAAAGAACAGCCTCAGTGTGCCATAAACTTTTCTTTTTCCAAAACTAAACCTACTAAAACTTACTGTCTGCATGTCCTGTAGCACTAAATGTATCTTTGGGAAGTGGATAATCTTGTCTTGTAAAAGTATCAATGCACCTTTCAACAAACAATAAATAACACACTCACAAAACACACACAGCAACTTTGCACAAGTCTGGGTTTCTGGCTGAGAGGTGTAGGGATGGGATTTTCTGAACATCTTGGTGTTCAGCTAATTTGCACAGATTTCTTTTAATACCTGCCTGTTTCTTTAATTTTGACACAAATCTTTAATCTTGACACAAGGCAAGGTGGTTTTTTTAAAAAAAAATCTGCCAAAAATATAAACAATTATCTCATATTAATTATATCCATTATTATATTATGATATTATACACATATTGTGTGTGTGTGTGTGTGTGTGTGTGTGTGTGTGTATACTCGTGTATTAATATTTTTAAAATTGTGCTTCAGAAATATAGTAGGGTATTGCTTGAGATGACTCCCTCTACATTATATGCATATGTTTCTATATATTTAATTGGGCTTTATTTTTAAAAACAAGGCCCGGTCAATGATGCAGGCAAAGCTTGATTGAGTCAACACTACCAGATTCTGTGTTTAAACCTGTTTGAAATGGATTCCTCCTCCATCCTCAGAGAGAGAGAGATCATGATGGTTTCTGAATGGCCACAGCTCATTAATTTTCAGTAACTTCATCTTTGGGACTGTGAGGGTACTATAAGAAGTAAGCCAGGGCACAAATTAAAGTTTCTCTGGGAGACAAAACAAAGGAAAACCAGGTAATGAATTATTGTTATTTTTAACCTTTCACATCCCACTCCCGAAGTGCAAATAAAAAAGTCTGTTTACACTTAATGAAAACAAGTCCAGACATATTCTGATGCCATGGAAATCAACACTTTTATGAATCCTGGTTTTTCTTAGCACCTAACATGTTCCAGTGCTTGAAAATTGGAGTTAGATAACAACAACTTCTTTGTACAGTTTCTTACTAAGGTTGCCAATCAGCCCAGTGACCCTCGTTCTAATTGCATATGCTTTGTTTCAGCGTAATCTCAATTCACAGTACAAAAAGGTTCATATCAATTCACACCACTTTTCAGACAGTCTGTAAAATATACAGACTAAGAGTTTTAAATGGCTTTAGCTTTGAAATTTTGATCCATCAAGACTAACCAATAGTGGTTCATAATATAAGTTAACTGAAGGAAGTTCAGAGAGGGAAGGTTTCCTGCCCCCTTCTAGAATCATTTGAACCTCCACCGCCCCAGATCCTCTGTTGATTCATATATGGAATCAAGTGGGCTGCATTGTAGGGTGATATCGGGGTGAGCGTGAGAGTGGAGAGACTTTCCTTCCATGATCTAACTCACCTAAGGATCCAGTCCCAATTATGGACGATTTCCCAACCACCCCTGGCGGACTGTTGCTCACATATGTCCTCCAACATTTCTCTGATGGAAAAGGGGGCATTCTATTGCTGAAGAAGGTCCATATTCCTCCAGAAAGACTTTGTGGGGGTCACAGGTGGCTGAAGTGGGATAGGAGAGGATGAGACACTTGCTTTCCATGAGCTTCTGTAAGTTATCTTAGTCTCCAAGCCATTGACTTTGAAGTTCTTGAGTGAGGCAGTACAAAAGTGGTCACTTCTGTGCTACCTTTCACATTTTGATACTGTTTTATTGCTCTGGGTTAGGAGTTGTTTTACACCCCCATTCTTGAGTTTTAAAAAAATAGATTGTAGACTGTTTTTGTGATCTTGATAATGAGCCACCTTGGGGGAAGTTTTTTTTTTTTTTTTTAAGACACTGTACAAATCATTTCACTAATAATAAGAACATAAGGTGAGCCTTGTTGGAGCAAGTGAAAGGTCTTTCTTTCACCACCACTGCTTTGAGTTGCAAAGCTCCAGTAACTTCATGACGTTTCCAGCTTCCTCAGTTATTTAAGGATCAAAATCAGTTGGAGGATCAGGTAAATTTATTCACTGAATTTACTTAGTCCCACATTTTCCCTCCCCTTTCCCTGTTGTCTTTCTGCCCCATCTCCTCCACTCCCTTCGCCAAAATAAATATTTATGCAGGCAAAGGGAGCAGAACCGGTCCATCTGTGCAGGTATGTTTAGGTAACGCTCATGCAGATGGCCGGGTCTTGGGAACCAGTCAAGCACAAGGAGGGTCCCCAGGCAAAGTGTGGACACCCTGAAACTGGTGCCAGAAGCATTCTGAATGTACTGAAGATTAGAGAGGCCTCTAAAGGAGGTTGCAGCAGTCGAGACAAGCCAGAGTCTGCAGAGTAGGAAAGCAACTGCCCTATCTGGCAGAGTTTGACATGATACTCTGCCAAGAAAATTTTGTTTGTGTTTGGTCTGCATGAAAGGTTGGTGCTGAGTCCCTCAGCATTCAGTAATAGCTTGCAAGCAGCATGGAGCTTGTCTTAAAAATGGGAGGGGTGGGGTATCCAACAGCTCTGTGCATATGGACCTTTCCATGTGGTTAATATGCTGGAATATTGTGCTGTGTGTACACATGTGAATTATGCAGAATGCTAACTTGGAGAAGTGCACCATGAATGGAATCTACACACACATAAAAACCATTCTGAAAATGCTTTTTTAAAAAAGTGTTTTTAAAAATACATTGAATTTTCCATAAGGCTCACCATTGTCATCTAGTGTCAAATTGTAAAGGTAAAGGTAAAGGTACCCCTGCCCGTACAGGCCAGTCTTGACAGACTCTGGGGTTGTGCGCCCATCTCACTCAAGAGGCCAGGGGCCAGCGCTGTCCGGAGACACTTCTGGGTCATGAGGCCAGCGTGACATCGCTGCTCTGGTGAGCCAGAGCCGCACACAGAAACGCCGTTTACCTTCCCGCCAGTAAGTGGTCCCTATTTATCTACTTGCACCCGGGAGTGCTTTCGAACTGCTAGGTTGGCAGGCGCTGGGACCAAGCAACGGGAGTGCACCCCGCCGCGGGATTCGAACCGCCGACCTTTCGATCGGCAAGCCCTAGGCGCTGAGGCTTTTACCTGCAGCGCCACCCGCGTCCCATAGTGTCAAATTGTATATTGCACCAAAAACACACTTAACACACACTTAAAACGTTTTATTTGCAGCTTTATAGCTGAGTCCATGATTAGAAACAGTTTATGAATTAAATATCTATCTATCATCTATCTATCTATCTATCTATCTATCTATCTATCTATCTATCATCTATCATCTATCATCTATCATCTATCATCTATCATCTATCTATCATCTATCTATCATCTATCTATCTATCATCTATCTTCTACTCTTCCCCCAAGGGCAGAAATTCATAAACTTCAAAATCAAAAGTAAAAATAAAAGTAAAAACCGCATGAAACAACAAAAATATAAAATTCAAAGCACATGTTTAAAGACAGTGGTGGCGGCTAAAACATGAATCCCCAATACACCTCATTGATTCCCCAGAGCCTAGGCAAAAGGTTCTGTCTGCAATGAAAACAATGTGGTGGTAAGATGCATCTGAGAAGGGAGGTCATTCCAAAGGCATGGAAGCCCATCCACTTTATTCTTTTTTCATATTTTAATTCACTCCTGGACATATTACTCTTTAAGGCACCAGAACATATCACCCTTTAAAAGGATCAGATCTGGGTTCCAAGATGCCAGTCTCCAGTAACTTAATTCCTGCACCAGACTGGTAGATGGAGATCTGGGAATCAATGCAGGTTGCAGTAGCAGTCAGCTGACCCTTAAGGGCAGTGGTGGACCTACATTTTGGGGACCCTGAAGCTGGAACTCTCTTAAGTCTCTTGCTGGTCTTCTGTTACTTTCTATCAGTTAGTAGCATGCTCACTAGATTCATTCCTATAAACAATAAAAAGACTACATCAACAGTGCTGTACATCAGCTGCTCAGATTACCAAGCCTGGGAAATTGTGAATGAATCTACAGAATGGAAAGTGAATACATGGAAGCAGTTGAAACTGCAGGCTGCAATTAAATGCACCATTGTGAGTGTGCATACATTCCATTGATTTCAATAGGGCTGGAGCATCCTTAACTGCCCAGTGGACTACAGTACTTGAGCTACATAGGCCTAATGCTATCCATATGGGTGAAGGGAACAGATGCACTTACCTAATTAATATAGATTGGCTGCTGAGCAAAAACTCAAAGAAAGTGCTGTTAAAGAAGCTAATGAAATGCTCAGGTAGTATTCCCACAATTTCTTTGTCTCCCTTCCTTCTCCCACACACATCCTTTGTTTATTTTAAACGGTGAGTCTTTTTGACAAAGAATCATCTTTTTTGTGCATATACGGAACCTACAGATCAAAGTTAGCTAAGATGGGGAAGATGCTCAAATCTTTCCTCTCTGGGTATCCCTTTCTTGCAGTGGGGATGCGGGGGAAAGGGTTACGGCAAACGCCTCTCAAATATTTAAGGAATTGGTGTGTGATTGTGTTGCAGGACCATGTAGGCCAGCCCTGCCCTAGTTGTCACATCCTCCACTATCCATTCATTCAATGTGTGAGAGAAGTGGCTTTATTTACCTAGTGGCGTCAACAAGAGATCTTGCAGGCGTTCTCTATGCACACATGTTGTAAGTGTGTAGAAGTCATTCTCATGCACACCAAATGAGAAGGTGGTGGTAGAGTCATGCAGCTGGGACAGGACCAGCCCACATATGACCTTGAATGTGTGGGAGAGTCATTTGTTTCCTCCTGTCCTAAGCAAAAGCCAGAATCCAGAGTGACCAGCAGATAGCACTACCAATAGCTCACTTTGGAATTTGTCAGATTGACTGACAGTGACAAGCCAAATGCATCCTCCATGTCTTCAGGTTCAGAGGTCCCAGACCATGATAGGATGTGAGCCAGGAAAAGGGGATTACTTTTCACACACAAGTACTTACAGGGAAATGATGTGCTTAGACCAGGAATAGGGAATCTTTTTCTGACTGAGGGCCATACTCCCATTGGAGAAACCTTCAGCAGGGGGTGGGGCACATGCCAGTGGGCGGGGCCAGATGTAAAAGAACAACAAATGCAATTTTTACCTTCATAAAGTAAGTTGGTTTCTACACCCACCCATTCAGGCAGGCAAGAGTCATTATCAGAGTTTAAGGATATGGTCCACTCAGCGTATGAAGTAGGACTGATGAGGGGTGTGCCCTGGGGAGAGAGGGGTGGCTGATGGAGGGTGGTCTAGGGTGAGCCCCAAAGGCTAAATAGAGAGCCCCAAAGGCTAAATTGACCTCTGAGCTTGAGGTTCTTCACGCCGTATCAGAAGATGCCTTCCCTTATCTGGATCCTTGTACAGTGGTACCTCGGGTTACATACACTTCAGGTTACATACACTTCAGGTTACAGACTCCACTAACCCAGAAATATTACCTCGGGTTAAGAACTTTGCTTCAGGATGAGAACAGAAATCATGCGGCGGCGCAGCAGCAGCGGGAGGCCCCATTAGCTAAAGTGGTGCTTCAGGTTTAGAACGGGCCTCCTGAACGAATTAAGTACGTAACCAGAGGTACCACAGTAGTGACTTTTCATCTGTGCTTCTGGTAGTTTCTGCTGCCAAAAGCTCCTCCACCTGATGCACGTACAGTTTCCTGAAAAATTCTCCTTTAAGCAGAACTCTAATTCTTTGCTTCCTTGTTCTTCCTTTGCAGAGTCTGAATTTCAGAACTAGGGCATTCAAAGCAAAGTAAGTTCCCCACCTTGTTGCCTGCAACCCAACCCTCACATTATGTTGGGGCAGATTTTGCACGTGTGGATAATAAATTTGCCCTGCTTCTCTATCCAGGCTCACAGATGTCACCTGCACGTCTTTCAAGACCTGTAGTGCTCCAGGATTTGTTAGAAATCACAGATGAAATCAAAGGTGACATCAACACACTACCAGTTCACATGTTTACATTGATCTCATGAATGAAAGATGTGGGAACAGCAGCCATCTGAGCAAAACCTGCCCAAAGGTAACACGAGAACCCCGAAAACAGGAAGGTACGAGAAAATATGTGAAAAATGCTCATACCGGGATCTGTTTGTTTATGCTGGTGTGGGATACTATGAATTCCCAAGGAACCACAGCCATTCACCCAAGTCCCTGCCTTGTCTGGTGATGTCTGACTCTGAAAAGGGAGTCGGACAAATGAAAGGAAGGAAATAGTTGAAATGTTCATTTTCCACTGGAACAAGGTTGAATAGCCTTGAGCTGACAGATGTAGAAATACAATTGTTTAACAACTTCCTCCCAGCCAAGAGACAATATTACATACCTTTGTAAAATACAATACCATGCACATCGTACAATACAAGTACATTTTGTAAACTGGATACTTCACAATAGAAAACTTTAAAACTTGGCCAAAAAAATTTGGCTTTACCTTTCAAACAGAAAGGAAGTTATTATGTACACTGAGCCGGAGACCTTTGCTTCACATTACTCCCCCCACCCCCCACCCCATTCATATTAGCTCTTGCTATGTCTCCAAGTAAGCCGAGTACTCTTAATGGAGTCACAGAATAGCTTTGCTTAATAATTAAAAAAACCAACCTGTTTATTTTTAATGTTAATAGCCACTCCTGTCCCACTTGGAGCATCGGTTTTAAGAACAGAAAGCCATCCTCCAGAACAAAAATAAGCAGAAAAGTTTGTCAATGTATTGCATGGAGGAGGTGCAGCAAAGCATAGGATCCCTGCAATTTGTTGGCAAGTTTGTTTTAAATCTCTTTTCGTTGTAAGATGGCCTAGGGGTTCATTGAACGGATGGGCAGGATATTAGATCCCTCAAATATATACATAATTCTTTAAGATGAAAACATCACTCTCTTTGAGTTCCAATACTATCTAGTTTATATAATCAAATGGACAGTCTTCTATATGGAATAATGAAAGTAAACCAAGGAACACTTTGTGCTTATTAAAGTAACAATTGCTATGCTGGATCTTTCCAACTTCCAAGTCTCCTTCTAGTAAGGATGGGAGAGAAAGTCAGTTTGGTTAACATTTTAATGTAAATTCAATTTAATTCACACAATACAAAACAGTATGTAAACCAAAACACAGCTATCTTTCGAAATTCACACTTCTCCAAAAAACTGTGATGTAGTTCCCCAACCAAACCAGGTGTACTTAATGCTGTAATTAAGTAACATTGCTGGCAAAATGTGTATGTGTAGGTGAGACAAATCTACAAACAAAATATATATTAGGAGATATTTGCACCAATGCTGCCACATTTTCATGAGAACTTTAAAAAAAAAGAAATCTAGCACAAATTTAGTGCTCATTTTGTAGAATGTTCTCCATAGGGAGGTTAGATTGACGCCTTCATTATGCACCTTTAGGTGCCAGGCAAAAACGTTTCTCTTCAATTAGACTTTTGGCTGATTGACATCCAATGCCTTTTTAGGTGTGCTGTGGGAGGAAGGATTATTGGGTTGTTGTTACTATTATTGTTACATATTTTATGGTTTTTATATTGTAATTTTATGTTGTGAACCACCCTGAGTTCTACAGATGAAGGGTGGGATACACAATTTAGTAGTAGTAGTAGTAGTAGTAGTAGTAGTAGTATAGTTTGGCATTTTGCATAGGCTTTTTGCACAGGCATATTATTGCATTTTGCAAAGGCAATAGTTTTCTGACTCAGATGCATGAAACTCACACAGTGAATGGCTTTTTTTCTGGGGGGAAAAGAGTGCTACCTATCTCAGTGGCTCTTCAGATAGGAAGACATGCACATAACCTTTCTCTCACAACTCAAATCAGACAGAGGCACACACATTATCCACACCTAGCAGGCAAAGGTTTGAGCTATGGTACCTGCAATAATGGGATGCTGGATGAGTGCAACCCAAGCACCATTTTGTTTCCTATTTCCACACAATGAGCTTCTTCTGACCTCTCCTCTTTTGTCATTGGCTGTTATTCCAAGATAGAGACAGACTTAATTGTTTTGGGTTGAGTACATTTTACCAATCAGACACATACCCATGGGGGCTATATGCACCCATTGTTGAAAAACATTAGTTTATGATCTTTTAGATGAAGGAGCTCTCTGCACAAGGTAGTGAATATATGGAGCGTAACACATCAGCCTCCAGGGAAGCAAAAATAAAGAATGAAGAGATTTATGTGAAGATATTCACATTTGTAATTCATACTGCATTTATTATATATGATTCCACAACATTTAATGTAGGATTTCAGGAACAAAACAAATGAAGGGTACTGTGATAGAGATATTTCGTCTCCCATTATCCAGAGCAAGAAGCAATACAACTAGGCCTTGGCCTAGGCTAGGCCTTCAGCCAAATTCTGCCTCATAGCTTGGGCATAAACACAACAGGCCAACATTATGGTTTTTCTGTTGAGGCAGAGCAGAGCAGAGAGGGAATGTGGAAAATAAATGTTAATAATTGCCTAGCAATTGCTGTTCCTGCATCATCCATTATTTGTTTATATAAAGGTATCAACATCTTTGGTCTCTGATAGCTGTAGTCTCTAAATGTATTCACTATGACTTCCCTCCCTTAAGCTATGTATTCTCATGTCACTGCCACAGTTAATGAACCAATTTCCACAGCGAAGAGTTTGTAACCAGAGTTTTCCTGTCAGTAAACCCTGAAGAGATTAGCACGGCGACTGGCATACCCTCACCAACAGAAGCGAGTGCTGTAAAATGGCATCTCAGCCTCCCATATCCTATTCTTTAAGGGCAAGCAAGCAGGGACTTTCTATATGAGAGATAACCATAGGGAGCTGTTACTATAGTGTGTGTGCAAAAGGGATCTCTTGAGAGCAAAACAGTGGGGGACATTTGCCAGGCAATGTTAACTGCAAGTAGCACTGTAGTACCAAATTTGATTTGGTCTGAGAGGAGCTGTGGGCTCAGCTGCAATTTTAACAGATCCCAGTATTCTGTCCTCCATCTGTGGCATCAGCTGGTGTACAACTCCTCCAATTTGGCCCTCGCTTTTGGCACTTTTCTTCACTTAGGAGAGTAAACCTGGTCCAACAGTCTGATACGCTCTTGGTACATTGTGCTAATAAACATAGTTATTAAGCAACACTACGGACGATTCACCTACTGGTCAGATTGTGGGTGATAATGCAACACACTACAAGAACACTGTGGTTTACATTGCCTCCCCCTTGCCAAAAGCTTTGTGGGGTTGCCAGACCTTAAGGCAGCTGGACTTCTTGGGGATCCTGCCCCCGATCCCTGCTGTATGGGAACTGGGTGTGGTTGGTCACTCTGTATTGTGAGAAGTCGCTTTAGATGCTGTTATGTATACTCCAGCTCTGTGAGCAGAAATGGTGTTTCAGCACTTACACAGGATTGGTCACCTTTGAAATGAAGTCCCCAGAGGCTTGCTGGCATTTTTTTACATACAGGATCATCATAAGAGGAGATACAGCATTAGATATCCCAACAGATCCACCCCAAAGGTTCACTGCACCCATATCAGGTCATCAAGGGGAACCACCAACATATTCAAAGCACCAACAGTCCCAGATTTTCCCCCTTTTCAGCCTGCTATTTTTTAAAACAACAACAACCTGCCAGTTTATTATCTTATTTCAATTCCAACTCCATACATAGATGCAGTTATCTTTTCACTGTTACGTTGTTGTCAGCATCCATCTGTCTTGGAAGACAATTGAAGAGTGCTCATTTGGGGGGGAAGTCAAACTGTTGGAAGGTTGCAGTACCTGCTGTGGGTGAAGAGACCAATGTGGGAGAGACATGTTTTGTTGCAGCCGGGGCAGATGAAAGAGTCCAGTTGTGCTGCTGCAGAAGCACCATGGTGTTTCTTCTCTCTGTGCTCCTCCCAGCAGTCATTCCTCACATTTACACTTTGGTGGTCACAAAATGGCTGCTGCAGGGGTGTGGCATATCACAAAATGGCTGCTGCGGTGCATATCATAACATTAAATGGCTGCTGTGGCTTGACATAAAGGAACTGAACAGGAAGAGCAAGCATTGTGGATTTCTGAGGGGATATTTACAGAGTGGGATAGGAGGTACTTCTGGACACATTGATGCCCATGGGCATCATGTTGGAAATGCCTGTGTTACTTCACTTGGAGGGGTGGTTTTTAAAAATCCAGATAAGGGTGGAAGTGGGCAGGCAGAGTTGAAGCTCTCTATGTGGTGGGAATATATCCTCTATTTCTCATAGCTCTTTCAGTATTTTCATTTCACATTTCTGCCCCAGCAAAAGGCTGAAGGACACACAATTTTATGCCAGCATTTTAAATCATCACAAAAGACTCTTCACTAATGTGTCGCTTGAAAAGTTTGAAAAAAGGACTCCAGGAAAGCAATTCCAGTTAACAAAATGCCTAGACAGGAAAATGTATGAGAAGGGTACAGGAAGAAATGAGTCTATTAAAGGGATGCTCTTAATGTGAATCACATTATTAAAAAGAAGCTCAAATGACATTTCCCCCCCATTTAGAGAGTTTAATCATCTTCTAGGATCTCAGCCGCCTAAACTGAGTATTAGACCCTGGCTATCTAGTTTCCGTACCCCTTACCTGTCTCTTTGTACTAGTTTATCTACTGTAGAGATGAAACAGAAGAGTTCTATTTGCCATTCACTTCAGATTAGCCTACAGCTTCCAGAGTCTGACAAAATAAGATGAGGGGGGAGGAGAAGCATCCCGCATTTTATCTGGGATTGAGCTGTGATTGCCCCTTCCAGATGGGTTGCTTCCAGCAACTGATTCTCTTACTGACTCCTGTCTGTTCTTCAAACTGTCACTCCTTAGAAAATTATTTTGAAATGCCAGACTGGACCTGAGAATCCTACCAGCTCAGACTGGAATAACTGGAGCATCATGATTGCATTCTCTCCCAGGAGGCAGGGCTGGATGAGCTAAAAGACATCTGGTTGCACAACCAGAACTGATCCCGCTGCCCAGAATGGAGGAATGTTCTGCTCCTGTATGGTGTTCTCTGTGGCCATGTAGCTCTCCATTTCCTCCATCAAGCAAGGAGCCAGAAGAGGGGCAGAAGGTAGATCAGGATCTGCTGGCAGATCTCTGGGTCATTTGCAGTACATCAGCGAGAGTTTCCAAACCCCAACTGCTTTAACGATGGGAACAGCAAAACTAGGCTGCCAAAATGAAGAAAGTTACCAGGCGTGAGTTTGGGTGAAAGTACAGTTAGCTCAGTTTAGCTCTGGTACTGGAAACAAATTCCTAAGCTCACCATGTGCTCAGAGGAACATGCTTTATACTGAGCTGTATGCCTTTTGGACTGGACTCTCTTTGGTCTATCTGACAAGGCTGAAGATGATTTAGTTGCTACTTTTTCGCAGGCCCATCCAACCAAGTAAGACAATCAGGTGTGACATGGAAGTGGACCTCCGTAGATTGTTAACAGAAGCCATAAAGTTGCCTGTATAGCTCACAGCAGATGACTCGAATATTAATGAGCAAAGGGAAAGGGTTTAAAATCCCTCCCCCTGTGAAGTGTTTCTATTCCAAATCAAGAGACCCAGAAGCTGCTAGTATTATCCTTTTTAAAAAAATTAAAAGTGGGCAGCCCCAGTCACAAATTCTATGCATCATGTCTGTTTTGCTCCTCATTCAGTCCCTGCCTAGCTCTGGGTTTTCAGATTTATTTATTTTTTAAGTTATTTTTATTAAAGCTTGAAAAACAAACAAAGAAAAATCAATACACAGAAGTCAACATCAAATATCAAGCAATTTTTAACATAAAAACTAAAAGAAAGAAAAGAAAGAAGAAAAGAAAAAGAAAAGACTTCTGATTCTCTGTCTATCAGCTTTAAAAACCTATGCAAGACTCTTACTCCATAATAACACCTAACTCTTCTACTTTCCACAAACCAACCTTTTTTCCTGTATTCAAAACTTTGAGTTTTCAGATTTGGCAAGTTGTGCACATGTTACCAGCTTATGCAATACTGTATAGTTTCCTATGTATGCAGATATAGGAATGATTCCCCCCTCTTAAAAATAATATTTGAAAATTCCCTTGCAGTTTTTGTTGTTACAAAATTCATTCATAATTGTAGCAATATTCACCATGTGTGTACATAGCTGTGTGCATAGGATTCTGAGTTCAGATGATACCACAGCATATACCCAATAATGACCAGTCTGGACCTTCTGTCAATCTAGATTTGAACTTCCAAGAAGTTGCCTGCAGCCTCTGTGCCAGTTCCATGCCCTAAAGGATCATGGTAAGTAAAAGCTTACTTGCATTTTATAAGTCGGTAAAGAATCACCTGAATTGAATACTTTATTATCATTCTTTTAGCATTTCCAGAGATCACAAATCACTTGAAGGAGGTTTCTTTCTGCACACCTGAGTCAGAACATCAGCACGAGTGGTCCTATGAATTGCTTGTGAACTTTCCCTTCAGAGTTATAAAGGGGGAAATCATGAAGCATAAAGGGTGTTCATTGCCATAATGCTGCTGTGAGAGTCTCTAGGGAATTGGTTACTCATCTCCATTATTCAGAGCAGAGACTGTGTGTGGAAAGAGGTGTATGAGGGGAATATCTCATGATAGTGCCATCTATACACTAAATTTGAACTGCACTGACAAAATCTGATGTGATGATTTATCTGAGAGAAAAGTAATCTAGTCACAGATATAGAAGTCAACCTCATTAAGATGTAGATGCATATGATGTCCTTGAGGCAGGCAAATACAGAATTTAAAATGGATCTAGCAGAACGAACGTCAAGCCATGTATGAAGGGAGCCAAAAGAAGAGGCTATTGAAAAGCACTTTGGCGGAATAGAAAAACTCAATATCATGACCCTTGAGGATGAGGGGTATTAAAATATCGTTTCCCTGTGATAGCATACCCCAAGGGCTTAAATCAATTCACTAGAGAGGCTGAGCAGTGCATTCATTCCATGGAGATTTGTGGGGATTTTTGAAGCTGCATTAGGCTGCCTACATTTGTTGGCATTCCAAGCAAATAGATTCTGAGCTCAATTCCAGGTGCTTGCATTGGTGTTTAAGGCCCTAAATGACTTTCCGCAAGCCCCAGATATATGGATCACCTCCTTCCCCATAGACCCTCTTGGTAATTCTGATGGCCTCCGAAGCATGAGGGATGATAGCCCAGGAGAAGAGGGCATTCTCTGTAGCAACCCCCCAAATATGAGATGCAACAAGCAGCTTCATTTCAAAGTCTCCGTTGTCTCTCAAAATGCACCCCTTTTTCCTGGCCTTCAGCAACTAAGGTTTTCTGATGCAAATTCTTTGCTTTGATAAATTGCATTGTTGAATTTTAATATTGAATGATTATATGGTTGTAAACCCACCCTGGGACCTTGTGGTGAAAGGCAGGTAAGAAATATCCAATAACTAACTAACCAACTTAATAAATAAATGGCTGATATTGGGAAAGGGGAGACAGAGACCTACGGGTATAGGGCGGCATACAAATCAAATCAAATCAAATCATATCAATACATACATACATACATACGTACATACACAATTGTCCAGTAGCACATTAGAGACCAACTAAGTTTATTCTGGGTAAAAGCTTTTGTGTGCATGCACACTTCTTCAGATACCTGTAGAAGTGTGCATGCACACGAAAGCTTATACCCAGAACAAACTTAGTTGGTCTCTAAGGTGCTACTGAACAATTTTTTAATTTCGACTACGTCAGACCAATGTGGCTACCTACCTGACTCTAGATAGATACATACATACATACATACATACATACATACATACATACATACATACAACCACCCACGCTGAGTCTTTGTAATGAAGTCATTCCATCCCCATTAATGTTAGGCCTCTGCTGTAGCTTTGGTTTCTGAATCTGCATCCCTATAATTCCTTATGGGGCAAGCTCAATATTTTGTAAATGTAACAGTTTGAGTGGACTATTGGGGGTCATTTTTAAAATACAAGCCAGCAAAAGTCTGAGCAATTTATTCATATCTTTAAATGGTGGTGGTTTAAAAATGGCTATCAAATGTATCCTTTGTTCTTAAAAAACATTCCCCACCCCTAGTGTAGTACCAAGGTCAAGCACAGACAAAAACAATGTCAGTTTATGCTCATTGTATTGTAAAGTTATTCTGTGCAACCTTATTAGAATGAGAGCAGCCGAGTGCTTTCAGTACCTGCTAAGGAAGGAAGTTGCTGGGCTCCCCTGCCTGACATTTTAAAAATACATTTTAAAAGCTGTCCAGCACAGAAACCATGACATTTTTGTCTGTACTTTGTAGCAAAGTACATTTATCCACTGGTGGAGGTGTGTTGGGGGGGGGGAGGAGCTATGCCTGCAAATTTCACCCAATTCTCTCCAACAGAGATAAGTTGTAGCCACTTTTTAATTTTCCTCTTAATAGAGAAGCCACAAAGCTTCATTTTCCCAGATCATATGGATTCAGACCTGAACCAAATCAGGTAGCCTCTAAAGTGTTTAAGATCAAAGTGCTGAATTGGGGTTAGAACTGGATCTTGTGGTCAGAATTTTGTATACAAAAGATCCCGGGTTCAATTCCTGGCAACCCAGTTAAAAAAGTATCTGGTAGGAGATTGTACAAAATAAATCTCCCTGGGACCAGGAGAGCTGTTGTCAGTGGGAATAGCATTAGAGTAGATGGGGAAATGGTTTGGCTTGTTATAAGGCACCCTTGTAGGAAATCTTTGGATGGGGCAATTTACCTTTAATGATAAATTATTTGTCCGTGTTATATAATCAAGACAAAAAGCTCTCGATCAATACATGCTGCAATCAAGAGGAACTATCAAGCTGTCATTTGTGTAAGCATCAAGTGGTATTTATTTTAATGGGTTAAATTAATCAACCAACCCATTAAAATCCAGTTGCTTGAGAGATTAAAGAAAAGAAACCCCTTTATAAGTGGACTTAGTAAGAGCCCATCAGGGGTTAAAATATTAGAACAATAGTTGATTAAATTGAGCCCTGCCAAGTTGCTGGCAGACAGAAAATGAATGATGGGCAGTGACCTTTTGATATTTGTCTGATTTGATGTTGTTTGCTGTTACTTATTATTTAGTACGTATTGATTAGAAGACGAAGAAATGGTTGGTTGCTATTCAAAATGAGCACACAATCATAGGCTTGACTTGGTTGGAAGTTACCAGGAGATTAGAGCAAATGTTAGGCAAACATTACTTGATTTTCATGTCAGAGTCTTTCTGGAAATGGCACAACTTAAAATGGAACAGATAGCGTATTGTTTAAGAAATAAATTTCCTGTTTTTGAAGCTGGGTCACTACTACAGGATGTTTGCTATTGGGGGTGGGAATCTTTGGGGATCCAAATCATGCTGGATGCAGAACAGACTGTGACAGCTATAATAAAGTGAACAATACAACAGCTCAGGGAGGGTGGTGGAGGAAATGCTATGGAGAGAAAACTTCCAGCACTGGATATTCTTTGCATGGATTCACATAGAAATATGACCTTGAATAATTACAAGAGCTTGAAGTCCCCCCCGCCAACTCATTTCCATACGTTTCCCCTCGTCTTCCTAAATCAAAAGGCACAAAGGCATTCGTTTTTTAATTCATTGCACTTTATTTATTTATTTTCCAATATGCATAATACTGAAAAAGTCATATATTAACTATTGCCAGAAAGTCAAACAATGGAAATATGTGAGGATATGGCAGAACATAAACTACTTGTGGCACTGTGTATTATTAATGGACTCTTGCTACGTTGTTGACAAACACCCTGAAAACTTATTAAATCAAAGGGGTGGTGGTATATAAATGGTTTTATGAAATAACTAAACTATAAGCACCCTGGGTACGACTGGCAGTGGCGTAGCGTGGGTTGTCAGCACCCGGGGCAAGGCAAGTAATTTGCGCCCCCTAACCCGTGGATTTGTGCCCCCTAACCCGTGGATTTGCGCCCCCTAACCTGTGGATTTGCCCTAACCCCAGATGTTGCGCCCGGTGCGGCCGGCCCCCCCTGCACCCCCCACGCTACGCCACTGGCGACTGGGCAGACTTGCGCTAGACCCAGCTCAATCCACACACTTGAACTGAGCTCAGCCTTTGCTGAACCACTATGAAGCAGAGGCTGCCCTCTTGAAAACACTCACGAAGGTGATAAGTGGATCATGTTAGGAAGAGAGCTTCAGGCAGTCTAGAACAGGTTTCGTCAATGTGGTGACCTACAGATGTTCTTGGACTACAACTTCCATCATCCGAGGCCATGCTAACTTGGGCTGATGGGACTTGGAGCCCAGCAACATGTGGAGTGCAGCCATGCTAGCTATTCCTTGTCAAGAGCCACGCATCATCCTTTGTATCTTCAGACATACGGTTTACTATAGGAGCACGCTGAGCTATTGCCACTGAATTTGCTGAGGAAAGAGCCCCGGACCCTTTTGTCTTTCTCAACTCCCACAGGCCAGAACAAATCACCATGGATACCTTCAATGGAGATCCAGTATGGTTTGATATTTGACACATGAGGAGAACCTTTGACATAGTGTTCCATGAGTTATGAGCATTTGTTAACCTCCCTGGTGCCCTGCACAAATCTTTAGGGTATACATTATACAGTGGTACCTCGGATTAAGAACTTAATTCGTTCTGCAGGTCCGTTCTTAACCTGAAACTGTTCTTAACCTGAGCTACCACCTGAGCTAATGGGGCCTCCCGCTGCTGCCGTGCTGCCGGCGCGCAATTTCTGTTCTCAACCTGAAGCAAAGTTCTTAACCCGAGGTACTATTTCTTGGTTGGCGGAGTCTGTAACCTGAAATGTCTGTAACCCGAGGCACCACTGTACTACTTTAACAGTCGTCACTTCCCCCAAAGGATCCTGGGAAATGTAGATCCATTAAGAATTCTGAGAGCTGTTAGGGGCCACTATTCCCTTCCCAAACTATAGTTCCCAGGATTCTATGGGAGAAACCATGGTTTTTAAAGTGGTATGATAGTGTTTTAAATGCATAATCCTGAAGTGACCCAAGTAGGCATTTATTTTTTCACTCCCAGAAACCAGCCTAAGTGGCAACTCCCTGCATCAGAAATAATGAAAAGCTGTCTTGACTTTGTCCTCACAGATTGCCACCTGTTCCCACTCAGGCTTCGCAGATATTTGCACCCATATGTGAACTGGGAATTAAATGTTTCTCCCACTTAAAGTATGGGGGGGTGGAGAACCCATTTGGCTACTGCATGGCTGACAGCCATTGCACCTGTGAGCTCCTCTTGTAGGTCAAAAGCAGCTGGTCCGCCTCCAACCAGCAAAATACAGAATAACGTTCAAGGGGAGAGTGGAACACAAAAGAATCTGAACCATTTAATTTTCATTTTGAAAAATAAAACACTATTTATTTTGCTTCAATTATGGAGCAATCATGCTCCTCTGAATGGGCCTCACAGACATTCACTACAACTTTTCCTCTTAATTAGATGTTTGTGAATTTAAAGGTTCCTACCGTGACTTGGGGAGCAAACAAAAACACCATTTCTATGTTAATTGAATTCTCTTATTTCCACCCATTTCTCACAATCAAGGCCCCTTGATATATTTAATTCTTTTGCAATGGTTCCCATAGCAACTCTTCTAGGTTATGGTGTAGCCAAAGACTACAATGATCATGCAGCCCAGCCTTGGCAAGAGATACATTTTTCTCCTTTTCTCGCTCGCTTGCTCTCTGTCACACACACACATATGCTTCCCCCACCTTCCTTTTTCACTGGGGGAATTTTTCCTCATAACAGCCCCCAAACACTCCTTGCTCCTTGGGGTCCTGTGTGACGAGAGGAAGGGTTCGGTTAAATGTTACATGTGCATTATGACATTCCTGTTCACTGTAAAACAGTGTCTGAAAGGAATGAGTTGGAGCAGAGAAGTGTTGAGAAGTTGTTACACTTCCTGCTCTCTGCTCTTTCCCTTCTTCATCCTGCCCACACCAAAAAGAAACCTGATCCCCCCCCCCCCCCGTTCTGTGGAGTTCCAGGATAATTTTTCCAAGGTAAGCAAGCAGCTGGTACCCTCTCAGTGAGAGCCCAAAGGCTCTTCCTACACCACATTCCCTTAGCATACAGATTCATAGCATTACTTACGATATTTTCTAAACCTCCAATCTGGAACGATATAAAATAAACTGCACTGTACCTAGGGGTGGAGAGATCAGTTATTTCCTGTTCTGTGTCAGTTTCGTTCCATCCCATTTCCACACTAATCTGCAAGTTATTTATTTTTCTTTAAAAAAAATTAAAAGTCCATATGAAAATTCACATTTAAATACATTTTTTTTAAAAAAATTCAATGTATGTATTTCTAAATGTATGTTATCCAAAAATACAGCTTTTTATACAATTTGGTACTTTTTCTTCTTCTTGGCAATCCTATCGCAAAATTCAAAGATGTGCAAAATCTGAAGGTTAGCTATATTTTTTTCAGTGTATTTATTTGAAAGGCGCAAATTAGGTCAGTTTGCTTAAAAATGTGGGGCAAACTAAATTCTTCAAACTGAACTGAGCTCTTAAGTTTGTTATACACTTCACCAGTATGATGTAGGGCTTAGAGTGTAAGGCAAGGGCAGAGGAGACCCAGGCTTAAATCTTCACCCAGCCATGAAGCTTACTGGCTAACATCGACCCAATCATCATCTCCCTACCTGGAGTTGCCAAGGATTGTATTTGGGACCATCTGCATGCAATGGGATTTGTTCTCCAGCTTTCCTCAACCTGGTGCCCTCCATAGATTTTGGACTTCAGCTCCCATTAGTGCTAGCCAGCACTGACCAAAGGCTTACCATTAGCAATAGGATGGTAGAGGTGGGAGTTGCATAGCCTTCAAAATCTGGAGAGCACAAGGTTGGGGAAAGCTGCCTTTACCTAACTTGCCGCACAGGATAGCTATGGTAATATATACAAAGGAATTACAAACAACAGTTAGGGTAGCAAGCTAAGAATACAATTTTTCTAGTCTAACCTGTGATGATCCGTTTGGATTCCAACTCCCATCATCCCCAGGCAGCTTTGCCAATGATCACCAGTGTGGTGTAGTGGTTAAGAGCGGTAGACTCATAATCTGGTGAACCGGGTTTGCTTCCCCGCTCCTCCACATGCAGCTGCTGGGTGACCTTGGACCAGTCACACTTCTCTGAAGTCTCTCAGCCTCACTCACCTCACAGAGTGTTTGTTGTGGGGGAGGAAGGGAAAGGAGAATGTTAGCCACTTTGAGACTCCTTCGGGTAGTGATAAAGCGGGATATCAAATCCAAACTCTTCTTCTTCTTCATGGATTATAGACAAACAATGTATGAAGGGCCTGTGGTTAGACACCTCTGCTCTAGGCTAGTCTTTAATTTAAATGCTTCTTTGGAGGACTAGAATATCTTCTTCACTGTCTTTTGATGGCTAGTAGAGGTAGGAATTGGGGCACATCCCACCTACTTGAGTAGGGGTTGGAGAGAGGGAGTTTCAGAGCTTGGAATATACTCAACTCAGAAGCCATTTTTGCTGCTGTCTGGGGGACTTGAAGGAGATGCTATTTGCTTTGGATCAGTGAGGATAGAATAGATGCTGTTTGAAATACTTGCATTGCTGGTGTGCTTTTAGTGTGGCTGCCCCTCTTCTGTGGAATAGCATTCTTATTGAGATATGACAGATACCCACTGTTTGCACTTTCTGCATATAGTTTTTATTCCCACAGGCTTTCCTAGCTGGTCTTTACCTCAAGGGTCCACTTGTTAGGGTTTCAGTTTTGTTTTAAGTGTACTTATTTTTGTGTGTGTGTTTAGTGTTGCCTTATGTGTAAATTACCTTGAGGGGGGGCAGTTTAGAAGGCAATTAATAAATTAATTGTAAAAATCACGCTTGGCTTAAATATTCAGAAACAGGCATCAACACACACACACACACAAGCCATAATACTACCATATCCTCTCACAAGGAAAATATAGTCTCTGGAATTTCATATTGTTTTGAGTAGTGTGAAATATTGAGCTTTAGCTTTTCAAAATGCTATTGAAACGATAAATAGTATTTACTGTTGCATTCCATTGTAATGTAAGCCACAGAAATTGCCGCATGACCATTTTCTTTCCCTTGCTCTCTTCCCAAAACCAGGGCTGCTGGCAATTGAGATGAGCCCAGAATTCTATTCACATACAGCTGCCTATCACAAAGGCCATCACAGCAAATATATTTCCCCCCCACTGCAGCAATCTCAGATTGTTCCATTCCCAAATCCCTGTGGACTTACCACTTCAGCGTCTCTCTTCTGGGAGTGAGCCTAGCCTATTAACTAATTTATCAACATTTACATTACAAACATTAACTAATTAAGCAACATCGCTTCTTCATAGGTTCCATGTGCTTCGTTAGGAAAACTTTTGAATGGGGGGGGGGGGGCGTGTAGAAATCTCAAGGGTACCAACACAGCTAGCCTCTCAGTCAATCATTTCAACTGTGCATACATTTGTCTCTCGCTGCCCTACAAATGCATCAAAAATTATAAGTGGCAACTCAGTGTGTTTGGCAATTGATTCTGTAATCCCCTCAAGCTTTGGATGCTTATTGCAGCACTTATAAGATAGTTACTATCTAAATGTTGCTAATGAATTTCCACCTTGTGCCTCTTCTAACATTGCCCTCCTTCCATTCTTTCCCCCATCTTAATTTGCAGACATGCTCATTTCCTAGGATTTGACTGTAGCTGATGTGGTAATATAATGCAACTCACACGGGGTTAATAAATACTAGATGATTAGTATGCTGGGGAGAAACAACAGGGGAGGCCAGTTGCCTTCAAATCCTACTTGTAAGCTCCCTGAAAGCATCTTGCTGCTCACTGTTGCAAATAGAACAGAGAGACCTCTTGTCTGTAATACTCGCAAAAGCTTGACCCATTTTGGGGTGAGCAGTGGGATGCTTGTACATCCCTACTGGGAATGTTCTTATACTGGAATTACCAGGGGAGAGGCTTTAAGAAATGAGTACTTTGTAATAATTCCCCCTCCCCGCCAGAAAAACTATATTTGAAAATGAAAAAAAATGTGACTTTGGACAATCCTAGTTTTTGAACCTATTTCTTCTTGGGACCCATCTATGTATCTATGTAAGAAACCTCTTAAAACAGCATGGCATTACATCCTAAAACAGCAGTGGGAAAGCTTTTTCAGCCCAAGGGCCATGTTCCCTTCTGCACAACCTTCTGAGGGCCACATGCCAATGGTGAGTGGAACCAGCGGCAATAGTGGGTGGAGCAATAAATGCCTTTTTCCAACTTCGTACAACTGTCTGGCTTCTGCACACCCTGACACACCCCTCACTAGCCTCTATCCAGATAAGGGCCAGTGAGGGAGTGGGGCCTGGGGAGAGTTCTGAGGGCCAAAGAAATGAGACCTTTCTAAATCCTGGATCCTGGGATTCCAAACTGAATAAGAAAGTGTCTTCTTCACATATTTTTAACTAACACGTCCATAAGTAGACCCAGTTCTGATACTTTTCTGATTTTTGTGATCTCCCACATAATTCCCAACTCTTAAAATTATCTGCTACTTGGGTATGTCCCTGAAGAAACCATGGGGAGAAGCTCAGGACACAACACCTTGTGGTTTCTAGTAGATTTGAAGTCAGGGGCAAATGCAAAAACTGTCTCTTCACATTAGGTGTACTGTATGTATGGCTAAAAGGGACGCAGGTGGCGCTGTGGGTTAAAGCCTCAGCGTCCAGGACTTGCCGATCGAAAGGTCGGCGGTTCGAATCCCTGTGGCGGGGTGCGCTCCTGTTGTTCGGTCCCAGTGCCTGCCAACCTAGCAGTTCGAAAGCACCTTCGGGTGCAAGTAGATAAATAGGGACCGCTTACCAGCGGGAAGGTAAACGGCGTTCCGTGTGCTGCGCTGGCTCGCCAGATGCAGCTTGTCACGCTGGCCACGTGACCCGGAAGTGTCTTCGGACAGCGCTGGCCCTCGGCCTCTTGAGTGAGATGGGCGCACAACCCTAGAGTCTGTCAAGACTGGCCCGTACGGGCAGGGGTACCTTTACCTTTTACCTTATGTATGGCTAAAAGAAAATCAAACAAACCCCAAGTTCTGAGGGATAAAACAAGCAAACCTCTTGCTTTTCTGGAGATTGGTCCCAAAAAACAAAAACAAAAAACCCCCTGGTAATGCTGGCACAGTTTGTTGGCAATTCTACCTACATAAAACACACAAAAAGAGATCAGGTAAGAAAAATAAAAGCGTCTAGCTAACCTTCTAGCTTTTTCAGTCAAAGATCACAGGAAAATAATGATTTTTTTTTAAAAAAAGAAATAAAACCCAGTCTGGCAAATTGACGTTATTACTAGATTAATTAGAGTTTCAATATTGTACCTACTGCTGAGCTGTTGACAGAATGGGATTTAGCCGAAATCAGCGGATCCAATTAGACCCAGGGGTCCGTAAGTCAAGCACTTCCAGAGTACAAATTATTGGTGACGTTTCTAAACAGTGATTGACAGGGGGAAGCCACACACACACACACACACACACACACACACACGTTTTCCATACTACAAGCATTTCAAGGAAACCTACTTGGAGGTGGTAGATGAGGAACTTTTAGCTTAAGCTTCATTTTGCCACTCTGGCTTTACTTGATCTGGTTACATGAAGCATTTCGTCTTCCACTCAGTTTGTAGAGCACAGGGTGGATCATTCATAAGCAGAGCTTAAGGCAGGGGTGGGGAACCTTTTTTCACCCTGAGGGCTCCATCTGGACCATATCTCAGCAGCGTAGGATCTACATTTTTTTGTTGCAGGGAGCAAAAGTCTATATTGCTGCTCCTCTCTCCTGTAGCTTCATGTTCACTTGTCTACTCTCCTACCACCACTGAGAGAAGGAAGTCTGCTCTGGTGGCAGGGTGAATGTGGACACAAAAGGGAGAAAACCTTGCTTCCCTTTGTGTCCCATGCAGGCTTCCTTCTCTTGATGGCAGCAGCCATGAGACAATGATAATGGGGAGCTTTGTTCCCTTTCGTCCCCTCCCATCACTGCCAAGAGAAGGCAGCCTGTAGGTTTGTGTCCCATCCCACCACTGCTGTTTCTCGCCTTCCTTTTTGGGGCAGGGGGCGGGATTAAAATTACTGATCATTCAAGAACTCCAAAGGGGGTCACAGCTCACACTCAGGAACTCACCAAACCTGTAGATGGGGAAGGGAGATTAACAGGACATCAACTAGACGGATAAGGCACAATCAACACACAAGGTGGTTAAATGCTAATTGGGCATTTTAATTACTAGCTGGAAAGATAACAAACAGATCTTGAATACACCCTTTCATACAAGAGCAAGAACATTTTGCCCTTACAGGGTCTTCAGCAAAGCAGAAAGGATGACTCCCATGCCCTTGGTGTCACCAAAAAGGCAAGGAGCTCAGCAGAAAGTTTTCATCACTACGTCCTGTTCTTGGTGACTTTTCATAACCACAGGGCCACCTGAAACTGGCTGAAATTTCCTTTTTAGCTATAGAATGTTCTCCTACTTTTTGTTCCTATTTTCTGTTCCAGCAACCTGCCAGTTACAGCTAAAATGCTTCTAAAAGCTTCTCACTTATATCAAGCATCTTGAACCAGAGTTATAATCATCATATATGACAACACAAGCTTATTGCTAATATGTGTGTATACATGTCAAACCTTTATCATGTAGCCACAAAATTAATTAATTGAACCCCCTAATATTCTCCTTTGGCTAGGCAAGAAGGCAGGCCTTTCTATGGCCACCCACCTCTTTTAATAAGTGGAACCTGGCTGGAACATAAGGTTAGCTACCCTGCCAACCTACCAACTGGGGCAATCCCATCTCTTGCCCCCTCATTCGATCCAAGCCGGCATGCCAATAGTGAGCAGTGCCAGAGGCAAAATGGGGTGAAGCAATCACTGAAAATTTTATCTTTGAACAATAAGTTAGTTTTTGCCAACACCCCCCCCACCCCCCACATCCTTTATCCTTCACCCAAGCGAATAAGAGGCATTATCAGAGTTCAAGGACATCTTCCATGCAGGCAAAAAGAAAAAAGAAGAAAAGAAGGCGAGTAGGGGTTGGGAAGGAGGTGAGGAAGAGTGGAAGAGTCTTTTGTATAGCATCATCTTTCATAAACCTCGTATAGCATCACTAGGCACTGTACAAACAAATACAAGAACAATAACTAAGAAAAAATATCAGTAAAACCTGAAACATTAATGTCACAGAGCCATCTCTTAAATATTTTGGGCTTATTTAAAAGCCTAGACTCTACAGAATGACATATTCTATCCATGGCTATTAGCTATGACACAACAACAATAACAACAACAACAACAACAACAACAACAACAACAACAACAACAACAAAAAATTCCTTCCAGCAGCACCTTAGAGACCAACTAAGTTTGTTATTGGTATGAGCTTTTGTGTGCATGCACACTTCTTCAGATACACTGAAACAACAACAACAACAAATGGAACCCTGATAAATAAATAAAGAAATGATTCTTTCCCATCCTGCTAATGAGCTTCTTGCCATCATCTCTCTAACCGTTGTTGGAAACTGTATGCTGGGCTCAATGAACTCCTGGTTTGATCAACATGCTCTTAACAGTGTGATAGTTATACTGGCTATACTGGTAGAGCTGCAGCTCCCCAAGAGCAACTCCCATTATTGTGCTGGTTGGAAATGATGCTGTCACAATCACAAAAGTTGCTGATGGGAATTGGCAGCTATATTTGCACTGCTTCCCCCATCAAAAAACATCCCATGGGGCTATCAGAATGCATCATGGTACAGCTATTTCTTGGACTTCACCTTTACTTGCTTCCTTTTCTACAAAGGAAGCGTAGGAACAGAGGGTGTTCCCTTATACTGAGTCAGTCCTTTTGGTCCATATGGCTTAGCATCATCTACACTGAGGGAAGATTTCATGCAGGGGTCTCTCCCAACCCTATGCCAGGGACTGAAGCTGGGACCTTCTGCATGCAAAGCACTGAGCTACAGCCCTTCCAGTTCATGGATCTCAGGGCAGAGAAAGGAGGAGGCAGCAGAAATAGCTTGCAGAACCCAGGCAAGCCCAGTCCTGCTCACAGCAGGATCAGAATTAATTTCCAAGGTAGTCCCATGGCTGGAATGTCTGGCCACTTAACAGAGATATCTATTATGCATTGAAGCCAATTATCTCTAAATAATTAGCTTGATCAGTCATTTCATCTGCAAAACTCTCTCATCAACATCAAAGGATGTTTCACATGTGCCGTGACTGCAAGGACAGGGACCTTGCCGTATTAAATATTTTAAATGTATCATTCCCCTCCCCCACTTTTAATGACTAAGGAAATGAAGCACAGCAATGTGCTCTTACAAAAAAATCAATCCCCTCCTCTCTTTCTGACCTCCGCCAATGAATGCTTGACAATTCTGGCAGTCCTCTGACATGAAAGAATGCCCCAGGAAATAAGGCCTGATTAGCCCACAGCGTTGCCATGAATAACAATTCCTCATAACACATGTACAGAATAAAGGTTTGCATTATCTGATCAGTTATACTTTTCCAGTTCCTTGCGCTTGTTAATAATTCTGATGGCTGCGTCAGTGCACCACCAACTGTTATCCTTTCCTAGAAATCTCACAAAGCCCTTCTCCTAACCGTCATGGGCTGAGCATATCTTGGTTATTCATTTATAAATAATGTATCTCTTCTATCATAACACTAAATATAGCATAAGCCCATTTATCCTAACACCTCTGGGAATAACAAACCACGCTCACAATCATGACAGAGATGTCATATTCTTTTTGCAGTGTTACCCCATTACAACCTAATCGGCTGTTTAGGACTACACAGCTGATTAAGCAAATGGAAGACTGGACATTTGGTAGCAATTTCAGAAAGCAACATGGCATCATTTCCATGGGTGTTCTAGGAAAAACGGCAGGGTCAGGAGGCTATGGAGAAATGCATAGCTCTTTTTTAAGAGCATAAACAAGGACAGTATGTACTCAGATATTGCTGCCCACGGAAGATACTGTCTAACCACCTTCTTCCATCACTTCTGCTTATGGATGAGCAATCAGTCTTTAATTAGTGTTCAACCAAACAACTCTTAAATTAACAATTGCATGCCAGATCTGTAACTCTGATTGTGAGGGACACATGGAGAGAACTTTGGGAAATCTCAACAAAGGTGACTATGTGGAAAGTCAAAAATGCAAAACTTGCAAATTGCAAGTACAATTCAGCAGAACATTCAGATAACGAATGCGCTCAGATTAATTCTGGATGATTCCTTGCACCTGGTGGATGCTTTAGAATGATGCCATTTGGAGCTATTAAAGTGAACACAATTTTTAAAAATGGGGAGATGGAGAACACCCTAAATCATTAATAGCAGTAAGAACAAACAGCTTTGTAAAATGAAGCAAGAACTACACACACTGCTTTAAATATGCATTAAAAATTCTATAGTAAAATAACGTTTAAGCTGACTCAAGTTTATTTAGTTGTGAAACTCTTTTTGTTTATTTTAAACACAACCGTTGACAAGATAATGAGACTTTCAGCACTATTTCCTCCAAAAACTCCCATCTATATTTGTAAGCAGAACAGAAAAATGTTTGAGAAATTTTAATTAAAAAAGCTCTCTCTGAAATACACCTTTTACAGCATTTATAATTACTCAATACAGAGGAGAGCAAACTGAAATGCATTAAAGTTTCACCAATCAACACTAGCTAAAAACAGCTTTTATCCCTGGACATCAAGGGCTATGCAAATAAATATACAGGAAAGAAAGTGAAAGATAATGTTACAAAAGTTGGGCACCACTCCCACTCTTTGCTGAGCAGCAGCAAGATTCCAGAGTCCAAGGCATCTCTTCCAGCATGCCTGCAGCCAGCCTGCCCAAGATGGATCTCAACCTTTGTTCTCTCCCTTCTTCTTCCCAGCATGCCTTGCTCTAAAGACTTTCTTTTCCTGAGACCTCAGACACATACTCATCACAATGGCAACCTCTGTCTGCCCAGGCCCAAGATTCCTCTTAGATGGGCCATCAATGCCTTTTGTCATGTTGATGCCTCTATCCCAGGGGAGGCCCTGGCTTCAGGGGCATAAGAAGTGGGGACGGAGGGGACGATTCACCCCAGGTGCCACTCAGGGGTGTGTGTGAGACAAGATGGTCCCTGCCTCCCCCCAGCTGTAGAGCGGCCGAGGGCGCACGCAGTCCGTACGGGATGCCCCGCCCCAGGTGCCAGAGAGGGTTCCTCCGCCACTACCTGGCTTGGAAGGAAGTTTTGCCTTGGAAGGAGGCCTTTTCCACTGGCCTCCAATCTTCCCTTCAATACTCCACCCAAATAATCAAAATCCTACCCCCCAAATTTTAAAGAATAATATAAGGCAGAGGTTATTGGGAGGATGGCATTTTCAGACCCTCCAAGTGTCCCTGTTTTCCAAGGACAGTCCCATATTTACAGAAGCCATCCCAGTTTCTTATTTGATCCCAGAATGTACTGCTTTTCCTTAGGATAGTCCTATTTTCATTGGAGAAATGTTGGAGGGTATGGAGTTATGCGACCTCTGAGCCAAGAAGATAAGTAACTACAGTATACCACCTTTAGAATACATCTGAAGGCAGCCCTTCATAGGGAAGTTGTTCAATGTTTTATTATGTTTTTATATATGTTGGAAGCAACCCAGAGTGGCTAGTGCAACCCAGTCAGATGTGTAGGGTACTACTACTACTACTACTACTACTACTAATAATAATAATAATAATAATAATAGAACATGCCTATTTTCATGAGAGAAATATTGGAGGTTATGCATTTTGAGGCATTTGCCAAGTTCTAGCGCCTTTGTTTCCTATGATGTTTGACAATTCAGAGTGTAGATTTGCAAGAACTATGCCAAATGTTTCATCTGCATTGCATAAATTGTCTCCCCAAATCCCATTCCAGCTGTTCGGGCTCAACAGAGGCCTGGTTCACACATAAAGCTAAGCCAAAGTTTGCCTTAAAGTCTACAGGCAAGCAGTTAGAAAGTTGTGGCTACTTCACTTCCACTTCCACCGCCAGGCTATTCAGAGCTAAGACCTGGTTTGGTTTTATCAGTAGTGCCTGGCAGAGGTGTGTGTGTGTGTGTGTGTGCTTATCTGGCTTCCCAATGCCAGGTTTGCTGTCAGTTATAGAGAGGGAGAGGGTTATAGCATGGTAAGATTACAAACAGAAGATGCCACCTCTCACTGTTTATGCAAAGTTTGTTATTCCCAGAGGTGTCAGGATAAATGAGCTTGTGCTATATGTTCCTGTGAACTGTTAGAATATCTTTTGCTAGCACCAGTTCTTTGAAGATGGATGCTTTATTCAACAAAGATGCATGAAATTTTATTTTATTTTTAGAAATATAGTGTCCTTCTGGACTGTATCCAGACATGCACAAGAAGTACTGTGCAGTATATATAAAAAAGCTTTATGCAGTGTCAAAGGGTGTGATGCTCAGTGCTTCTGCACCTACATCCACATTACTGATCAGCAATATTAGCTTTGACAGGATCAATCACCTGTCTGGAAAGGGAGGAAGGGAGTGGATTCAATCCTCCAATAAATAAATAGCATTGTCAAAAGTTGACCATGCTGACCATCTGCCTGGCAAGCAATATGCTTGCACACAGTCCATTGTTTTGCCCCAGAATCTCTGGATTGGGACCAAAGCAATTAACATGATTTTATAGATCGCAGTATATTCTGTTTTAACACATATATGAAGGTCGAACTTGGGAAGATTGTGATCAATACACGCAATATTGACAACCAATAACTCATCATCAAGGCAGATGTGTAATGGCTATTAGAGAAAACCTGGGAAGATGTCAAACTCTCTTCCTTTGCCTTTGTCAGAGAGGGAGGGGGGAAGCTTTGTTCCAGTTCCTTTGAAAATAAAAGATAAATTGTGCAAGCAGAAGAAAAATAAATACACACTTCAGAAAAGGGTTGATTAAAGATTCTGAGATATTCTTCAGTCTAGAGCTGTTCCGGCTACATCCAAAATGAAAACATCATTCATCCTTCTTCCTTGCTGTCTTAGATTTATTTTTTTGTTATGACTTTAACAGAGCTTAAAAGCAATGATACATGGAATCGGAGGGTGACATCAAACTCATTGCTAGACTTAATGTGGGACGTTCCATGCTACTGCCAGTTCAATTAAACTCATAAGACTATTTGCACACAGGTTTAGACTGGATCAGATCTGAACCAAAATATCATGGCTGCAATCCAACATTTCCCCGCTTCCTAGGGCATAGTGTACAATGAACTTTTTTATATCTGCCCTGGGGACAATGCTATCATTGTACTCACAAGGATCCCCAGAAAAAGGAGCTGGTCTTGAATCAGACTCTGCAAATTTAGGGAATTTGTACCTCGCCACTGGCTATTGCTTCCTGCTCCCCTTGCCCTGGCTCAGTACATGGTTTCTTTCTGATCTTGGCCACTAAAAGGATGTTAGCTGGGATGGTGCTACCATTCAGTAACACAGCGGGGATGACCAGGGGAGGAGCTCTCACTACCTTAGCATCTATTGTGGATCATGTAATGCTCTGTGAACAATGCCATGCACTGACATAAGTAACGCATAAAGGGGGATTTGTGTTCCCCCAAATGCCCTGGAACAAAGCATTCAGAGTGGGTGGAGGAAATGCTAGCCCCTTACCATTTCCCACCATCTCCCCACCCACCCCCAAAATGCTACTCAGAATGATACTATGTCATGACACAGCATTGTTCTGGGTCGCTGGGTGGGTAGTGAATGGCATCCATGATCATCAGGGAAGCTGCAGAAGCAGGGGTACTTTTCACCCCACACCTGAAATCCACACAAGCTCCTCTGCCCAACAGCTGCAGAACCACCATCACTTTCATGGCCTGAAATGATGGAAAAGCAAAATAGCCATCTGGGTCTAGCTCCTATTTACAGAGATCTTGTAGCATCATTTTTGTAAGGCTAGAAACAGCCTGCCTTTTTCAAGAGAACTGAAAATGGGTTTTGTAAAGGCATCGTTTCCTGCAGTGCACACACTTAACACCTTTGTCTCATGGTCACTTCGGATCGAACCAGTTTGTCTGATTTTTGAAACACAAGGCCCTGCCAAAACCATTTTTCTCGAGGTGAGAAGTAGATAAATGTATGAGCGGCGATCCTTCCTTCCAACTGCCTTTAGTTCTATGGGAAAAACCTGAAACTTCAAAGGCAGCAAGAAACTAGTCGGGGGCTTTGTGGGTTTCCCATCCCACTGGCACAGCCTTGCAAGCTGTGTATATTTGAAAGCGGGGGTGGGTGGGTAGAATACTCAGTTGGGAATAACGCTGGAATTGGTGTTATGTGTTCAGGCCACCCTGCCCTGGTCAACAATCTGGCCACTGAATTATGCACATATGCATATTTTCATACACATCGTTTTGATGTGATCTTGGCTGTGAGTCATGGAAGATCTTGCAGGTTTTTTCCACTGACTGACTCCAGCTATGAAAGCTGAGGCTGCTGAACAGACTCTTGGGCTAGGGAGTTATTGGAGGTGGTGTTGCTGATTTTGCTGTTAGTTTTTTGTATCTTTGTTGTTGTTGTTGCTTAGTTGTTTAGTCGTGTCCGACTCTTCGTGACCCCAGGGACCAGAGCACGCCAGGCACTCCTGTCTTCCACTGCCTCCCGCAGTTTGGTCAAACTCATGCTGGTAGCTTTGAGAACACTATCCAACCATCTCATCCTCTGTCGTCCCCTTCTCTTTGTGCCCTCCATCTTTCCCAACATCAGGGTCTTTTCCAGGGAGTCTTCTCTTCTCATGAGGGGGCCAAAGTACTGGAGCCTCAGCTTCAGGATCTGTCCGTCCAGTGAGAACTCAGGCTGATTTCCTTAAGAATGGATAGGTTTGATCTTCTTGCAGTCCATGGGACTCTCAAGAGTCTCCTCCAGCACCATAATTCAAAAGCATCAATTCTTCAGCGATCAGCCTTCTTTATCTTAGAGCATGTGATTTGTTTGGTTTGGTTGCAATTTTTTAATATTTTATTTATTGTTTATTATTTCTTTTGTTATGTTGCAATTATGTAGGGTTTGAATTGTAGAAAGGTGGCTTACAAATAAAAGTATCTTGTATGTCTTATGTATGATGGGAAATCACAAGGCAAACTGCAGAGAAGTGCCAATAAAGCAGGTTCTCATTAAAAGGCGAATGACACAAATCTCTCCCACAACCCTCGGCAGTGAACCACTTCTGCTTATCTAACACCCAGAATTTCTTTATTGCCAAGCATTTTACCACCCCCTACATAATGTTATAGCAATTTCTTAATTCCAAGTAATGCTGGCACTTGAGATTTTGAAGGCAAAAAATGTAAGAAACAAAACCTGAAACAAACAGATGGCTCTAAATATATAATTAGAGGCAAAATGTGAGAATAGTGGTGTTTCCACTATTACTTGAAAAACAGCCTAGTGAAAAGATGGCCAGTTTAGAGGGAGGGGAGTTGGTGCAATTTGGGGACATTGCCAAACCTATTTCCCCACTTGCCACCATGCAACTTAGAAGTGGAACAGTGCTTTATATCTACAGTTGCTTTTGTTTCCTAAGCATGCATCTGCTCATGTAATATGACTGTAGGGGCAGGCAGGAGATGCTTGCAGGGTAGGGCAGGTTCTTCTCTCTCCCCCCCCCCTCCCGCCATCTCATCCCTCAGGACATTTTTCCATGAAGCTTTTTCTCATCTCAGAGAATGGCTTTAGGGTGCCTGTGTGGCACGGTTAACAAAATGGCAGAATAATAATAATAATAATAATAATTTATTTATACCCCGCCCATCTGGCTGAGTTTCCCTAGCCACTCTGGGCGGCTTCCAATCAAGTGTTAAAAACAATACAGCATCAAGTATTAAAAACTTCCCTAAACAGGGCTGCCTTCAGATGTCTTTTAAAGATAGGATAGCTGCTTATTTCCTTCACATCTGAAGGGAGGGCGTTCCACAGGGCAGGCGCCACTACCGAGAAGGCCCTCTGTCTGGTTCCCTGTAACCTCACTTCTTACAATAAGGGAACTGCCAGAAGGCCCTCAGCACTGGATCTCAGTGTCCGGGCTGAACGATGGGGGTGGAGACACTTCTTCAGGTATACAGGACCGAGGCGAAGAAGCGAAGAACTGGCAGGTGCAAAAAGCTTTAAGCACACCTGCTATCTGCCAGTTCTCCCCTGAAAATGGTCCCCTTTTCCTTTCATTACTGTTATGAGAGAAATATAGGATTGGGCTCCAAAGTGATACCCTGCTGTTACAATATTTTCAGTGCCAGGTTAAGGGTTTCCTGTTTGCCCAGAGAGAATTTTTGTCAGAACTCTTTTTCTTGTTTATTTTCCGGTTTTTAGCTTGCTCTTTTTTTTTTTTTTTTTGTTCTTTGTTGTATTGTGTTTGTTTAAACATATCACATTTACAAGTTGTGTGAATTGTTTTCACACTATTGTATGCCACCCCAGAATCTTCTGATGAAGGGGAGTCAATAGTATTGTTTTAATAAATTAAATTAGATTTTTAAAAATTGTTCCATTGTAATGTCTGGTTCAGCTCTGAAAATTAATACTAATGCACACACATACAGCCACTTCAAGGGACGCGGGTGGCGCTGTGGGTAAAACCTCAGCGCCTAGGACTTGCCGATCGCATGGTCGGCGGTTCGAATCCCCGCGGCGGGGTGCGCTCCCGTCGTTCGGTCCCAGCGCCTGCCAACCTAGCAGTTCGAAAGCACCCCCGGGTGCAAGTAGATAAATAGGGACTGCTTACCAGCGGGAAGGTAAACGGCGTTTCCGTGTGCTGCGCTGGCTCGCCAGATGCAGCTTGTCACGCTGGCCACGTGACCCGGAAGTGTCTGCGGACAGCGCTGGCTCCTGGCCTATAGAGTGAGATGAGCGCACAACCCTAGAGTCTGTCAAGACTGGCCAGTACGGGCAGGGGTAGCTTTACCTTTACCTTACAGCCACTTCAAAAGTCAAGAATCCAGTGATTTCCCCCCTCACTTTATATGTTTTAGTTTTTAACCATCAAACACGCACAAATGTTATTTCTGACATTGCACCCAACTCTTAAAAATCCCCAAACATACACAGATTTGCCCTGCCTTTGTGGAGAAAGTGCAAACAAAGGCACAAGCCTCAGAGCTCCTGGCTAGCATTTTATTTCTCCTCATAAAGTGCCTTGCAGAGAAGAAATTTCCACAGACTGATTTTGTTACTCACATGTGGTACATATTGTAACAGTAAAGTCCAGGCTGAAACGTTTATTTTATAGTAGATTTCCCTCCTCTGCCCAATAGATATGTATTTGATTTTTATATGTGTAAAAGGTGTTATAGACAAGGGTGCCATTTTTGTGGGACAATTTTATTTGCTCACAATGCATTAGAGTCGCCGCCTGGCCTGTGTTCCTTACTCTCCACAAGGAAGGGTGCTTTCCATTTACGTGAGTTTACCCTCAGTACTAGCCCACAGATACTCTGAACTTCTGGCACAATTAAATGAAGCTATGTGCACCCGATCTTACAGAAGTGAGGCCCTACAAAGTGCACATATCTAAACTGAGTTAATTAATGTGGAACTCAAAACACAATTTAGCACTGCATGGCGGAAGATTGCAGCTACTGAATACCAGCACCCTTAGAATAACAGTTCAACAGTTTGGCACAAGGGAGGAAAGAGCAAAACAACATATGCCTAAATTAAACTGCATGAGGTAAGGAAATGCAGGCGCCTCCATTGAAATTTGATCAAAGTAACCCAGCCAGAGAACCTAATTGTTTGTGAAAATGAAATGACTTTTGTGGCTGCCTGTGGTAAGCATCTAATTTTCAGAAAATGGGCCTTGTTCAGATTGAAAGGTCACCACATACATTACCAGAAACAGGAAGTTTCCCCTCTCCATCAAAAGAGAATGGGAAGTACCGTAATAGGTCCTGTAAAAGCACTTTTGGCCTGGCTAAGCAGAAAAGACAGTGGAAAAGGGGAGAAGGAATGGGGTGGTGGGAGGGAACACGGTAACTTCGGTTCTCCAAGCTGTGAGAAGCTTCATTGGCGCAGTGCTTGTTCAGTTTCCTGTGGAAATGCGGGCACTGCAGGTTTACTGGCATTTTACATTTATTTACAAATATGCAGGTTGAGTGTTGACAGAGACACAGCATTGCACACTGTGACAGACGACCAGAGTTCGGGCCTTCCCACACCATTTTTAGGGGAGCAGCCAGCATCCTAGGATATTTCCAGAGCTATCTCTCTGTTCCTGGTCTGCTACTTGCCATACTGCATGTCCTTCACAGGCACACAGCTTGATGACACCATCCCCAGAGAAGGGAAAGAGAAGGTGGGGAAAGGCACACAGCCTCTGGACATTTCATCAACCCTTGTTAAGGCCTGATAGTGAAAGCCATCTCCCTAACAAAAGCAAGGCACTGGATAATTTCCCCATGATTATTAACCAGTCCAATAAGTTAGAAATTGTCCCCAAATAGCCCAAACACCAAACCTAAATGATGTATATAATAATGTATTGGTTTGGACTCAATCACTGCTAGCTGGCACTCCAGATGTGGGTATCCTAACTCTTCCCCCACTCCATAAGTTGGAGGACGACAACTGAAGCAGGAACAGTGATGAGAAATTAAAACTTAGCATGCCTGGCCAAACACTCATTATAGTGGTACCTCGGGTTACATACGCTTCAGGTTACATACGCTTCAGGTTACACACTCCGCTAACCCAGAAATAGTACCTCGGGTTAAGAACTTTGCTTCAGGATGAGAACAGAAATCGTGCTCCGGCTGCGCGGCAGCAGCAGGAGGCCCCATTAGCTAAAGTGGTGCTTCAGGTTAAGAACAGTTTAAGGTTAAAAATGGACCTCCGGTACGAATTAAGTACTTAACCTGAGGTACCACTGTAGTTTATTTTGATCCGAAATCGGAACGCTTGATAAGTAGTGCTGGAGTTTGGCCTTACTTGGACGTTAAGTACGCATTCAGCCCTAATTTGGTGAGAACAAGGAACTGAGCATCCTTGACTGAGGGAAATGCAGCTATCACGGACTGGCTGGAAGCAGAGGAGTGGCAGGAGACACCAGCTGAGGAACTCACAAGGGAATATCCAGGGAAAGAAAGATCAGAGCCAGGGGACTGGTGGTGGGATGACGATGAGTGGTCAGAGAAAGAAGAGAGGGCAGACTGGGAGAAGGAGGGGTGGAAAGCTGAAGAGGCAACAGGGTTTACTGAGCAGGAAGAGGCTGTGGCAGAGAGCAGTCCAGACTCAGAGTCAGGAGAGGAGGAAGGCAGGCTGCAGAAGAATCCAGGGAGTCTCCCTCTCCAGCAACCTTCCCGACTGGTCTCCCAGAACATGCAAAGAAATGAAGGGGACGGAGCTAAGATAGATAAGACGACAGAGCCTTAGGCTGCTGGGGAAGGAACCAGGGGAGGAGGAACCTTAGAGTGTGGTGGGAAGGCAGGGACCTTCAGTCCTCGCAACTGCTTCATTGGAGCAAGACCTACTGGGAAGAGTTGCTACAGTCCAGCTGGCACCATATTGCCTACTGCATTTAGTAGTAGTACCCCACCCATCCGACAGGGTTGCCGCTGACACAATAAAACACTAAACATTAAAAACTTCCCTATACAGGGCTGCCTTTAGATGTCTTCTAAAGCTGGTATAGTTACTTATCTCCTTCACATCTGATGGGAGGGCGAATAATTGCCGTTTAGAGATGTCAAGGATTGAACCTGAAACCTATTGCATCCATAGCCTGTGTTCTACCACAGAATGATGTTCCCTGCCTCCTCTGAGGCTGAACCAAGAGAAGTCAGCTGGGGTTGACTTGCAGACATTGTGCATGCGTGTTTTTCAGAGGTGGGAACCCTCCCAATTATCCCGAAGCGACAAGCAAAACCACACTCTGATCATCCACTACAGCTTAGGCACTGCTCATTTATTAACATTCACTTTGCCTCTATCTGTTCAAGGTTTTTATAACTTCTCCAAGTGAGGGGTGAATAGTTCCAACATGACAGTATCTCCTTCTTTAAATTCTGTTCCTCTGCTTGATATCCCTCACTTTCCTTGTCAGCTCTTAAATGTCACCAGCATGCACTATTCATGGGCTTCAGGATTCATATAAATCGCTTTGCCTGGCGTTTCAAACAGTGACGGCTTCCAGACTTTCTGTGTATATACTGACACTGCCACACGCCTCATTAAGGGCACACACCTGCTCCTGTTGAAATCAGTGGCAGGATTCCCACCCCGTTCAAAGAGAGAAGGTTTGAGCCCAATATACAGCACAAATGCCAACTGATAAATTAACTTTCAGAGAAAACGAAAAGAGGCAGGAAATTTTCCAGGCATATGCGCTGCCATTTGCGCCAAAGGATGACTTTTGCTAATTCAAGGCTGCAGAGACGTCTGTGTATATTAGAGCTGGAGCTGTTTGCTTTATCTGCTACCCATACTTGAAAAACCGTAACATGCTCACTTTGGAACTGAAACACTATTCCATCAAGAAGTTGATCCAGTGAATGTTGTCCCCACTGCTTAAACAGAGAAAAAGCCTTTCTGGGGTGCAGGTGGGTTCTTCTTCTTCCTTTCCTTAGGAGAGTTTAATCTGAGAGCTGGAGGCACGAAGTGAAAACAGCCAGAAGCAGAATTGGTTGGCTTTTAGACATTGATCTTCAACTGATGGGTTATGACCAAATCCAAGATGGGATGAACTACAGCAGTACCAATGAAGGCTGGTGCCTTGATTATACACCAGGCAAAAATATTCTTCTTTGGCAAATTCAGTCAATTCATGCCTTGTTAGTAAAGTCCAAGGAAAGTTGCTCAAAGGCAAAGTCTGAGTCATCTGAGATAGCCATCAAGAGCTTTTAGCAGTTTGTGCAGAACTCATTCAACTTATGATTAATTACATTAAAAAAATAGCATTGTATGGATAACAGAAGTATAAGGAGCATGAATACCATGGATACTCAGTACTTCTTTTTTTTCAGCCGGAACTCACCAGAACTCAGTTTCAGCACCACTCAGGTGGGAGCCATTGCCATTACAAGAGAACAACAGAGGTGTTCATGGTGAATTCCAGCACCTCTTTTTCTAGAAGAAAAAAATCACTGTGGATACTTATTGTACAAAATACAATAAGAAATGCACGCACAGCAGTCCATAATCTTCCTAGCCTGTTTGATACAAAAATTTGTAGAAGTCTACATTCCTTCAGGGACAGGGACATGCCTTATACCAGGACAATCTAGTTGTCCATGCCAGGGCCAGCCCTACCATTAGACAGAGTGCAGTGGTTGCCTCAGGCAGTGAAGAGTGGGGGGCAGCCCACGTTCTCCGAACCTCTTAACTAATCAACACTGTGCTATCTATGCTAGCAGCATCTTGTCCTTTGCCTCAGGAGGCAAAAATGCCTTGGCACAGCCTTGGTCCATCTTTTGGGTGTCAGGTGGCAGATGATAGCCACCAGGGACCACCTACTGCAGATTCCAGGGATAGAACTGGGTACCTCCTGAGGGCAGAGTTCTGTCCTGTTGAATGTACAACCCATCATGGATGGAGGCTGCCAGGTTCTCTTTCTCTGAGCCCCTGGGCTTCCCCAAAAGCCAGCTGCTTTCTATTCCTCTATGCCCTTGGTTTGTGACATGTGACACCCAGCTTATTCCAGCCACCAAGTGAAAGCATGGCAGCAGAGACAGCTGGCAACTAAACAATACAGGAAAGGCTGGATGATATGCCACAGTAGTTAGGCCCACAGAAGGCTGAAGAGGCTCACTTGGCTGAAAAGCCTGTAGGGTTGCTTGTAGGGAAGCCTAGTAATCATCTGGGGTTTTTTGCACCTTTATTTGGCTGCTTCTCATTTTGGATGTGTAGACCTGTGTCTGGGGAGACCAGAAAAGAATTCAGAAAGAAGGCACATGAGGAAGAAGTAGAGAAGCATTGGGACAAGGTGTGTGTGATGCCTTTCTTATGTTTCAATTTCACACTTAAGACCATAGTGTTTAGAAGGAACAGAAGAAGATCCCCTCACTGCTGAGTGCATTGCTGTATGTTAATTACTGCTGGGTTACAGTAGTTGTTTCGTTAAGTTGCCAGCTTTTCAGACAGCATGTTAATTTCTTTTTCGACTTCGCCAGTTTCATCCCCTCCAGCAATTTTACTTCAACCACATCTGGTCTTGATTATACCTATTTAGAGAGATGTGGCTAATACCTCTAATGGATTCTAGGGTTGGAGTTTATTTGAAGGGGTTATGAAATGGGTGGGGCACTTTAAGCTTGAAAGCGCAATACTGAAAAATTCATGAATTTATTTCCTATGAAAAGATATCCGAGAACCAATTTACATATTCCCACAGCCCGCCCCCACCCCCAAAATCACATTATGTAGACCTCCTGAGAATATACCATTTCAGAATACAGATTAGGGTTCCCCCCCCAAAAAAAAGACTCTTTTTCTTCAGGCAATAATTTGCTTTGAGAAGAATTCAATAGATCATTGAGCCTCAAACCTATTTTGCTGGCATCCATCCCCTAACACGGCATATTCCCGGCATGTTATATTGTTAGCTTTCATGGACTAAGAACTCTGGATCTTGCTTCAGCTTCTGATTTGCTTATATGTTCAAGCAAATATTGAATTTCATGAATCAAAGGTTTAATTTAGCAGAAACATTGAAGGAACAAGCCTGAGCAAGATCAGGGATTTTTGGCTCAACGTAATCCTTATTGGGTAGAGTTTACAGTTCCATAAGAAACATAAGCTATTTTCATGCACACACCTCAGAGAATACACTAAACATGAGCATGCACAGAGGAGGTTATTGAGACTTCTGAATTGCCCACCATTGCCAGTCCAGCAGGGGAAATGAAATCCACTGAAATTCCTACTTTCAGTGGCAGGCTTAGGCCGCAATCCTTATTTCATTTACCTAGGAGTGCGTCCCATTGAATTCGCAAGTAGCTTGTTAACCTTGAAAGCAATCTCTTTCTGTTCTACCCAACACAACGTGCTCTGACCACTCTTCCAGAATTCACTTTGGCTCAGCTCAGTATCATCTACACTGACTGGCAGTGGCTCTCTAGAGCTTCAAACAGAAGTCCTTCCCAGCTGCCAGGGATCAAAGCTGGCTTCTTTCGCATGGAAAGCCTGTGTTCTGTGAGCTACAACTCTGTTCCTGACACCCACTTCTCAATAGGTTCAGCCACTCTGCTACTCACACATATGCATAGTTGTTTAGCAGTGGCTCAACTGCTTGCCTGTGTCGCTGCTGAAAACTCACCTAATAGCTTCCCACTGGGAGACAGGCATCCCACTCTGAGAAACTGTGTGGCAGACAGACTAAATGGCCACATTTTTTCTTTTCTTCTCTCAACATTATAAAGCCTTATATTCCCTAGGCCCCCATGCTGCCAAGAAACTGGGGTTTCACTCTTCTTCCTTCCTCTTTTTTTACCTTTCTGAAAGACTTTAGCACAACTTCAATTATAAGGATTGTTCCGCAAAACCCCGTTCTAGTTGAGATTCCACCGAGTAGCACTTATTACGAAGCGGTCTTCATTGTGCTCGGTCAGGAAGTCAGAATCTTAACCTTTGTGATGGGAATGATAATTACCATGGAGAGCAAGAAGTAGAAAATGGTGCTCTCTGCCAGTCACATACCTTGCTAATGATCTGATCTGCACTTTGGGAAAGAGGGAGAAAGAGACAGGGGGGGGGGGAGCAGACATCTGTACAATATAGCAGGGTTTTATTATTATTATTATTATGGCTCCTAACAAAAGTAACTGAAATATCTTCCACTTTGCTAACAAATACCCCGGAGACTTCTTTTCTGAAGAAGGCACAATGTGAAAGTACAGTGAACGGCTTCTGTCATGCTTTCCGCTATATGATGATCTTTTCACACAGGGCTATTGTAGTTTGACTATCGGCTATACTGATCTTGCACAGTTACAGAGTCGGTTTTAATGCACACTTCGCCACAATGCACCCATACTTCTCTGGATCTGAGAGCAGAAGCTAATTGAGAGGGTGCGCGGCATCACAAAGCATGATTCATCACAGAGAAGTTTGCCATTGAGCCTATTAATTGCACATTGCCACACCATGTTTGCTCCTCGTAATGCTGTTGCAAAGCTTTCTATGGCTACTTAACCGAAATTGCAGAAATGCCCAAGTCAGGAGTCTTAAAGGAGATTTAAAAGGGGGGGGGGGAGAGAAGGGGAGGAAGAGAAGGGATTCATTTGGATTGCCTCTATGCTAAACAAACTTCCTGTTTCAGTCTGGTCAGATTCTTTGTTGTAAGGACATGCGAGTCCAGTAATGTGTCACAGGGATGCAGACCAACCATAGGAGAAAAGAGAATGTAGTGATGGAAGGGTATTGCGACCCACAAACCTGGGGGCAATGCATTGTGCAAGGGAGGACTCTGCCTTTGTGGTAAGAAGTGCCAGGATCTTCTTCAGGACCCAGAGGACACCACCCTGCTACCTTCATCTGATTCAGAGGAGCAGTCTGACACAGGACCCTTTATTCCCCTGCTCCATAGGAGCCAAAGTCAGCAAAATAAGGTGAGGATCCCTTAACAGCTAGTCAGCTCCTCTGGGGCAGTGGGGCTGACTACACCACAGGGCCAGTCAACATATACAGTGGTATCTTGGTTCTCGAATGGCTTAGTTGTCGAACAAATCAGCTCCCGAATGGCACAAACCCAGAAGTAAGTGTTCCTGTTTGTGAACGTTTTTCGGAAGCCAAACGTCCAACGCGGCTTCCAATTGAGTGCAGGAAGCTCCTGCAGCCAATTGGAAGCCGCACCTTGGTTTTCGAGTGGTTTCAGGAGCCGAATCCAGAAGCGGATTAAGTTCGAGAACCAAGGTACCACTGTACATAAGGCTTCAGCTGGATCTATTTGCTTATAGATCAACAATTTTTATAGCATAGCTGCCTTCTCAGGATGCTGGGAGTTCTCCAAGGTCCTGAGGGTACTCTGGGTGCCTTGGATTCTTCCTCTGAATTATTGCCTTAACTCAGGCTACTGATTCAGTCTCCTGACATGACACTTCTGGGCTTCCCCACTAGTTTGAGCACTCATAGAACAGGATAAAGAGTGCGGAAATAACTAGGTGTCACAGACGTCATGTGATACTGGATTAATGTTCCTCCATGAAGTATGGTTGCTTATTGCAGGCATATACAGGTTTAGTTCCTAGTATTCCTAGTTAAAATAGAATGATCTTACTGTTGTTGTTTTTAGGGGGAGCAGCAGTAGCACATGTATTTCATTTCCCCCCTATACAATTCCACAGTTTTAGTGTTGGTCTGGAGCACTGCAGGTGGGGGACCCCCCCCCCAAAAAAAAACTGATGGTGGTGGGAATTTGAAGGAGATTCTACAAAGCGTCTTCTCTTTTGGGGGTATAGGGTTGGGTTACAAAATGAAAATCTCATTGGCCAAATCCTCAGAAAAATGTCTCCTGAGAAATTTTGGCTCAGGTCTAGTTTTATTCATGTAGGAAATGGCAGCATATAGAAGAGCCTACTGGCCTCAGTTAATTCATAGTCTCCAATTCCACATTGGTGATGGAAAGCCCCATAGCCAGACCTGAGCACAACAGTACTCTTTCCACTTACAATTCCCAGCAACTAGGTATCTACATCTGACAGTAGAGGTAAGCCATAGCCCTCATCATTAGTAGCCACTGAGAGATAGCTTTACCTTCCATGAAGGATAAGAAGAGCAGGTGACATTATCAAATTCCATAACGATATAGATCTTGAATATGCATCTTAGTGCTCCTTGGTACCACTTGTGATCACGTCATTACACCTGCCTCCTCCCACCCTTGTTGTACAAGGCTGTTCCACCCCTTCTGCCTACTCAAACGAAGCCATTCCAGTAGTGAAAAGATGGGCAGAAATCACCTGTGAAAGGTAATGTGTATGCCCTATCCAATTAATCTAAGAATATATGGAGCAACGATTTTCAGAAGATTAGTGGGTGCATATTGAAGGGTCAAATAATAACTCAAAATAGGGGGGGGTGCCAATAAGAATGCAATAAAAAAGGCAAATAGAATAATCTCACTAATCTTACTTACCTACAGAATAATCTAATATGAGTCCTTATTGGCCTAGCCTCTGTGGTGCTTTCCATCAGCTGAAGAAAAGAAGCAGAGAAGTAGATGGATTTAAAGATTTCTTGACCCTAAGCCTCACAGACATGGTTTCGATTAAATTTAATTACTGCCTCCTGCCGCTTTAAATTGAAGGCTGTTTCAAAACACATGTAGATGCTATTTGCAAGGCAGCTTGCAGGCTTGAAGTACCTGGAAACATGTAACGACAAAACAAGGGAAGATTCCATTTGGCTGATCCTGCTGGTATAATGGAAATAACACTTTCCTTATGCATTGATCTAATTTGTGAGAATAGCAAGAGATGGCACAGGTTTGCCTGAAAGATCTATAATCATGGGCCTATCTTTTTCTTTTTTAAAAATAAAGGAAGCAGAGATTGTTACATCAGACTTATTTTTACCAAGATAACAATCTCTGACTACATACACAAGGAATTCTAGCATGCTCCAGGAACACCTCCTTAATGGCTTTCTTGGGTCATGCAGAGTGCATTGGTTAAGCCCCTTGATTAAGAACCTGTGGTACTCAGGTACCGGTAGATATCCTTGATCATTTGCCATGCTGGTTGGGGCTGATGGGAGTACAGCAACATCTGGAAGGTCCCTGTTAAAGGAAACACCTTATACTAACTAAAACCAACTACAGTGGTACCTCGGTTTAAGAACAGTCCAGTTTAAGAACGATTCGGTTTACAAACTCCACAAAACCGGAAATAGTGTCCCGGTTTGAGAACTTTACCTCGGTCTAAGAAAGGAATCCAAACAGTGGAAGGGCACCAGTGGTGGGAGGCCTCATTAGGGAAAGCACGCCTCGGTTTAAGAACAGTTTTGGGAAGATTGGGAACCGTTTTCGGCTTATTTACAGAAGCAATGCAAAGAACTGGACTCACTAGCAGGTTATGACTAAACACTCACAAGTAACAAAATTTCTATAAATAAGATTAGATGTACAAAAAATGAAGGTAAAGAAAATATGCAGGAATTGATAGTATGTTAAAATAAACCAGAGAAGGAGGTTGAGGGAAGTCCGGGGGAGGGGATAATTTGAGATTTGAGAATTGTGATTTTTGTTATAATGTAACATTGGAAAAATGGAAAATTTATATATATATATATATATATATATTTAAAAAGGAATGGATTAAGTTCGTAAACCAAGGTACCACTGTATTTGCTTATCTAACCCAATATTGTCAACTTCAGCTGGCAGCAGCGCTCCCAGGTCTTAACAGGGGTCTTTCATATTATCAGCTCCCTGATCTGGAGATGCCAGGAATTGAACCCTAAGACATTCCGCATGATAATTTGTGCACTGCCACTGAGTTGCAGCCCTTCCTCTGTAACCGTGGGGATTCTACCTAGAAAGAATAAGAACATGATGTAGGGATGGTGAACCTGTGGACTATGTCCACAGCCTAACAGCATCTGAAGAGTCACAGGTTTTCGACTCCTGACTGTGACCCCATATCATACCACTTTAAACAGTCATGGCTTCCCTATTCACCTCCTGGGAGAAATACTCTCGGAATGGGCCCTCTTCTATGTCAGTGTAGGCAGAGTAGGCTGACAGGGCTCCAACCAAGGAGATGGACAGCTGGCCTAGCCAGTCTTTTAATTTCCCACAATGCCTCACATCTATGTTCACAGTCATTGTGGGATGTCAAAAGGCTGACTGGAGTTTAGGTACCCATCATCAGTGGCCTCTGGCAGCTGCCCAAGGATATTAAGTGCTGGTTCCAGCTGTGCCTCACAGGACAACACAGGTAGGTCTCTGCTCCCAAGGAGCTTACAACTGAAAGTAGAAAGTGAGGGGAAACAGTTAATGAACGCTAAGGATATCTGAATGAGTTTATATATTAGGCCAAAAATACTCATAGAAATACTTAGAAATAAGTTAGCTTTGATGTTCTGTTGCTCCAGACCTTGCATGTACTTAAGATGGGTGAATATATTTTTTTTAAAAATGTAATTCCAGCCTTTATGAGACTGTTTGTTATTTTTCTACAGATGTGGAAAATGAAATGTTATGTACTTACCCATTAAAAGAAAGAAAGAAATTGTGGCCCAATAACTAGGCTCCACATGCAGCATCATTTTAAATGTTCTGCTTCTCAGGCAATGAACAAATGTTTTTAGAATTAGTTATTGCCAAGCACATGGACCTATTCCAAGAGAAAAATTAAACAGGAAAAATAAGGATTGACTGCTAACAGCAGCCATATTCTCTGACAGCAACCACATGGCGTGTCCCGGTGTCATGTTGGCCAGCTTCTTCAAACTTTTTGTTGTTGTTGTTTAGTCGTGTCCGACTCTTCGTGACCCCATGGACCACAGCACGCCAGGCACTCCTGTCTTCTACTGCCTTCCAGAGTTTAGTCAAACTCATATTAGTAGCTTCGAGAACATTGTCCAACCATCTTGTCCTCTGTCGTCCCCTTCTCCTTGTGCCCAAAGTAACTTTTTAGCCCAAAGTAACTTTGGAAGTGTAACCCATTCTGACGATCACTAACACGGGATGTGCCTTTTTCACAGCTACTACACACCGGATCAACATCTTCATTGATCTATCTGCTACAACCCCAAGGTCTGGTTCCTAGTCAACTACCACCAGTACAGACCCTTTAAACATATATGTGAAAATGATTTATTTCCCCCTTTTTTTGCTCCGGTGTGCCTCACTTTACATTTGGTTTCATGGAATTGCATTTGCCATTTTACTGCCTATTTAAATTGGCTTGGAGAGAACCTGTTTGAAGCTCTTCACAGTCTTTTTGTTTTAACTGCCCAGAACAATTTGTATCATTAGCAAACTTGGCTACCCAAATCTTTTAGGAACAAGTTAAAAAACATAGGGCTCAGCACCAATCCTTGGGGATTTCTCCTTTCCACATACCTCCATTGGGAGAACTGTCCATTATTTAAGCTCTTTGCTTCCTTTTTCTTAACCAGGTACTGATCCACAAGAGGACCTCTCCTTTTAGAGTGTCAGACTCTTCCCAGTGACCTTCTAACATCTCTCCAGATGAGAGTTTCAGAACTACTGTCCAATACAAATGATGGCTGAGAAGATTTCTTTCATTATGTTTTATTGGCATATTTTCCACCCTTAGCTATCAGCATAGGAGTTCTCTCCTTCATCCATTGATTTGTCTGAGCAAAACTGTACCCGCCCAGAAGGGATTTTAGGGAAGAATCTAAATGAGATAACCTTTATTTAAGCAGAACCATCATTGTGTTCATTTAGCATGACATTCATACAACACCAGCTGTATTTCTCATCATACTGTTTGGTCGTCGGACAAGATTTCTCTCCAAAGCCACAACAAAGAATGCTTCAGGGATCTGCTCTGGGGAAGATTCATAGTAAAGCAGCCAAAATCTGGTTTGCAACCAGTTCTCCAAAGTACTTTACTGTATCTTCATATCCATTCTTTGTTTCTTGTCATCCAGAAGTGTCAGAATTTGATACAAACGTAGAAGTTTGTTTTTCCTTTGTTGTGGAACTTTAAAATTTGAAATCACAAATCTGAGAACCACATTCTCAGAGCAGAGGTTTTAAAAACATAGCTTTCCAGCTTTCCTTATATCCTTGTTGCAAAGCAACCGGCCTCCAATTCTCTGCATGCTTCCCTGGGAGTAAGCTCTACTCATAAATGGTACTCAGCAGCCTCAGAAATATGCATTTGAGAACCAGCATGTGAGGGTTGCCACAATTTTAATAGACACTGCTCCTGTGCCTTAACAGCGTCTTGATCAGCATGTATTTGCATCTGATAATGCTGATCACAAAGGCGCAAGAGATTGCTTCCCTTCTGAGCAGTTGGCAACCCATCCTTTGCTTATTCCCTTTGGCAATGACTTTTAAGATGTCATACATGCAGTGGCCCCAAACCACTAAAATTAAAGGCATTTATATAAGCAATGGGTGACACCTCCCTGTTGACATCAGAAACATTATTTTCTTTTGCTGGGCATTGCCTTTAAGAAGTTGCAAAATGTTGAAAGCCCTGTAGACATTTGGGCTGTTCCACCAATTTCCAACTTGCACCAATTTGCAAAGGAATCTGTGCCCCACCCAGATGTTATTTGTCCCTCCGCTTCCGCCGGGGAAACCAGCTGTTTTGGAAAAATGTCAGTCAGGTTCGCTGCAGAACATTGGTTCCGATTCAGTGGCAAACCGTGGGTTTTCCCCAAGGACAGTAGTGGGGCAAACGAAAAACCTCTCGGCCCTGTGCTTAGAAAACATGGGACAACCAGAGGTGCATATGAGCCCATTTTCAGTCTCCAACTCCTATCATCACCAGCCAATATGATAGGAGCTGTAGTCCAGCAACATCTGGAAGACCACAGGCTCCTCATTCTTGTCCTACACTGACAGAAAATGGTTCACAGCAAGTGAGCTAGCCTGAATCTTTTATGGCAAGGAGGATGTTTACTAGAAAAACAACCACCTCAAATAAGTCTGAGGAAGGGATTTGCATTGGAGATATTTTAAAAGTATCATAGTGCATCCCACTGCAGACAGATGAGCTCCTGCAAAATCAGACCCCCTTCTGTCACCTTTCTGTTATGAAAGCCTGCTGTTTGTTGCCTGTCGAGAGCTAACACTCTTTCTGCTGCTTTCCCTTTGAGGACAAAAATATGACAGCTGTAGCTTGCAAAGGAATTGCCATCTGCATGCATTAGACTAAGCCAATTTAATTCAGGATAATGGGACTTTCCAAGCCTTCAAAGCTGAAGGCAAAAAAGGAAAAAGGAATATATTCCACTTTGGTTCTACAGATCCTATCCTGAGCAAGGTCCCCCTTTTCCCCCCTCTCCTGCCCCTCTGTCTCCTGAAAATTATTGCAGCAATAAGCAAGTATCAATATTAGTATGTCAGTCTTAGGAAAACATGTCCTGAAATTGAGTTTGAATACAAATCCTGGAAAGGAAATAGCAAAAGGCAGGTAAAAGTCATCTGTCATTGCTGGAGCACTTTGAAAATCTATAGCTTTCAGCATGGCAGTTGTATTTAAAGATATGGGCGAGGAAATAAATGATAGAGGCACAGAGAAATTGGCGCAGGAACTATTTTGAGCTTCAGATTAAAAGGGGGGAATCTGATTTCCTCAAATGAGCCCCTCTATATTTGTTTTTCAGAATATAAATTATGTCAATAACTGAATCACTATATGGATTCTCTTGTTAACAGGACCAGAACTCCAGAGGAAATGAAAGCAGTGGTGGGGAGGTGGTCCAAGGATGGCGTAGAAATTCATTTCAGATCACATTTTAATGCAAATCTACTTAATATTCACTTTCTGAAACAATACCTGAACTGAAACACAGCTATCCTTTGAAATTGACACTTCTCTGAACATTGCAGGGTATTTCTCTAGCAAAACAAACAAAACAATGTGCATATTGGAGCAAAGTGTGCAAAAAATGCATTCATTATTATTATTATTATTATTATTATTATTATTATTATTATTATTATTATATCCACCACTATATCATGTGTTTAAAGCCCTAAACAGCTTAAACCCCAGATATCTGAGAGACCGCCTCCTTCCCTACATACCTTCTCAGGTGTTATGATCAGCGGAGGGGGCCCTTTGAGTTGTTGCACCTCCCTCAGAAGTTGGGGGGAGATAACTTCAGAGAAGGCTTCTCTGTGGCAGCCCCTAAGTAGTGGAACTCCCTCCCTTCAGTGGCGCGTCAGGCACCTTCACAGCTTTTGGTGAGGGCTTGCCCTGGTTTAACTGTTTTTAAACATGATTTTGGTAAGGGTTGAGGCTGGTTTCACAATTTTTAATAGTAGTTTTTTAAAATTCTTGCAACCCACCCTGGGCCCTGCTGTAAGGGGAGGGCAATAAATGTAATACTAATAACTAGTGATATTTTTCTAGAAAAAGAGGTGCCGGAATTCACCATGAACGCCTGCCTCATTCTCTTAGAATGGCAACGGCGTCCATCTGAGAGATGCTGGAACTCAGCCCCAGCAAGTTCCGGCTGAGAAAAAAAAAAAAGCCCTGCTAATAACAGTAACAACAAAAACAGTGGACTTCAGATTGGAGGTGGGGGAGAGATGAGAAACTGAGATAAATTGAAATTGACTGGTTTATCCATCCCTGGGGATATCAATAGTTTGCTATTCATGGCTTGAGAATTTCAGCTCTTGGTTTAAAATAGACGTTCCCAACCGTCACAGTTTTGGAGAAAAGCCTGAAATAGGAGGAAGGCCATGCCTGAGCTAATCGAAGAAATTTTGTCACACCAAAGAGATGCATTATACCATTCCAAAACTGTGACCTAGGATCCTTTGCGAAATGTCACATACATTGCTGGGGCACAACTTTTAAATTGTACACAGCTGTGTGCAATCTGATTCTTTAGGGAAATGTACAGGCTTTATGGAACCACAGAATCCAGCACATAAGCAGGTAGGCCTGGTCCTCAGAGAAGCATATGCACTTTGAAATTGGCACCCAGCCATATGCAAAAATGCTGCTGTTCAGCTTCTTGGCGCACAGATTCCCAAGCTGCCCTTGACTAGTCAGTAGGTCCAGCCCTACCATGAGACAGAGTGAGGCAGCTCCTTCAAGCAGCAGATGCCGAGGGCTGGCCAGAAACTCCCACTATTCCCACTGAAACTTCTAATTTGTCTACCCTAAGCTTGCCCACTGTTCCCAGGTGTGGCAAAGGATGCTGTCCTGCTGCCAGTGCTGAAGTAAGACTCACTTGCTAATCTAGCTGGATACTACATAAGGCTATAGGAACATAGAAAGAGCCCTGCTGGATCAAGGTTGAAGAGCCATCTGGCCCAGCATTCTGATCTCACAGTGACCAACCAGGCTGAAAGCAGGACCTCACAGTGCAACTGCATATGAAATGGAAGGGCACCACCTTTTCCTTTGTGTCAAGTAGCAAGGCCTCTTGGGTCAACCCGGCTAATCAGTTTCAGTCCCCTAGAGATAGGTGCAAAGATCATTCCAGGTGCTTCAGAGAAAGAGCAACTAAGTAGTCCATCCACATGTTGTTCCTCAACAATGATCAGCCTTTACTAAAGCTCCAAAGGCGGCATCCCACTTTTCCAAGGTGGCATTGGTGCTGTTCAAGTTGTCTGCTTCTGTATAATACAAAAAGATTCTGAAGAATCACCTTAGCCCCCAATTACCAGAGAAGTTTCAGAATGGAGACGAGTAAAAATTCTCATAAAGAATTCAGAGGATGTGGCTTTCAGTGACTTGAGCAGAATAATTTTTGGGAGGGATGGAATGCTCATTGCATTCTGCTTGTGGTGCTCTGCGCAGGGAGTTATCCTTATCTTTAAATGAACAAATGCTGTGAATCTTCCTCCCCACCAGCCTGTCTCAGCAGAGCAGGGCGGACGTGTCATTTTTGTCAACTGAATGCACAGTTAACACTCTTTGCCCTGTGTGTGTGTGTGTGTGTGTGTGTGTGTGTGTGCGATTGGTGTTTTTATTTTTTTTAAGCCACATATGTGGGATGAATTCTCATCTCTGTTTTTATTGATTCATTCCAGTTTGATATTCTAACTGGCTTTTGCAGATGGTAAAATGAAAATGTATTTTACGGATATTCATAGACCCCTTTTATGAAGCTCAAATCAGGCTTTTAATATACATACACGCTAGCTTTCAAATTCCTAAAGTTGCCGTATTTAGCACAGCACAAAAGCTTGTCTTATATGACTGCAGTTTTAAAGACACGCAATTCAAATCTTATTCTGAGGAGGCAGGGAGCCTTTCTGGTTGCAATATATGATAGCGTTCCCTTGGAAATGTCCTTTAGACATGTGAATTTATGGTGTAATCAGTGAAGTAAATCTAGACACAGATGCAATGGTGGACCACCACAGATGCAATGGTGGTCCACCACAGATGCAATGGTGGACCATCAACCAGCATCTCCTATAGCAAACAGCATCCACTTAAAGAATGCCACAACTCCTGCTTCCAGGTAACTGCAACTTTCACTGGTTACACTGCAATTCTCCCAAATTCCCCCCCCCACACACACACACACTGCAGGACACTGTTCTCAGCCCCAGCCCAGTTGAAGAAACATCCACCACCAGCTATCAGGATCCATCGAGGAAACATCAATTGACCACTACTTAGCATTAGCAAGCAACAGAGTCTACAAAAGATGGTCACCTAACAGCTGTTGCAGTAACAGACTCCAGCAAATCACTTCTTTAATGTTATGTCCTAATATTTGCACTTCTGGAGGTAAACACCCCGTGAAAGTGCTGAGGCAAAAAAGAAAGTGCTCAGACATGGAGCTTTAAAGTGCAGACCTGTGCCTAGAAATGTGATACACAAAAGGAAGTCCGGATAAGCCCATATTCTGCTGGTATAGGGTCCCCTCCAGAATAAATTAAAGTTGGCCAAATTGCAGGTCCCAGGACAATTGTGGGGGGAAGTAAAAGGGAATCACTTTCCTCCCAAATACATATTGATTTTATATTTTCAAGGGATGGAGATTGTCTCTTGCACTTTCTTACCTGAAAAAAGAAGTTGCCAACTAATGTATATTCTTACCTGTACATTTTTTATATTAGCACTAGCAACTACACACCAACCAGCTTAGTTCTTTTTTGTTGGAAGGGGGTGCCCTTCAATAGTTATTACAATAGTTATTACAAGGTGATATTCCTAATATTGCTCCCTCCAGAGAATTCCTCCCACCTCCAAGCAGAACAGCTAACAATTTCTTTACAAAGTTGAAAGAAGCTTTTCTTTTTTTCTGTCTGTCTTTTAATTGCTGCTTTCCTTTAACCAACCCAGAGCTTTTCTGTGCTTTGCAGGCGGCATTTAGACAGCCTCACTTCCTGCAAAGCCCATGGACCTAGAGTAGGGAAACACAGAGACATAGAAAAGCATAGAGATATAATGGACAGACAAATATAAAGGACAGAAAAAACAGTGTGACAAAGCAATGTGAGGCTTGGTGGGAAGCTGATCTGACTCAGGGTATTTTATTGACTTTGTGGCTTGACTCGGGGAAGGGTAAAATCATTCCCAATCCCCCCAATTAGCCTCATTATTCAGCCCCAGCACAGAGCAGTTGTACAGACTGCTTTTGTTCCCCTGTTCGGCATTGGCATACGTCTACTTCAACCTTTAAGAGTCACATAGTGTCTGTTAACAAAATCTTCTCAGTGACAAATGCTGACATTCATCGTATATCGGATAGCCTGCAGACATTTTCACGAAGCGAACGTATCAAAAGCTACCTCATTTTTTACAGGCTAATTAAAGGGACACTTTCAAGGTTGTGAGGCATTAAAATTACCATAAATTGGCAGCCGTTCTCTTTCAAAGCACCAACTTTAAAGGAGTATTGTTAAATTTAAACATCACACTTTTCCATCTTTTTATTTATTTATTTAAAAAGGCCACTCTTTTTATATAAGCTTGGCTTTAGATCACTACCACCAAAAGAAATTATTGAACATGTGCAGCCTGCCCCTAATTTGGAGCACATGGCATTTTAAAACTTGCTATCCTAAAACTACTTTTGAAGGAGCTTTGCTATAGAGTTTACCAACAGTATCAGGTTTGAGGGAAGGCAGGGAAAAACCCTGCCTATATGTCTGAAGGGACCCTATGCCAAAACTTGTTCAAGGACTTAACACATATGAACCTTATAAGCCACACTTTCTTATCTACTAGCATCCTCTGAAAAGTAAGGGCATTGTAGACTTGGAAGGGACCCTGAGGGTCATCTAGTCATCTAATTCAACCCCCTTGAATTCAGGAATCTCAACTAAAGTGAAGATGGCTATCATATCTCCTCTCAGGTTGGATCTAGACACATCAAAGAAGCGTTTCAGCTAAACGTGTTGTAAACTCACAGGGAAATCCGGTTGGGAAAGACAGAAATCCGCAGCGCCATCTGGTGTCACCGTGTTATATCGCATATACAACGTATATAAAATGTTTCTTCTTTACCAATCTAGCTGAGTCCTCAGTCTCCTCTTACCCAGGCTAAACTTATCCAACTCCTTCAACTGTTCCTCATAAGACTTGGTTTCCAGACCCTTGATCATCTTGGTCGCCCTACTCTGCACACGTTCCAGCTTGTCAATATCCTTCTTGAATTGCAGTGTCCTGAACTGGCCACAGTACTCTAGGATGCTGGATTCAATGAGCTGTTGGCTTGATCCAGCAGGTCTTGTCTTCTGTTCTTTTTCAAGAGATGTGAAACAAGGCCAGCAGTGGAATTAGCCAGCCAAGTGAGCAAGCACAGACTTGGAAGACCTCCACCATGCAGCCTCCAGTCTGGACAGAGTTCCTGATGCAGTGCAGAAAACTAAGAGGAAAGGATGGAAGGTGTCACTACCAGAAGAAGAAGAAAGGAGAGATGGAGTCTTAAAGGTGGCCCCACATCACAGAATGAACATGCAAGTCAAGGCCAGAGCTTTATTAAAATCAAGGACCTATAAGAAAACAATGCAGTCAGCCTAACATAGTGATGGTGGAAGGCAGGTCTCCTTCACCCTTTCCCCAGGAAACAGCACCCTAACTTGGGCCACAGATCAGACTGTTTGCTGAGTAGGGGCTTTAGTTACCTGCTTGCTTGAAATGCAACCTCTACATACCACCCTCCCACTGTCCCTCCCATTCATAGGGATGCTATGACCAAGGTCTGCCTCATATCCTACCCACCCTCAAAGTGACTGGCAGTAAGCTTGGTTGAAGATACTGTCACTGACTTGGTGCCCTTGGGTGAGGGCTAAGCTAAACCTCTTTGCTGCCTGTTCAGTTTTGACAACAAGTGCCGATTGGCAGGGGACCCAACCAGTATGGAGCTGGTGAAAAGAAAATGTGGTCAACATGCCGGGAAACCACCTCAAAAATACAGCACCAAAAGGCAACTGGCTAAACCACGGAAGGGATGAGAGGGCAAGGTGTAACATCAGCTGCAAAGAGGAAGAGGTAGGAGTGGGGGACAGCTTATAAGGCCAGCTGCACATCCCCATGTAACATGCTAGCAATGCTCTGGTGGGACCAGCCAGCCTCTGTGCAGATGAGTGAGAGTCACAAAATTAAAGATTTAATGACTCAATGCATTTCAAATACCCTCTCCTAGAGACTAATTCTTTTCATATATACCTTAATAGCACTTCTATTCCCTGAATATCCAGTGATAGTTTGCATTTGTTGCACCCATGGGGAAGAATATCTGTAAAATGCATTGGACCATTAGTACTTTAATATTTTGGACCTTTGAGTCTTTCTTTCTTTCTTTCTTCTTACACTGCAGACTAATGCAGACTAAGCCATGGGTCCCTGACAAAGGAAATTAAAAGATATAGCCAAGGATCCCTGAAGTTCCTCCCAGGTGGGTTAAATACGCAACATAGGACCAGCTTATTCAAGATGTTTACCTCCTCATTTCCCTGCCAAAAGTAATGTGTTGCACACATGATGTCAGGAGACTGAGAAGAGCCGGGGGTAGAGACAATCCTGGCAGCCATGCATCTTCAATGGCCGGTGTCTCCTCTTCTGCCTCCTCCTGGCACTACCACTCTGAGGAAAGGCTGTTGAAAATACAAGAATATATTGGCCGGGCACTTGATTAGTTTCCTCCCAACAATTGAAATTGAGACTATTTTGATCAGGGCCAAAATGATCAGGCAGGCTAATGAAATCCTGGTTTAGGGCTTGACCCTTTCATAACATGCCCGTGGTGCAATCTAATAATTTCCCCCTAGATATTTACCAGTTAAAGGGGGCCTTTTCCACGGCCTGCCCTACAGCCTGTGTTTTTCATAATATGGAAGTGGTTTCAATGATAATAATGCTGCTGAAGAAAAAAGCTTTATTAAGCCTGAAATCTCTCTCTCTCTCTCTCTCTCTCTCTCTCTCTCTCTCTCTCTCTCTGTGTGTGTGTGTGTGTGTGTAAGTAAAACTGGAGGCAGATGCTTCAAATGCAGTTGTGCTCCTCCATCCTTTTAAATATATTTTTTCAACTAATTACCTTGCATTGAGAACAATGGGAAGAAAACCAGAGGGAGCAACTCCTGGTCTTGTCGAAATGTCTCCCTGGTTTGAGGGGTGTCAGCTGGCTGAGTTTTGGATCTAAGCTATTTCTCAGTCTGCTCCTGACCTGCCTGCCCACCCCAATACCTCCTTTTTGGTCCTACCAATGTTGGTGCTCCAACCCATGTCAGAGCACCAGAGTGTCCCTTGGACAGCCTCTTAGGAGCCGTACATGTGCAGCCTAAGTGATCCACCAAGATCCAAAGCAGACCTGAGAGCTGATGCTGAAGAACAAATAGAAGTAGTCTGCCCATCTCACGGTTCTATAATTACATTGCAGGAAGAGATAGCCAAAGGTCACTTTGTAATGCTCACTTCTGTTTTAAAAATTGCAGACTACAGGATGGGGGTGAGGGGTGGGAAAACACAATGACCAACAGTTGTCTTTGTCCTGGTTCCCATGAAGCAACCAGCAACAGCTGAAGAGCTTTTTTAAGGAGATGTGTTTCCCTTATTTCACTTGGGCAGGAACCAAACAGGAAAAGCCCTGAATGCGGTTAACAACACAGCTTCCTTCGGCGCATGGGTTTGAAGTCCAACCAGAGGTTGAATCAGTTCCTCCCTTTTCATTGAGCAGCATCTTCAAAAGGAACACTTTTAATAACTCAGGCAGACCGCAGTGCCTCTGATTTAAGTAGCAAGTATTGATTGACCAGTTAGAACTTCCGTGCTTTATGAATTGTTCTTGAGAGGTGAGGAAATGGGGAAATCAATGCTCCTGCTTGCATTTATGCTCATGCCTATGGAACAAGTCAAGAGTTTCTAATGCTGTCCCAAAAGGGGAAGGGGATTTCTTCAAAACACAACAAGGCTTTGTGCGTGCCAGAAAGATCAACATGGCACATACTTCCCCCTTTACAACTAAAACACTGTAATTAGGCGATTAACAAACAAATGAAGCAAACGAAAGTATGTGTCCCACTTCATAAAAGAAGCTGATGCTTTGGTGTGTAAGAAAAGTATATTACCCTGAAGTTTCAAATTGTTCTGAAGCGTCAAACCAATCAAATATGTGACCTAGAAAAACTGGCAAGTTGTCTTTTCTGTAATACAAATGCACAGTGTCTATTGCAGGCCTGTGTGGTTTGTGAGCCATCTAGCTGAATATAGCCCACGAGTCAAATATGATGCTCCATTAAAAAAGCTTGATAAACTGCTTTAGGGGGCTGCTTGTCTGCAGAAATTGTGTGTGCATACACACACACTTTTCTTGATATGCAACACAAACTTATGCATGTTTGGTCAGAAGCAGGTCCTGTGTTCAATAGGGCTTGCTCTCTAGTAAACACGTTCAGGATTACTGCATAGAATAGGAAAATCCAGTAGTACAATTCTGGTACCCATTGCACAGAGACAGCAGCTCATAGGAGTGGGCTTACCCGTTCTATTATAGGTGCTAATTCCTTGTGCAGGTGCAGTAATGTAGACTGAGTCCAGGTACAAGCACAGCACAGCTGATGGCTGAAATAATCATTCCTTCTGTGTCAGCACATCTTCCCTCCCTTGTTCGCTGTGTCATCTATCAAACTAAGATCAAATCGGCTCATCCTCACACTGTGCTTTCCTGTTATCAGTGAGAATTTATGGTAAGTGGGGCAGAGGCTCTATTTGCTGGATGATAGATACCACTTTGCAAACTAGTGTCTGTGCTGGAGCATCTAATCCAATATGCTGGGCTGCCTAGACCATTCCTGATAAAACTGGCCCTCAGGAGTGACATTTGAATGAAGACCTGTTGACCATGACTGCTCCCAGGGAATGGCGCTAAATCACATTATGCAACACCTTGCTGAAGCTAAAAAGGTCAAGTGGTAGTCAGCACCTGGATGGGAAACCACTAAGAATGGCTTTTCCAATCTTAAATTCTGTTCTCTACGTTTTCATATCAGCTTCTGCTTGTTAAAAAAATAGCTGCTTGTGAAAATTCATCAGCATTTTAGTGCAAAAGTTATCTTAATACACACATTCCTGTATGCAATTTGGCCTAATATACACGTTTTGCAAAGTAATTTTAAAAATACAGCGCATTGTTTTCACTAATGTGTGCATTCTTATGCATACTTTGCCCTAGTTAATGTATTTTTGTAAACATTACATGGCTGGAGAACTGCATGGCGAGATTTGGAGAAGTGCAAACTTCAAGGGATGGCTGCGTTTCAGTTCATGCGTTGTTTTGAAAAGTGCAAATTAGGCAAGTTTGCCTTTAAATGCAAAGTGAATTGAACTTTGTCCCCATCTCTGGAGATCACATCTATGTGCCAAGAGACAATAGCTGATAGGATTGGGTCTACCAATCCTAATATAGGTGCCAGTTCCTTGTGCAGGTGCAGAAATGTAAACTGAGCCAAGGTGCTGCCCAGGTGTGCTCCGAGTGTGAGTGGCTGAACTAATCATTTCAGCTGCCTCAAACCCTACAGGTGCACAAGGAACCGAACTGAAGAAAAGCAGAATACAAACGTAAGGAATAAAATAATGAAGGACAAGTTTCTCAAGCAGCTTTCTTGGCTTGAACATACGTAGATGGATGAGAACTGCATGGGGCAGGGGTTGAGAAAACCATAGGAAATGATGCACGGGCCCATTTTTAGTATAACAAATGCATTCAGTGTGCCACCGATTTGCCAGGTTAGCTCAGAGAATTCTGTCTCTCTTGCAGAAACCGCAAGTGGTGCCTGAAAACTACTTACATCCCCAAAGGGTGGAAAGGTTCGTTCTTTTCTTTTCTTTTTTTGCCATATCGATTCCCACTCGCATCGTGGCTGGTCACATAACGGCTTTACATTTGTCTTACCTCACTAATGCAGAATCAAAAGGGTCAATACAACAAGGCCAGATAGTCATTCACAGATCGTTTGATGTGCTCCAGGTTAATGCCTGCTTCTCTCCGCCGCCACCCCCACGGCCTCCTCCAAGCATCATTATGTGCAGCAGTTTTGTGGAATGGTTCTGCTTAGTACCACTCTCAAATCAAGAGAGATTAATTGCCTCCTCTGAAACCTGAACAAGGAACCACAGCCTTTGTTACAGAAATGATATTGCTACTGTTACAGCTCGTCTTAAGAAGCTGCCTCTTTCTCTCCCCCCCCCCCAGCCCCATTTTCCCTCCTCATTTTATTTTAATTTTTTTTTTAAGTGGCAATAAGATTTCAGTTTTTCTCTCTCCTCCTGGTCATCTCTACAACCACCATTGCTTCAAATCGACGAGGGAGGGATCGCCGAATAAAACTATGCTATCTTCTAGCATATGACTAGAGTCCGGAGGCAATAATCATTTCAAACTAGCTAAGAAAAAAGAAGAAGAAAAAGCCCACTATAATAATGTTAGTCAGGTAGCTGTTTCTAGCTTATCAGCACCTGCAGATGCAAACATGCACTGACAAATACTACACCAGAGGGTAGGATAAAAGTGGAATTAGAAAATATTAGCTTCAGGAGATACTGGGCTTCCAAGTGTGATACGCAGTCCTAATGTAGATAGCATGGAAAACTCAGACAATAAGTACAGCTTTGAATTCAGACATGACCTTCAAAGATATTTTTTTTCCAAAAGACAGAGTAAGAGCCCTAAACCTTTCAAAGAGCACAACCAAACAATAAGCCCCCAACTCTACAAACACCACAGAGGATTCGTGCTCAATAATGCCCTGGCAGAAGTCTTTCATTTCTGGAGGTTCTTTAAAAAAACGTCTTTATTTATCATGTTTGAAAGATATCTTTTCTTTCCTTGGTTTTTATCGCATTCTCTAGGCATCTTATCAACATTTGCTCCAGCGATCGTGAGAATATTTCTAAAATAGCAGGACAGTGAGCCCAGTGATAAAGCAGGATGTTAGCGGCAGTGCAGCTCAAGGTGTGAGATAAAAGAACAAGGACTTCCACAAGACGGGACTTTGGGCGAGATGCCAAGAGGCCATTTTGGAAGAAAGAGGTCAATTCAAACCATCACTGCAAATAGCAGAAGGGCCCATGGCTCCTTATGTAAAGATTATGTTTCTTGGATTCCATAGAATGGCAGTTTCAAGTCTGATGGAGCCTCTGTTTTCATATGGTCATTGCTGGTTTGAAAATTTGCCCTGGGGAAACTTGCAACCCTAGTCAAAAGTCACCACCTCAAAGAGGAAGTTGGGGAATTTTCATTTTCTCCCTCTCTGCACTCTGAGACAGAATGGTTCAGTGTTGTGTGCAGTTTGTACGGAAGGGTCCTTCCAGAAAAGTAATCATCATTTGAAAACTATATTTGCACAGCATTCATTGCACGTGCAGTTCCCTATTCATCTTCTGTCTGCACATTGTCTATAGTTGGATCAGGGTAGTGTCTCTCTAATTTGGCTGAATCGGGGTACAGGGCAGGAGTAGGGAACTTTTTTTCAACCCAAGGTTCTCATTGTCAGAAACATTGTCATTATCAGAGAGGAATTGTAAGATTTCAAGCATTCATTCCAGCTGTGCAAAAACACAAGATGAGGGGGTGAAGTGATTGGTGAGGGGTGTGGCCTAGGGAGACTCTCAAGGGCCAGATAGACAAGCTTTGAGGGCCACATATGTCATCCAGGCCTGAGGTTCCCCACTCCAATATATAGAGTATGATCTTGGTTTTCCTGTTTTTGTATCTTACTATAAAGCAGAAAGGCCAAATCACAGTGATCTATCATGAGTCCTGTTGAGGTACCATGTCAAACAATCTGCTATATTTGCATGTATTTTGGTGGGGTTACTGATGCAGGATTGGTGATCCACCCCAATGCTCAACCATCTCACTACCTGAGCTGTTTTTTTTGGGGTAGTTGCATTAGGAGATTTCAACACCCAGGTCAAGCCCCCATCATCTGGAGCAGTGCAAGACTTCATCAATTCCATAATCATGGACCTGACTAAGATGGTATCTTGCCCTGCATATATTGCAAGGCACACTTGCTCTGGTACTTGAAAATGTGGCCTGTAAATAAGAGAGTTTGAAAGAACCCCAAGCATAGTTCACTACCAGATTAGGTTTTTTATTTGCTAGGACTCCTAACATCTTCAGGGGTGTGACTATTGAAAGGCTCTGCCTTTGGAGGCTACTAGATTCAGAGAGATTCCTGAATATTCTGTAGGATTTTCCAACCACTAGAGCTTTGGATCCTTTCAAAGCATGGTTGATTAGTAGAATGGAACGATGACCTAGGTAGTTGACACAGTTGCTCTTAAATGCCCTCTTGACTTCCTTGGTTTTCTGAGGGCCTTGAGCAATGGAACACTTGGGTACATGCCTAGCATGATAGTGGAGAAAGAGCACATTTTAGGGTGTACCGTGTTTTTCGCTCTATTAGACGCACCAGATCATAGGATGCACCTAGTTTTTAGGGGAGGAAAACAAGAAATAAGAAAGCAACGCTAAGAGGGAGCTAAGAGGGAGCGCTCCTCCATCTTCGCTCAGGAGGCTTTGCGGGGCTATCCCTGAAGCCAGGAGAACAAGCGGGATCGGTGCGCACCAATCCCTCTTGCCCTCCTGGCTTCAGCGAAAGCAAGCCTACTGGCTTTCCCCCCACCTCCCGCAAGAGCCATGTGCTCTGTCACTTCCCCCATCTCCCGCAAAAGCCCGGGATAGCCACACAAAGCCTCCGCAGCACAGCAGCCGTGCGGAGGCTGCGCGTGGCTAAGCCAGAAGCCAGGACAGCCATCAGGATCGCTGTGGTCCCGCTGGCTGTCCTGGCTTCTTGCTTGGCCACGTACAGCCTCTCCCAGGCAAGGGGAGCCTTCATCCCCTGCCTGCGAAAGGCTGCACGCGGCTAAGGCTTCCTTCTCCCTCCTCGGGAAAAGCCCCAAAGAGCCACACACACGCTCTACACGGCTCTTTTAAGGGAGCGCTGAGCAGAGCCTCCCACCTGCATTCGCTCCATAAGACGCATACACATTTCCCCTTACTTTTTAGGAGGGGAAAAGTGTGTCTTATAGAGCAAAAAATATGGTATTTCATGGCAGCAGCAGAAAAGAAATCTGCCACCATTGTGTCAGTACAGTGTTGACCAGCAGGATTGTTTCTGATAGTGAATGATATGTTGCATTCAAGACTCCAGAGAATCAATAAGATGACCCCTCTTATCAATAAGGTGATAGCTTCCTCTTTGAGTTAGGCCATGCCTGAACAGCAAGATCTTTGTTCCTCTGGTGGGACGCTGTGTGTTCTTCAGCTTGTTCTTCTGACCCCACTACCTTACTCATCTTGGACATCACCCTAGGGCTCAGCCCTGACAAATTGAGCCTTATTGCACAAATTGCATTGTAATCCTTATCTCAGTTTAGCTTATATCTGTGAGAGTAAAGGCATTGTTATTCCCAATTGCACAGAATCCACTGGATAGTAATAGTGACTTACCCAAAGCCCAGAGATGCTAGAGCTGGCTAAATTCTGGATTAAAGTCTCCCGGGCTGAATCCAATCATTTCTATCCATTTGCTCATGCTTTGAGTCACTGAGAATATAAACCCAATATTGCATACATGCGTACATACATATATATGTGCAAAATTCATGAAAGATTTAAGAATTTTACGAGCAATATGGGCTTTATTAATAAATGATGGCTATTTAAGTACCTTTCCTTACAAAGTACTTAAGAGAGCTTCACCGAGTTCCAACACTGGGATAAAATATCAATAACATTTTGCAAATATAACTTGAGACTGGAAACTGAACAGTTGGATTTGGAAGTGTTGATAGATAATGACCTCCCAGCACTAAGGGTAGGCTGTGTGCAAATGGATATAATCCACAAAATGCAGGCTGTGCTCTGCATAGGGGTACAGATGAAAGGCGTCTGGAAAATTGAACAAAAGAAACAACCAGTGAACAAGAGACCAAAATATCGTGCAGGGGACAGATAAACTAGATAAAACCCTCCAAAGGCAAAAGACTCTCAGCACTGACCTGCTGGTTTAATTCTGAAACCAGTAAATACGGAGACAGGATCCCATGCTGCCCACAGGTGAAAATTTTGTTTCACTAATAAGCATTAATTCATATTCTACAATATGGACAGTTTGCTTGCCTGCTTAAAGGGAAAGGATGAAAAGGGGCTCTGATATGAAGCCAAGATTGCCTTTTGTTCTCCAGGTATTGGATACTGCAGCAAAGCCTGTCATAATGAGCATAAACAGAGGCATGCTATGATTCCATATAATAACAAGGCAGGGATATTTGTTTTTGTTCCATCTCATAATGAATCACCATGTGTTTATAGACGATTGAGCGTGCCTATTATGTTAGAATATGGGTAAAAAAGGAGGAAAGTCTTGTTTTGGGTGTCCGTTAGACTTTGCCATTGAAATGGCATCCCCACTATGTTTCCCACGTTATTGTATCTGATTTCATTCAACGGTGCCAACAACTTAAGTCTTTTAGATAGTTTTACAGTGGTACCTCAGGTTACAAACACCTTGGGTTACAAATACAGCACATTGTTATATTCTGTTTTCACTAATACATTGGTACCTCGGGTTACAAACACTTCAGGTTACAGACTCTGCTAACCCGGAAGTAGTAACTTGGGTTAAGAAATTTACCTCAGGATGAGAACAGAAATCGTGATGCGGCAGTGGGAGGCCCCATTAGCTAAAGTGGTGCCTCAGGTTAAGAACGGTTTCAGGTTAAGACTGGACCTCCGGAACAAATTAACTTCATAACCAGAGGTACCACTGTATTGTGATTAAACCAGCATCTGTACCTACTACTTAAGAACTGGCCCCTGTCCTAACTAATACATTTTAATTGACTTTTAAGTTCACCTGCTAGGACAATTTAATCGTGAATTAGTTCAGCTGATTTCGGCTGGCATCGGGGGTAGGCATTGGAAGGCCCCTGCCAAGACCCATCACACACATTTGTGGGGGGGAGATGTCACTTCTGGTGTTTGGATGATGATGATGATGATGATTTAATGTATATACTACTCTATACCCAAAGGTCTCAGGGTGGCTCTGCTGTTCTTCCTCCATCCCCTCTCTGCCTGTTCAGCTGCTCTCTCTAAACCTGCAGGAAGTGACAAGAGTGAGGAGGAGACAAAGCGTTTCCCCCCACTTGTTTTGCACTCTTCCTCTGAGAAGTTGTGTGGATTGGGCCCAGAGCAAACGGGCCTGTGAATGGGCAGTGGTGAGGAGAAAGACCACTCAGAGCCAGTGTGGTGTAGTGGTTAAGAGCGGTAGTCTCATAATCTGGGGAACCGGGTTCGCGTCTCCGCTCCTCCACATGCAGCTGCTGGGTGACCTTGGGCCAGTCACACTTCTTTGAAGTCTCTCAGCCCCACTCACCTCACAGAGTGTTTGTTGTGGGGGAGGAAGGGAAAGGAGAATGTTAGCCGCTTTGAGACTCCTTAAAGGGAGTGAAAGGCGGGATATCAAATCCAAACTCTTCTTCTCTTCTTCAGATGGGAAGTGGGAGTTGACTGAGGGCATATTGCCCAAAGGGCTCCCACTGCACTGGATTGACCATGGAGCAAGGCCTTTTTCTCGGTGGCAGCCACTGAACTCCTTCCCCACAGAGGTGTTTCGAACACCAGCATTATTCATCTTCAGCCATTTGTGGAAGAACCAACTCATTAAATTGGCCTTTGATGTTTCATTTTCTGGGACCAACCTTTTCCATTTTGTCTAACCATACAGTGCTGTTTTCCTTTAGAATTGTTTTACTTGCTTGTATAATTATATAGGTTTTTTTCCTGTTTGTAATTGTATGAGTCTATTTTTGCAACCCACTCTGGGTAAGATAAAGGTAAAGGACAAGGAGGACCCCTGGTTGGCTTGGTCCAGTAGAATTTGACTATGGGAGAAATTAGGGTGAAGGGCAGGTAAGAAATCTAATAAAATTAAGTAAACAAATATATTTATGGTGCAGTCTGCCAAGTCTATGTATTTGTGTTCAAATTACTCCACAGGCTATAAAGAGCTATTGCCTTTCTGTTCACAGAGAATGAGGCCACATCCACACTGTGCATTTAAAGCACTATTATTCCACTTTGACATGACATGGGATGGGGGTGGCGCTGTAGGTTAAGCCACAGAGCCTAGGGCTTGCCGATCAGAAGGTCGGCGGTTCGAATCCCCACGATGGGGTGAGCTCCAATTGCTTGGTCCCTGCTCCTGCCCACCTAGCAGTTCAAAACCACGTCAAAGTGCAAGTAGATAAATAGGTACTGCTCCAGCGGGAAGGTAAATGGCATTTCCGTGTGATGCTCTGGTTCGCCAGAAGCGGCTTAGTCATGCTGGTCACATGACCCGGAAGCTGTACGCCGAGATGAGCGCTGCAACCCCAGAGTAGTCCGCAACTGGACCTAATGGTCAGGGATCCCTTTACCTTTATTCCACTTCGACATTCATGGCTCCCCACCAAAGAATCCTGGGAGCTGTTGCTTAAGGCTGCTGGAGACCACCTCAGAGTTTACAATTTTCAGAGTCAATTCCTCCTCCCAGGGAATTCTTAGAATTGTAGCTCTGTGAGGGCAAGAGGGGTCTCAGCAGTGGCAGACTTTGGGCTTTCAAATTTCAGCAGCACCCTGTGCCAACGCCCAAGATCTGCACCCTCCCACCTACTGTCTTCCATTCTACATTATTGCTGCAGCGCTCCCTGTGGCACCCTCTCAATTCAGCACCCAGTATTGGCAAACCGTTTGCACTCCCCTAAATCTGCCTCTGGTCTCAGCCTCCAATTATACGTGTCAAGCCATTGCTGCTCAAAGTGGTATAATAGTGCTTTAAAGGTATGGTGCCTAACCAAGAAAACTGTGTAACTTGAATATTTCCATCATCATCACCATCATCATCAAGATCCCCACACATATTTCTTTTCATAGTAATAGTTGGCTCTTGAGGAGCAGTTACACTAGTTGAAGTGTCACCTGATATTAGCAAGCTTCTCAAAGCAGCTGAATTCATTTGTTCCGATCATGTTTAACATATCTCGCCTTCTCAAGCTCAAGAAAAACATCACAAGGGGAATTTGCTGTAGGATGACTGGCCAATCATGGCAGGGGGTGCAGGGGGGGGGGGCAGGGGTGGTGGTTTAAAAATCAATTCATGTCATCAGTCTGAGGAAAGTAATCAAGTGTTGCATCTACATTCCCTCAAACAAGTTCTAATCTACCAGTGGCTTATCGCTTAGTTGATTTAATGAGGCTACTTCAAGAACTGCAAGGTACCTTATGGGAAAACAGCGGATGCCAGGACTGAGACTTGGGATTTGATAGCTGAGGATGAGAAATCCTTGTTAATCATGTGTGCCTCAAAGTCAATAATTAAAATCTCACGTTTCCCTGCCCCCCTCCTCTAAAGGAGTTCTGCTCTCTGCGGGGTGACAAATAAAACTCGCTGACAATCAAATCGCATGACTTTCATGTTAGAGGTTTAAGGCACTGGGACAATAGTTAGGTAGTTTTTATTCAAGAGCCTGCCAAATTAATTAGTGGGGCTACAAGAAAGAGGCCGTGCGGTGCTGCACGAATCCACTCTGGGCAGCTGCACAACTCCCTGCAGAATTAGAAAGGCTGCCTTTGCTTTCCCAGAACAAAAAGAGTTTTTTGTAGATAAGCACTATATCATGAGCTGCAAAGCAGGTGTTGACGTTCCAGCCTACATCAAGAGTGCCTCTGTGGAAGGCTGGGGTAAGATGAAGGACTTGCCAGGCAGGTTATTGAATCTCATGCAGCATTCTGGCTTTCTCTAGTTGCCAGGGGGCTTATATCCATCAAGTCATACTCAGAGAGGAACCGCTGATATCAGTGCATTTCAGTTCATCATTGCTAACTAAGGTCCATCTATTTCAAGAGGTCTGCTCTAAGTATGGCTTCGTTACATAAAACCCAGCAAAAAAAGGGGACAGGTGTCAATAGATCCAGATTTAAAGCAGACCCATTGGATTCAGTCTATTCAAAGCATGGCAATGACAAACCTAGACAGCATCTTAAAAAGCAGAGACATCACCTTGCCGACAAAGGTCTGTATAGTTAAAGCTATGGTTTTCCTAGTACTGATGTATGGAAGTGAGAGCTGGACCATAAAGGCTGATTGCCGAAGAATTGATGCTTTTGAATTATGGTGCTGGAGGAGACTCTTGAGAGTCCCATGGAGTGCAAGAAGATCAAACCTATCCATTCTTAAGGAAATCAGCCCTGAGTGCTCACTGGAAGGACAGATCGTGAAGCTGAGGCTCCAATACTCATGAGAAGAGAAGACTCCCTGGAACAGACCCTGATGTTGGGGAAGATGGAGGGCACAAGAAGAAGAGGATGACAGAGGACGAGATGGTTGGACAGTGTTCTCAAAGCTACAGACATGAGTCTGACCAAACTGCGGGAGGCAGTGGAAGACAGGAGTGCCTGGCGTGCTCTGGTCCATGGGGTCACAAAGAGTCGGACACGACTAAACAACAACAAATTCTAAGCATGACTAAGTCTGACTCTATTCAGGGTAGCCAAATTTAAAGCCAAATTTGACCAGAAATAACAGACTTGAAGAGAACTTGAAAAAGTGTACATACATTGAAAGGTGGATGTGAGACACTGTAGAAGAAGATGAAGCACTTTTAATGCCCTGAAAGGGAACCTTTTGGCCATGTGGACTTTGATTTGCAGACCCAAGTTGCAGGCTCATCTTCGCAGGAAATCAGAAACAAGACATTATTGGTGGTGGCACCACATTTTTGGAATTTTCTCCCTAGAAAGATGTAACAGGCCCCTTCTCTTCCTGCTTGGAATGCTTTTTTTATTTTGGAATGCTTTTATTTATTTATTTTGAAACCAATATTTCTATTGTCTTAAATTATTCAATGTCATTTCTAGTACTGATGTTTGCTTTTTTGTATTTTTGAATGTATCTCTTGTTCTTACTGTTTTAATATACCGTAATGGTGTTATGATTTGGATAATGCTATGTTATTTTGGTACATTTTTGAGAAAGTGAGATCAAAATAAATTTAGATAAAAACAACACAGCCACCAAAGCCAGGACGACTGCTGTTTTTCAAGCAAAGTTCCACCACAAACAGGAAGCTGTTTAGAGCCCTTCCTGTCTAGGGGCACTCAGTCACAAACTCGAGTGGATGTGGCCAGCTCAGAGCCTGAAAATCCTGTCCTCCAGCCTCCAATCCTGATGGAGAACCATGCATACTGGGTTCTAATGTGGGAGCTCCTGACAGTTTTAGGTTGTACTCTTATGCAAACTTTCCTAGGAATAAGCCAGGCTAAGCGCAGTGGGATTTGCATCTAAGTAAACATGACTAGGATTACACTGCCAGTAGGCACTATGGACCAAAGCATCTAATATTTTGGGGAAGTGTTGTGGGTTGTTTTTTTTTTAAAGAAACACATACTAAACAACTATAAATATGCAACCAAAATTTGCCAGTATGTGACTGAATCCATCTGATAATAGCAACTGTTTGGAAGCACCTTTTTGTGTATTTCCCAAAGCTGCCGGTTTGGTCTCTTGTATACAAAGAGATACCTCAAATATCATCCCCTCCATCCAGGAAAAGTAGTGGGCTGGGTGGTAGAGATGCTCTCTTTTGTTCACCCTCCAGAAGTGTTTCCAGCTATTAAGTTTCTGTGGCAACACATTGTTCCAAGCTTACATACAAGGAGATACTGGCCAGGAAATACTGGATTGACCATTTTAACAGGCCTCCTCTTCAGCAGACCCCAATCTCACAACTATAGACTCAACGGGCTAGGAAGTATCATCAGAGGGTATCCAGTCCAAGCACCATCCCATAACTGAACAACCTCCTATGTGTAATTTAACAACATCATCAACAGCAGTGAATATTGCATTGGTTCATAGTTAGATGAGTGTTAGATACCTTTTGCTGAGCGTTAGCCCATTGTCAAAGAGGACAGGATTTCCAGAGACGAGTAAATTTTTATATGTATTCTGTATAATACTGCTTTGAATCCTACTTCAGAATATCTTTAATGCACTCACTCCTAATTTTAGAAAATGGGGTGATGGTACCTAAAAGCAAATGTTTTTTTCTGTTCAGTGTCTATACAATGTTATGCTTGAATTAGCTTACAATTTTGTTTTGTAAAAAGAATCTATAGTTTGTTTCTCTATGATCCAATGCTATTACAAAAGGGGAGATGGGAGAGAGAGAACAAAATATCTGGAATAATTGGAAAGCATACCTCACCAGGATATGATTATGCAAATCATTTTCTTGACTCGGTTTCCTATTTTAAAATCAATATCAGCACACAATGTAAGTATACTTCTGGAGTACCACATAAATAACAGCCAGAGCTTTCTTATTTGGTCAGTTTTATTTTAACCGTGCCTTCCAGTTCTTCTGCCAGGGAGGAAAAACCATGATGAGCAACATAAAAGAGAAAAGGCCAGTTTACATATCTTGCCCTTTTGATTTCTTCCCCTGCTAGTGGAGAAGGGTTCAATCCTGGTAAGCTCAATTTCCTTTGGATGATGGAAAGCTGAAAACAAAGGGGGCATGTCTCCATTATAAGAGTCAAACTGGTTCCTCAAATGGAGCATTCTGTTCCTCACCATGATTTTTTTTTGCGGGGGGGGGGGGGGGACCATGACAGTTAAGTTGCAATTCTATTGCAATTCACTTGCAATTCTCTTGCCTTTTTTTCTGGCTCTATTGAACAGCGTGTACCTTTAATGTAAACACCTGGGGAAGCCATGTCTAATCATTCCTTTCTAGCACACATCCACACAATGAAAGAGACAAAATGTGTAATAAGAAGACAACAATGCCCTGCTTAGACAAGCTGCAATCCAGAAATGGCCTCTGTAATCTTAAAGCCACTACAAACGGATCCAGAAATAAAACAGCCTAGGCTTCTCTCTCCCCTTTCTCCACTGCTCCTAACATTCAGCCCCTCTGTGCACCTGCTGCAAGTGAGAAATTGCAGGTGTGCAGCATAGCAGGTGAGGGAAGGGATTGATGACAAGACCCAGAGGGAAATGAGTGGGGGAAACCGCACCTGCTTCATTGCCTGCTTCAGCTGCAGATTTAAAGGAACAAATGAAGAGACTCTTGGGCTGCAGTCACTGTGTCTAGCAGAGCCAGAATGAACTATTTCCAAGCCCTACTCTAAATGGGTGGAACTTCTGAGTAAGACTTATGGCAGCCTATCCAGCACTGCCATCTAGGCAGGACTTTGGAGCAGATGTCCAGCACCCCAACTCAGCACAATGAGCAGGAAGGCCTCCAAATGCAGACAGAGCTGGGGTAACTTGCCACGTTTTGAGGTAAGTTAAATAATACCAATTATCATCAAAAGAGCTTTAAACTGTGCCATTGATTCCATCAGGCTGACCACTAAGCAGAGCCAAACAATCACTTGACTAGTCTGAATAACTCTCAGGGACAATCGAGATATGCTGTTAATTGTGTGGATGTAATTAAGTGCCATTTTTAATTAACTAACAGCTGTGATGAACCCTGATTAGCTTTGGGACTGTGAGGTAGGGTGAGGCCCTTGGGACAAGATCAGCCTTGGGAGCTTGGGAGTGGTGAAGAGGAGTTTAAATCTTTCTCTTTGTGTTTTGCACCGACACCCACCAGTGCTTTCCCTTGAAATGCAAACAGCAGCTTAGGAGAGGCACCATGTTGAGGAGAGAAAGAGTTAACCTCCACCTCGCCCATAGTCCTAAGGCCAATTGGGCTTCCTCACAGCTGGTATTTGCACAATATTAATATTAATAAAAGAAACATGCCTGTTAATTGCTTTCAAGCAATTAAGATCACAGGTAGATTGGCCCTCAGAGCCAAATTGCATGTGATTGCTGCAGACCTCTGTCTTTAAATATGGAGGTGTCCCCACCAATGTTGAACTAGCAGTGGTGGGGTGGAATGAAGCAACTTGGGATATACAGGTGAGGGTGCTGAATTCTCCAACTGTTATGTACTGAGTTGAATAGGATCCAAAAAGCAGCAGTCTGATTGGTCCTAGAACAATGCAGAAGAGAAGAAGAAGAAGAGTTTGGATTTGATATCCCGCCTTTCACTCCCTTTAAGGAGTCTCAAAGCGGCTAACATTCTCCTTTCCCTTCCTCCCCCACAACAAACACTCTGTGAGGTGAGTGGGGCTGAGAGACTTCAAGGAAGTGTGACTGGCCCAAGGTCACCCAGCAGCTGCAAGTGGAGGAGCGGAGACGCAAACCCGGTTCCCCAGATTAGCAGACTACCGCTCTTAACCACTACACCACACTGGCTCTCTACACCACAATGCAGCAGTATGATTGGTCCGCAGGAGCTACCCAATCCAGCTCCAGGTGGATGCAAATCCACAACCTGATTCTCCTACAGGAGAATCCAGAAATTAGCCAATCACGTGCAACCCACGTGTAAATAATGTATATAAAGCAGATATTTTGGGGGAACTTTCATTCCTCACTACTATGAAGTGAATAAAGAGCATGAAATCCACACTCGACTCAGAGTATACAGTGGTACCTCGGATTAAGTACTTAATTCGTTCCGGAGGTCCGTACTTAACCTGAAACTGTTCTTAACCTGAAGCACCACTTTAGCTAATGGGGCCTCCTGCTGCTGCTGTGCTGCTGGAGCACGATTTCTGTTCTCATCCTGAAGCAAAGTTCTTAACCTGAAGCACTATTTCTGGGTTAGCGGAGTCTGTAACCTGAAGCGTATGTAACATGAGGTACCACTGTATTTCACCAACTGTCTGTTGTTTTTCCAAAAACACTCTTTTGCCACACACCACCTCCCAGTTTTGCCCATTGATTGTGGCCCATTGGACCTCTCTGACTTTTGGAACTCTTTCCTGACCCACCCACCCTTCCCCAGACCACCATCCCATTGGCCTGGCTGCTTGGCCAGTTGGAATGTGTCATTTAATTGTGATAAGACTTGATGCTTGTCTGGGTGACTAGAGTGGTGTGTGTGTGTGTGTGTGTGTGTGTGTGTGTGTGTGGAAACTAGCCTACTGTACAAAAGTAAAATTTACATTCATTATTTTGTCCACTTCTGCCTCCCCACTGGCATGAGACTGGAAGAGAATACAGCCATTAAACTGAAAAATGTTCCCTAACTCTTGCTCTAGAGATATGCATGAAATATACGCATGCATAATACGTAGGTGCTTCTGAGATCCTTCTTAAAAAGTCATTTAAAGAAAGTATTATTATTTTTTAAAAACCCACAGATGTGCTGAAAGCAACAATAATGAAAGGTGCTTATTTCTGTAAATCTCCCAAGGCACACGAAGGTCTTCGAAGAGAGAAGCTTATCCAGCTCAGCCTTCACAGCACCAGCGCTCACGGAGAAGCTTGGGCCACTGAGGATTATTATGTTAGGAAAAGTAAATCAACCTACTAATAGTTTCTGATATTAGCAGCATTAAGCGGCTCCCCAGACTGAAGGGGGATTATTACCTGACACATCCACGTCCTTGCTGAACTCCAAAGTGTGACAGTTTGGATAAAACAAAGTTATCTCTGGCAGAAGAGGAGGAACTTGAAATGACAAATACTTTATCAAGTTGGAGAAAGCCAGGGCTCCGTGTGCCTTATCTGGGCTGAAGGTGATTATAGCCATCAATGATGGGATGTCATCCGCTTTCATGTTACATCAGTGAGAAATAATAAGTCATTAGTCTGAAATTTGTGAGGCAATTTATCTGAGTAGCTTGTATTAAAATGACACGGAGACAGATTTGCAGAGCTCGTGCTACAAGCCAAAGACTGCGTGTTTCCCTTTGAATTAGCTGGGGGAGAGGAGAAGCCAGCGAAGAGCAATTCAGGTAAGTTATTGATACGATTAAAGTTTAAGGTTATGTCTTCAGACTGGGTTTCAGTATCATCACAGGCTTCAGGTAATATATTGGGCCTAGGCTCCATGCTTCAGGGATTTCACCACACTGTGAACAGTCCAATCAAATTAGGTCAGTTTTCCTCACAATAGGACGGCCATCATTGCCAGTGTAGACCAGGGGTAGGCAACCTAAGGCCCATGGGCCAGATGCGGCCCAATCGCCTTCTCAATTTGGCCCACGGACGGTTCGGGAATCAGCGTGTTTTTACATGAGTAGAATGTGTCCTTTTATTTAAAATGCATCTCTGGGTTATTTGTGGGGCCTGCCTGGTGTTTTTACATGAGTGGAATGTGTGCTTTTATTTAAAATGCATCTTTGGGTTATTTGTGGGGCATAGGAATTCGTTCATATTTTTTTTCAAAATATAGTCCAGCCCACCACATGGTCTGAGGGATGGTGGACTGGCCCACGGCTGAAAAAGGTTGCTGACCCCTGGTGTAGACCATCACTTGTAGGCTCAGTCAGTACTAGAAAGCCAATTGACCATTTTATCACCAATAGGGCCAACCCTAGCATTGGACTGAGTGAGGCAGCCACCTTAGGTGATAGATGCTAAGTGCTTGGGGGGAGTGGCATCACCCGCCCTCCCCATTTTTCCTGACTCTGTTATCTTTTGTTGGATTACTGAGTGGTGCTTGTGTCCCCTAAGATATCTTGCTGTACTCAGGTGTGGTAGAGGACACCTTCCAGCTTCCATCACTTTTAGATAGGCGATATGACTTTCAGGTGCAAAACAGTAAATTCCACATTCATTTACCTTTCCCTTCCTCTCAGCTTCCAGATAGTACCTTCCTCCCCCACCTGCACCAGCAAAGAAGGCAATAATCAGACTTGCATTCAAAGACGTTTACATTTGCAATGTATTTTAGGCTGTTGATAATTTATCCTCAAAATAACACTCTTACAGCACAATCTTAATGGTGGGGGAGCGCAAAATATGAAGGCAATTCTTTCACATTATCCAGTGTCCTGCTGGTCCCACGCCAGCAGGTGGAAGTGAGGATGGAAGGATGATGTGCATGTTTACATCTCCCCCCACCCCACAGCTTTAAACATTGTAGCATTTTCCTTCCTGATGGATCAACGATGGAAGAAAGAGGTGTTTGCTCATGCTGAAGAGCATGACAAAATGTCTCCATAGAGGGGCGTGGTCAGGGGACTAGGATGAACTTGGCTCCTTTGGATCCAAGATACTACCCAGAATGCCCTCTTTGGAGCCCTCCCAAAGTCAGAGTTCAGACACTGAGTGGGCCAGGGTGTTCAGGAGGTGTAAAATATTTTCCAATGCTATTGGGTTGTTGTTGTTGTTGTTGTTGTTGTTGTTGTTATGTATTTTGGGGTTTTATATTTTGATTTTATTCTGTGAACTGCCCTGAGACACCTGGGTATAGGGCAGTATATTATTATTATTAATAATAATAATAATAATAATAATAATAATAAATAATAATAAATTTATGCATGTTTGCAGCCCTTGCTTTACTGCTGTGTTTAAAAAAAACAACAACGATTCTACTATTTGGCGACATAGTAATGTCACTAAGAAGCCAATTCAGAGCAAGGGCAATGTGATACGAGGTCAAGAATCGTCTGAATGGGAAAAGAAGCACCTTGGCAGGGTTGGGCACTACAGCTGGCTTCTGGGTTGTTCTTAAGGAGACAGAGCACTGCTAATTTACTCAATGCAACAATCAGCAAATTATTGGACGTCCTATACCCTCATAGAATCCATTCCATAGACAGTATACACAGGGCCTTTATTATCTTGGGATCATTTGAGTGAAAACAAAACCATTACTTATTGCATAATACCTCATATGGCATCATCTGTAATTAAGAGGCAGTGGTAGGAACCAGCTGGCTTCTTTACTCAACATATGGTTGGAGAACTACTACCTGGAGTACACAGCCTTGGCTCAGAGACATGTGATGTTATTGAAAAGCTTCTGTGTTTTCTAATTGCCTGCAAATGTTAAAGAGCTGACACAGCAAGGGTGTCGTTTGCAGGTTGGGGGCTGAATGTTTGTGGCTTTTTACAATTTGGCACCAGTCTTAAAAAAAAATCTGGATTCCATGCATGCCTTCAATAAGGAGCAGCATTCTGAGCATAGGGGGAGAAGAACATACTGAACTGTGTGTTACCACACACAATTGTATGTGCAGCAGAGTGCAAGGTTAAAATATTTTTCAGTGTTGCTTGACAGTTTTTTTGGTTGATTTTTATTCTCTGCTTCTGCAGTTGTTATGCTGCATTCCAATTTTTGTGTTATCATTTATAGTTGTGTTTTAATGTTTTTATTGTTATTAAAAGCTATTGCCTGGCACATAAATGATGCTGCAGATGATGCTGATGAAACCATGTCAGGAAGTAAACTATGCTGGAACCCATCATCTAGTTTTCTGTTCAGGGACTCCCCCTCCTCCCCCCCTTTTTTACAAAGAGGAGCATGCATTCATACAATCCTGCATCTACAGTCTAAAGCAGGCATCCCCAACCTTCAGCCCTCCAGATGTTTTGGACTAGAATTCCCATCATCCTTAACCACTGGTCCTGTTAGCTAGGGATCATGGGAGTTGTAGGTCAAAACATCTGGAGGGCCGCAGGTTGGGGATGCCTGGCCTAAAGTGTTAGTCGGATAACTGTTTTGCCACCTCAAGCTTAGCTTGTTATGGCTAAGCTGCACCTGAAGAATTCAAGCGAATATACCGTAACTGATTGCTAATGTCCAGTTCTATGAATTATGTTGGTAGTGTCTCCTAAGATCTGGTATATAGTCTGAGTCTGGGAAGACGGTTTAACTTCTTCTGTCAGTACTGGGAATTAATTCTCCCTTCAGCACTTTCACAGCATCAGCTATTTCACTGCACATTCAGAAAAAGCCATGCATTCTTACTATGGAACAAAGAATGTGGGAAGACCTATGGCTCTTTCTGGCAGGATTCTCCACCTGTCTGCATGCATCCAAATCCATCACTGGATGAAGTCATCCAAGACAGACACCACAGTGTAGTGGTTAGAGCAGGAATGGCTAACATGCTTTGGCCTGAGAACCATGTTCACCCTTGGCCAACTCTCCAGGGAAGCCATTGGTGGATGTAGACAAATTGGTGTGTGGCCGCCTCTCTCTCACTCAAACACACACACACACACACACACACACACACACACACACAGGCCAGACAAATATAAGACACACACAGAGGGCAGGCAGGAATAAATTTGCATCCTTATCAGGGCATTCATGTTCCCTGGTGCAGTGTGTGTGTGTGTGTGTGTGTGTGTGTGTGTGTGTGTGTGTCCACCACAAATAAATTGCTTGTTGGGTGGGCTAGCTCAGGGGTTAACCATTCCTTTGTGTTGGTTAGACTAGTGTTTCCCAACCTTGGGCCTCCAGCTGTTTTTGAACTACAATTCCCATCATCCCTGACCACTGGTCTTGCTAGCTAGGGATGATGGGAGTTGTAGTCCAAAAACAGCTGGAGGCCCAAGGTTGGGAAACACTGGGTTAGACCACAGAGTCCTAAGATCAGATCTCTAGTCAATCATCAAGCTTGCTGGGTGATCCTGGGCCAGTCATGTTGGGATTTTGTAATAAATTAGCTCAGAATCCACACCTTTATGCCTAGTTTCTGCTTGGACTCTGCTACAGTATTGTGTGCACATATTTTTGGATATGTGTCACAGAAGCACATTGGGACAGAAGACTGATGGATCATCCCGAGGGGCGCTTGAGGGGGAAGAACCCAGCTGCCTGGCGTTTTCCCAAGTTGGTTACGAAGCCCAGCGCGGTACACCAACAAGTCGCTATGTACTTCCTCCCCTGTTCTACCTCCACTGGCAGAGGCAGTCTGCTTCTGAATGCAATTGCTGGGCATCACAGGTTGGGGAGTGCTGTTCTGACCAGGTCCAGTTTGTGGGCTCCCCATGGGCATCTGATTGGCCAATGTGACAACAGGATGCTGGAATGGATAGGCTAGCCTGCTCTTCTTACGTTCTTTCTTGACATAGTTGTGAGGATAAAAGCAGGGAGGGTGCAGAAAGCTATCTGATACTGAGTCCATCAAGGGCCTTCTTGGTGGCTGCTCCCAGACTTTGATGCGCCCTCCCTGGAGAAGCTAGATGGTTCCCTCATTGTTGTCCTTCTGCTGACTGCTTTTAATGAAAGGTGCTGGTGCCGTGCCATTTTTATTGTAATTATTGGTGTGGTTTTAATAGTTTTTATATGTGTGTATAGTTTTAGGTTCTATCAATGTTTGGTGTGGTGTGGCGTAGTGGTTAAGAGCGGTAGACTCGTAATCTGGTGAACCGGTTCGCATCTCCGCTCCTCCACATGCAGTTGCTGGGTGACCTTGGGCCAATCACACTTCTTTGAAGTCTCTCAGCCCCACTCACCTCACAGAGTGTTTGGTGTGGGGGAGGAAGGGAAAGAAGAATGTTAGCCGCTTTGAGACTCCTTCGGATAGTGATAAAGCGGGATATCAAATCCAAACTCTTCTTCTTCTTCTAATTGTTTTTATAAGATTGTTTTTTCTATGTTTTTAGTAGTTCTTACTTTTATCTGTAAGTCGCATTGATTCCTTTCAGGGAAAAAGGCTGGGTCTAAATAAATATATAATAATGTAATTGGTTTATCTACTCAGTATTGCCTGCACTGTCAGCATCTCCCCAGGGGTTCAGAGAGGAGTCTATCCTAGCCTTACTTGGAGATGCTGGAGGACGAATCTGGGACCCTTTACACACAAAGTGTTGCAGTGCCACTGAAATGTGGCCCTTTGTTCTCCAAAACTCCTTGGAGTAAGGTGGGATAAGATACAGCACACATCTTTCTTTTCAATAGGAACTTAAATTGTTTAAAACTTACCTCTCACACACATGGTCAATGTGGATGGAGACACAGTTTAGCTGCACTAAAAAAAAAAAGAAAAAATACCAGCAGGGCAACGCAGTGATGTATCAATGACAGATGCAAGATTTTCCCCTGACAGCTCTCTGAATAAAAGCTCCAATTAGAATAAGTTCTTGAAAGAAGTTCTGCTTCCTTAACTGACATGCTTCGTAAAATTTTAGTTCTGAATCGCTGGTGGATACTTTGGAGCTGTCTGTGTGACATACAACCGAGACAAGTCAATTCTAATGTATGTTGCTGGAAAAACCAGAATAATATACAATTAGTTTATTAAAAAGAGAAAGAGAGAGAGAGGCAAGACTGGGGCTGACTGATGCAGAGTCAAAATGATTTCCTGCCTGTAGTGTTTGACATGGTTCGATCTATAACTACAACAAGAATCAATATAAGTTCCCCTGAAGCTGCTTCTCCCAACAGAAGGTATTCTGTTGCCAGAGCATCTGGATCTTGTATTCCGCTCTTAAGACTTATTTGGGATTGCCAAGTGATGAGATTTCTATTGGCATGCAGTGTTTTATGAGATGCAAATAGGTTTTCCATCCACAGGGCATAAAGGGATGAGTTGAGGACACTTTTCAGCCACTAAACATCAAATTTCCTGACTACTGTGGAGAGAAGACAAATGCTTAGTGTTCTTTTAATAAAACTGTTTTGACATAGAAGAATCCTTTCCATAATGTCGGCTTATGGAAAAGGACTCCGTGTGGGATTTGAGCAGTTTAGAAGGCTTCAGTTGCACGGGAAGGATGGTTTTTAAATTCTGTTGTACATAAACAGCAATGAAGTCCTCTGACGTAATTCATTTATTCTTAGAAATTAACTGTGCATAGCTATTGTCTGCTGCTGATTAAAACCTAGAGTGTAGGAATCCAGTACCCTGGTCCTAAATACCCAAAGGTCATGTTGATTTCAACAATGAAATGATGTGTTCCCTAGTAGTTGTTAGTCCTCTGTGCTGTGCCCACATTTATAGCAGCTTACAACACAATCCAAACCCAAGATCTCCTGGGATAAAAGAGTTTGGGTTTGGTGGATGTTGGGCTTTCCCAGCTCAGCTGGGGCTATGCCAGTATAAGCCTCTTGCCCCAGCTCTGCGGGTGGAATTTAACCTGGCAGAACTTTCACCAAAAGGGGAATTCTAGGAGTATGGCAGGGGCAGGACTGGGCAAGGATCAATTTACACTTTTCCAAACCCTTGTCAGCTCAGTCACATGACCTAGCAACCCAGCAGAACTTAGCTGGAAAAAATGGTTCAGATCTAATTGTTCCTGGACAAGGTTTGGAATGGGAGTAAGCTATACCAGTGTAATTCACAGCGGTGTAAATTGCATCTTCTTTCTGTAGTTAGGATTGCTCTGTTAATGTGTTTCTTAGCTGCATTTAAGCTGCTATTGTATACAGTGGTACCTCAGGTTAAGTACTTAATTCGTTCCGGAGGTCTGTTCTTAACCTGAAACTGTTCTTAACCTGAAGCACCACTTTAGCTAATGGGGCCTCCTGTTGCTGCTGTGGCGGTGGAGCGCGATTTCTGTTCTCATCCTGAAGCAAAGTTCTTAACCTGAAGCACAATTTCTGGGTTAGCGGAGTGTGTAACCCGAAGCGTATGTAACCTGAAGCGTATTTAACCTGAGGTATCACTGTACTTACTTAACCTGCCAGTAACTCCCACTGTGGGGCATACCGGTACTTCTCAGTGGACGTATATAGGCTTGCACTGAGAGAGGCTCAAATGTTCATAGTGGGTGGTACTGTACTTTTCTGTCTATAAGATGCCCTCTTCTATAAGAGAATCTTATTCTATTTGGGGGGGGTGATTCTATTTTTGAAAATGGGGGGGGGTGATTCCCCAAAGTTGTTGAGCTTTTTTTTTAAGGGGCATGGCCACAAATCGCCCACCCGCCATGGTCATTGTCATTGAGGGGGTCTTTGCAGCCCACACTTTTGAGCCTCTCGCTGCACCGCCATTTCTTCACCCTCCATTTGCCCCTCCTGTCTTGGTCCAGCCTCAGACTCACTGGGACTGTAAAAGCCATCACAAGGCAACCCTCTCGAAAACCCCATGCGAGTGCTGCACGCAGGAGCATAGCTGTCAACTGTCCCTTATTTGGCGGGAAAGTCCCTTATCCCAGCGCCGTGTCCCGCTGCTGCTGTCCCTTATTGATTATGTCCCTTAAATTTCCCGGGTTTCAAAGGAAGCAGCTCCTCTCCCTCCCTCCCTGCTGGCCAGGGAGGAGGAAGGCTCCAACTGTGTTGCTTGGCTGCGTTGCTCACCCAATAAGGAGTCTAAGAACGACTGGGGGGGTGGAGCTTGCATGCCTTGTGCCGATCAAATCGGCCGCATTGCCTGGGGACTCGCCTTTGCTCAGCGCTTCCCAGCGGAGAGGTGACGGTGGTTTTCATTGCTGCATCCCCTTTGCCGGGTTGCTGCGCTGTGGGAACCACCGCTTGAGGCTTCGTTTGCTGCTGGCTGGGCTTTCTGCCTTTGGCTTGGAGGGGCTCAGAGGTTGAACATACCTGTGCTCACAAAATCCCTTATTTTGGCTGCTGATCCCTTATTTTCGAGGCTGCTGGTCCCTTATTTTCAAATCTGTAAATTGACAGCTATGCGCAGGAGACTTCTACCTGTGCGTCCAAACGTGCCTCCTGCTTCCCTCCTCCTCCACGGGGCTGGGGAAGAGTTGCTAATTAAAAACAGGCAAAAGGGGGGAAAAACCCCAGCTTCCCAGGAGATTGGGCGAAGCGTCACCAAGTTTGCCCCAACCTTGCGTGAAGGAGTTTGCAAACACTTCCTGCCCGCCAGAAGGGAGTAGCTTTCAGCACAGGAGGCCAGCTATTTAATCAGCCATTTGCCCCAGTGCCTCGGGTATACTTGGCGCACTCAAATCACCATGCCAAAGCTTCAATTAGATTTCTTTTTAACTGTGCAACGCCATCCGTAGAAATGTACCAAGGCTATCAAGCTAACCTATTTATTTGGGGGAGGGGGGTGAAAATGTTCCTTAATCCGCTGCTGCCGGCATTGCAAAAAGCCACCTATCCTCTGTCCCCTCGCCGAAAAAAGCAGCAAATCGACAGCCCAATTGCCGCAACAACAGCCAATCAACACCAGCCCTTGACACAGCCACCAATAACATTCTCCAACTCGTGGCAGCAACCAATCCCACATCCTCACAATGTATAAGATGACCCCCAATTTTTAACATTTTTTGGAAAAAAGCCACCTCGTCTTATACACAGAAAAGTACGGTATATTTTGTGAATCAAAAGAAGACCTAGAAATAGCAGTGATTCATAACAGATTACTTAAGCAGTTGTGGAAGTGAATTTGTTCAACTATCTGTCAAATTAGACAAGCGTGATTGCATTATTTCAGCAATACTTCTGTAACAGAAGGTCCAAAGGAACAAATGTAGGGGGGTGGATCCAGCAAACATAAAGCTGTTTTGGTTGAATTGATTTCAACAGGAGAGAGTTAAGCAGGTGTTTAACTCTCCCACTGAAGCAGATGGGACTTAGAAATAATTATGAGTAACATTGGCCTGAATCTAGACCCAGCCCCTGTTCCCTTACCCCAAATCTCATTGAATCATGAGACATCAAGTGTGTGTGAATCATCCCCTTAGGCGTGCTTAATTCTTGCTGAATTGTAACCATAGCATTTCCATGGAGTCCATTCACACCTCCGCTGAAAGTCAAGGAGTGATGAGTTATTTGATGATGTAGCATGCATGACTTAGCACATCAAGTGCCATGCATGACTCAGCAGTAAATGGAGATGTCTGGAGGACCAGAGTAGGAAAGATGGTTGTCACCCCGAGGTCCAAAATGTTTTGTTTTTAAAAAATCTCTCTTGGCGTCTTTGCTGGAATTTCAACTGAAGGAAGGGGCTATTATGAGTATTGCACTTTAATCTTAGCTTTTTAAATTATGATGAAACTCTGTCTTTGAAGAGATCTTCAATCAGTACTTTTCTTCCTAATACAAAGCATCAGAGAATGCCTCTATTAAATGGGGATTACGAGATAAAGCTCATAATGGGGAGATAGCACATTCAAGGTGACAGTGTTTCATTATCTTATACTAAATTAATGTAGCATTAAGAATTATCAGATCATTAGGACTATAGCTCATATCACTGATTAATAGCCTGCAAAATATTACTTTGTAAAACAGAGCTTCTTTTACTTATTATAGACGCACTGTGGGAAAAATGAATGTACAGCTGATTTATACTCCCTCTGAAGAGCCTGTGCAAACATCAACAGATTGCTAAATACGGTGGTACAGGCAGCGCTTTTAGGGTGTTCCCAAAGACATTCTTTTTGTACCTGTCATTGAGAAATGTGCTTGCTGTTTGAGTAGCATTTCAGCCAGGATTTGGTTTGCACTGCTCTGCTGTTGACAGTTTCATGGAGGATTGGTCAGGGCCTGGAATGAACTAGTTTGGATTAACCAAATGCACTGAAATAATTCGAAAATATCTGAACTGCAACCAAAAACGTGCTGAGTTAACTGAACACGAGTAGGTTCATTTTCGAGTAGATTTCTAGTTCCTCTTCAAGTTCATACTCTTCCGTGTTTTTTTTTAACTTTTTAGATTCTTTGAGCCTTGAAAATTAAAGATCACACTTGTTGGAGAAAGTAAAATGAACCCAATGCTATTTTTCTAGAAAAAGAGGTGCCAGAACTTGTCGTAATCTCTTATACAGTGGTACCTCGGGTTAAGTACTTAATTCGTTCCGGAGGTCTGTACTTAACCTGAAACTGTTCTTAACCTGAAGCACCACTTTAGCTAATGGGGCCTCCTGCTGCTGCTGCGCCACCGGAGCACAATTTCTGTTCTCATCCTGAAGCAAAGTTCTTAACCTGAAGCACTATTTCTGGGTTAGCGGAGTCTGTAACCTGAAGCGTATGTAACCTGAAGCGTATATAACCCGAGGTACCACTGTAATGGCAATGATGCCCCCCCAAGAGGTGCCAGAACTGAGTTCTGGCTGGAGGGGGGGGGAGCCCTGAATTGAACCATTCACAATTGTGTGTGTGTGTTTTGATGTTTTCTCAGTTGTCTTAAGTATAATTTATATTTCAGCACAGCAGCTGAAAAAAGAATTGCATGTAGAGCAGATGGGACAATGTGGGGCAGGATTGTTGCTTTCATGGTTTGTTTCAAGTGTCTGCCAGATGCATCTGAGAAACAATATGCCGGGCTGGATGAACCTGTGGTGTTTGTATGTACTTTAGACTTAAGTGCTTTTTCCTGGCTCAAAGAAGATTTCTGCTCCTTTAAGAGTTATAACTTCATGACTAAAGTTGAGCAAATAACAGTGACATCTTCGTTCGATTTAACCTCTGATTTATTCACATTTTGCAAGCGTTGAGCTGCCTTATCTGGGTTCTATAGAAGATGCTGGAGTCCTAAGATTAAACGGCTCCTATGCCTTCAGAAATAACGAGGTGAATCCAGCATAAAATTAGATCTGATTTAAATCTATGTAGGAAAGCTTCTCACGATTCATACAAACCCCATTGCTATCTGTGGGGAATGACATGCAACTAACAGCCTCCCCCAACCTGGTAACCCCCTCTACATCTCCCATCATGCCTGACTATTGGCCATGCTTGTTCAAGCTGATGGCAGATGTAGCACAAAACATCTGGAAGGCATCAGATTGGGGAAAGTTGATCTAGACTAAATCCATGTTTTAAAAGCTTTTTTAAAAAAGAAGAAAAAAGAAGAAAGGACTGGAAAGTGCCTACAGGATTATTGTTCACTAATTGAACTGCAGTTCCTCACAGCCTGTTCCTTTCCACAGAAGAAACTGGGCAATTAAAAATTTCAGTAGACAATCTACAAATAGCCAGAGCTCTGCAGGCTGCTTTCTGCTCTGACAGAAGGAGTGAAGGACTACAATTCTCATCATCCCTGACCACTGGTCCTGTTAGCTAGGGATGATGGGAGTTGTAGTCCCAAAACAGCTGGAGGGCCAAGCTTGGGGATGCCTGGTCTAGTGTGTGTAGTCTGTCTATCTATCTATCTATCTATCTATCTATCTATCTATCTATCTATCTATTTATCTATTTATCTATCTATCTATCCATCTATCTATCATCTATGTATCTATTTATCTAACATGCCACCACAATCCCTGAGCAGCAAGAGACTCCAGGGGTACCTGTGCTTACCCAGGGTTCAGTTTCCTTGCAATTAAGATCAGTGGAAACTCTGGTGTCTTTTGGATATATGGTTTTATTTACACATATATACAACCTGAGCATAGGATGGAGGGACTCACAGCATTAACACCCCCTTAGTCTTCTCCATTAAGGGACGCAGGTGGCGCTGTGGGTTAAACCACAGAGCCTAGGACTTGCCGATCAGAAGGTTGGCAGTTCGAATCCCTGCGACTGGGTGAGCTCCTGTTGCTTGGTCCCAGCTCCTGCCAACCTAGCAGTCTGAAAGCACGTCAAGTGCAAGTAGATAAATAGGTACTGCTCCAGCGGGAAGTTAAACGGCATTTCCGTGCGCTGCTCTGGTTCGCCAGAAGCGGCTTAGTTATGCTGGCCACATGACCTGAAAGCTGGACGCCGGCTCCCTCGGCCAATAAAGGGAGATGAGCGCCACAACCCCAGAGTCGGTCACGACTGAACCTAATGGTCAGGGGTCCCTTTACCTTTACCTAGTCTTCTCCATTAGTCACAGCTTTGGATCCTGCACACAGGAAAAACATGTCTCTGTTTCCACAGTTTCCAGCTCACATTCACACAACAACACTGGCTATTGTTTTCCTACATACCAGGTGAGGCCCACTCATTATTCTTTTAATGGCACAGGGCAACTTCTTTAAATCATAGTACTTAACTAGGTAGCCAAAGCCATTGCCTTGACCTCCCCCCCCCCCATACAGAACTGAAATGGTCCCGGGGTCCCATCTAGACTGACCCCCTTCCTGCCAAAAACCTCATAGGAATATATAGATTTTAATAGAGAGAGAAAAGAAAACACACACACACACACACACACACACACACACATTTTTCCAGCTACCATATATTCCATTTTGGAACTAAAATTGCAAAATGAATATACAGTGAAACTGCAGATCAGAGGAAGAGACTCTTTCCTAGCACACATATTTAATTACAGCCTATTCTTTCAGCATCTCCCCCCACCCCCGTTCTTTTTGCACAAGCAGTATGCAGTTGTTGTGAGAACTAGAAACCTTTCCCCCCAAGGAAACACCTCTGTTGCAGAAATATTGCAGCATGCCAATATTTTGTCTCTAGTAAAATACAATTTGCCAGCTAGCCAGCACTTCTGCTGCAATTGTGGCCGCTGTGCATGGTCCCTGCAGCAGGGCAGGCCCCCTGCCATAGTTACATTGGCTCTGGATCAGGCTTCACACTAGTTAAGAGTTAAAAATATAATCCCTTTTGTGTCATCTGGAATGAGATACACCATGTACCATTGTGTCAGAGAAAGGTGCTTATAAATACACCAATATCACGGCAGGTATTACTATCCCATGCACATTATCTCAGTAGCTGAGCACTTAAAAAGAAAAAAGAAAAAAAACTGTAAGTTGCATGAAGGGAGAAAATTTGGGTTAAAAGCAGCTCGGAACTGAAGACTATTGAAAAATGTAACAGCCGGAGATTACTGCCTGCTCTGACATGTCACAGATTCTGATTATGCACTCATACCAAGTACATCCTTTTGGAAATAAAAAGTGGGAATCTGACTGGGGCAAAAAATACAGACATGCAAACAGACTTTGGGTTGTTGACTGCACTGTTACTAGCAAACCTTTTGTGCTGTCTTAAATATTTTGGAAAGATGTGGGTCTCTGGGTTAAATGGAACTGAAATCACACAAAAAATGGAGGAAGAATGATAAGTTGGGGGACGGGATGTAAACTCACTTGTCGGACAAGATTGCTTTATGGTGGCAGTGGTGCCAGCAGTATAGAAAACACCAGGAAAGGCAAAATAAGGCCTAGGTTGAGAAAGACTGATCATATTTCGCAAAGACGGGCATGGAATGTTGGAGATGGAAAGTTTCATTTTGGAATGAGACAAACAAGCAACAGATTCTGATTAAATTAGAAGACAACTCTGAGTTACAGATTTGTTTCTTATTCCAAGCGTTACAAACTCTTTCCAGTAAGGATCCCCTAAAACTGTGTGACAGATTACTTCCATGCTCAACTTTGTTCCTCTCTTCTATTTTTGATGTTTTCTCCAGAGCAAATTATGGGATAGCCAGCCTCATATAACCAACACGTTTAAGTCTAATTAACACATGAAGGGGTTAAAACCATAGATTAAGCTGTTCTGCTAGGCCTAGCTCACATTGGGAGGGACTAGGTAATCAAGACTTTGTCCCCCTTCCAGTCTACCAGAGAAGCTCAGTGTGTGAAGAGGCTAAGCTGGTTGCTGCAAATTAGCTGCATGGCTCTTAGAAGCCGTTGTTGTGTTCCTATGCCAATAATTTAGGCACTTTAAACCATTGAAACTAAGCCAGGATGTACTGCCTGTGTTTTCTGTATGCTATATGGAAAAGCACATGAATCTGACCTTTGGAGAGTTTGTAAGCAAACCATTTTTAACTTACCAAACGTGTGGTCTTTTTTCTATGCTAAGTTGATTAGGTCTAATCACAGCTCATGAGAAGGAAACTATTGAGAGAGGTTAGGGGGTTTACTCTAGAGCTTGGTCGGTTGCATTCAGTTGGTTGCAGTGTGGCTTGTTTGTATGTGTGTGGTGTGGGGTAAGTTGTTGGGTCAGGTTAGCCATATTAATTCATATGCTGTTGCAGGGTGAGATAGGTCATTGTCCGGTTGTGCTGTGTATGTGATAAAGGGGAACCACACTGGGGTGAAGGCATCCTCCTTTGCATGTCCCTGTGCTAATTTAAGTTTGTTGGTTAACTTTTTAGTAGGGCAGTTTCCCATACACTTTGGTACCAGTGATCTATGTTCACTCCTGATAGGTCCTTCCAGTGTCTAGTTACGATGTTTATTGCTGCTGAGAGTAAGTGACTCATGAGTTCCTTGCCATGTGCGTGTGCATTGTTATCCTGGAAGATATTTAAGAAGGCAAGCTCTGGAATTACTTCTATTACCTGTTTTGTAGGCTCAATAGTTTGAAGTTCAACAGGATCAGATCTTAGCTTAGCTATGAAACTCAGTGGTTGTCTTCAGCAGGCCACTCCATTTCAAGTTAAGGGAGCTGTCCTAAATCTTCCCTCACTCATAAAGCCTTGTGGGGCTTTATGGGGTGATGGGGCAGCTGCCATATAACAACCATACAACCATTAGGAGGGATGGGTAGGGTGCAAATGTGTGAAATAAAATAATTTTATCTGGGGGAAATACTTACAATATTTAGATTAGTTCAACAGGTTTGTCACTATAATATATGGTACCATACAATCCCACTATTGTTCCCCCATGTGTGTGTGTTCCACATTTGAAAAAAAGCAGGCGCAAATACTCTATGCCATAACGATAATTTCTAAAATAGTTTGGGGCAAAGGCAACATAGTTTGCTATGCGAGCCTTATTGTTTTGTACGAGCTCACTGCAGTATTGGAATAAATACCACCATGAAACCAATTTACTGGAGTTGTAATGCCAGGATTATCCTCTGTTCCTTCATGACACTTCATAGGAAGAATGTTCACTGTTACTCTGTCAATGAGTGTTAAATGAAGTGAATTATTCCAAGCCAATCACTTTGCCCTTTCCTAATAAACCTATTCCCCCCCCCCATTGCAATATTAAATGATATAAACATGTAATATAGACAATACAAGCATTGCAGAAGTAATGCAGTTCTGGTGCACACTGAAAGCCTCTCCTTCCTTTTTTTAAAGCTACTATGACTTCTGTTGGCTTCTCATAGTGGCCATTATAGGATCTCAATGATATTATTTACTCTCTGACTTATTATTTTACTGTATTTTAATTGTTATTGTGCTACATTACATTATTGTATTTTTTTTTCATGAAAGTGTTACACTCCCTTCCTTGAGATGCCTGCATGACAGGCGATATATAAATAAACAAGTAAATAATACCAGCACCTTAGAAAATATCAATACCCCAGCATGGTGCAAACTTTATCCCCCTCCCCTTCTAAAACCACATCAATAAGCAATTTAACAATAGAAGAAATCTCAATGGGGGTTCAGCAGATGAAATTAACGCAGGGCAGAACCTCGGCTGAAAAAAAAAACTTCTTTGCCCATGTAATTGCTTGCAGCCATCCTTGTGTGAAAGCCCCCATCAGATTACAGGATTTGTTGTATGCAAATTGAAGGCTAAATGCTTGGTAGCACCTTTCAACGCCGCGGTGCTGGAAATGAGTTTTTTAAATAGGAAATTAGATGAGTAATATTTTAGTCAACAAAAATGTGGGGAAATTCTGCATAAAGATGAGAAAATTATGCATGCCAAGTGACTTTGAAAACCACCAGTGAGCAGTTGCAAAATTCTGTACACGGTCTGCTCACAAAAGCATTGCCCTTCTTTCTTTCTTTCCTTTTTTTATAAAAAAACTACAGAACAGAGTTGTCGAATACAAATTATTTCAGAGCCCTACCCTGTGCAGTTTTCTTTGGCATATTTTTTTTAAAAAAACTACAGACACTGAATGGCACACCAGGCAAAGAACTAGCAGAATACAAGAGTGAGTGATATTTTACTCAGAAGCTGGGATGACTGGTGTTTCCCTGATGGGTACCAGGGATGAGGTTTATCTGCAACTAGCCTCTACTATATCTCAAAACTAGATCAGCTTGTTAGAGTTCAGCGTGACAATCCAAAGAAAGGTGGATTGGTTTAGTTCTGAGCATGGTGGAACTAGCAATCTACCAAATAAAAAGCTCTAGAGGTACGGTAATACAGAAGTGCTGCATCTGTCTCCCCCTGTGAATAGAGGTGGCTCCTTGCTTCAGATTTTTGCACTCATGTGGTACCAGGAGATGGATGTCAGAGCCCTCAACCTCACTCTCTCTGCTCGTGTAGGGTCAAACAGTGCTACATTCACACACCAGAGCCACAAAGCCCACTGTTTCTTAGCAGGGCCAGCCCTTCCATGAGACAGAGTGGGGCAGCTGCCTCAGGTGGCCAATTCTGAGGGGTGGAAAGTGGCTAGAAATGTGTGCCATGTGGTCTGCCCTGTAGCCCCTAAGCTACCTTCTGCCCTAAAGTGTGATGGGGGACTCTGTCCCTCACCTAGTGCTGAATATTCAACTACCAGTCTAGACAGTTTTGGTGCACAGAATGGGGAACGCACCATCCTGTCCTTCGCCTCAGGCAGCAGAATGGCTTGTCTCAGCTCCAGTCTCAGCCCATACAGGAAGCCCTTTATAGCCTTCCCTGTCTAGGAGTGCACAATAGCCATCTTGGGCAGGCAGGGTCAGTCCAAAGCTAGATAATACTTTACTGCCTCAAAGGATGCTCCAACTTTAGATTCTGGTAGTTTGCTGTGCGGGGCAGCTTCACACAAAGCCAGACGTTGCCAGTTCTAACCCAGGAGGCTCCTTAAGTAGATAGCAGCCAAGCCAAAAGTTAAGAAAGGTAGAAACAGGTAAAATGACAATCCAGTCAACAGAATGTGGTGGCTGTTTTCCAACACAGAATGTAAATGCACTCATCTGAAATCTACAGGCTTAGGCAAGACAAACTCCATGTTGGATTGTGACCAATATACATTTTGATACATGGAGAGAGGCAGAAATGAAGAAATCTGGAGCGAGCAAGCCAAGAAAGGGTTTGGTCAAAGTCCAGCTGACTTTGGATCGAAAACATGTAACGGATAAGAATGGCCTCTTTTCACTGGGCCAGTTTAAACTTTACTCGGTATATGTTCCAAAAAGCTCTTCCCCATAGCAGGACTCCCCTGCTCAGCCATTGCAGCACTTAAATAACTCTTACCTGAGGTGTGTCGTCCCAAAATCCATCCACTCATCACACAGCCATGCCTCCCCCAGGGGCCATTGCTACTGCCATGCAGGAGCTTCTTGCAGAAGCTCCCAATTCATATGATTCTTCCCTTGTGTGAGGAACATATATGCCTTAATTCATATGAAGTGTGACCGGACTACCACAGAACAAGTGGGGAAGAAGCCGTATCACAGCTGCTAGCCCCTTGCGCGCATGATGGCTGTGTTCCTCCAGCAGCTATATGTACAGCATTAAGGAGAAAGGGCTGTGCACACTTCATCCATTTAAAGCACATTTGCATACCCCAAGAATCCTGGGAACTGTAGTTTATTAAGGGTGCTTGAGATTGCAGCTCTGTGAGAGGTAAACTACAGTTCCCAGGATTCTTTGGGGTACTCTAGAATGGATGGTGTGTATGCAACCTAGAAAGAGGTTTTATATGGTGAGGCTCTTGGAGCATCTTGCTCCGTCTTGCCAACTGGCAGTGGCTTTCCAGGGTATCAGCCAATGGTCTCTCCCAGCTCTGCTTCTGCATACAAGGCAGATATCCTCTCGCTGAGCTACAGCCTTTCTCCCAAGCAAAGAATTTTTTTGACTAGGCAGTCAGGATCCATGGGCCAAGCAGAGATCCAAACTGTAAAGAGGAGCTGGATACATTTTCATCAACATCAAATGTGTAGCTACTGGCCTTTAGTGGCCTTCAGGCACATTAATATTTGGGGGTGTGGCCAATGGACATCATCCTGCTTCACCACACGTTTGATGTTTGCATGGGGAAAACATCAATGTTTTCCTTTCTGTGTGCCCCTCTCCTCCCTCACAGAAGGAGCCAGACACTGTCTCTAGTAATGCTCAACATTGCCCAGAAAATTTGACAAAATATAGCACTTTTCTAGAATGTCCCTTGTGCCTGAACACAATACTATAGCAACCATGAGTATAGCAAGGGCTGTGATCATTCATGGAGGAGTTGTGATCATCCTCAATTGTACTTTCAATCGTTAGAAGAATCCATATGATTAACCAAATCAGCAACAACCAATCAGAGATGAAGTGAAATTAATGTAGACTGAACTTTGGTTAAGAGCATGAAAAGTAACTCTTGCGAATGTAGATTCCGCCCTCCATCCCCACCCCCTTCCCATCCAATGGCTGAGGAGAAAGGCTAAGTGCCTTGGAAAAAGCATTTCCTTAGGCAATTTGTCAACATTAAAGTGACAGTGCGAATCCATTTCCTTTGCTGGTTTTGGATTCCAATCCATTGAAGTCAATAGGAGTCTGGGACAGGTCTCGGTAGACAAGGACTCTTCCTCCACCCCCTCTGGGATTCAGCAGAAGGATAGACATTGCTTCAGTGGAAGGTGGAGCCTGGCCAACTTGCGAATGCTTATAAAAACATATGGAGACAATGGGGTAGTTAAACTGAGATTAAAGTCTAGGTGTGAGGAACTATAGCCACAAAATGTACAGTGTAAGATCTCACACCTTCCTAATCCTTCAGTCTCTGTCCCTGTAGCTCAAAGCTCATCAGATAAACATTTGGTGTGAGGCCCAGATCAGTTATATGGTGCTAGGGTGTATTGCAAAACTTCTTGCTTTTGTCCTAAATTATTTGGTTCAGGGCAACATAATGGAACATGTTAGGCTGAGTCATTTACAGCTGCAAAAGTGTGCTGCTCCTCAGTATAATTAATAACCTGTCCCACTAAGCAGTGCTTAACCAGATGTGCAAATTGTCAAGTTCCTCGGGCTTTTCCACAGTCCTGACATGTTACCAAATATAGTTGCAGTGATGGCAAGGGGCATTAAACACAGACACACACCTCTCTCCTTCCTTTCTTAGAGATGTGATTCGCTCCAATAATGTTCTGTACATTTAGAAGAGAAATTTCATAGGTGCAGAGGGGCGCGCTCTTCATGTGGATAGAAAAACCCTGCAAAGCAACACACACACTTAAGTAACTTTTTTTTGAAAGGAAGCGTTTTATAGTTCTGCAAAAGATCATTTCAAATGCAGTTCTGGCCAGTTTCATATCAAAGCAACAATAGCCACTTATCATATCACTGCTATTTTATTTTTAGAATACCACCACCCCAGAAACTATGTATGTGAGCACTGAAGCGATCTGTAAGGTCATTCTTCAATGGATCATAACTAAATGTGTTAAGTAGAAATAATGGGCTGGATGCAAGCAAAACTTGTGACAGAAGCAGCTGGTTTCTTATTTCTACATGGATATTTTGGGTTCTTTGGGCGACAGCCCAATATGTTTTGCTTCCTGAGGTCAAAGACACGATTGCAGCTCCTTTCCAATCCAAATACCAAAGCCTACTGGTGTTCACCACTACTACCCTCCACTGCGCCCGAGACCTGATTTACAGCTCCAGGACAGGCAACCCAGCTCTGTTCTTCAACAGAGGGGAATGGCTTGAGGGGGAGGCTTAGGAGGAACAGCTGGAGGACTGGCACTGCTTCCCTTTGCTTATTGGCAGGGCCAACTGACAGTTTCTTACATAACCTCTCCTCCTGGTAGTATTCCATGGGGGGTGGGGAGGAACTTTGGTATCACCACCATACATAACTGAATCGGTCCATTTTTCATGGACTTCTGTCCTGTTTGAGAGAAGTCCATGAAAAATGGACCGATTCAGTTATCATGACAGAAAAACAAATGTTTGGAGAATTAACTGGAAACCGCAGCGGATGACTTAGGTCTTGTGCCTCAGATTGGATTCACCGTGTCACTTTGTGAATTCATGTCAAAGCAATGCAACTTTTGTTTTCTGATAACTAATTTGGAAGTTGGTTTTCTTCATAAAGTTCCATCTATTTTACAGTGAGGGGGGAAAGTGTTTGATCCCCTGATAAATTTGCCTGTTTGCCCTCTGACGAAGAAATGACCAATCCATAATTTTAATGGTAGGGTTTTTCCTGTTGTTATTCTGTCTCTCACAGCTACAATAAACCTACCATTAATATTATGGACTTCTTCATCAGAGGGCAAACGGGCAAATTTAGCAGGGGATCAAATACTTTCCCCCCTCACTGTACTTGGACACCTCATGTCAGCATTTGGGTGCTGGCTTCTCCAGTAGCTTCTTTTGATGACATATTCATGGCCATTTCATGATGCTTCTTTCTTGACATCGATCTTGCCCTGTTTGAATTTTCAAAGCTAGTTGGGGTTTTGTTGTTGTTTCCTCTTGAGACTGACTGTCGTTTTGTACTTTGTATATTTGGCATAGCGTGGGACAACAATCGTATAGTGGCAGAAAATATTTTCACTGGGTACTGCTATTCTATTTTAACCTTTTAGAAGTCCAGAGAAAGAAAAGGCTAGACAGAGGATATATATTAGCACATGCAGTAATACAGCAAATGGAATGAGGGGTTCTTGTTATATTTAATGTATTGTTCTTTTTTCAAAGACCATAGGATGAGGCTGATTATATATCCAGGAAAGGAAATGAACATATGTCATGTGCCTGTCTCCCCCTGAAAGTTTCCAGAAATGCTTCACCAGTGAGATGAGACAGGCAGAATGGGGCTAAGGAGGAAATACAAAAATTACTGTGACAGAGATGGGGAACCTGTGGCTCTGTTTGTTGGGCTACAAATCCCATCAGAGCCAAAGGTTCATTATCGCTAATTAAGGAGGCCAGAAGACAAGGAGAGCACAGACTATTTGAGGTGGTTCAAAAACCACTCAGACATTTGTCTTCTACTATTTGTCATCCAACTATGTTCTGTGCATGATCATCTGTGACCCGTAATCCTAAACAAGCACAGTCAATCATCTCTGATTCTGGACTCATGAGACATGCACATATTATATGCGCTATGTATTACATTATTGTGTGCTGGGCATCCATCCAGTAAGCCAGACTTTTGAGAATGAAATGAGGATATATCAAAGCACAGCAAATAAAATTATGAGAAGTTTTGAAAACAAAGCTTTGCAAGCCAGGCCATCTAAACACTAAATTTACTTTGATTTCTCCAGAAGAAGAGTTCAAAGCCTTGCATTACTCAAGGGTATCTTGAGCTCAGCCAACGGAGCTAATTTGTCTCCTTGTCTGGCCAAGGGCTTTTTCCTACTTCCCCTCTTCCCCTAACAGCTCATCCCAACAAAAGCAGCAAAGAGAAACAATATGCCACTAACTCCCTGTAAACAAAATGAATGGCAGCCAGACATCAACCAAACATTGTCTTCCTAACTATATATCTAAGTTTGTAACTTGGCCCAAAAATATATCTTTGCACTATGTCAGATACTTCTTGCAGCTATAGTTGCCAATAATAAATGGCAATTGCACAACAAGTTTGCATAATGCTGGGCAGCTGGCCATTTTAATTGTTTATTGTGGCAGGGTCCTCAAAGATGTATGTTAAAATATTGGCACCATAAAATAGCTCAATTGAGTTTAATGTCTCATTTCCAGAGAGGACTTAACAGCAATTGGGGAAACATGTTTTAATGGAAATACAGCCCAGGAGTACATTAATAATAAAAACCTCTCCATGAAACTTTGAATAGCATTAAGAAATTGTTTTGATAACATACAAGAGACTACAATGGGTCTGAGGACAACTCGGGAGTGATAGGGTTCCAGTTGAACCAGCAGAGACAATCCTTTTGACAGATGCTCATTTACATCTCCAGGCAGGACTCTTCTTCAATCTAGTTTCACCTTATAGAGTGCATCTTACGTAACTACGCACACATACAAATCTCTTTAAGAATCCTGACTCCAGTTGTGTTGAGGCTGCTGTGGTGTTTGACAGGAAAACCAATACATGCACATCACCTGACACTCACAAACATGCCTGTTGAATTGTCGGGAAACGCAAAGCAGAGAATGTGCATTTATGAACTCATTGGGGACACTTTTCACAAAGTGGCATAGCTGGGTCTTCAAAAGAGCAGATTGATTTCAAGGATTTGAGACGAAGAGACTTTGGACTCAGCTATGCAGCTGCAAGTGTGTTGTAAGTGCAATATACAATGTGACACCAGGTGGCGATGGTGAGCCTTATGGAAAATTCAATGTATTTTTTTTGAAACGCTTTTTAAAAAAGCATTTTCATAACGTTTTTTATATGTGTGTAGAGTCCACCTTAGTTACTATACAGAGCTCTTCAACCTTGGGTCTCCAGACATTGTTAGACTCCCAACTGCCTTCAGCCCCAGCCAACTAACTTGTCAAGGATGATGAGAGTTGAAGTCCTACAACATCTGTGGACCCAAAGTTGAAGAACTCAGTAAAATAAGCAAAGACACAAGCTCTCCTACACAAGCACTCAATTCTTCCTATTTTGGACATGTCTGGGACCAGCCCTTGACCCAATTCACACATGCCAGTGTGGTGTTGTCATTACTCCTATTAGGTCCCATTCTGTGCTGGTAATATTGACTGCAATAGGAAACCATGGCAATCAATATTAGGCCCATATGACCGCCTTTCAGGAAGAATTTGTTTGGGAGCTTACCTTGTGATCTTCTTAGCCCACACAGTTCCTGGTTACAGGCTGTGGAATAGAAACTAAAATTAACAGAAATGGCAATCATGCTGTAGCAGATGTGGCACATATTAATAGATTCTTAGGAAAGAATGTGGGTCCATTTTAACTATTTAACATTTATACTGTGAGCTGTACCATATGGCTTGTAGTTGCAGAAGCTACCATTGTGAAAATAGGACTGCTCCAGAACTCAGAGGCTACACAGCCAATGCTGGGAGGCTTGTAACTTGGAGAACGAAAATATGATTGGTAGGAAGGGTCAGAGATGACCAATGTACAGTGGGCTCAGAGCTGTGGAGGAGCCAAGTGGGATGATTGCCTTCTGGAGGTCTGAATGGATGCCCACACTAACCTGTTTTAGGCTTCTCGTCTTCATATACTATATCTGTCAAAGCTGTAGCTGTATTTCCTCTATATCATATCTCCGGATCTTCTTTCCCTAGTGCAATTACCATTAGCTTTTGTATGCAAACCTGTTAATCAGAACAAAAGACAGTTTTGTATGAAAAGTGGCTCCCTCTCATTATTACACGCTCCACTGGGACTGAAAATAGTTAGTGTGAGAAATGTGATCTTTGGCAAGAACACAGGATGATGATGAAGCTGGGAGGGAAATAGCCAAATTCTCCCTTAGCAGAAAGTTATTGATCTAAGGGACTATCTGACTTTCTCATAAGAAACTCTCTTAACAATGGCAAGTGCTAAAAATCTTTCACAGGATAGTGCCAATCTCTGCAATACTTCCTTTTCAATCAGGGTTTTCTGATTTTCCGTCCCACATTTTGTACTGCACTGCATAAATGATTTGATTTTGGAAAGGACCTTAGTCCAATCTACACATACTTAGAAGTGCAAATTCTGCCGCTATCACGTTACCTGATTTTTACGGCTTGCTGATTGGTGCTGGGTCATTAGATGTGCAGAGGGCAAAATTATGAGTTCACTTCTCTCTTGCATTTGCATCTAAAATAGAACCTACTTGCTGCATCAGCTTCAGATTATGAATCAAAATCCACCTTGCCGTCTTTCTCCCCTCCATCCCTTCCCTTGAACCTGGAGTATAGTCAGAATACATAAGCTGACATGATTGCCATGGCAACTGGCTGTGATGTCATGCAAATAAAGGATTAGCACTGATTTTCACCGCAGGATTGCTCAAAAGGAGATGCTGTGTGAACAAGGAATGCAAAAAGGAGAAAAATAGCTTGAATATTGTTAATGGGGAAAACAGAACATTACTGGCATTGTACAATCTGTTTTAAGCAGATGTTCTCTCTTCTCCCCCACCCCATTTTGATCCCCTTTGTGCCAATACTCTGCATTAGGAGGGGAATCATGAACTCTGGAGCGGGGGGGGACCTGAACAAACACCAGGGAGAAAAATATTTTTCTACTGCTTCTACTGTCAATATCTTCCTTTTCTTTTCTTTCCTTCTCTTTCTTGGCGGAAATAATGGGCACTGAGTGGTCCATGGTGCTACTGGAAGGTCTGCCTACCTACTAGTATCCATCCTTTGCAGAGATTTGTGTCCTTTGCCATTATGCAATTTGCTTGTAACTTGAATCCATTGCTACATGTCCAACACTCATAGGAGAGCAGGAAAAAAAATGTACCCAATGCCCTCAACCATTCCTCATAGGTTTCCAGATCCTTTAGCATCTTGGTTGCCCTCTTCTGCACACCTTCCAGCTTGCCAACATCCTTCTTAAATTGTTCCCAGAAATGGACACATATTCCAGGTGTGGTCTGACTAAAGCAGAATAGAGTGGGACTCTTACTTCCCTTGACCTGGGCACTATACTTCTGTTGATGCAGCCTACAATTGCATTAGCGTTGTTGTTTTTTTGCTACTGCATCACACTCCTGACTTGTGTTAAGCTTGTGGTCTACCAAGACCCCCAGGTCCTTTTCACATATACTACTGTATGGGCATGTTTAGCCTGGAGAAGGAGAGACTGGGAGGAGATATGATAGCTGTCTTCAAATATCTAAAGGGCTGTCACATGGAAGATGGGGCAAACTTGTTTACTCCTGCTCTGGAGTGTAGGCCCTGAACCAATGGATTCGAGTTACAAGAAAGGAGATTCCAACCAAACACCAGGAAGCTCTGACAGCAAGAGCTGTTTAAAGGTGGAATGGACTCCATCGGAAGGTGATGGACTCTCCTTCCTTGGAGGTTTTTAAACAGAGGTTGGATGACCATGCGCCATGGATGCTTTAGTTGAGATTCCAGCATTGCAGGGGGTTGGATTAGATGACCCTGAGGGTCCCTTCCAATTCTATGGTTGAGTCAATCACTGAGTAGAGCAAGGGCAATAATGCCTTTGTAGCTGAGCAGTATGAATCACTTCATGAAGAAGGGTTGTGTGCTTCTGTGTGTGTACGCTTGTGTCTCCATACAAGTCTATGTGAGAGTGTGGGTGGCCACACCCACCACTGGCTTGTGACCCACTGTAGAGTTGGTTAAGCAGTCCTCTGGCACCAAAAGCCTATCCATTCCTACAGAGCTCTCATTCATGCAGATAATGAACAACCTCCGGAATCATGTGGCGTCACTGGCAGACTATCACCTGCCTGGGATTACAGATTTGTCAATTAAATGTAGAGATACCAGTGCGTACAAAAGATGCCACCACACTGTCCTAGCTGGGTTGTGATCCAAACAGTGCCTCCCCCAAAAAACCCCAAAGGCCATTGCTGAAGGCTGCACAAGCCTGCCGAAAGAAAGAGAGAGAGAGAGAGAGAGAGAGAGAGAGAGAGAGAGAGAGAGAGAGAGAGAGAGATCCAATATGGTGGTTCTGTCTTAGAATAGAAACTCTTAAATTACAGAGTTTATAGAAGTAACTAAAAGCATTTATTAACCACTTTCTCTTTCTTAGAATCAGTTTTGGAACACTTAATGGGCCCCACAAATCTTTTCTTTTTTTGAAAGAAAAAGTTAAATGCCTGTAATTTTTTTAAGAAAGGGAAGCTCAAACCACTAGGAACATTATAAAACAACATCTGTGAAAATCTCTTTCTCTCTCTCAAAATCAAGTAATGGCTACAGATTTTGAAAGCTTCAGAAGGATATTGAAACCAAGATGAAAACAGTCTTTTTATTCTAAATTTCTGTATTTACAGAGAGTGCCATTTTACACAGTGTTGTAAAGTCTCTGCGTAAAAGAGTCATGGTCATTCAATGTTTGTGCTTACATTAGTAGCAAATTTTTAACACTTGAGTATATTAACAAAAAAATAATAACAAGCAGGCATAAAGATATAGCATGTGCTGAATTGTCACATATATTCTTGAAAGAAGGTTGAGGCAGAAGTAAAATGGACTGGGTTTTGTCTTTTATAAAAAAAGGCAAACAATACACAAGCAATAACTGATACTTCTTTTTGTTCATTTACGCATGATATGCTGAGCTTTCACATCAGGATTTGCAGGCACTTTAGCAATCCAGTTATGTGTGTGTACACATGTCTCTTTCACAATCAAAGTTCAGAGCGTCAAACACAAAACCAGCTGTTGCAAAGGAAAATTTCATATACCCAATATACACATTAACAATAACTCTGCTGGAACAATCTTTTTGTTTCCATTATTTTTTGGACACCAACATCTTTTCATGACAATGCTTACCAATGTCCCCGCCCCATTCTCTTTTATTATCCACTTTATGGTTGATCTTTACCGTGATACTGAGGTGTAAAAATACAGTAACATGGAAGCACAGAGCAAATTGTCCACAAAGCTTTACAAATTGTCAAAAAACAGGTTTTAAAAAAACTATTTTAAATGCAAAAATAGATTTTTGATTTATTTTGTCCTGTATTCCGCCCCCCCTCCAAAAAAAAATTAAGGACAAATTAAATTATGATGTATGGAGTAACTGGGCAATGTTTAATTTATAATTCATTTTGGGGGTTCATTTTTTTGTAATGGAATATAATAATTAAAAATCCCCACCAAAGTTGTTAAACCAAACCAGAGAGATATTTTTCTCTCCACCATTCTACATGCTTCATGAAACAGCAATGTCCCTCCACTATTATTAGGCAACGTTAACTTATAAATACAAGGTTTTCACTGATAATATAACCTATATATGATTAAAGTATAAGACAAATGCAACAAGGTCCCCAGGATATATGAAACATAACGTTTTTTGCTTAGGAATGAGGATAAAGCTTTCTGATAGGACTCAAGAGTGAACGTGTGAAGTCAAAGAAAAACAGCATTTCAGCAGACAGACATTTAAATATTTATCAACTGTAAAACATCGAGGGCTAAAGATCATGACTGAACATTCAACCTTACTGCTTACAAGTGATACGTACCCCTTTCCCTTAATCAAAGGTATGGCAATGCATCTTTTAATTAAAAACAAATTAATGATGTATGTTGGAACCGGACCTCACTGAAGCATTGAACACCTGACAGCAAAATGTAGTGAAGCAGACAGTGATAGCACAGAACTGGGCTAGGACACTTGATAACTAAGACACATCACTTGCCTAGAGTATGATTGTCAAATGATGGAAAATCCTTCCATGATATAACACTTGAGACACAATGGCAAAGACATAAGGCCCTCTGATTCTTTGCCTATATTGCTAAAGGCACTGAAGCAGACAAGAATTCCTTAGTACCTCCTTTTTGTAAAAAGAAGAAGTAGTCCCCCCTCCCCCGCCCCCCAATACAAGTCTCTTCATATGAAAATGTTCCTTTATTGCATGGGACGTTGACCTTTTTCTTCGACTCAAGAATAAAATGGTCTTCCCTTTTCTGGCGCTTGCAATCTGCTTAGCCTGGCAACCTGAGATGGCGAAGGGGGTACATCATGTCTGAAAGGACCTTTGGGAGTGGCATAATTTGGGTCCTGAACTTTCTTATAGGAGTCATAGTTGCTGGACCCTTCAGAAGATGTCTTTTTTTTCAGCTGCTGCTCTTTCCGCCTCTGCTCTTGACGCAACAGCTCTTGAGTTTCAAGCATTACCCGGGCGTTGAAGCCATGGCCTCCCATGTAGCCGTTCCTGGAGCCCTGATAGCTGGAATACCTTGGGTTGTCTTTTGCACTTTGGAAACCTTCGCCTGGAGGATAGTTCTGCTCCCAAGAATCTTGAGACACAGAGCTTGCATTTTTCCGGCTTTGCCTGAAAATCAGAACAAGGTATTTATTATACTTCATTACACTTATGGAAAACACTTGTTTTATTTCTGGAAAACTTTTCTAGTTCTTTTATGTCTCAGTATGAGGCACTAAGGCAAGTCACTCCTTCTCCATAGAATAACAAACAACTGATGCGGAACATTGGCTATTACTACTGAAGAGTAGTTGCTGGAGGAAGGTCTGTCACTTCCATTCTCTGCTTGCAGGTGGAGAGATTCCTGAAGGTAATTCATTGGCTACTGTGGAAAACTACCGTATTTTTTGCCCCACAGGACGCACCGGCCCATAGGACACATCAAGTTTTTTGGGGGGGAAATAAAGAAAAAAAATATATTTTTCCCCCCAGGCGCTTGTGCGGCCGGCAGCGGGGAGAAGCGCTCTTCTCCCCGCCACCCGCCTTGAGATCAGGTCCAGGGACAGCGGGGAGATGCGCTGCGCCTCCCAGCTGTCCCCGGAGCTTGCAGGGCAGGCAGCGGGGAGAAGCGCTCTTCTCCCCGCCACCCGCCTTCAGATCAGGTCCAGGGACAGCAGGAAGACGCGCTGCGCCTCCCCACTGTCCCCGGAGCTTGCGGGGCTGGCGGTGGGGTCTCCCCGCCGTCAGCCTCCAAACCACTTCGGGAGACAGCGGGATGGCGGCGTTCCGCCTCCCTCTGTCCCCCGACCTTGTGGGGCTGGCGCTGGGGCTCTCCTGAAGCCTGGAGAGTGAGAGCGGTCAGTGCACACCGACCCCTCTCGCTCTCCAGGCTTCAGCGAAAGCCTGCATTCACCCCATAGGACGCACACACATTTCCCCTTCATTTTTGGAGGGGGAAAAGTTCGTCCTATAGGGCGAAAAATACGGTAGATGCTGGACTGAATTATCCCATAATCTAATTCAGAAGGCCTCTTCTTTTGCCTCCTACCAACAATCAGGCCATAATTTGCCCTCTGAAGTCTATCAAAGTGGGTATCCTTCAGGAAGGGCATAAGAACACAAGAAGAGACCTACCGGTTCAGACCAAAGGCTTGCTCAGCCCAGCATCCTGTTCTCACAGCAGCCTATGGGAAGTCCATGAGCAGACACGAGTGCACTATTCTTCTCCCACTTGTGATCCACAGGAACTGGCATTTAGAGGTCTACTGACTCTGATACTGGAGGTGCTGTGTAGCCATTGAGACTAGTCAGTGCCATTTGTCTAGAAAAAGGTGCTGGAACGCACTACGAACATCTCCCTGTAGTCTCTTATAATGGCAATGGCGCCCACATGAGAGATGCCAGAACTTAGTTCTGGCAAGTTCCCACTGAAAAAAAGCCCTGTGACTAGTACACCTAACCTTAAAAGGATAGTATTTTCCTCCACAAATCCCACTTTATACACACTTATGACCAAGGAAGTCCTTTGCCACATAACCACACACAACACATCCAAAGATGAACCGAGTGTAGTCCAACAGGAATGCTGAACCATAATCAATATGACATAGAATTGTGGTCAGTTAATCACATGCAAAGGCAGTTTGTTGGAGGTTTTGTACAAAAGGTAGCACCAAGAAACCCAATGCATTTAGCTGTAGACATACTGTATTTCTTGACATGGGTCACAACCTAGCAGGGCTTAAGTATGTCTGATTTTGTGTTTGAACATGGCCACTCTCTTTCGTAATGGATTTGACCATAGATTCAAATGCTGAGCATGGCAACAATCCAAATAAAGTTACTTGTGACTCGCTTATACTGATTAGCTGCTGACTAGCTGTTTTTTGTTGAAAGGAAAGCAAGGTATAAAATTAAAGAAAATAAATAAATGGATTTAAAGCAGAGTTAGCTGACTTTAGCTTTACTGGACTTACAGATTTTTCTCCAAATATATAGGAGTAGTCTCCTTCTGCATACTTACATACTGTCATTGTGCTGTGCTTAAGTCAACACTCTTAGCACATTTTCTTTCACATCACTTTTATACATCATTGTGGAGGCACACCCTTTCTGTGTTCCATACATGTATTCCAGAATTTCAATTTCTGGCTTCTTACCTATTAATGCTGATTTTCTCACATGTCAATACAATCACCCAGATAAAGCTTTTCTAGTTCTGTTAAGACTGCAGTATTGAAACTCCCCTTCCCCTCTCCCAATGCCTAGCTTTCAACTCCAAATAGCAGAAGAATCTGCTGGTTTCAGAAGAAGTTTTCCAGGGAGTGATGCAACATTTCAAGCAATATCATGTTGGAATCACAGATGATGATGCCAGCTTGGCAGGTAGACTTACCCCCTTGTCTCTTTTGCTTAGAGTAACCAGCTATTCTTCAATTTACATGTGTTCCTTGAGGCACTACACTATAAATATTCACAGTCTGACAGCTAATACTGTAATAGCAATTACAACTTTCAACAATAATTCTGCAATAGACCTGGACATGGGACATTAGTATGCAGGGCTTTACCAACCCTAATTGCCAAAGCTCTGACTTTTGCCTTACGAAGCCCAGTATGCTCATGCAACTGCAGATGAAAACTGTTTCCAGTATATGTAGTATCAGAACATTCCACTACGTGGTATTTAAGCAAGCTGAGCACAACTCAGACTGTCATTACTGTCTAGTGGAACACATGAAGCTGCCTTGGACTACAACAGGCCATTGGCCCATAACTGTTGAGTTTAAATGGCAGCAGAAATGCTATCTATCTGTACGGTATTGTGCTTGAGATAGTGAAACCTCACCATAAACAGTGCATGCATTAACGAAAAAGGGGTTTGTTTTGGGTACGGGAGTGGGGCCAGTCAGAGAGCAGAGAGAGAGAGAGAGAGAGAGAGAGAGAATGTTAATGCATGTGAGCAAGACATAGAGATGATGGAAGTGGGAGATGAAATGGAGACAGACAAAAGTGAGTTAAAGTGCCAGCTTCCTTGGGCTTGAAGTAAGCAAAAGAGCCCTTGCTGGCAATTCCTGACCCTCAAGCAAACAGGGCTGACTTCATAGGGGGCATGCAGCTCCACTTGGTTCTGCCTCTTTTCTTCTGTCTACCTCTCAGATGAGGGCAGGGAAAGTGGAGAAGATAAAGAGAGTATACCAATCCCCAGTCCGTCAACATGTAGAGCTGGACAAGCCTCCAGAGAGAACAAGCAGAGAGTAGTTCCTCCCCTTCTCACTCTAGATCAGGGGTAGTCTACCTTTTTATACCAACCACCCACTAATGCATCTTTCTTGATGGTAAAATTTCCTCACCACCCACCAGTGCTTGATGGAAGGAGGATTCAGCTTGTACCGTAGAACCCCCTACCACCTACCTAGAATCCTGAAACGCCCACTAGTGGGCGGTAGGGACCAGGTTGACAACCCCTGCTCTAGATAGTTCCTTGTTTATCGGATTCCGCTTTGCTCTCTCACCAATTAGGCAAAAGAACATAAAAAGAAACTGCTAGATCAGGCCAATGGTCCATCCAGTCCAGCATCCTGTTCACACAGTGGACAACCTAATGCCTGTGAGAAACCCAAAAGCAGGACCTGAGTTCAACAGCACTCCCCTCTCCTGTGGTTCCAAGCAACGGACATTCAAAGGTATATTGTCTCTGACAACAGAGGCAAAACACAGGCATCCTGGTTAGTAGTCACTGAGAGGCTTATCCTGCATGAATTTGTCAAATCCTGCTTTAAAGACACCCAAGTTGGTGGCCATCACTACTTCTTGTGTGAGTGAACTTCTAATGTTTCTGTGTTGTCACCCAACATTTAGTGATTTATTTAAAACATTTCTATCTCACCAGTCTGTCCATCAGGATCTCTGAAGGCAACTTACCGTATTTTTCGCCCTATAGGACGCACTTTTCCCCCTCCAAAAATGAAGGGGAAATGTGTGTGCGTCCTATGGGGCGAATGCAGGCTTTCGCTGAAGCCTGGAGAGCGAGAGGCTCCAGGAAGCTATCCGCAAGCCTTGCACGCCCGGGGGGGAGTCCCCCCCAGGCGCACAAGGCTTGCAGGTGGCAGCCTACAGCGCGGAGCACGGGGCGCCCTCCGGAGGACGCCCCGTGCTTCGCGCATGTGTCAGCAAGCCTTGCGCCCCCGGGGGATCTCCCCCCGGGAGCGCAAGGCTTGCGGGCAGCAGCCTGCAGTGCGGAGCACGGAGCGCCCTTCACGGACGCCCCGTGCTTCGCGCAGGTGTCTGCAGCCTGCCGCCCGGCGCGTGGGGCACCCTGAAGCAGAGCGCCCCTCGCGCCGGGCAGACATCGGCCAGCCCCACAAGCTCGGGGGACAGCGGGGAGGCCAGCGCCGCCATCCCACTGTTCCCCGACCTGGTTTTGGGGGGGAAATAAAGGAAAAAAAATTTTCCTTTATTTCCCCCCCCCCCAAAAAAAGCAGGTGCTTCCTATGGGACGGAGCATCCTATGGGATGAAAAATACGGTACTAAGAGCAGCAATATATCAAAGAAGATATTAAAATAGAAAATAACCACCAAATAACAGAGGATTGCAACACAAAAAGAAATCAAAAGAGAGTCCATTGGACTCAGGATTCCTGAGAACTACATTTCCCAGGGCCTCTTCTTCCAGGGATACTGAGTTTTCCTATTACTGACACAACAGAAGGAAAGAAATATTGACGCTCTGCTACCAGGTAGATCTGGGACCTTGGATAATGCCAAGGAGAAATACAGGTAATTTGTTTTGCTTTGTCCTATGGAAGATAACTCAAACCTTATAATATCACTGGTAGTTATGCAACATGGACAGGCAGCTTTGTGACATTGCCATTTTACTTCCCTTTCCATCCACACAAAACGAAAGGCCATATTGTCAACACAAGTATGTATAGCACAATGAGATTTCTGAGTGAATATGGTGTGAATCATTCACTCTTTTATTTAAGTTCACATAAGCTTTCTAAAGCATCCCAGAAACCTTTTAAACAGCAGGCTCCAACTTCGAGAAAACGTTACTTTTAAAACAGCTTCACATTGAAAATGACAATAGATTAAGCTGATTCACACCATATTCACTCTGCCTGTTAGCAATAAGGCAAGCAAGATTGGTGGGACTCTTTTAACACCACTTTTATGAGAAGATATCAGAGAAATGTATGAATTCTGGAAACAATTTATATTTATAACTGCATGAATGTAGATTATCCATGAAGCGAGGAAACAAAGACTGAAGTACTTATTAATTTGTTTGTGCACAGATGTTTTGTAGCACAGACCTTGAACAAACAGTTTTCCTTGAACTGAGAATATATTTTGCGGCTCTGCAGAAGGTTATTCCACAGTCCCCTGTAATTCATAAATGAAATAATAATGCACTACATGTTTCTTCCGACAAAAAAATTACAGTTTATCATAGACATAATTTGGGGAACTGCAAAAATGCAGTCATGCAGTAGTGATCTTCCCTTAATTGAGAAGGCAAGGAAAGCTCTGTGGGATCAGTCTAAAAGTTGATCTGGTACAGCATTTAGTCCCACAGTGGAACCAGTTCAACCAGTTGCCCCGGGACACCCACAAGCAGGGCAAAGAAGGCAATAATATCTGGCTGAGCACTCAAAGACTTAGAAAATGTCACCTCTTTGACTATAGACAAGGAATATGCAGGCAAAGCCCTTGAATAAACTACTCATTGACTTAAGGCAGCATTCCTCAAACTGGTGCCCTTTAGATATTTAGGACTACAACTCCCATTGGCACAGCTGACTGGAGCTGCTGATAGTTTTAGTCTAAAACATCAGGAGCGCACTGGGCTCCTATGGTTTCCTTCCCCCATTCAAACCCAATTCTTACCAACCTCATCCAATCCTCCAATACATCAGTTCAATGAAGAAGAAGAAGAAAAGACAAAATCACAGAATCAGCCTTTGGCTTTGATGAGAGTTGTTCTTGTTAGATCAAAATCAAATGAAAAACTCTCCCACTTGCTCTCCCCATCACTCTCAAGGGCACCTGCTCTTTTCTAAACCAATCTTCCATTCTGCCTCACTATACTTTATTTTCCCAAGACTCTCAAATTTACTTTAAACATGACTCAAACATTCTCTGTCCCAAACCAGCCTCAATCATTCAGCAAATGTCTGAATGCGTTAGGGGCGGCACTTGGGTAGTCATGAACTCCTAGACTCAAGACTGCCTGTGAGCACTTTTTGCTTATAAACTAAAGTATGTGTATAGACAGCACTTAAATATTAGAACCAATTAAATGTGTCAGAAAATTGGAAGTATCCCAATCTGATATAGCTTTTCATGGTAATCTCTCTATTCACTCAATTAATTCTTTTATGACATACATCCACATTATACATCCAAGATTCGCTTTGTTACAAGCTATACAAGAAAGACTTCCCATTACCGCTACTTCCTCCTGTCAAGTTCATATTTATTTTCATTACATGAAACTATAATGCAGAAGAATCCCTAAATCGCTATAATTTTGGAACCCAGTTTTATGGGCTACAGCAGGGCTGTCAACTGTCATCATTGCTGACCACTGACCATGCTGGATGGGGCTGCTTTTGCCCCCCTCTCCACAGCAGCTAGCCAAGAAGTTTGAATGGCTAATCTCTTTCTAACCCACACCTGGGCAGCAGGAGGAAGCTGTACTTCAGAAACCCATTTGCAGAAATCTAAAATTAATTTTTCCTGGCTGGCACCATTTTAAAACACTTTACGCCCAATAGCTACCAGGAAGACAACATTTGTAAGCTTTGTTTTTTATTTTCATTTATTAAGATCAGATTTGGCAAAAAAAAAGTAGCTCAAAAACTGCTCAAATTTAAGGGCACCTCTCTCCAAGGAGCCTCATTGAGGTTGCAATTTGTGACATTCATGCCAATTCTCCTCTCACCTGGTATACAGTTACAAATAATTATGTATGTTCTACACAGAATGGGTCTTATAACCCTCCCTTATACTACTTCTCCTTTTCTGGAAGTCCTCCCCCCCCCCCTCATTTTGCTATTTTTGATATACAGTGGTACCTCAGTTTTCGAACCTAATCCGTTCCGGAAAAGAGTTCAAGTTCTGAAACGTTCGAAAACCAAAAACTCAATACAGAAGCCTCAATACGGAAAACTCAATACAAAAGCTACATCGCATGTTCGACTTCTGAGGTGTGTTCGAAAACCGAAGCTTTTACTTCCGGGTTTACTGCGTTTGAAAACTGAAATGTTCATCAATGGAGACGTTTGAAAACCGAGGTACCACTGTACTAGGATGTAGTGCTTTTTTTCTGGGGGATACTTGAGGGTACTCAGTATTGGCACCTTTTTTTCTAGAACAAAAGCACTGCTAGGATGGTTCTAGGAAATACTACCAAATTCTCCTCTGCATCCCTTACCATAGCAAAATACTCCGAGTCAGTACTTTGAACGAAGCAACAGATTTTTCTCCTTCCCCATGCTTCCCTTGCCGCTTTCAAAATGGCCTCTCTCTCTTCTCAAAACTTTGTTCAGCAAATACATTTCTCTCTTGCACGCTCACAAACCACTTCTAATGTCTTCACTGAATTCACCCCCCCCTGCTTTTCTTTCTATCTCCCCCTGCTTCCATTAAGAAAGTCACATCACTCACACTGTTGGCTCCAGAACCAAAGTATTTGCCTTTCCCCTTACTAATCACCCCCAAACTCCCCTCAATAACATACTTGTATCCCTCTTCCTTCCTTCCTTTCCTTATCTTTTCCACACAAACACACCTCTGTAGCCCTTAAGGCTTATGTTTTGTAATTTTTTCTCTTCATTGCTGTGGGCAGACAGACCCTCTTTCTCCTCACCTACTTTCTGCATCCTAGCTATGCATTTCTATACATGCTTTTAGAACTGACAACTTGTGGATTAGTTTTAACTCCTTTATTAGTTTTAAACTTCCCCCAGTGGCCCATTCTTACTGTGTTGCTTATGAAAGTCTGTGCCAACTGATTCTGTTAACCAGTGCTTTTTTTCTGGGGGGGACGCATACCCCTAAACATTTTGTAAATATAAGTTTGGCCTCATTGAGGGACAGTATTTCAATATGAGAAGGAAAATGAGAGTACCTGTAACCCCCCCCTTTTTTTAAGGAATAAAGCACTGCTATTAACATATTATGGGAAGTCTGCTAATTCTCTTTGAATACAATAAAATTTCTTGAGATTTATCTTTGTTGCCCAGAGCTGCATACATACCATATATTTAAAGCACTCAACTTCCTCTAAAGCACCTGCAGTTTGCTATAGGTGTTTGAGAACATAGCTCTGTGAGAGCTAAATGACACTTCCTGGGATTCTATGGGAGAACTGCAAGCTGCACCATTCATAACAGAGGACTCCTCTTAATAAAGAAGACACCATTTTTTGAATAAACTGGCTTCAGGCATGAATTTGCCAGATCACTTTAGACATTTGCCGTACCTGGGTAATGAACTGTATTGCCGCTGAGCTTGCTGGAAACTCTCCCTTTCTTCTTGACGCTGCTTCTGCATCTGAACCTCGACCGATACAGAATGCCTGCCACTCTGCGAGTATGACTTTGAACTTGGCTAGGATAGGAAAAGCAAAAATTTCACATGGTGAGTTTTTTAAAAACCAGCAACAATAGCATTCAGAATGATAAATAATGCTATTTTTCTGCAAAGACACAATTTTTAAAATGCTTTCATTAGCAACCAAAATGAACTGTTTAAACCATTATTATGAGTGTATTAATTTGTGAATCACCTTCAACATGTTTGCTCCAAGACAATTTACAGACATACCCTTAAAAAATACTACAAAATGTATTTGAGAGATAGAAATGGCAGAAAAACTCCAGTAGAAATATTTTCAAGAGATACCCCCCCTTATTATAAATGCTTTAGGTTCTTTAACTTAATAGATAAAATTTGGACTATCTGCAGGATTCCAGAAGTATGGAAAGGTTCTACCTATTTTAGGACAAGGTTATCATACAAATACTTATATGAACAGAGTCAAAGTGGCTGCATTTGTAGATCAGTCACTGGACACAGCTATGAGGGACTAAGTTGTTTTTGGCGCTGCTCAAATCAAGTGGCTGGCATATTTTATAGTCTTAGCTTTGAAGTCTGAGGAAACATAACGCAGCCATCTTGGTGAAGCTAAGCAGATTTGGGTCTGGTAAATGTATAAACTGAAGACCTGGGAACCTTGGTCTTGAGTTCCATGTTGGAAGAAAGGAGAAGGGTATTAGTGTACCAGAATGAATAAATGATAAAACACCATCCATGCAGAGCTTGACTGACTCCAATGTTCTTTTTTAGCCACTAGAAGGAACTATGCCTAAGTAGGGTTGGTTTCACATGCCTCCATGTGTGTTTCATTATCAGTTCATACTGGCAAACCTAAATTCTTATTAGTGTGTCTCCCCTTTCCAATCCAAAGAAAGTAAGATGGTTTCTCCCATATGAAAAGGCCTGGCACTGTAGGCCTTCTTTTGAGGGTGTTCTAGTTCCAACCCCCTTCAATGTAGGGATCACAGCTAAAGCATTTCATTCAAAGACAAACACGGGGAGAAGATTGCACAGCCCTGCAAAGTCGTTCAGTCGGTCTCAATCGGAGGTGACCTGAGAATGCTCCATCTGTGAACACATGCAGACCATGAGCTCTTCAGGAGGACATTTTTTGGGGCAAAGTGAGCTATAAGTATTCCAGCTGAACACACTTTAGATCAACAAATACTGCAGGGTCAGGGACGACATGGGGATAATGTGTGCATAGCACCATCATTTATATGTTTTTAATGTTAGCTTTATATTTGACAATTACTGTTTCAGCTTTTTCTGTTTTAAAAAAATCATTGCTGTTCCATGTTACACATACTTTTAAACAACTTTGAGGGTGCTTATGGTGGAAAGTAAATAAATAAATCCTAGCCAACAAATAAACACCCCCAAAGTTCTATCTGCACTTAATGCACTTAGGTTGGAAAATACGTTTCACAGCTGACAAATGGAAATTCCTAGACAACTGCCCCCTCCAAATATTTAACACACTGCCACTTTGTAAATGGCCTGACAATGCATTTTAAGAAAATTACTTCACATCAGTTTCATCTCGCATCTGCACACAATTTTTAATCTTGGCAACAATATACGACATACGAGAGATGGAAAATACCCCCACCCCCTCAAAGTGGAAAAATATATTTCCCTGTATTGGGACACAAACTGTGTGCTCAGAGTATAACTCTGAAACTAGTTAACACCTGTACAAACAGGGCATCACAAGACAAAGTATAATTATCATAATTCTTTAAAGCTATCAAACAAAGCTGCCTGCGTCTTAACTGTGCAAATTACAAAGAACTTCAGCCTTGTCTGTGAGGAGATGCATGACAAGTGCTGACCTTGTAAATCAAATAGCGGTCAGGGCTGCCGTAACACCCAAGGCTGCATTATACAAATAAATATATGTTTGTGTCTTTCACAATGACCCTTAAGTGAAATGATCGTTATGGCTTTGAAGATTTGTTAAGGAAAGCACAGGAGAAAAGGAAGCTGAAGAAGAAGGTTGGCGTGCACAACATGACGATATGAGATCCTTATTGTGGTGGTTCTTTAAGATCTCAGTAGACGGCACATGTACAATATTAGAACAGTTGCAATCAAATGCAAATGTTATGCATGAACAAGAATATTCAGGAGTTTTGGAAGGATGTAGTTGAAGAAATTAGAGGTACAACCTCTTATTTACTGTCTAAAGATGAAACATCAAGAAATAGTGTGATCAACTTGTGCATTATGGTAAAAAAAAGTGGGGGGGGGGGTAGCCACTATGTGGGAAAGGGCAGAAAGGTCACTGTAAGAGGCTGGATGGAAATTATCTGGATGGCATCTTATGAAATAGTCTCTAGTTCACAAAATCTTATGGCACAATGAGTATGTTAGTCTTCTGTAATATAATAATGATTCTTTACAGTATATATTTATATACTGCCTCATATATCATAATGTATTTCATATTTAGTAGATCCAAAATCATTAGTTCATTGGGCATATTTTGGTTTCAATGAACAACAAATTGCATTCTTTCTCTCTGTCTTTCTTTCCCCCCGATCAAGTTCTCTTCTATAGTTGGTTGTAGCTGGTGATTTTTATTAGGTTTACAACGCTATGCAATATTTTGGTTAATGTGACAGACTAACAAGGATTTCATCAACAAGACATATTAAGATAATTAGGAAAAATAAGATTTTTTTTATGATAATAATTTATTAGGAGTTATGATGTAAAATGGGACGCATTTTAAGTGCAAGTAGATAAATAGGTACCGCTCTGGCGGGAAGGTAAACGGCGTTTCCATGTGCTGCTCTGGTTTGCCAGAAGCGGCTTAGTCCTGCTGGCCACATGATCCAGAAGCTGTACGCTGGCTCCCTTGGCCAACAAAGCGAGATGAGCGCCGCAACCCGAGAGTGGGTCATGACTGGACCTAATGGTCAGGGGTCCCTTTACCCTTTACCTTTTTATGATGTAAAATCAGTTTATAACTTGTTGAAAAGAGTTACATAGCCAAAATATATTTCTGGAGATGTCATTTTGAAGGTTTAGAACTGATGCAATTGCTACATAAAGTGGAATAATGAATTAATGATGCCCCCACCTGTTGTTTCATTAATTCATCAGTAATGCTTATTAATTGTATAAAATAGAATGTTGGGTATAACTTGGGTTGTATATGTCTTTCAAAACATCATTGTTAGTCTGACATTGAGGATAAGTCTATAAGAAAGCATCTATTCTTTATTTTTTTCAAACAAATAATGAAAGAATATGTGCCATCAATATTGCATACCATTAGGTTAGCATATAATAATGCTTGCTTTCCCTATTAAGGTAAGTATATGATGTCACCATCACACAGAACCAGTACAAACCAATCCTAGGTAGCAGAATATAAATCAAGGGCTGGAATGAAAACCCAGCAGGAGTAAAACTCAGCTGTTGAATTTTGGACTGGAATTCTACTTCTCTATCACTTATTTATTATATATTTGTGATCTAGAATTGACACGAATAAACTACAAATGAGCTAAATCCAAAATATTCTAGTTTGGTTAAAAAGTTTTCAGGCTGCTCAAAGATGGAAGACCCTTCAATTAAATAAGGCCAATTTTCTGTTTAATCAACTTATTGCGTTTATGCTCCCTTTTTCCTTGAAGGACTTCAAGGCAGTGTACATTCCCCCACATTTTATTCTCAGAACAGCCCTATGAGGTAAATGAGGCTGAAAGATAGTGACAGGTTCAAGGTTACTCCTCATCTTAGAAATTGCTATTGCTAAGATCAATCAGGACTGGCTACCATCTGGAAAGAAGTTTCTCAACTTCAAACTTGTGGTTTAATTAAAAGATGCTAATAGATTTTATTTATTTATTTCTTACTCATTTCCCATGGCTTTGCGGACAATTATAATATATAATTGTTCACTTGGTCAAGCAAATAACATTGCCTGGCTTAGCCATTGAAATTAAGCAAAATGAAGTCAAGGAGAGGGAGGTCAAAGAAAAAGAAGGAAAATGGTGCCAAGGAGCAGCCACAGCAAGAATAGAGAAACACTGGACAGCACTGAAGGAGTGCTGGAAAAGGATGGTGCTTTTTGACATTTTAGCATATTCTGAACTAGATGAGTAGTTTCAGCACAACCCTTCCTTGAACGTCTGTCGTGCCAAAATCAATACCTCAAACCCAGGGATGGGGAAACTGTGGCTCTCTTAAGTATTGCTGGACTACAAGTTCCATCATACACATTGGCCATGCAGGTGGGGCTGATGGGAATCTATGCTTGCATTTTTGTTGATATTTTTTGGAAGCATCCTTTTTAAAGCTATCTTTTGATTCTGCTGCTGCTTAAGGAGTTGACAGCAAGTGCTGCTTTGTCCCCTGCTGCTGTTTTTACTTTGATCATTGGTGCTTCGTTGGCTGGGTTATTGCAGTATGTATATTTGCATTTGTTTGTAATTGCCTCTGAGCAACTCTTTGGGCAGAGGGCAAAAGCCAGGTATTTCTTTTTAAAGAAATAAGCTGGCAAGTAAACCCCACCCAGGATGCAGATATGGAAGACCCTTCTCATGCAAGAGTGAACACTGGGGCCCTACAGAGCTCTGGCTTGGCATGATGTAGAATGGAATATGTCTGAGAAAAGATAAATTGTCACCCTAGCCTCACTGGTCTGAGTCATGTTCTCATCATTAACTATTCTACTCCACTCTCTTCAGGAAGTGTCATTTTAAAGTTTCGAATAAGAGTGTCTGTATACATGAAAGTCATGGGACTGACTGCTTTGAGGACAGAAGTTCATTAATTATCGGCAGAGCAGATATACAAGCCCAGGAAGAAATGCCAGAACCCCACAGCACATCAGTAAAGGTTTTGCCAACAGAATCGTTGTAGAATAATTTGAAATGGACATCTGCCCACTATGATCGAAGAAAAGACATATGGACACAAGCATCCACCAGGAACTGGAAACTGTGATTCAGGCAGAAGTCATTTTTATATGTCAGACATAAGCAGCAAACCCAATTTCCTTCTGTTTTCACACATACACTTATCTCTCTCGGCTTCTCGAATCCCAGTTCTTTAATACATATCTGTTATTCATCAAGCTCTGTGGATGGGAAATTACCTTCTTTGTTCAAATCAGGAGGAAAAAGCTCACTGTATCATCATGGATCTGAGGGACTTTTATGGATGTAAACCTTTATTTACGTCCATCCAAGCCTTTTCTCTTTCGTGTCCCCCAACCCCTCCCTTTCACTTGGTGCCACAAACCTGTTCCCTCAGGCTAATTCAAAACTTTTTAACACTTGCACAGCTGTGTTTTTCTACAGTCATACTTGTAGCCAAGAATGCTGAGATAAAAAAGAGAAAGCATTCAAAGAATACGGTTGAAGTTTCCTCACAGTAAACCACTGGTGTGTGCGCGTTTTACCATTGCTTAGTATTCACTGCATCTGGATGCATTTTGGGAAAAGCACCTCTATAATTTTAAGTTAATACCCTGAAGTTACATACGCTGCTTGAGAGATGGGTTTATTGTTCCTCAATGCTAAAACTATATTGTACACTCTCAGAATGAATGAGATCATAGTTTCATCCCTTCCCAGCACAGTGATCTTACCCAGATTGGAATACACAAGAGGGAGAAAATAATTCAAAGGTACAATGGACCTATTTCTCCAGAATTTGAGCATCTAAATGAATGTGTCTGTATAAAAGACACATGCACAAGGAAAGGGGGGGAGAGAGAGAGAGAGAGAGAGAGAGAGAGAGAGAGAGAGAGAGAGAGAGAGAGAGAGGCAGGCAGGCAGGCAGGCAGGCAGCTTAAATAAAGGAGCAGACCATCAGCCAAAGGAACAATAAGGCTCAGGATTAAAATTAATACATTTAACAGAATTACTGTCACTTTAAGCTCATTTACATGATCAGCCCAATGGGGAAGAGGCCCTCATTGTTGGTGAGGGGAAAGAGGAAAAAAAGAAAGGTCAGCATTCTGACCCACAATTTAGGAAATTATTCCATTCCTGAGGTAATCAGCCTGTCATCTAAATAATTTCCCACTCATTCATTGCTGGAAAGTATAATGCACGCCAAGGTTGCCTGTTTAAAGTTGCTATGGTGTTTGGATAGAGAACATTTTGGCCCATGACCCTCGGTAGTTAAGTTCTCAAGTCCTCCTGAGTGCACAGTTTTCTCAGACAGTGTCCCCCAAGATCCCTTAACCAGTCAAATTCTGAGATGAAGCAGAAGAAGCCTCCACATAATGCCTGCCCCTTTTCGGGAACCTCATACATGAAAATAAAAATAGGTTCCTGAGTTATCTTTACAAGGAAATAAAACAAGCATTTTATTTAATTAGTTCCAGGGAGAACCAAGCATATTTTATAACAGAGCTTTAAAAGGAAGCCCATATATTTTAAACACAGTAAAATATATAGAGTATTTTACATAGAGTTGCAGAAGTAGCTGATTTAAGGGCTACGTCTGTTGTCATTAGTTATGCTGGGATTTAAAATAAACGCTTTTAAGGAGACAAAAGTCAACTTGAATAAAAGTTGTATATGTTCTCCAGGTTAACAAATATGATATACATATTTACAAAATATGAGGTTTATATTTATGACATAGCTCTTTTCTTTATGGCTAGAAATACAAGTCATCGCTCTCTGTATTTCTAAGGTAGCCTGGTGATGACATGGATGTTAAATCTTTTTAAAAATCTGCACAGAATTGTACTGCATACTTAAGAGGCTTTCATAGTCTATTTGGGACAATTTGGGTTTGTGGGGAACCTTTGGCCTCCCAGAAGTTGCTGAACTGCAAGTCCAGTCATCCCTCACCATTGGCCATGCTTGCTGAGGCTCATGGGGGTTGTAGTTCAACAACATCTTGAGAGCCAAAGGTTTCCCACATTGGAATTATACCATCACCACATTGCAGTGAGACTCTTGTGTGTGTGCATGGTTGAAGGTGCCCAAGGAATGTCTACTATCAAAAGAATCTAATCATGCACTTAGGTTATCAACATCCTTCTTCAAGTGTCTTTTGCAACTCAGCACGGCCAGCCAAGACATTTTGTTGCCAGAGACAAAGGGCCAGGTTATGCCCCTCCTTAGTCGATGTTTTCCTACTGCACCCAACTGGACTGGCAACTGAATCTTAATTCAGCAATGGTGGCAGGATAGGGTCCTCCAGTTCACCTGAGACAGCAGGACAGTTACAGGGCGCAGGGCAGCCCAATTGGCCCAAAGGGCTCTGTCCTCCAACAGAAGGGAACAGCTTGTGGGGGGAATGGAGTTCAGAAGGAATAGCCAGGAGGCTGCCAGTGTTCCCTCACTGCATCTGCCACGTTAGGCAGCTGCCTCAGTGTATCTAATGACAGAGCCAACTCACAGGCTCAGGTAGTGACCACGAGAACTACTGGCTTTTCAGTGGTGCCCCCACAATGGCAGAAATCCCTGTCCGGGAATATTTGTCAGAGACCTCCCTCTCTCCTAGTTTTCAGAAGCCTGATCAAAACATTCCTATTACATAAATCCTTCGATAGTTTAATTACTGATAGTGTTTATATGACATTTACATCCTCTCTCTTAATGGCTTATTGATCGTGATTGGTGGTTTTAATTGCAACATTATTAAACTGGATTTTTTAAATGATTTAATGGAGCTGTGTTTTGTTATGTAAGCTTCCTTGGGGACCCTTTTGTATTAAAAAGAACAATACTGGTGATTAAAAAAAAAAGGCTTGCTATCTATGTGTCAATGGGGGATTGGGAAAACTATGCGTTTCTGGACATCTCTTCCCGTCTTGGCAAAATGTAGTTGCTGGTTCTATCTTTAATGCACTTTTTAAAAGCACTCTTCAAGCGCAGTCCAACATAAATGCCTTAAATCCCTCCATATTTTATCTGAAACTGCACAGCTTACACAAAGAATCATGTTCTTGAAAATAACGCATACACAACCCCCTTACAGGCATTAAGAGCAAGACAGATAAGCTAGTCTGCATTGATGTGACCCAGCTATGCCTTGTCACATGGCAAACAATACCCTTTACACAATTGACAGATGGCAGAGCACAATACAAAATGAAATTAGGAATGTTGGGCCACAGATGGAGAAGGAAAGGGTCAGGAGTTTAAAGGTCACCAAGGCCCTTGAATCGAAGTTGCATCAGGGATTAAGAATAACAACTGACACAAGACAGGGGACGCGCTGTAGCTTAGCTGTAGAGCACCTGCTCTGAATGCAGAAGGACCCCAGCTTCAATCCTGGGCATCTCCAGGTAGGGCTAGAAGCATGATCTGTCCAAAACTCTGGAAAGCCACTGCTGGCCAGTGTGGTAAACAATAGCAAGCTACATGGACCAATGGTCCAAGCTGGTATAAGGAAGTTTCCTATATTCCTAAGGACTTTGTGCAGCGCTGTATATAGTGACTGAAAACGAGCACTTACCCATGGTTGTTCAAAACTGTAGGTCCGCCTCCGATCTTCCACATCTTCATCTTGCTTTGCCTGTTGAAATTCTTGCCTTAGGCGTTGTATCCGATCATGATTGCTGGGAGTTGATCTGTTACTAAGAAAGGGAGGGAGAAAAGAGATTAATACCGGGGGGAAAGCAAGACCATTTTTCTTTTTCAGATACAAAACAGCTTGATTGAGTCGTACGATAATGAGCTGACAGAATGCTTACAGTCAAATTTCAAAGCCATATTCCTAAAACAGAATTATATGCAAAATTTTGGTGATTCTTGTAGCTCACGGCAAATCTGAGAAGGCTAAAGAAAGCACTTTCAGTGACAGAGATGACCAGAACGAAACTGGGAAGAGTGGTGGATATATTTTTTTGGAAAGACGGGCTTAAGACATTGGAATAATTACTGCAACAATCCAAAATTAACATTTATCTCTCTGTTAAGTGCTTATTTCTTTACCATATTTTTAGACTGCCTGTCAGCTAAAGATTCTCCATTTTAAAATGCAGAACAACAAATATGGTAGTTACATATCTATCTATCATCTATCTATCTATCTATCTCTATCTATCTATCTATCTATCTATCTATCTATCTATCTAATCATCTATATCTATCTATCTATCTATCTATGCCCCCCCATCCTCTTATGGGGAAGAAATGAGCCACCTTCAGATCAGCTTAAACCCATCCTTCCAAGACAGAGAGTTTTATCATGAGTGATAAAGTAAACTCTCACGTCTTTGTTGTGAGCTTCACACAGCCATCTGGTTTGCCAAACATAGAGGGGTCCTCCAGACATTGGTGGATGGCCAATGGTCAGAGATGGTGGGGGTTTGAGGCACTAAGGAGGCTACTTCTTTCATTGTTTCTTATATAACAGCCGCTATGTATAGTGACGGAAAACGGACACTTGATTGATTCTGTGAACTGGTCCTCGCCCAAAACAAACAGGCACATCCTCTGCTGTGTTATCAAGAGGATTTAAAAGACAGGACTTAAAAGAAGAGCACAAATAAATATTTCTATCAGGTCATGTACTATTGAAACAACATGACAGATAATTGTTCACTCACTTCAGCTACTCTGCTCCTGTCAGAGCCTCAGTCCCACAGGGCTCCTCGCTATTTGGAGGTGGCGCTATTGGATTATTTCCCCCAGTCAATAGGATCCTGTCACCCTTTAGGTCTGTTTCTGAAAAGTCCTTTGAACTGATTAGCTTGATAGCATTAAAAGGTTAATGGACATGTGGTACATTTCACCATGTGGAAACAAACCAGGGCATCAACAGAGATGAAGGCTGCACATGTCATTGGGAGGAAAACCCACTGAAGTCAGTGAAATTACTTTAGTTTAAATATGCACAGAAGTCAGCTGTTTAAGGTCTGCACTATCACCATTAGGTTATGTAAACTTTACTCAACAGATGCTACAGTTATGCAAAAATCAAGGTTTTCTGTGATAAATACTGCAAAGAAGTCACAAGGCTCACTCCAGATTGCTAAGAATCTCCAGGCACAGACCATTAGTAGGAGCACTCAGTTCTACTAACTCTCCAAGCTTGCAAAGGCATTTAAAGCCACAAGGCTCTCTCTTTCTGTAGTTAAATCTCCTCACTTTAGAAATTTATTACTTTATAGGTCCTGTAGTAATTCCACACATACCCAGGAGAAGAGGGGTTGATAATTTTTCTAGTGCCTGAGCATTAACCACGTATTAACAAACTGAAAGTAAAGTAAAACTAGACTAAAGAAACTGTTTTGACCTTAAGGGATCATTTTAACATTACTACAGCAGACCCTCCAAGTGTCCCTATTTTCCAGGGACAGTCCTGGATTTATGGAAGCCGTCCCTATCTACACTGGAGAATTCGGAGGATATGGAGTTTTGTGACCCCCAAGTCAAGGAGATCAGTAACTATAGTACAACCTTTAGAAGACATCTGAGGGCAGCCCTGTATAGATTAGGTTTTTAAAAAATGTTTAATGTTTTATTATGTTTTTATATATGTTGGAAGCTGCCCACAGTGGCTGGGGTATAAATACAACAACAACAATGGAATACCCTGCGGGTGGCGCGCCAGCCCTGACCCCGCCTGCTCTCCGCCCCACCCCACCCAGTGCCGGAACGTGAAGCTCCGCCACTGCATAAAGCCATGCACAAAAGCTGTGCAACTGAACTACTTCATATTATTCAATAAAGACAAAGGCTTTCAGTTCCATACTCAGCACTGATGTAAGTCAAGAACTGTTCCACTGCCTAAATGATGGGGAAACTTAAAGCAGGTTCATGTTCTCGTCTCCGATGCCTGCCAACTACACATTGTTTAATGCACCCTCAGCAGTTTCATGAATGTCACTTACAACACATGAAATCGTCTGCATGGGCTGGAAAAGTGCAATGTAAGCAAAGCTCATATAGGCCAGAGCTGTCACATATTTTCAGTAACAAGAAGCCACAGCAATGGCAATGTTAAGAGTCTCAGATCGTTAAGCAATATCTCACTATGATGTCATGCATTGAAGTACAGAGTTGTAATCCTTTCAGAACAGACAGATTGTCAGTGTGATAAAGTGGATACAAGCAAGCTACTGAACAGGAATGACTAAAGCTTTGGGAAGGAGAAAAAAATTGGTCTGAGAGAGGATAGGAAGGGGGGGGGGAAGCATCTTCCAAGTATAAAGTCAAGCAATAACATCATAGGTGCAACAGAGAGCTTAGCAGATAAACATTTATGTTATCTAGAATTTGCCTACACCAAACCTGGAAGTAGGGAAAACACAGTAAAACAATGCCTTTTATGCTACTCCTTTTGACTTCTAAGAAGCTTTTTTCTTTTGTAAAAAACAACTAATAAGTCAAATCAATAATAATAATTCATAATAATAACTCCACACAATCTATCTAGCTGCAGGTGTCTACAGAAAATAGCTTCAACATGTGAATGGACTATTAGGTTTTTTTAACCAATGCAGCCCAGTAAGCAAACATTTGAAACTTGTTCTGTTAACTAAACCCAGTTATGGTCAAATGGCAGACTTGAAGCATTCAACTTATGTTTCTTTAAATAAATAAATAACTTGTGACAGATCTTTGTATCCACAGGTAGAATGGAAGAGAAACAAAGGCTGTTCCATTGAATTTTAAAAAGGTTGCCTCATTGACTATTAATGGCTTCCTCATTCTTCTGGCAACGCATTAAGCCTGCAGAGTGTATGCTTGCCAAAGTTCAAAGCAAGCTGAGTGTATATTAAATTGGACCTCTCTTGTCATTGCTTGGGCAGGATGAAATAGGTAAAGAGAACACAGAGCAGTGTTAATCCACTGTAAAAGCTTTTGCTGTGTATAATGGAACTCAAACAGTTTCTCCTCCATCCCAAAAGTGTTTACTCAGTGCAGATGGGTCTGTCTGTAACAGAAGATGTTAACCTGCCACACATTAAAAAAAAGGTGCAGGCACACTGTGAAATGCTGTAGGAAACTATCCGGGAAAAGCGGCAAATATGTTTTCAAAAGGAGGCTCTGCATTTTACCACGGTTTAATTACATAGTTTGGTGTGTTTACATACAATCAGAAGATAATAGACCGTGGAAGGCACCATGCAGAGCAGCCTTCACCAACCTGGTGCCCTCCAGGCATTTGGGCTACAACTCATCAGCCACAGCCAGAGCAAGGGAAATGAATAGTGATGTAGAACAGATAGAGCAGCATTTCAGTCAATGCATAACTGACTTGTGGAATTTTGTGCCGCAAGATGTGATGGTGGCCACCAGCGTGAAAGGCTTTAAAAGCGAAATCCAGGATGGATAGGTTGGCTGTCATTAGCAGTGGTGGCTGGGGCCCATGGGAGTGGAAAGCAGTAGGTGGAGCCAGAGTCAATGGCAGGCAGAGGCAGCTCTTTCCAATTTGAACCCCATCCTCCTCCCACCCGGAATCTACAAAGGCAAGACTTAGATTAAGAAGCAAGAAACTGGCAGTCAGTACTGCCCCCCCCCCCCGATTGAAGAATGAAGGCAGGCAAGTGGGGGCTGATTAGGGACAGGATCAGATTGGTAGGACAGTATCCCATGTGCTTTAATAGACCAGCCTCCACTGGCTATTAAGGAAATTCTCAGGGAATTTCTCAGAATATTCTTTTCTTAGAAATTTCAGAGCAGCTCTTATGCATATCCTGCTTTTTAATATATTTTTATTGAAGATTTCTTGGTTTACAATAGTATGTGAAATGTCTCTTTTTTAAAGTTACATTTTCTACAGATCAGTTTCATTTGTTGAGACTTACATTAGGAAGAAAAGGGGGAAAGAGGTGGAGGGGGAATGGTGAGTGGGGGTGGGATTGGATGACGATGTTTCTATTTTACTTAATGTATGTGGGGTTTTATGTCAGCGTCGCTTGTGCAGGTTCTCTTTGCTATTCCCTTGTGTTCCTTTGGTGGTGAGAGAGGTTGGGGTTGGCCTAGGGTAGGGGTAGGCATCCTAAAGCCCAGGGGCCACAAGCAGCCCACAGTGGTCATTTAACCGGCCCACGAGCTGCCCCTGAACTGAGCCGCCCACTCGGCAAGTCCCCATGTGCTGCGCTAAACTCACTTCCGCGGTGCCGGAAATTGCCTCTGCACATACACAGATGCTGGAAATCGTGTCTGCGCAGACGCAGACACCGGAAATTGCAGGCGCACAAACTCACATGAATGCACAATCCAGCCCACGCAGGGATCTCTACTGGAGTGAACCGGCCCAGGCAAGGTAAACCTTGCCAACTTCTGGCCTAGGGTGTGGTTGTTTGTTTGTGGTTGAGTGTGGTGAACTTTGTTTTCATGTGTGAGTGAGGTGGGTGGATGTTTTGGATCAGGTTAGCCATATTGATTCGTATGCTGATGGTGGATTATTGTCATTGTCTTGTTGGGCTGTGTGTGTGATAAAGGGGAGCCATCCCGGGGTGAAATGATCAACTCTCACAATTTTAAGTATCCCGAAGTCTTTGAAGTTACATGAGCTAGATTTTTTACATGATATATGAAATGATAATACAGTGAATTGTATCATTTTAAAAGGTTTTACTGATTTATGTTCTTGACAATTTTTTCTTTTTAAAAAGCATCTGCTGTCTAATAGAGGAAGCATGGTGCTTCCTTGGTTTAGGCCAAGAAAGGTACATTAACTAACAGATGAAAAGTGCAAAAGAATCCCGCTAACGGTGTGAGCTCCCATTGTTCGGTCCCTGCTCCTGCCAACCTAGCAGTGCGAAAGCACAAAGTGCAAGTGGATAAATAGGTACCACTCCGGCAGGAAGGTAAATAACATTTCCGTGCACTGCTCTGGTTCACCAGAAGCGGCTTAGTCATGCTGGCCACATGACCCGGAAGCTGTACGCCAGCTCCCTCGGCCAGTAAAGCGAGATAAGTGCTGCAACCCCAGAGTCATCCACAACTGGACCTAACGGTCAGGGGTCCCTTTACCTTTAGTCAATCCATGTACTTTCAACAAGACACATTAAGTTTAGAATTCATTTATCTAGACTGTGCTAGATTTTTATTATTCATTATTTCCTCTGGAAACAAATAATTCAAAATGCATTAAATATTTAAAGGTTTCTAGAGAACAAATATCACTTACTAATATAGAGATAAGTACAGTAGTTTTAAAATCGTCACTTAATTCTGTCAGCAGATATCTAGGAGTTTTACATGCAACCCACAGATTCCCAGTTAAAAACAACAACCCATATGTTCAATAAGTGCGTGCCTGAATCCAATATTGTATATAGTTGAAGTGTCAGATTATGTTGCCTCAAACTGATAATGCATGCAAAGTTTGTCTTTCTAACAAGGACAGTTTCTTCAACGCTGAGCTGCATATTTGAACCATTTTACATATACTTTACCATAAGTACTTATTTTCACTAAGTATGGGTATATAAAATTCCCCATTTGTTAGTTCACATTTGCAAGATGAATACCTAAAATATATCCTTTAATGCTTACACTCCCTTCCCATAACTAAACTCATGGATCAACTTAATGTGACAAAGCAGATCTCTGCACAGTCTACCTGGGTCATATATATGCACACAATGGCCAAATTTCCATTCAAAGGCAGCTTTAAAACCCGGGATACATGTCAGCTTGTGTGCACACGCATAAAATCAGCTTCTTAGGAAGTTTTCTGTCACTTTGACTTTACTTTCAGAACAGATTTGCCCATCACCTTGTAATGTGAACAATATTACGAGGAAGTTATGCTAATTCCCACGAGCCCGCATTTCCTTTGGCTGATAAAATTCGCTTCCCACTTTTGACACTGTGATTTGTTGTGCATTTCACACCAATTTCAATGTAGTAAATCATCACAAATTAAAAACACACAGCTCTATCCTCTAGGTTAAAAAGGCCCTCTCCAAAGCTGTTAATACAGCACTTTCTTTTGATGTGATAGCTCAGAGTCCTCTGGATGTTTTACGGCAAAGAGGGAGGTCACTACAGCACACTCCCCAAATAGTCAGGACTAAGCTTTCACTTTGAGTTCCTATGTGGTCATTTTGTAACAGGGACATCATTTTACAACAGTGAAATCTGAGGAATGTACCCAAGACCCCTTTTTATTGCTACTATCATTCTTCCTTATTAGCCTGTCAGAACGCACATGAGGCAGACAAAAAATTGTTTTACTCTTCAGGGGATTTCTCTCTCTCTCCTCCCCTCTCTCCTTTATGCTAAGAAAAATAAAAAAGTAGCAGCAGCAAATATTTCAGAATCCTACAGCAAACATTTGATTTTTTAAAAATTCACTATGAGGCTATGATTTAAATATTTCCCCCCACACAATAAGTTTTGTCAAAAATCTGCTGCAGTGACAGTCAAGATTTCCCCTTCTGTAAAATTTAACATTTTAAGTAATATCTTATGAGCAAAATATTTTGTCCTTGAACATCTGTTAAGCTGCTGGGAGTGCATCCATGTCACAAGATTCATCAAAGCTTGGGATGATGGATGGAAAATGCAGGTGCTGAATGGCAGAAAATGTCACCGCTCAACAAAGCAGCACATCACCATCATCTTCTCAAGTCACAAAAAAGTTCAGAACTAGCGTGGTGTAGTGGACGGATTGTTGAACTTGGAGCAGGGAGACTGGGTTCAAATCCCCCATCCAACCATGAACCTCACTAGGTGACCTAGGAAGGACCATGGCTCAGTGAACTGCATGCAAAGGTCCCACGTTCAATCCCCAGGTAGGTCTCAGAAAGATTCCTTGTCTGTAACCCTGGAGAGCTGTTTAGACAACATTGAACTAGATGGACCAATGATTTAATGGAATAAGGCAGCATCCTATAGCCTCAAGCCATTCACTCTACATCTCAGCCTAACCAACTCACAGGGCTGCTGTGAGCATAAAAGCTAGAGCCCCTTTGAGGAAGGGCAGGATTAAAAAAAAGTGTAGGTGCAAGCGTTGTCATCTTCCTTTTATATATTTGTCCAACAACCAACACTGCAATTCTCTAAACTTCAGCTTCTTTCACTTAAAATGCTTTAGAAAGAAAATAGATTTTGCATCGTCACCAAGTACTGTACCAGCTTTGCAAGAAGAGGTTAAAAATAACAATAAAAGGTTTCTTTGGCTGTGTTTGAAGCAAGAGGAAGAACAAGCTAGTAGTAGGTCCCTTGTGTAGAGAAGATGAAGAAATGCTATTTGGTGACAGAGAGAAGCAGGAACTGTGCCACACCTACTTCGCCTCTGTCTTCACTGAATAGGAAAGCAATGCCCAATCTAGTGATAACATGATCAATGATGAAAGGAGGGAACGGAAGCCCAAGATAGGAAAAGAGGTGGTAAGGGAACACCTAGTTGTTTTAAATGAATTAAAATCTCCAGGGCCTGATGAGCTGCAGAGCGTGCGAATGTAATCTTAGAGTCACTTTGTATAACCTTTTCAGAATTCCTGGACAAAAAGTGAAGTCCCTGTGGACCGGAGGCAGGTAAATGTTGTCTCCCATCTTCAAAAAAGGGAGCGGGAGAAGACTCAGGTAAATATCGACTGGTAAACTTAAGCTCAATACCAGGAAAGGTCTTAGAACACATAATTAAACAGTTGGTCTGTGAGCACTGAGAAAAGGCTGCTGTGATTGCTAGGACCCAGCATGTGTTTCTCAAAAACAAATCATGTGAGACAAATCTCTCTCTCTCTCTTTTCATAGAGTTACATAGTTACATGCCTGGTGGATCAGGGGAATGCTGTGAACATAGTGTATCTTGACTTCAGCAAGGCTTTTGACAAATTTCCCCATGATATTCTTGCAGAGAAGCTGGTAAAATATGGACTGGAGACATTTTCTGACTCTAAGAGCTATTCTACAGTGGAACAGACAAGAGGTGGTGGACTTACTTCACTTGGAGGTTTATAAGCAAAGGTTAGATAGCCATCTGTCATGTAAGATCTAGTTTAGATTCCTGCAGTGCAGGGTGTTGGACTGGAAGACCCTTGGTTCCCTTCCAATTCTACAAGTCTATGATTTAAAAGAAACCTAGCCCTTCAAGGTGCTGTCCCAAAGGAGATATAAGGGGGCCTCCAGAAGGCATTAAGAACTTTACAGCCTTGCATATGGTTACCACAGGCCAGCATCAAAGAGCTATTTTTCAAGCTCTCGGCTCCATAATTGGATGAGCATCCTCTTGAGGAAGATCAAGCTAGCGCCATGTATGCTTTTCCTCCGGCTATGTAAAGCAGGGGAGTTAAAAGTTTCTTTCAAACCAAAGCCTACTTGCTCATCATTTATTTTTTATTTATTAAATTTGTATACCGCCCTTCAACCGAAGTTCATAGGGCAGTTCACAACATAAATTACAAGGTGAGAACACAAAATGCATAATAAAACAAAAACAAACTATTAATCCTCATTTCACAAACACATTGGAAATCCCACGATTGGAATGTAATAATGGAGGGATACAATCTATTTCAAAGAAACAGACCAGACAAGAAAGGAGGAGGAGTGGCGTTATATGTCAGGGATGTGTATACTTGTGAAGAGATCCAAGATTTAGAACCTCAAAGCCAAAGTGAGAGCATTTGGGTGAAAATTAAGGGAGAGAAGAATAACAGTGACCTCATTGTGGGAGTTTACTATAGATCCCCAAGCCAAACGGAGGACATAGATGATGCCTTCCTGGAACAGATGGCCAAGCATGCAAAAGGAAGGGAGATAGTAGTAATGGGGGACTTCAATTACCCGGATATTTGTTGGATGTCAAACTCAGCCAAGAGCATAAGGTCAAACAGATTCCTCACTGCCCTTGCAGACAACTTCATTGTCCAGAAAGTGGGAGAAGCAACAAGAGGAACAGCCATTTTAGATCTGGTCCTAACCAATGTTGATGACCTGGTTAGTGGGGTAGAAGTGGAAGGATCATTAGGCGCGAGTGATCATGCTCTTCTGAAGTTTACTATACAGCGGAAAGGAGCAGCCAAGCATACTAGGACTCAATTTCTCGACTTTAAGAAAGCCGACTTCATAAAGCTTAGGGAAGTGCTGGGTGAGATCCCATGGACAGTAATACTAAAAGGAAAGGGAGTTCAAGATGGCTGGGAGTTTGTTAAGAGGGAGATAGTAAAAGCACAACTTCAGGCAATACCAATGAGACGGAAACATGGAAGGTGCCTAAAGAAGCCAGGGTGGCTATCTAAAGAACTTTTAACTGAGTTAAGATTAAAAAAGGATGTGTACAAAAAATGGAAAAGGGGGGAAACCACCAAAGAGGAATTCAAACAAATAGCCAGCACGTGTAGACACAAAGTCAGAAAAGCTAAAGCACAAAATGAACTCAGGCTTGCTAGAGAGGTTAAAAGCAACAAAAAAGGCTTTTATGGGTATGTTCGTAGCAAAAGGAAGAACAAAGAAACCGTGGGGTCACTCAGAGGAGAAGATGGTGAAATGCAAACAGGGGACACAGAAAGGGCTGAACTCCTCAATGCTTTCTTTGCCTCAGTCTTCTCCGATAAAGAAAACAATGCCCAACCTGAAGAATTTGGAGCAAATGATTCAGCAGAGGAAACACAACCCAGAATAACTAAGGAGATAGTACAAGAATACTTGGCTAGTCTAGATGTATTCAAGTCTCCAGGGCCAGATGAACTGCATCCAAGAGTATTAAAAGAACTGGCAGATGTGATTTCAGAACCACTGGCAGTCATCTTTGAGAATTCCTGGAGAACAGGCGAAGTCCCCGCAGACTGGAGGAGGGCAAATGTTGTCCCTATTTTCAAAAAGGGGAAAAGAGAGGACCCAAATAATTACCGCCCAGTCAGTCTGACATCAATACCAGGGAAGATTCTGGAGCAGATCATTAAGCAAACAGTCTGTGAGCACCTAGAAAGGAATGCTGTGATCACCAATAGTCAGCATGGATTTCTGAAAAATAAGTCATGTCAGACTAACCTGATCTCGTTTTTTGACAGAATTACAAGCCTGGTAGATGAAGGGAACACAGTGGATGTAGTCTACCTTGATTTCAGCAAGGCATTTGACAAGGTGCCCCATGATATTATTGTAAAGAAGCTGGTAAAATGCGGTCTTGACTATGCTACCACTCAGTGGATTTGTAACTGGCTGACTGACCGAACCCAAAGGGTGCTCATCAATGGTTCCTCTTCATCCTGGAGAAGAGTGACTAGTGGGGTGCCACAGGGTTCTGTCTTGGGCCCGGTCTTATTCAACATCTTTATCAACGACTTGGATGATGGACTCAAGGGCATCCTGATCAAATTTGCAGATGACACCAAACTGGGAGGGGTGACTAACACCCCAGAGGACAGGATCACACTTCAAAACGACCTTGACAGATTAGAGAACTGGGCCAAAACAAACAAGATGAATTTTAACAGGGAGAAATGTAAAGTATTGCACTTGGGCAAAAAAAATGAGAGGCACAAATACAAGATGGGGGACACCTGGCTTGAGAGCAGTACATGTGAAAAGGATCTAGGAGTCTTGGTTGACCACAAACTTGACATGAGCCAACAATGTGACGCGGCAGCTAAAAAAGCCAATGCAATTCTGGGCCTCATCAATAGGAGTATAGCATCTAGATCAAGGGAAGTAATAGTGCCACTGTATTCTGCTCTGGTCAGACCTCACCTGGAGTACTGTGTCCAGTTCTGGGCACCACAGTTCAAGAAGGACACTGACAAACTCGAACGTGTCCAGAGGAGGGCAACCAAAATGGTCAAAGGCCTGGAAACGATGCCTTATGAGGAACGGCTAAGGGAGCTGGGCATGTTTAGCCTGGAGAAGAGGAGGTTACGGGGTGATATGATAGCCATGTACAAATATATAAAAGGATGTCACATAGAGGAGGGAGAAAGGCTGTTTTCTGCTGCTCCAGAGAAGCGGACACGGAGCAATGGATCCAAACTACAAGAAAGAAGATTCCACCTAAACATTAGGAAGAACTTCCTGACAGTAAGAGCTGTTCGACAGTGGAATTTGCTGCCAAGGAGTGTGGTGGAGTCTCCTTCTTTGGAGGTCTTTAAGCAGAGACTTGACAACCATATGTCAGGAGTGCTCTGATGGTGTTTCCTGCTTGGCAGGGGGTTGGACTCGATGGCCCCTGTGGTCTCTTCCAACTCTATGATTCTATGATTCTATGATTAAAAAGGAATAGAATGTTAATCCACCAAGAGATAAATGTTTTCACCTGGCGTTTAAAGATTTGTAATGAAGGTGTGAGGCAGGCATCCCTGGGGAGAGTATTCCACAAATGGGGAGGATATGTTTCTCCCATACAGAAATTCCTCAGGATGAGATTCCCATACAAATGTGCCATGGGGCCATTCAGATGAGGGAACTGCATGCCAGTGATCTTAGGAATGGAAATGTTTCAGAACCAATTTCGATTTCCCAGTATTATAACAATTTCCTTGTCTATTACAGAATCTACTCTCTTTCTCTTGGAGGTGTGCCTGTGATCCATAATTGAAGCAAACCCCATGATGGGGAAAGCATGTAAGAAGAAGAAGCCCTCTATCTGAGGAACTCTTTAATAAAATAACCTACGAGCTGTTTGGGTTAGGTTCATTTGTATCTCAACCCTAATAACAATTCTAGTAGATGTCATTAACTTTGCAATTGTTTTAAATGGTATAATTTGCGTTTTTAGCTGCAAATAGAAAGAAATGGGGGGAAATGTAATAAATACCACTTAACATGTCAAATGTCTTTTTTGGGGGGAATGGCAACATTATAATGATACAGACTTAAATTGATACCACTTTGTCTTTTTTTTTTTTTTTTTGTATAACATCTCCACTGACTTGTGTTGACAATTTTTCATTTTGACATCAACATAGCATCTCCATGGATTTTAGATGGCGCATTGTTTTGACATCATGTTAAAATATAGCCACATTGATACCATTTAATTTTGCCATCACAATATTGTTTTGATTAGGCTAGCATGACATTTTATTTTGTCATCAAAATGCCACCTCTGAACTCCCTCGTACATTATACTGTCCCATAAATCTGCATGTATATCTTTAGGCTCATTAAAGAGATTGATGAAATAGAATAATTTGCCCGAAAAATTATGAAATGCCATACCCAAGTGGTTCCACTTCTTTATGTGTGGAGAACTGTAAGCCTTAGATACATCAAGCACACAGAAGAGTTTTGGTCCCATGGTAATTGTAAATTAAACTGAAAAATGTCTTTCAAAAGTTTTCCCAAATGAATCTAGTTCAGAAACTTCAGCCAAACAGCAGAACACTGCAGAAAATTGAAACCTCCCTTAATTTTTTTAAAAAGTGTATTAACTGTTGTTCTTCACACTCCAATATATGCGTAATCAGAAAACCAATTCAAACATTAACTTCTGTACTTAAAATTAAAACTATCCCTTATATCAGGCACCCCCAACCTGTGGCCCTTCAGATGTTTTGGCCTACAATTCCCATGATCCATGGCTAACAGGACCAGTGGTCAGGGATGATGGGAATTGTAGTCCAAAACATCTGGAGGGCTGAAGGTTGAGGATGCCTGCCTTCTATCAGTGGCGGGAAACTTCCAGGCTATAGCTGATTGGTGCTGACAGTGTGCTGTGAGCACCAATTTGATGACGGATGCTGATAGAGAACCCCTTTGAAGTTGTCATCTGATGCCATAATGCGATCAAGTGACTGACATGTGGGTGGCCACACCTACTTATCAACATAGCAGACCGATGAAGCTCCCCACTCCTGACTTATATCCTGATTTGCTGAAGGGCTGTAGCTTAATGCTGGTTACCCTGTAACTTATTTTACCCTGTAACTTATTTTATAAACATGTAAAAAAAACTATTCAGGATGAGGAAAACCAAAGTGGATTGTGAAGGGCTCCTAAACAATTTCTCCATATTGGGTACATGGTGACAATGTGGAACATGTGGCTCAATTTAAGTATGTGGTAAGTGAAGCATAAAAAAACCCAACAACTTTATCACATCTGCAGTGATGGATATAGCACGTTATTCATTATTTAAAGAGTAAGAAACTATACAGGGGGGAGATTTTGAGGTTGTGGTGCATAGCTCAGTGTAACAATAAGCTTTGGTTAAAGGCTTAGTGAATACTGCTAAATTGCTTCTACTTAGTTCCTCTCCTGGTGAAAGCAGGAGCAACAAACCATACAGGGATTCTAAAGCCTGACTAAAGTGTTGGCTAGTGGGCATGGTTTGTTAGGGCTGAAATAAACCACAATCCCAGGTTTAGATGTAATGACAAGCCAAGTCATATCACAAGAAGAATGAAGTGGGGTTCATCTGGATAAGCTATAACCATGGCTTATTGTTACATGCAAACTGAGTCAGTAGAGGAGCTCTGGAAAAAGTGAATTCCGGGTTGACAATTGTGAGGAAAAGGTGCTGAAAATAAGACCTACCATAGATAACTATGCTGCAGCCATATACTTTTGGGTGCCCCATCTCAGAAATGATACTGTAATGCTATCAAAGGTGTAAACTGTGTCTAATTTGACTCAAAAGAAGTAGTAAAGATGCTGCATCTACAATTACTTCCAAAGGACTAAAAT